>NW_026110640.1:0-727320 GCF_024679095.1 Eriocheir sinensis
TATATATCAAATACACCTAAAATAATGAAAACTGTATCAAAATAAATAAACAAAATTTGATAAAGAACGTATATTTGTAGGAAAATAAATATACAAAATTCACATAAAATTACGAAAATTTGAATAAAATATATACTAAAATACACAAAATTAATTTCAATTTGTATGAAAATAGATATACATAATACACATATAATTAGTTAAATTTATTTAAATACATGTACAAATACACATAAAATAATGTAAATTTGTATGAAATGAAAACAAATTATATAAAATAACGTTCATTTGTATGAAATATATATACAAAATATACATAGAATAATGTAAAATCGTATCAAAATAAATACACAGAATATCAATAAAATAATGTAAATTTGTATGAAAATAAAGATGCAAAATACCCATAAAATAAAGCATTTTTTATGAAAATACATATACAAAAATACATAGAATAATTGAATTTGTATTAAAATTAATATACAAAATGCACGTACAATAATGTAAATTTATATTGAAAAATATGCAAAATGCACATAAAACAATGTATATTTGATTCAAAATATATACACGAATACACATAAATAACATATATTTCTATAGAAATATATATACAAAATACACATGAAATGACGTAAATACGTATAAAATATATATACACAATACACATTAAATATTGTGAATTCGCGTCAAATAAATAAACAAAATATCAAAAAATGTGTATTTGTATGAAAATAGATATACAAAATACACATAAAATATTTAAATTTATATAAAACTCTTTTATAAAAATATATATACCAAAAATAATAAAATTTAAATTTATTACAATAAATATACAAAATGCATATACAATAAGGTAGATTTATATTGAAATAGATATGCTAAATACATATAAAACAATGTAAATTTGTTTAAAATATATATACTAATACTCATAAAATAACGTAGATTACTATAAAATATATATACAAAATACACATTAAATGAAGTAAATACGTATATGAAAATGTATACAAGTACACATAAAATAATTAAATTTCTATTAAAATAAATATACAAAATACACATACAATAAGGTATTGAAATAGATATGCAAAATAAACATAAAATAATGTAAATTTGTATCAAATCATATACGAATACACACAATAAAATAACGTAAATTTTTATGAAAATATATATAAAAAATACACAAAATAATGTAAATACGTAAAAATATATATACAAAATACTCATAAAATTATGTAAATTTATGAAAATAAATCAACAAAATTCCACTAAAAGAATCTATATTTGTAGGAAAAGATAAATACCAATGACAAATAAAATAACTAAAATTTGTATAAAAATATATCAAAAATACATAAAAATAATTTAAATTTGTTTGAAAATAGATATGAAAAATACACATAAAATTAGGCAAATCTGTATTGAAATACATATACAAATTACACATAAAATATTGTAAATTTGTATGAAAATATATAAACAAATACACATAAAATAGCGTAAATTTATATAAAATATATATTCAAAATATACATTAAATAATGTAAATGTGTATAACAATATATATACAAAATACACATAGAATAATGTAAAATCGTATCAAAATAAATAAACAGAATATCAATAAAATAATGTAAATTTGTATGAAAATAAAGATGCAAAATACACAAATAATAACGCCTATTTTTACAAAAATACACATAAAATAATTAAATTTGTATTAAAATAAATATACAAAATACACATACAATATGGTAAATTTGTATTGAAATAGATATGCAAAATAAACATAAATAATGTAAATTTGTATCAAAATATATATACGAATACCCATAAAACAGAGTAAATTTCTATGAAAATATATATTCAAAACACAAATGAAATGATATAAATAAGTATAAAAATATACATATCAAATACACCTAAAATAATGTAAATTCGTATAAAAATAAATAAACAAAATTACGATAACAGATGCAAGATACACATTAAATAATGTAAATATGTATAAAAAAAATATATACAAAAAACTAATAGAATAATGTGAAATCGTATCAAAATAAAAACAAAGAATATTAATAAAATAATGTAAATTTGTATGAAAATAAAGATGCAAAATTCCCATCAAATAGCGCATTTCTTATAAAAATATATATACCAAAATACACATAAAATATTTAAATTTGTATTGAAATAAATATACAAAATGCACATACAATAAGGTAAATTTGTATTGAAAGAGATATGCAAAATTACATATAAAACAATGTAAGTTTGTTTCAAAATATATATACGAATACACATTAAATAACGTAGATTTCTATAAAAATATATATACAAAATACACATAAAATTAAGTAAATACGTATAAAAATAGATATAGAAAATACACAGAGAATAATGTAAAATTGTTTAAAAAAAAAACAATATAAATAAAATAATGTAAATTTGTATGAAAATAAAAATGAAAAATACCCATAAAATAAAGCATATTTTTATAAAAATACATATACAAAAATACACATAGCATAATTAAATTTGTATTAAAATTAATATACAAAATGCATATACAATAATGTAAATTTGTATTGAAAAATATGCAAAATACACATAAAACAGTGTAAATTTATTTAAAATCTATATACAGATACTATAAATCAACGTAGATTTCTATAGAAATATATATATATATATATATATATATATATATATATATATATATATATATATATATATATATATATATATATATATATATATATATATATATATATATATATATATATATATATATATATATATATATATATATATATATATATATATATAAATACATTAAATAATGTAAATTCATGTCAAAGTAAATAAACAAAATATCAATAAAAGAATGTATTTGAATGAAAATAGATATACAATATACACATAAAATCACCTAAATTTGTATAAAACTACATACAAAAATACACAAAAATTATTTAAATTTGTATGAAAATAAATGTACAAAAAGACAAAAAAATAGGTAAATTTGTATTGAAATACATTTACAAAATAGGTACACATAAAATAATGTAAATTTGAATGAAAATATATAAAAAATACATTTTAAATCACGTAAATTTGTATAAAATATATATAAAAAATACATTTTAAATAATGTAAATATGTATAAAAGAATATATACAAAACACAAATAGAATAATATAAAATCTTATCAAAATAAATACACAGAATATTAATAAAATAATGTAAATTTGTATGAAAATTAAGATGCAAAATACCCATAAAATAACGCATTTTTATAAAAATATTTATACTGACACACATTAAATATTTGAATTTGTATTAAAATAAATATACAAAATGCACATACAATAAGGTAAATTTGTATTGAAATAGATATGAAAAATACATATAAAACCATGTAAATTTTTTCCCAAATATATATTCGAATACACATAAAATAACGTAAATTTCTATGAAAATAATATACAAATACACATAAAATGAAGTAAATGCATAAAAAAGGTATACAAAATACACATAAATAATGTAAACTCGTATCAAAATAAATAAACAAAATACTAATAAAAGAATGTGTATATATATATATATATATATATATATATATATATATATATATATATATATATATATATATATATATATATATATATATATATATATATATATATATATATATATATATATATATATATATATATATATATATATATATATATATATATATATATATATATATATATATATATACAAATAAAATAACGTAAATGTAAATTTATGAAATATGCAAAATACAGAAAAGTAATTAAATTTGTGTGAAAATAGATATACAAAATACATGTGTATTTTGTATATTTATTTTCATACAAATTGAAATTATTTTTGTTTATATATATTTTCACAAATTTTCGTTATTTAATGTATTTTGTATATTTATTTTTTCTACAAATATGCGTTCTTTTATCTGAATTTTATTTATTGAATTTGAAACGAATTTCCCTTATTTTGTATATCTATTTTCATACAAATTAAAATAATTCTGTGTATTTTTGATTATAGTTTTATATAATTTTACGTTGTTTTATGTGTATTTTGAATATTTATATTTATACAAATACACATTCTTTTATTGGTATTTTGTTTATTTATTTTGATACGATTTTACATTATTTTATGTGTATTTTGTATACTTTTTCTAATACGTATTTACTTCATTTAATGTGTATTTTGTATATATATTTTTATAGAAATCTACGTTATTTTATGTGTATTCCTATATATTTTGAAACAAATTTACATTGTTTTATATGTATTCTGCTTATCTGTTTCAATACAAATTTACTATTGTATGTGTTTTTGTATATTTATTTTAATACAAATTTAATTTTGATGTGTATTTTGGTATATATATTTTATAAATAAAATATGCGTTATTTTTTTGGTATTTTTATAAATATTTTGTTACAAATCTACATTATTTTATGTATTTTGTATATACATTTCAATTCAAATTTAGGTTATTTTCTCTGTATTTTGTATATCTATTTTCATACGAATTTAATTTCTGTGTAATTTGTATATAGTTTTATACAAATTTACGTTATTTTATGTATTTTGTATATTTATATTTATACAAATACACATTCTTTTATTGGTATTTTGTATATTTATTTTGATACGAATTTACATTATTTTATGTGTATTTTGTATACATTTTCTTATACGTAATTACTTCATTTTATGTGTATTTTGTATATATATTTTTATACAAATCTACGTTATTTTATGTGTATTCGTATATATATTTTAAAACAAATTTACATTCTTTTATATGTATTTTGCATATCTATTTCAATACAGATTTACCTTATTGTATGTGTATTTTGTATATTTATTTTAATACAAATTAATTTTTTCATGTGTATTTTGGTATATATATTTTTTTAAAAAATGCGTTATTTAATGGGTATTTTGCATCTTTATTTTCATACAAATTTACATTGTTTTATATTTATTTTGATACGATTTTACATTATTCTATTTGTGTTTTGTATATATTTTTTTATACATATTTACATTATTTAATGTGTATTTTGTATATTTTAAAACAAATTTACGTTATTTTATGCGCATCTGTTAAAATATTTTTAAACAAATTTACATTATTTTATGTATTTTGTATATATTTCAATACAAATTTAGTTTATTTTATGTATATTTTATATCTATTTTCATTTGTATCAAAATAAATAAACAAAATAGCAAAAAAATAATTTAAATTTGTATGAGAAAACATATACAAATACACATAAAATAACGCAAATTTCTAAAAAAATATATGTACAAAAATGCACATAAAATAAAGTAAATTTGCAAATTTGTATTGAAATAGATATGCAAAATACATATAAAACAATGTAAATTTGTTTCAAAATATATATACGAATACACATAAAATAACGTAGATTTCTATAAAATATATACAAATACACATAAAATGAAGTAAATACGTATAAAAAATGATTACAAAAATACATAAAAACTGTTTCAAAATAAATAAACAAAATACCAAAAGAATGTGTATTTGTAAAAATATAAATATACAAAATACACATAAAATATCGTAAATTTGTATAAAACTATATACAAAAATACACAGAAGTAATTAAATTTGTATGAAAATATATATACAAAATACAGCTAAAATAAGCTAAATTTGAATTGAAATGTACATACAAAATACATAAAATAATGTAAATCTGTATCAAAATATTTATACAAATACATATAGTAACGTAGATTTGTTTAAAAATATATAAACAAAATACACATTAAGTAATGTAAATACGTATAAAAAATATGTACAAAATACACATATAATCTTGTAATTCGTATCAAAATAAATAAACAAAATAGCAATAAAATAATGTAAATTTGTATGAGAAAACATATACAAATAACGCAAATTTCTATAAAAATATATGTACAAAAATGCACATAAAATAAAGTAAATTTGCAAAAAAATATATATACAAAACACACACTAAATAATGTAAATGCGTACATAAAATAACCTAAATTTGAATAAAACTATATACAAAAAACACAAAAATAATTTAAATTTGTTTGAAAAGAAATATACAAAATACATAAAATTAGGTAAATTTGTATTGAAATACATATACAAAATACATCAAATAATGTAAATTTGAATGAAAATATATAAACAAATACACTTAAAATAACGTAAATTGGTAAATATATATATGCAAGATACACTTTACATATTGTTAATGTGTATACAAAAATATATACAAAAAACAAATAGAATAATGTGAAATCGTATCAAAATAAATAAACAGAATATCAATAAAATAATAGAAATTTGTATGAAAATAAAGATACAAAATTCAAAATTATCGCATTTTTATAAAAATATATTTACCAAAATACACATAAAATATTTAAATTTGTATTGAAATGAATATACAAAATGCATATACAGTAAGGTAAATTTGTATTGAAAGAGATATTCAAAAATACATATAAAACAATGTAAATTTGTTTCAAAATATATATACGAATACACATAAAATAAAGTAGATTTCTATAGAAATATATATACAAAAAACATATGAAATTATGTAAATACGTATAAGAATATATATACAAAATACATATCAAATAATGTAAATTCGTGTCAAAATAAATCAACAAAATATCATGAAAAGAATGTGTATTTGTATGAAAATAGATAATAGATAATAAATTTGTATAAAATATATATGCAAGATACACATTAAATTATGTAAATATGTATAAAAACGTATATACAAAAAACAAATAGAATAATGTAACATCGTATCAAAATAAATACACCGAATATTAATAAAATAATGTAAATTTGTATGAAAATAAAGATGCAAAATTCCCATAAAATAGCGCATTTCTTATAAAATTATATATACCAAAATACACATAAAATATTTAAATTTGCATTGAAATAAATATACAAAATGCACATACAATAAGGTAAATTTGTATTGAAAGAGATATGAAAAATACATATCAAACAATGTAAATTTGTTTCAAAATATATATACGAATACAAATAAAAAAACGTAGATTTCTATAAAAATATATATACAAAATACACATAAAATTAAGTAAATACGTATAAAAATGTATACATAATACACATAAAATAATGTAATTTGAATTAAAATAAATGTAAATTTGAATGAAAATATAAAACAAATACACTTAAAATAACGTAAATTTGTATAAAATATATATGCAAGATACACATTAAATAATGTAAATGTGTATAAAAATATATACAAAAACAAATAGAATAATGTAAAATCGTATCAAAATAAATACACAGAATATCAATAAAATAATGTAAATTTGTATGAAAATAAAGATGCAAAATTCCCAAAAATTATCGCATTTTTTATAAAAATATATATACCAAAATACACATAAAATATTTAAATTTGTATTGAAATAAATATATAAAATGCATATACAGTAAGGTAAATTTGTTTTAAAAGAGATATTCAAAAATACATATAAAACAATGTAAATTTGTTTCAAAATATATATACGAATAAACATAAAATAAAGTAGATTTCTATAGAAATATATATCCAAAATACATATCAAATTATGTAAATACGTATAAAAATATATATACAAAATACATATCAAATAATGTAAATTCGTGTCAAAATAAATAAACAAAATATCATGAAAAGAATGTGTATTTGTATGAAAATAGATAATAGATAATAAATTTGTATAAAATATATATGCAAGATACACATTAAATAATATAAATATGTATAAAAAAGTATATACAAAAAACAAATAGTATAATGTAACATCGTATCAAAATAAATACACCAAATATTAATAAAATAATGTAAATTTGTATGAAAATAAAGATGCAAAATTCTACAAATAGCGCATTTCTTATAAAAATATATATACCAAAATACACATAAAATATTTAAATTTGCATTGAAATAAATATACTAAATGCACATACAATAAGGTAAATTTGTATTGAAGGAGATTTGCAAAAATACATATAAAACAATGTATATTTGTTTCAAAATATATATACGAATACAAATAAAAAAACGTAGATTTCTATAAAAATATATATACAAAATACACATAAAATTAAGTAAATACATATAAAAAAATGTATACAAAATACACATAAAATAATGTAATTTCGAATTAAAATAAATGTAAATTTGAATGAAAATATGAAAACAAATACACTTAAAATAACGTAAATTTGTATAAAATATATATGCAAGATACACATTAAATAATGTAAATGTGTATAAAAAAAATACATACAAAAAACAAATAGAATAATGTAAAATCGTATCAAAATAAATACACAGAATATCAATAAAATAAGGTAAATTTTTATAATAATAAAGATGCAATATATATACCAAAATACACATAAAATATTTAAATTTGTATTAAAATAAATATACAAAATGCATATACTTAAATTTGTATTAAAGAGATATTTAAAATACATATAAAATAATGTAAATTTGTTTCAAAATATATATACGAATACACATAAAATAACGTGGATTTCTATAGAAATATATCTACAAAAATATATATGAAATTAAGTAAATACGTATAAAAATATATATACAAAATACATATCAAATATTGTAAATTCGTGTCAAAATAAATAAACAAAATATCATGAAAAGAATGTGTATTTGTATGAAAATAGATAAATACATAGAAATAATTTGAGTTTGTCTGAAAATAGATATACAAAATACACATAAAACTAGGTAAATTTCTTTTGAAATGTATATACAAAATACCCATAAAATATTGTAAATTTGTGTCAAAATATATAATCAAATACACATAAAATAACGTTAATTTGTATGAAAAATATATACAAAATACACATAGAATAATGTCAATTCGTGTCAAAATGAATGAGCAGAATATCAATAAAATAATGTATATTTGTATGAAAATAAAGATGCAAAATACCCCAAAAATAAAGCATATGTTTATAAAAATACAGATACAAAAATACACATCGAATAATTCAATTTGTATTAAAATTAATATACAAAAAGCGTATATAATAAGATAAATTTGTATTGAAAAAATATGCAGCATACACGTTTACTCATACAAATTTATATTATTTTATTGGTATTTTGATTTTTTATTTTGATACGAATTACATGATTATATGTGTATTTTGTACACATTTTTTTATACGTATTTACATTATTTAATGTGTATTTTGTTTATAATATATTTTCATACAAATTTACGTTATTATATGTGTATTTGTATAAATATTTTGATACAAATTTACTTTATTTCATGTATTTTGTATATATATTTCAATTCAAATTTAGCTTATTTTGTGTGTATTTTGTATATATTTTCATACAAATTTAATTACTTCTGTGTATTTATGTATATAGTTTTATATAAATTTACGTTATGTTATGTGTATTTTGTATATTTATATTTATACAAATACACATTCTTTTATTGGTATTTTGTTTATTTATTTTGATACGAATTTACTTTATTTTATATATATTTCGTATACATTGTTTTTATACGTATTTACTTCATTTTATGTGTATTTTGTATATATATATTTATAGAAATCTACGTTATTTTATGTGTATTCGTATACATATTTTGAAACAAATTTACATTGCTTTATATGTATTTTGCGTATCTATTTCAATACAAATTTACCTTATTGTATGTGTTTTTCATATATTTATTTTAATACAAATCTAATTTTTTTATGTGTATTTTGGTATATATATTTTTATAAATAAAAAAAATGCGTTATTTTATAGGTATTTTGCCTCTTTATTTTCATACAAATTTACATTATTTTATTAATATTCTGTGTATTTATTTTGATACGATTTTACATTATTCTATTTTTGTTTTGTATATATTTTTTTATACAAATTTACGTTATTTTAAGTGTATTTGTTTATGTATTTTCATTCAAATTTACATTATTTTATGTGTATTTTGTATATGTATTTCCATACAAATTTACCTAATTTTATGTGTATTTTGTATATTTATTTTCATACAAATTTAAAATATTTTTGTGTATTTTTGTATATAGTTTGATACAAATTTAGGTTATTGTATGTGTACTTTGAGCATCTATTAAATATATATACAAAATACATATGAAATTATGTAAATACGTATAAAAATATATATACAAAATACATATCAAATAATGTAAATTCGTGTCAAAAAAAATAAACAAAATATCATGAAAAGAATGTGTATTTGCCTGAAAATAGATAATAGATAATAAATTTGTATAAAATATA
Source organism: Eriocheir sinensis (assembly GCF_024679095.1). Classification (NCBI taxonomy): domain Eukaryota; kingdom Metazoa; phylum Arthropoda; class Malacostraca; order Decapoda; family Varunidae; genus Eriocheir; species Eriocheir sinensis. The sequence goes on from NW_026110640.1 coordinate 10,431, forward strand.
TATGCAAGATACACATTAAATAATGTAAATATGTATAAAAAAGTATATAGAAAAAACAATTAGTATAATGTAAAATCGTATCAAAATAAATACACCGAATATTAATAAAATAATGTAAATTTGTATGAAAATAAAGATGCAAAATTCCCATAAAATAGCGCATTTCTTATAAAAATATATATACCAAAATACACATAAAATTTTTAAATTTGTATTGAAATAAATATACAAAATGCATATACAATAAGATAAATTTGTATTGAAAGAGATATGCAAAAATACATATAAAACAATGTAAATTTGTTTCAAAATATATATACGAATATAAATAAAAAAAACGTAGATTTCTATAAAAATATATATACAAAATACACATAAAATTAAGTAAATACGTATAAAAAAATGTATTCAAAATACACATAAAATAATGTAAATTCGAATTAAAATAGATAAACAAAATACCAATAAAAGAATGTGTATTTGGATAAATATAAATATACAAAATACACATACAAAATAAACATAAAATAAGGTAGATTTGTAATAAAATATATGTACAAAATACACATACAATAATGTAAATTTATATGAAAATATATATACAAATACACATAAAATACCATGAATTTGTATAAAATATATATTCAAAAAAAATATTAAATAATGTAAGAGCGTATAAAAATATATATACAAAGTACATATAAAATGAAAATTAAGATGCAAAATACCTATAAAATAAATCTTTTTTTTTTTTAAATTATTGATACCAAAATACACATAAAATATTTGAACTTGTATTAAAATAAATATACAAAATGCACATAAAATAAGGTAAATTTGTATTGAAATAGATATGCAAAATACATATAAAATAATGTAAATTTGTTTCAAAATATATATACGAATACACATAAAATAACGTAGATTTCTATAAAAATACATATACAAAATACACATAATATTAAGTAAATACGTATAAAAAAATGTATACAAAATACACATAAAATAATGTAAATTCGTATAAATGTAAATAAACAATATACCAATAAAAGAATGTGTATTTGTATAAATATAAATATACAAAATGCACATAAAATAACGTAAATTTATATAAAACTATATACATAAAATAACGCAAATTTCTATAAAAATATATGTACAAAAATGAACATAAAATAAATTTGCATAAAAAAATATTACAAAACACACTTTAGATAATGTAAATGAGTATAAAAATATGTATACAAAATACCTATGAAATAATCAAAATTCGTATCGAATTAAATTAAGAAATACCAATAAAATAATGTAATTTTGGATGAAAATATATATACAAAATACACATAAAATAATTTGAAATTGAATGAAATATATATACAAAATAAACATAAAATAAGGTAAATTTGTAATGAAATATATGAAAAAATTCACATCAAATAATATAAATTTGAATGAAAATATATATACAAATACACATTAAATAACATGAATTTGTATAAAATTTGTATCAAAATATATACTTATACACACAATAAAATAACGTAATTTTTTTTATGAAAATGTATATACAAAATACACATAAAATAATTTAAATACGTAGAAAAATATATATACAAAAAACACATAAAATAATGTAAATTTGTATGAAAATATATAAACAAATACACATAAAATAATGTAAATTTGGATAAAATATATATACAAAATGAACATTAAATAATGTAAATATGTATAAAAAAATATACAAAATACACATAGAATAATGTTAAATCGTATCAAAATAAATAAAGAGAATATCAATAAAATAATGTAAATTTGTATGAAAATAAAGATGCAAAATATCCATATAATAACGCATATTTGCATAAAAATATATATACAAAAATACATATAAAATAGTTAAGTTTGTATTAAAATAGATATACAAAATGCACGTACAATAAAGTAAATTTGTATTGAAATAGATATGCAAAATACACATCAATAATGTAAATTTGTATCAAAATATATATACGAATACTCATAAAAAAGAGTAAATTTCTATGAAAATATACATACAAAATAGATATACAAAATACACATATAACTAGTTAAATTTGTATTTAAATACATGTACAAAAAAACACATAAAATAATGTAGATTTGTATGAAATGAAAACAAATACATTTTATATAAAATATATATACAAAATACATATAGAATAATGTAAAATCATATCAAAATAAATACACAGAATATCAATAAAATAATGTAAATTTGTATGAAAATAAAGATGCAAAATACCCATAAAATAAAGCATATTTTTAAAAAAATACATATACAAAAATACACATAGATTAATAAAATTTGTATTAAAATTAATATACAAAATGCACATACAATAAGGTAAATTTGTATTGAAAAAATATGCAAAATACACATAAAATAATGTAAATTTGTTTCAAAATATATATACGAATACACATAAAATAACTCAGATTTATATAGAAATATATATACAAAATACACTTGAAATAATGTAAATACGTATAAAAATATATATACAAAATACCCATTAAATAATGTTAATTCGTGTCAAAATAAATATACAAAATATCATGAAAAGAATGTGTATATGTATGAAAATAGATATACAAAATACACATAAAATAACATAAATTTGTTTAAAACTATATACAAAAATACACAAAAATAATTTAAACCTGTATGAAAATAAATATACAAAAAACATATAAAAATAGGTAAATTTGTATTGAAATACATATACAAAATACACATAAAATAATGTATATTTGAATGAAAATATATAAACATATAGACTTAAAATAACGTAAACTTGTATCAAATATATATACAAAAAAAAACATTAAATAAAGTAAATATGTATAAAAAAAATATATACAAAACACAAATAAAATAATGAAAAATCGTATCAAAATAAATACAGAAAATATTAATAAAATAATGTAAATTTGTATGAAAATTAAGATGCACAATACCCATAAAATAACGCATTTTTATAAAATATAAATACGAAAAAACATAAAATATTTGATTTTGTATTAAAATAAATATATATACAAAATACACATAAAATAAGCTAAGTTTGAATTGAAATATATATACAAAATACATAAAATAATGTAAATATGTATCAAAATACCTATACAAATACACATATAATAACGTAAATTTGTATAAAAATATAACAAAATACTCATTAAATAATGTAAATACGTATAAAAAATGTAAAAAACACAAATAATCATGTAATTCGTATCAAAATAAATAGACTAAATACCAATAAAATAATGTAAATTTCTATGAGAAAACATATACAAAATACACATAAATAACGCAAATATCAATAAAAATATATATAATATAATATATTTTTATACATATTTAAAATATTTAATGTATATTTTGTATATATATATATTTTATCCAAATTTACGTGATTTTATATGTATTTGTTTATATATTTTCATACAAATTTACATTATTTTATGTGAGTTTTGTATATGTATTTCAATACAAATTTGCCTAACTTTATGTGTATTTTGCATATCTATTTTCAAACAAATTTAAATTATTTTTGTGTATATTTGTATATATTTTTATACAAATTTTAGTTATTTTATTTGTTTTTTGTACATATATTTTCCTACAAATATACATTCTTTTATTGGAATTTTGTGTATTTAATTTTTTACGAATTTACATTATTTTATGTGTATTTTGTATATATATTTTTCTTCGTATTTAAACTATTTTATGTGTATTTTATATATACATTTTCATAAAAATTTACGTTATTTTATTGTGTGTATTCGTATATATTTTGAAACATTTTATACAAATTCATGTTATTTTATGTGTATTTGTATATATTTTAATACAAATTTATATTATTTTATGTGTATTCTTACATATATTTTATTACAAATTTACCTTATTTATGTTTATTTTGTATATTTATTTCATTCAATTTTATATTATTTAATGTGTATATTTGTATTTGTATTTAGGTTATTTTATGTGTGTTTTCTATATATATTTTCATCCAAAATTACATTATTTTATTGTTATTTTCTTAATTTAACTCGATACGAATTTAGATTATTTCATAGGTATTTTGTATACATATTTTTATACTCATTTACATTATCTAATGTGTGTTTTGTATATATTTTTTTATGCAAACTAATTTTATGTGCATTTTTGTACATATATTTTTATAGAAACTTAAAACGTTATTTTATGTGTATTTTGTATATGTTTTCTCATACAGATTTACATTATTTAATTAGTTTTTTGTTTATTTATTTTGATACGAATGACTTGATTATTTGTGTATTTTTTAAATATTTTTTTACGTATTTACATTACTTAATGTGTATTTTGTTTATATATTTTTTTTACAAATTTACGTTATTATATGTGTATTTCTTAAAAATATTTTGAAACGAATTTACTTTATTTTATGTATTTTGTTTATATTTTTCAATTCAAATTTAGCTTATTTTGTGTGTATTTTGTATATCTATTTTCATACAAATTTAATTACTTATGAGTATTTTTGTATATAGTTTTATACAATTTTACGTTATTTTATGTGCATTTTGTATATTTATATTTATACAAATACACATTCTCTTATTGGTATTTTGTTTATTTATATTTATACGAATTTACATTATTTTATGTGTATTTTGTATACATTTTTCATTCGTATTTACTTAATTTTATTTGTATTTTGTATATATATATATTTATAAAAATCTACGATATTTTATGTATATTCGTATATATATTTTGAAACAAATTTAAATTGTTTTATATGTATTTTGCATATCTATTTCAATACAAATTTACCTTATTGTATGTGCATTTTGTATATTTATTGTAATACAAATTCAAATATTTTATGTGTATTTTGGTATATATAATTTTATAAAAAATACGTTATTTTATAGGTATTTTGCATCTTAGTTTTCATAGAAATGTACATTATTTTATTAATATTCTGTGTTTATATTTTGATACGACTTTATATTATACTATTTGTGTTTTGTATATATTTTTTTAGACATATTTTCATTATTTAATGTGTATTTTTTATATATATTTCATACAAATTAACGTCATTTTAAGTGTATTTGTTTATATATTTCATTCAAATTTACATTATTTTAAGAGTATTTTGTATATGTATTTCAATACAAATTTACCTAATTTTATGTGTATTTTATATTTATTTTCATACAAATTTAAATTATTTTGTGTTTTTTGTATATACATATAGAGTAAATTTCATGAAAATATATATTCAAAATACATATAAAGTTATGTAAATAAGTATAAAATATATATATCAAATACACCTAAAAAATGAAAATTGTATCAAAAAAAAAAAAATTCCGATAAAAGAACGTATATTTGTAGGAAAATAAATATACAAAATACACATAAAATTACGAAAATTTGAATAAAAGTATATACAAAAAAACAAAAAAATAAATTTCAATTTGTATGAAAATAGATATACAAAATACACATATAATTAGTTAAATTTGTATTTAAATGCATGTACAAAATACACATAAAATAATGTAAATTTGTATGAAATGAAAACAAATTCACATAAAATAACGTTCATTTGTATAAAATAGATATACAAAATATACATAGAATAATGTGAAATCGTATCAAAATAAATACAAAGAATATCAATAAAATAATGTAATTTTGTATGAAAATAAAGTTTTTTTTTTAAATACATATACAAGAATACACATAGAATAATTAAATTTGTATTAAAATTAATATACAAAATGCACGTACAATAAGGGAAATTTGTATTGAAAAAATATAAAAAAATGCACATAAAACAATGTATATTTGTTTCAAAATATATATACGAATACACATAAAATAACGTATATTTCTATAGAAATATATATACAAAATACACATGAAATGACGTTAATACGTATAAAAATATATATACACAATACACATTAAATAATGTAAATTGCATCAAAATAAAAAAACAAAAAAACAATAAAAGAATGTGTATATGTAAGAAAATAAATATACAAAATACACATAAAATATTGTAAATTTGTATAAAATGTATTAAAAAATACACAAAAATAATTTAAATTTGTATAAAAATATATATACAAAATACACATAAAACTAGTTAAATTTCTATTGAAATACATATACAAAATACACATAAAATAATGTAAATTTGAAAGAGATATATATATAGAAAATACACATTAAATAATGTAAATATGTATAAAAAAATATATACAAAACACAAATAGAATAATGTAAAATAGTATCAAAATAAATACACAGAATATTAATAAAATAATGTAAATTTGTATGAAAATAAAGATGCAAAATACCCATAAAACAACGCATTTTTTATGAAAATATATATACCAAAATACACATAAAATATTTAAATTTGTATTACAATAAATATACAAAATGAACATACAATAAGGTAAATTTGTATTGAAATAGATATGCAAAATACACATAAAAGAATGTAAATTTGTTTCAAAATATATATACGAATACACATAAAATAACGTAGATTTCTATAAAAATATATATATAAAATACACATGAAATGAAGTAAATACGTACAAGAAAATGTATACAAAATACACATCAAATAATGTAAATTCGTATCAAAATAAATAAATTAAATGCCAATAAAAGAATGTTTACTTGTATAAATATAAATATACAAAATACACATAAAATAACGTAAAATTGTATAAAACTATATACAAAAAATAAACAAAAATAATTAAATTTGTATGAAAATAGATATACAAAAGACACATAAAATAAGCTAAATTTGAATTGAAATAAATATAGAAAATACATAAAATAATGTAAATTTGTATCAAAATATATATTCAAATACACATATATTAAAATTAATATACAAAATGCGTATATAATAAGGTAAATTTGAATTGAAAAAATATGCAACATACACGTTTACTCATACAAATTTATATTATTTTATTGGTATTTTGTTTATTTATTTTGATACTAATTATATGATTATATGTGTATTTTGTACATATTTTTTTATACGTATTTACATTATTTAATGTGCATTTTGTTAATATATTTTCATACAAATTCACGTTATTATATGTGTATTTGTATAAATATTTTGATACAAATTTACTTTATTTCATGTATTTTGTATATATATTTCAATTCAAATTTAGCTTATTTTGTGTGTATTTTGTATATATTTTCATACAAATTTAATTACTTCTGTGTATTTTTGTATATAGTTTTATATAAATTTACGTTATTTTATGTGTATTTTGTATATTTATATTTATACAAATACACATTCTTTTATTGGTATTTTGTTTATTTATTTTGATACGAATTTACATTATTTTATGTGTATTTTGTATACATTTTTTTATACGTATTTACTTCATTTTATGTGTATTTTGTATATATATTTTTATAGAAATCTACGTTATTATATGTGTATTCGTATATATATGTTGAAACAAATTTACATTGTTTTATATGTATTTTGCATATCTATTTCAATACAAATTTACCTTATTGTATGTTTTTTTTGTATATTTATTTTAATACAAATTTAATTTTTTGATGTGTATTTTGGTATATATATTTTTATAAATAAAAAAAAATGCGTTATTTTATGGGTATTTTGCTTCTTTATTTTCATACAAATTTACATTATTTTATTAATATTCTGTGTATTTATTTTGATACGATTTTACATTATTCTATTTGTGTTTTTTACATATTTTTTTATACAAATTTACGTTATTTTAAGTGTATTTGTTTATTTATTTTCATTCAAATTTACATTATTTTATGTGAATTTTGTGTATGTATTTCAATACAAATTTACCTGATTTTATGTGTATTTTGTATATTTATTTTCATACAAATTTAAAATATTTTTGTGTATTTTTGTATATAGTTTGATACAAATTTAGGTTATTTTATGTGTATTTTGTATATCTATTTTCATACAAATACACATTCTTTTATTGATATTTTGTTTATTTATTTTGACGCGAATTTTATGTGAATTTGTTTTCATTTTATACAAATTTACATTATTTAATGTGTATTTTGTACATGTATTTAAATACAAATTTAACTAATTATATGTGTATTTTATATATCTATTTTCATACAAATTGAAATTTATTTTTTGTTTTTTTGTATATATTTTTATTCAAATTTTCGTAATCTTATAAAAATATCTATACCAAAATACACATAAAATATTTAAATTTGCATTGAAATAAATATACAAAATGCACATACAATAAGGTAAATTTGTATTGAAAGAGATATGCAAAAAATACATATAAAGCAATGTAAATTAGTTTCAAAATATATATACGAATACAAATAAAAAAACGTAGATTTCTATAAAAATATATATACAAAGTTCACATAAAATTAAGTAAATACGTATAAAAAAATGTATACAAAATACACATAAAATAATGTAAATTCGAATTAAAATAAATAAACATAATACCAATAAAAGAATGTGTATTTGGATAAATATAAATATACAAAATACACATACAAAATAAACATAAAATAAAGTAGATTTGTAAAAAAATATATGTACAAAATACACATAAAATAATGTAAATTTATATAAAAATATATATACAAATACACATAAAATACCATGAATTTGTATAAAAATATATATTCAAAATAAATATTAAATAATGTAAAAGCGTATAAAAATATATATACAAAGTACATATAAAATAATGTAAATTCGTATCAATATAAATCAACAAAACACCAATAAAATAATATATATTTGAATGAAAATAAATTTACAAAATACACATAACATAACTAAAATTTGTATTAAAATATATTCAAAAATACATAGAAATAATTTGAGTTTGTATGAAACTAGATATACAAAATACACATAAAACTTGGTAAATTTCTTTTGAAATGTATATACAAAATACCCATAAAATATTGTAAATTTGTGTCAAAATATATAAACAAATACACATAAAATAACGTAAATTTGTATGAAAAATATATAGAAAATACACATAGAATAATGTCAATTCGTATCAAAATGAATGAGCAGAATATCAATAAAATAATGTAAATTTGTATGAAAATAAAGATGCAAAATACCCAAAAAATAAAGCATATGTTTATAAAAATACAGATACAAAAATACACGTCGAATAATTAAATTTGTATTAAAATTAATATACAAAATGCGTATATAATAAGGTAAATTTGTATTGAAAAAATGTGCAACATACACGTTTACTCATACAAATTTATATTATTTTATTGGTCTTTTGTTTATTTATTTTGATACGAATTACATGATTATATGTGTATTTTGTACATATTTTTAAACATAAATTATCGTAAATTTACATTAAAAATATATACAAAATACACATAGAATAATGTCAATTCGTATCAAAATGAATGAGCAGAATATCAATAAAATAATGTAAATTTGTATGAAAATAAAGATGCAAAATTCCCAAAAAATAAAGCATATGTTTATAAAAATACAGATACAAAAATACACATCGAATAATTTAATTTGTATTAAAATTAATATACAAAATGCGTATATAATAAGGTAAATTTGTAATGAAAAAATATGCAACATACACGTTTACTCTTACAAATTTATATTATTTTATTGGTATTTTGTTTATTTATTTTGATACGAATTACATGATTATATGTGTATTTTGTACATATTTTTCTATACGTATTTACATTATTTAATGTGTATTTTGTTTATATATTTTCATACAAATTTACGTTATTATATGTGTATTTGTATAAATAGTTTTATACAAATTTACTTTATTTCATGTATTTTGTATATATATTTCAATTCAAATTTAGCTTATTTCGTGTGTATTTTGTATATATTTTCATAAAAATTAATTACTTCTGTGTATTTTTGTATATAGTTTTATATAAATTTACGTTATTTTATGTGTATTTTGTATATTTATATTCATACAAATACACATTCTTTTATTGGTATTTTGTTTATTTATTTTGATACGAATTTACATTATTTTATGTGTATTTTGTATACTTTTTTTATACGTATTTACTTCATTTTATGTGTATTTTGTATATATATTTTTATAGAAATCTACGTTATTTTATGTGTATTCGTATATATATTTTGAAACAAATTTACATTGTTTTATATGTATTTTGCATATCTATTTCAATACAAATTTACCTTATTGTATGTGTTTTTTGTATATTTATTTTAATACAAATTTAATTTTTTTATGTGTTTTTTGGTATATATATTTTTATAAATAAAAAAAATGCGTTATTTTATGGGTATTTTTATAAATATTTTGATACAAATCTACATTATTTTATGTATTTTGTATATACATTTCAATTCAAATTTAGCTAATTTTATCTGTATTTTGTATATCTATTTTCATACGAATTTAATTACTTCTGTGTATTTTTGTATATAGTTTTATACAAATTTACGTTATTTTATGTGTATTTTGTATATTTATATTTATACAAATACACATTCTTTTATTGGTATTTTGTTTATTTATTTTGATACGAATTTACATTATTTTATGTGTATTTTGTATACATTTTCTTATACGTATTTACTTAATTTTATGTGTATTTTGTATATATATTTTTATACAAAAATACGTTATTTTATTTGTATTCGTATATATATTTTGAAACAAATTTTCATTGTTTTATATGTATTTTGCATATCTATTTCAATACAGATTTACCTTATTGTATGTGTATTTTGTATATTTATTTTAATACAAATTAATTTTTTCATGTGTATTTTGGTATATATATTTTAAAAAAATGCGTTATTTAATGGGTATTTTGCATCTTTATTTTCATACAAATTTATATTGTTTTATTAATATTCTGTGTATTTATTTTGATACGATTTTACATTATTCTATATTTTTTTGTACATATTTACATTATTTAATGTGTATTTTGTATATTTTAAAACAAATTTACGTTATTTTATGCGCATCTGTTAAAATATTTTGATACAAATTTACATTATTTTGCACAAAAACAAATAGAATAATGTAAAATCGTATCAAAATAAATACAGAGAATAATAATAAAATAATGTAAATTTGTATGAAAATAAAGATACAAAATTTCAAAATTATCGCATTTTTATAAAATATATTTACCAAAAACACATAAAATATTTAAATTTGTATTGAAATAAATATACAAATGCATATACAGTAAGGTAAATTTGTATTGAAAGAGATATTCAAAATACATATAAAACAATGTAAATTTGTTTCAAAATATATATAATACACATAAAATAAAGTAGATTTCTATAGAAATATATATACAAAATACATATGAAATTATGTAAATACGTATAAAAATATATATACAAAATACATATCAAATAATGTAATTACGTGTCAAAATAAATAAACAAAATATCATCAAAAGAATGTATTTGTATGAAAATAGATAATAGATAATAAATTTGTATAAAATATATATGCAAGATACACATTAAATAATGTAAATATGTATAAAAAGTATATACAAAAACAAATAGAATAATGTAACATCGTATCAAAATAAATACACTGAATATTAATAAAATAATATAAATTTGTATGAAAATAAAGATGCAAAATTCTATAAAATAGCGCTTTCTTATAAAATATATATACCAAAATACACATAAAATATTTAAATTTGCATTGAAATAAATATACAAAATGCACATACAATAAGGTAAATTTGTATTGAAAGAGATATGCAAAAATACATATAAAACAATGTAAATTTGTTTCAAAATATATATACGAATACAAATAAAAAAACGTAGATTTCTATAAAAATATATATACAAAATACACATAAAATTAAGTAAATACGTATAAATAATGTATACAAAATACACATAAAATAATGTAATTTCGAATTAAAATAAATGTAAATTTAAATGAAAATATAAAAACAAATACACTTAAAATAACGTAAATTTGTATAAAATATATATGCAAGATACACATTAAATAATGTAAATGTGTATAAAAAACTATATACAAAAAACAAATAGAATAATGTAAAATCGTATCAAAATAAATACACAGAATATCAATAAAATAATGTAAATTTGTATGAAAATAAAGATGCAAAATTCCCAAAAATTATCGCATTTTTTATAAAAATATATATACCAAAATACACAAAAAATAAATAAATTTGTATTCAAATAAATATACAAAATGTATATACAGTAAGGTAAATTTGTATTAAAAGATATTCAAAATACATATAAAATATATAAATTTGTTTCAAAATATATATGAATACACATAAAATAAAGTAGATTTATAGAAATATATATACAAAATACATATGAAATTATGTAAATACGTATAAAATATATATACAAAATACATATCAAATAATGTAAATTTTTGTATATGTATTTTTATAAAAATATGCTTTATTTTATGGGTATTTTGCATCTTTATTTTCATACAAATTTACGGTCTTTTATTGATATTCTGCTCATTCATTTTGATACGATTTGACATTATTCTATGTGTATTTTGTATATATTTTTCATACAAATTTACGTTATTTTATGTGTATTTGTTTATATATTTTGACACAAATTTACAATATTTTATGGGTATTTTGTATATATATTTCAAAAGAAATTTACCTAGTTTTATGTGTATTTTGAATATCTATTTTCATACAAATTCAAATTATTTTTATGTATTTTTGTATATATTTCAATACAAATTTTAGTTAGGTTATGTGTATTTTGTAAATCTATTTTCATTCAAATATATATTATTTTATTGGTATTTTGTTCATTTATATTGATACGAATTTACATTATTTTATATGTACTTTGTATATATATTTTTATACGCATTTACATTATTTAATATTTATTTTGAATGTATAATTTTATACAAATTCATGGTATTTTATGTGTATTTGTATATATATTTTCATATAAATTTACATTATTTTATGTGTATTTTGTACATATATTTCATTACAAATTTACCTTATTTTATGTTTATTTTGTATGTGTATTTTGTACATTTATATTTATACACGTTTACTCATACAAATTTATATTATTTTATTGGTTTTTTGTTTATTTATTTTGATACGAATTACATGATTATATGTGTATTTTGTACACATTTTTTTATACGTATTTACATTATTTAATGTGTATTTTGTTTATATATTTTCATACAAATTTACGTTATTATATGTGTATTTGTATAAATATTTTGATACAAATTTACTTTATTTCATGTATTTTGTATATATATTTCAATTCAAATTTAGCTTATTTTGTGTGTATTTTGTATATATTTTCATACAAATTTAATTACTTCTGTGTATTTTTGTATATAGTTTTATATAAATTTACGTTATTTTATGTGTATTTTGTATATTTATATTTATACAAATACACATTCTTTTATTTGTATTTTGTTTATTTATTTTGATACGAATTTACATTATTCTATGTGTATTTTGCATACATTTTTTATACGTATTTACTTCATTTTATGTGTATTTTGTATATATATTTTTATAGAAATCTACGTTATTTTATGTGTATTCGTATACATATTTTGAAACAAATTTACATTGCTTTATATGTATTTTGCATATCTATTTCAATACAATTTACCCTTATTGTACATATAAAACAATGTAAATTTGTTTCAAAATATATGTACGAATACAAATCAAATAACGTAGATTTCTATAAAATATATATACAAAATACATAAATTTAAGTAAATACGTATAAAAAATGTAAACAAAATACACATAAAATAATGTAAATTGAAACAAAATAAATAAACAAAATACTAATAAAAAATGTGTATTTGTATAAATATAAATGTACAAAATACACATACAAAATAAACATAAAATAAGGTAAATTTGTAATGAAAATATATATAAAAATACACATAAAATACCATGAATTTGTATAAAATTATATATTCAAAATAAATATTAAATAATGTAAATGCGTATGAAAATATATATACAAAGTACATATAAAATAATGTAAATTGGTATCAATATAAATGAACATAATACTAATAAATAATATATATTTGAATGAAAATAGATATATTTTCATACAAATTTAACTACTTGTGTGTATTTTTGTATATAGTTTTATATAAATTTACGTTATTTTATGTGTAATTTGTATATTTATATTTATACAAATACACATTCTTTTATTTGTATTTTGTTTATTTATTTTGATACGAATTTACATTATTCTATGTGTATTTTGTATACATTTTTTTATACGTATTTACTTCATTTTATGTGTATTTTGTATATATATTTTTATAGAAATTACGTTATTTTTTGTGTATTCGTATACATATTTTGAAACAAATTTACATTACTTTATATGTATTTTGCATATCTATTTCAATACAAATTTACCTTATTGTACATATAAAACAATGTAAATTTGTTTCAAAATATATGTACGAATACAAATCAAATAACGTAGATTTCTATAAAAATATATATACAAAATACACATAAATTTAAGTAAATACGTATAAAAAAATGTAAACAAAATACACATAAAATAATGTAAATTCGAAACAAAATAAATAAACAAAATACCAATAAAAAAATGTGTATTTGTATAAATATAAATGTACAAAATACACATACAAAATACACATAAAATAATGTAAATTTATATGAAAAAATATATAGAAATACACATAAAATACCATGAATTTGTATAAAATTATATATTCAAAATAAATATTAAATAATGTAAATGCGTATAAAAATATATATACAAAGTACATATAAAATAATGTAAATTCGTATCAATATAAATGAACAAAATACCAATAAAATAATATATATTTGAATGAAAATAGATTTACAAAGTACACAAAACCTAACTAAAATTTGTATTGAAATATATACAAAAATACATAAAAATAATTTGAGTTTGTATGAAAATAGATATTCAAAATACACATAAAACTAGGTAAATTTCTTTTGAAATATATATACAAAATACCCATAAAATATTGTAAATTTGTGTCAAAACATATAAACAAATACACATAAAATAACGTAAATTTGTATGAAAATATATACAAAATACACAAAGAATAATGTCAATTAGTATAAAAATGAATGAGAATAATATCAATAAAATAATGTATATTTTTATGAAAATAAAGATGCAAAATACCCAAAAAATAAAACATTTGTTTAAAAAAATACACATCGAATAATTAAATATGTATTAAAATTAATATACAAAATACGTATATAATAAGGTAAATTTGTATTGAAAAAATATGCAACATACACGTTTACTCATACAAATTTATATTATTTTATTGGTATTTTGTTTATTTATTTTGATACGAATTACATGATTATATGTAATTTGTACATTTTTTTATACGTATTTACATTATTTAATGTGTATTTTGTTTATATATTTTCACAAATTTACGTTATTATATGTATTAGTATAAATATTTTGATACAAATTTACTTTATTTCATGTATTTTGTATATATATTTCAATTCAAATTTAGCTTATTTTGTGTGTATTTTGTATATATTTTCATACAAATTTAATTACTTCTGTGTATTTATGTATATAGTTTTATATGAATTTACGTTATTTTATGTGTATTTTGTATATTTATATTTATACAAATACACATTCTTTTATTGGTATTTTGTTTATTTATTTTGATACGAATTTACATTATTTTATGTGTATTTTGTATACTTTTTATTATACGTATTTACTTCATTTTATGTGTATTTTGTATATATATATTTATAGAAATCTACGTTATTTTATGTGTATTCGTATACATATTTTGAAACAAATTTACATTGCTTTATATGCATTTTGCGTATCTATTTCAATACAAATTTAATTTTATTGTATGTGTTTTTTATATATTTATTTCAATACAAATCTAATTTTTTTATGTGTATTTTGGTATATATATTTTTATAAATAAAAAAAATGCGTTATTTTATGGCTATTTTGCCTCTTTATTTTCATACAAATTTACATTATTTTATTAATATTCTGTGTTTTTATTTTGATACGATTTTACACTATTCTATTTGTGTTTTGTATATATTTTTTTATACAAATTTACGTTATTTTAAGTGTATTTGTTTATGTATTTTCATTCAAATTTACATTATTTTATGTGTATTTTGTATATTTATTTCCATACAAATTTACTCTAATTTTATGTATTTTGTATATTTATTTTCATACAAATTTAAAATATTTTGTGTATTTTGTATATAGTTTGATACAAATTTAGGTTATTTTATGTGTATTTTGTATATCTATTTTCATACAAATACACATTCTTTTATTGATATTTTGTTTATTTATTTTGACGCGAATTTACATTATTTAATGTGTATTTTGTATATATTTTTATACGTCTTTAAATCATTTCATGTGTATTTTGTATAGTTTGAAACAAATTTATATTATTTAATGTGTATTTTGTATATATATATTTATACAAATACACATTCTTTTATTGGTATTTTGTTTATTTATTTTGATACTAATTTACATTATTTTATGTGTATTTTGTATACATTTTTTATACGTATTTACTTAATTTTATGTGTATTCTGCATATATTTTTATAGAAATCTACCTTATTTCATGTGTATTCATATATATTTTGAAACAAATTTACATTGTTTATATGTATTTTGCATATCTATTTTTGTGTATTCTGTATTTATTTTTGTTATACATAGAATAATGTAAAATCGTATCAAAATAGGTACACAGAACATCAATAAAATAATTTAAATTTGTATTAAAATAAAGATGCAAAATACCCATAAGATAAAGCATGTTTTTTTTTTTAAATACATATACAAAAATACACATAGAATAATTAAATTTGTATTAAAATTAATATACAAAATGCACACATACAATAAGGTAAATTTGTATTGGAAAAAAAACGCAAAATACAAATAAAACAGTGTAAATTTGTTTCAAAATATATATACGAATACACATAAAATAACGTAGATTTATATAGAAATATATATTCAAAATACATGAAATATTATAATAATATATATAATATATATATATATATATATATATATATATATATATATATATATATATATATATATATATATATATATATATATATATATATATATATATATATATATATATATATATATATATATATATATATATATATAAAATACATATTAAGTAATGTAAATTCGTGACAAAATAAATAAACAAAATATCATGAAAAGAATGTGTATTTGTATGAAAATAAATAATAGATAATGAATTTGTATGTAATATATATGCAAGATACACATTAAATAATGTAAATATGTATAAAAAAAATATATACAAAAAACAAATAGAATAATGTAAAATCGTATCAAAATAAATACTCCGAATATTAATAAAATAATGTAAATGTGTATGAAAATAAAGATGGAAAATTCCCATCAAATAGCGGATTTCTTATAAAAATATATATACCAAAATACACATAAAATATTTAAATTTGTAATGAAATAAATATACAAAATGCACATACAATAAGGTAAACTTGTTGAAAGATATATGCAAAATACATATATAAAATAGTAAATTTGTTTTAAAATATATATACGAATACACATAAAATAACGTAGATTTCTATAAAAATATATATACAAAATACACATAAAATTAGGTAAATACGTTTAAAAAAATGTAAACAAAATACACATAAAATAATATAAATTGAAACAAAATAAATAAACAAAATACTAATAAAAGAATGTAGATTGTTCTGTGTATTTTGTATATAGTTTTATACAAATTTACGATACAAATACAAATACAAATATACACATTAAATAATTTAAAATTGAATGAAATAAATATACAAAATAAACATAAAATAAGGTAAATTTGTAATAAAATATATGTAAGAATACACATGAAATAATATAAATTTGTATGAAAATATATATACAAATACACATAAAATAACATAAATTTGTATAAAATTTGTTTCAAAATATATACGAATACACACAATAAAATAACGTAAATTTTTATGAAAATGTATATATAAAATACACATAAAATAATTTAAATACGTAGAAAAATATATACAAAAAATAATGTAAATTCGTAAAAATTAAATACACGAAATTCCAATAAAAGAATGTATATTTGTAGGAAAATATATATACAAAAAACAAATAAAATAACTAAAATTTGTATAAAAATATATACAAAAATACACAAAAATAATTTAAGTTTGTTTGAAAATAGATATGGAAAATACACAATTTTTATTTTGTATATCTATTTTTATACGTATTTACTTAATTTATGTGTATTTTGTATATATATTTTTATAGAAATCTACGTTATTTTATGTGTATTCGTATATATATTTTGAAACAAATTTACATTGTTTTATATGTATTTTTGCATATCTCTTTCAATACAAGTTTACCTTATTGTATGTGCATTTTGTATATTTACTTCAATACAAATTTAAATATTTTATGTATTTTTTATATATAATTTTATAAGAAATGCGCTATTTGATGGGAATTTTGCATCTTTATTTTCATACAAATTTACATTATTTTATTAATATTCGGTGTATTTATTTTGATACGATTTCACATTATTCTATTTGTTTTTTGTATATATTTTTTACATATTTACATTATTTAATGTATATTGCATATATTTCATACAAATTTATTATCTATTATTTAATTTCATACAAATACACATTCTTTTCATGATATTTTGTTTATTTATTTTGACACGAATTTACCTAGATATGTATTTTGTATATATATTTTATACGTATTTACATAATTTCATGTGTATTTTGTATATATATTTCATAGAAATCTACGTTATTTTATGTGTATTCGTATATATATTTTGAAACAAATTTACTTTGTTTTATATGTATTTTGAATATCTCTTTCAATACATATTTACTACTGTATATGCATTTTGTATATTTATTTCAATACAAATTTAAATATTTTATGTGTATTTTGATATATATTTTTATAAAAATGCGCTATTTTATGTGAATTTTGCATCTTTCTTTCATACAAATTTACATTATTTTATTGATATTCTGTGTATTTATATTGATAGGATTTTACATTATTCTATGTGTATTTTGTATATGTATTTCAACACAAATTTACCTAATTTTATGTATATTTTGTATATTTCTTTCATACAAATTTTAAATATTTTTGTGTATTTTGTATATAGTTTTATACAAATTTAGGTTATTTTATGTACGCATTTACTTTATTTAATGTGTGTTTGTATATATTTTTATACAATTTACTTTATTTTATGTGCATTTTGTACATATATTTTTAGAAATTTGCGTTAATTTATGTGTATTTGTATATGTTTCATAAATTTACATTATTTTATTGCTATTTTGTTTATTTATTTTGATACGAATGAAAATAGATATACAAAATATACATAAAATAAACTAAATTTGTATTGAAATATATATACAAAATACATAAAATAATGTAAATTTGTATCAAAATATTTTAACAGATGCGCATAAAATAACGTAAATTTGTTTTAAAATATCCAAATACACATTAAATAATGTAAATATGTACAAAAAAATATATACAAAACACAAATAGAATAATGTAAAATCGTATCAAAATAAATACACAGAATATTAATAAAACAATGTAAATTTGTATGAAAATAAAGATGCAAAATACCAATTAAATAACGCATTTTTTTATAAAAATATATATACCAAAATACACATGAAAAATTAATTTGTATTAAAATAAATATACAAAATACACATACAATAAGGTAAATCTGTATTGAAATAGATATGCAAAATACATATAAAACAATGTAGATTTGTTTCAAAATATATACGAATAATCATAAAATAACGTAGATTTATATAAAAATATATATATACAAAAAACACATAAAATGAAGTAAATACGTATAAGAAAATGTATACAAAATACACATAAAATAATGTAAATTCGTATCAAAATAAATAAACAAAATACCAATAAAAGAATGTGTATTTGAATAAATATAAATATACAAAATACATAAAATAACGTAAATTTGTATAAAACTATACAAAATACACAGAAGTAATTAAATTGTACGAAAATAGATATACAAAATACAGATAAAATAAGTTAAATTTGAATTGAAATGTATACAAAATACAATATTTTATGTGTATATTTGTATTTGTATTTAGGTTATTTTATGTGTATTTCGTATATATATTTTCATCCAAAATTACATTATTTTATTGGTATTTTCTTAATTTAACTCGACACGAATTTAGATTATTTCATAGGTATTTTCTATACATATTTTTATACTCATTTACATTATCTAATGTGTGTTTTGTATATATATTTTTATGCAAATTTATTTTATGCTCATTTTGTACATATATTTTATAGAAATTTGCGTTATTTTATGTATATAGTTTTATATAAATTTACGTTATTTTATGTGCATTTTGTATATTTATATTTATACAAATACACATTCTTTTATTGGTATATTGTTTATTTACATTTATACGAATTTACATTATTTTATGTGAATTTTGTATACATTTTTTATACGTATTTACTTAATTTTATATGTATTTTGTATATGTATTTTTATAGAAATCTACTTTATATTATGTGTATTCGTATATATATTTTGAAACAAATTTACATTATTTTATATGTATTTTGCATATATATTTCAATAAAATTAACCTTATTTTATGCATTTTGTATCTTTATTTTAATACAAATTGAAATATTTTATATGTATTTTGCATCAATAATTTTATAAAAAACGTAAATTTGTATAAAAAAATATGTACAAAACACAAATAGAATAATGTAAAATCGTATCAAAATAAATACACAGAATATTAATAAAATAATGTAAATTTGTATGAAAATAAAGAAGCAAAATACCCATAAAATAACGCATTTTTTTTATTTATAAAAATATATATACCAGAATACACATCAAAAAATTAAATTTGTATTAAAATAAATATACAAAAAACACATACAATAAGGTAAATTTGTATTGAAATAGATATGCAAAATACATATAAAACAATGTAAATTTGTTTCAAAATATATATACGAATACACATAAAATAACGTAGATTTCTATAAAAATATATATACAAAATACACATAAAATGAAGCAAATACGTATAAAAAAAATGTATACAAAATACACATAAAATAATGTAAATTCGTATCAAAATAAATAAACAAAATACCAATAAAAGAATGTGTATTTGTATAAATATAAATATACAAAATACACATAAAATAACGTAAATTTATATAAAACTATATACAAAAATACACAGAAGTAATTAAATTTGTATGAAAATATATACAAAATACACACAAAATAAGCTAAATTTAAATTGAAATATATATATATACAAAATACACATATTTTGCATATCTATTTTCAAACAAATTTAAATTATTTTTGTGTATTTTTGTATATATTTATTTTTGTTATACATAGAATAATGTAAAATCGTATCAAAATAAGTAAACAGAATATCAAAAAAATAATTTAAATTTGTATGAAAATAAAGATGCAAAATACCCATAAGATAAAGCATATTTTTTTTTAAATACATATACAAAAATACATATAGAATAATTAAATTTGTATTAAAATTAATATACAAAATGCACACATACAAAAAGGTAGATTTGTATGTATATACAAAATACATAAAATAATGTAAATTTTTATCAAAATATTTAAAAAAATACATATAATAACGTAAATTTGTTTAAAAATATATAAACAAAATACACATTAAGTAATGTAAATACGTATAAAAAATATGTACAAAATACACATATAATCATGTAATTCGTATCAAACTAAATAAACAAAATATCAATAAAATAATGTAAATTTGTATGAGAAAACATATACAAATACATATAAAATAACGCTAATTTCCATAAAAATATATGTCCAAAAATGAACGTAAAATAAAGTAACTTTGGATAAAAATATATATACAAAACACACATTAAATAATGTAAATCCGTACATAAAATAACCTAAATTTGTATAAAACTATATACAAAAATACACTAAAATAATTTAAATTTGTATGAAAAGAAATATACAAAATACACATAAAATTAGGTTAATTTGTATTGAAATACATATACAAAATACATATAAAATAATGTAAATTTGAAAGAAAATATATAAACAAAAACACATATAATAACGTAAATTTGTATGAAATATATATTCAAAATACACAATAAATAATGTAAATAATTTATGTATAAAAAATATATACAAAACACAAATAGTATAATGTAAAATCGTATCAAAATATATACACAGAATATTAATAAAATAATGTAAATTTGTATGAAAATTAAGATCCAAATACCTATAAAATAACGCATTTTTTATAAAATTATTGATACCAAAATACACATAAAATATTTGTATTTGTATCAAAATAAATATACAAAATGCACATACAATAAGGTAAATTTGTATTGAAATAGATATGCAAAATACATATAAAATAATGTAAATTTGTTTCAAAATATATATGTGAATACACATAAAATAACGTAGATTTCTATAAAAATACATATACAAAATACACATAAAATTAAGTAAATACGTAAAAAAAAAATGTATACAAAATACACATAAAATAATGTAAATTCGTATAAATATAAATAAACAATATAGCAATAAAAGAATGTGTATTTGTATAAATATAAATATACAAAATGCACATAAAATAACGTAAATTTATATAAAACTATATACATAAAATAACGCAGATTTCTATAAAAATATATGTACAAAAATGAACATAAAATAAATTTGCATAAAAATATATATACAAAACACACATTAGATAATGTAAATGAGTATAAAAATATGTATACAAAATACCTATGAAATGATCTAAATTCGTATCGAATTAAATTAAGAAAATACCAATATAATAATGTAATTTTGGATGAAAATATATATACAAAATACACATAAAATAACCTAAATACAAATACAAATATACACATAAAATAATTTAAAATTGAATGAAATAAATATACAAAATAAACATAAAATAAGGTAAATTTGTAATGAAATATATGAAAAAATACACATAAAATAATATAAATTTGTATGAAAATATATATACAAATACACATTAAATAATATGAATTTGTATAAAATTTGTATCAAAATATATACGAATACACACAATAAAATAACGTAATTTTTTTAATGAAAATGTATATACAAAATACACATAAAATAATGTAAATTTGTATAAAAATATATAAACAAATACACATAAAATAATGTAAATTTGGATAAAATATATATACAAAATAAACCTTAAATAATGTAAATATGTATAAAAAATATATACAAAATTCACATAGAATAATGTTAAATCGTATCAAAATAAATAAAGAGAAAATCAAAAAAATAATGTAAATTTGTATGAAAATAAAGCTGCAAAATATCCATATAATAACGCATATTTGCATAAAAATATATACAAAAATACATATAAAATAATTAAATTTGTATTAAAATAAATATACAAAATGCACGTACAATAAAGAAAATTTGTATTGAAATAGATATGCAAAATACATATCAATAATGTAAATTTGTATCAAAATATATATACGAATACTCATAAAATAGAGTAAATTTCTATGAAAATATACATACAAAATAGATATACAAAATACACATATAACTAGTTAAATTTGTATTTAAATACATGTATAAAAAACACATAAAATAATGTAGATTTGTATGAAATGAAAACAAATACATTTTATATAAAATATATATACAAAATACACATAGAATAATGTAAAATCATACCAAATAAATACACAGAATATCAATAAAATAATGTAAATTTGTATGAAAATAAAGATGCAAAATACTCATAAAATAAAGCATATTTTTATAAAAATACATACACAAAAATACACATAGATTAATAAAATTTGTATTAAAATTAATATACAAAATGCACATACAATAATGTAAATTTGCATTGAAAAATATGCAAAATACACATAAAACAATGTAAATTTGTTTCAAAATATATATACGAATACACATAAAATAACATAGATTTCTATAGAAATATATATACAAAATACACATGAAATAATGTAAATACGTATAAAAATATATATACAAAATACACATTAAATAATGTTAATTCGTGTCAAAAAAAATAAAAGAAATATCATGAAAAGAATGTGTATTTGTATGAAAATAGATATACAAAATACACATAAAAAAACCTAAATTTGTATAAAACTATATACAAAAATAAACAAAAATAATTTAAACTTGTAAGAAAATAAATATACAAAAAACATAAAATTAGGTAAATTTGTATTGAAATACATATACAAAATACACATAAAATAATGTAAATTTGTATGAAAATATATAAACATATAGACTTAAAATAACATAAATTTGTATCAAATATATATACAAAAAACACATTAAATAATGTAAATATGTATAAAAAATATATAGAAAACAAATAAAATAATGTAAAATCGTATCAAAATAAATACAGAAAATATTAAAAAAAAAATGTAAATTTGTATGAAAATTAAGATTCAAAATACCCATGTCATGTGTATTCGTATATATATTTTGAAACAAATTTACATTGTTTATGTGTATTTTGCATATCTATTTTTGTGTATTCTGTATTTATTTTTGTTATACATAGAATAATGTAAAATCGTAACAAAATAAGTACACAGAATATCAATAAAATAATTTAAATTTGTATGAAAACAAAGATGCAAAATATCCATAAGATAAGCATATTTTTTTTTTTAAATACATATACAAAAATACACATAGAATAATTAAATTTGTATTAAAATTAATATACAAAATGCACACATACAATAAGGTAAATTTGTATTGAAAAAAAACGCAAAATACAAATAAAACATTGTAAATTTGTTTCAAAATATATATACGAATACACATAAAATAACGTAGATTTCTATAGAAATATATATACAAAATATATATATATATATATATATATATATATATATATATATATATATATATATATATATATATATATATATATATATATATATATATATATATATATATATATATATATATATATATATCTATATCTATATCTATATATAAAATACATATTAAGTAATGTAAATTCGTGTCAAAATAAATAAACAAAATATCATGAAAAGAATGTGTATTTGTATGAAAATAGATAATAGATAATAAATTTGTATGAAATATATATGCAAGATATACATTAAATAATGTAAAAATGTAAAAAAAAAATATATACAAAAAACAAATAGAATAATGTAAGATCGTGTCAAAATAAATACACCGAATATTAATAAAATAATGTAAATTTGTATGAAAATAAAGATGCAAAATTCTCATCAAATAGCGCATTTCTTATAAAAATATATATACCAAAATACACATAAAATATTTAAATTTGTATTGAAATAAATATACAAAATGCACATACAATAAGGTAAACATCTATTGAAAGAGATATGCAAAAATACATATAAAACAAAGTAAATTTGTTTCAAAATATATATACGAATACACATAAAAGAACGTAGATTTCTATAAAAAATATATATACAAAATAGACATAAAATTAGGTAAATACGTGTAAAAAAATGTAAACAAAATACACATAAAATAATATAAATTCGAAACAAAATAAATAAACAAAATACCAATCAAAGAATGTGTATTTGTATATAAATGTACAAAATACACATACAAAATAAACATAAAATAAGGAAAATTTGTAATGAAATATATGTACAAAATACACATAAAATAATGTAAATTTGTATGAAAATATATATACAAATACACATAAAATACCATGAATTTATATAAAATTATATATTCAAAATAAATATTAAATAATGTAAATGCGTATAAAAAAATATATAAAAAGAACATATAAAATAATGTAAATTCGTATCAATATAAATCAACAAAATACCAATAAAATAATATATATTTGAATGAAAATAGATTTACAAAATACACATAACATAACTAAAATTTGTATAGAAATATATACAAAAATACATAAAAATAATTTGAGTTTGTATGAAAATAGATATTCAAAATACATATAATACATATATATTATTGATACGAAAATACACATAAAATATTTGAATTTGTATTAAAATAAATATACAAAATGCACATACAATAAGGTAAATTTGTATTGAAATAGAAATGCAAAATACATATAAAATAATGTAAATTTGTTTCAAAATATATATACGAATACACATAAAATAACGCAGATTTCTATAAAAATACATATACAAAATACACATAATATTAAGTAAATGCGTATAAAAAAAATGAATGCAAAATACACATAAAATAATGTAAATTCGTATAAATGTAAATAAACAATATACCAATAAAAGAATGTGTATTTGTATAAATATAAATATACAAAATGCACATAAAATAACGTAAATTTATATAAATCTATATACATAAAATAACGCAAATTTCTATAAAAATATATGTACAAAAATTAACATAAAATAAATTTGCATAAAAATATATATACAAAACACACGTTAGATAAGTTAAATGAGTATAAAAATATGTTTACAAAATACCTATGAAATAATCTAAACTCGTATCGAATTAAAATAAGAAAATATATATAAAATAATGTAATTTTGGATGAAAATATATATACAACATACACATAAAATAACCTAAATACAAATACAAATATACACATAAAATAATTTAAAATTGAATGAAATAAATATAGAAAATAAACATAAAATAAGGTAAATTTGTAATAAAATATATGAAAAAATACACATAAAATAATATAAATTTGTATGATAATATATATACAAATACACATTAAATAACATGAATTTGTATAAAATTTGTATCAAAATATATACTTATACACACAATAAAATAACGTAATTTTTTTATGAAAATGTATATACAAAATACACATAAAATAATTTAAATACGTAGAAAATATATATAAAAAAACACATAAAATAATGTAAATTTGTATGAAAATATATAAACAAATACACATCAAATAATGTAAATTTGGATAAAATATAAATAAAAAAGGAACATTAAATAATGTAAATATTTATAAAAAAAAATATAAAAAATACACATAGAATAATGTTAAGTCGTATCAAAATAAATAAAGAGAATATCAATAAAATAATGTAAATTTGTATGAAAATAAAGATGCAAAATATCCATATAATAACGCATATTTGCATAAAAATATATATACAAAAATACATATAAAATAGTTAAATTTGTATTAAAATAAATATACAAAATGCACGTACAATAAAGTAAATTGGTATTGAAACAGATATGCAAATACACATCAATAATGTAAATTTGTATCAAAATATATATACGAATACCCATAAAATAGAGTAAATTTCTATAAAAATATACATACAAAATAGATATACAAAATACACATATAACTACTTAAATTTGTATTTAAATACCTGTACAAAAAAACACATAAAATAATGTAGATTTGTATGAAATGAAAACAAATACATTTTATATAAAATATATATACAAAATACACATAGAATAATGTAAAATGATATTAAAATAAATACACAATATCAATAAAATAATGTAAATTTGTATGAAAATAAAGATTCAAAATACCCATAAAATAAAGCATATTTTTATAAAAATACATATACAAAAATACACATAGATTAATCAAATTTGTTTTAAAATTAAAATACAAAATGCACATACAATAAGGTAAATTTGTATTGAAAAAATATGCAAAATACACATAATACAATGTAAATTTCTCTCAAAATATATATACGAATACACATAAAATAACGCAGATTTCTATAGAAATATATATACAAAATACACTTGAAATAATGTAAATACGTATAAAAATATATATAAAAAACACACATTAAATAATGTTAATTCGTGTCAAAATAAATAAACAAAATATCATGGAAAGAATGTGTATTTGTATGAAAATAGATATACAAAATACACATAAAATAACCTAAATTTGTATAAAACTATATACAAAAATACACAAAAATAATTTAAACTTGTATGAAAATAAATATACAAAAAACATATAAAAATAGATAAATTTGTATTGAAATACATATACAAAATACACATAAAATAATGTAAATTTGAATGAAAATATATAAATCATATAGACTTAAAATAACGTAAATTTGTATCAAATATATATACAAAAAAAACATTAAATAATGTATATATGTATAAAAAAATATATACAAAACACAAATAAAATAATGTAAAATCGTATCAAAATAAATACAGAAAATATTAATAAAATAATGTAAATTTGTATGAAAATTAAGATGCAAAATAACCATAAAATAACGCATTTTTTTAAAAAATATATATACGAAAAAACATAAAATATTTGATTTTGTATTAAAATAAATAGATATACAAAATACACATAAAATAAGCTAAATTTGAATTGAAATATATATACAAAATACATAAAATAATGTAAATTTATATCAAAATACCTATACAAATACACATATAATAACGTAAATTTGTATAAAAATATATAAACAAAATACACATTAAATAATGTAAATACGTATAAAAAAAATGTAAAAAATACACAAATAATCATGTAATTCGTATCAAAATAAATAGACAAAATACCAATAAAATAATGTAAATTTTTATGAGGAAGCATATGCAAAATACACATAAATAGCGCAAATATCAATATAAATATATATAATATAATATATTTTATACATATTTAAAATATTTAATGTATATTTTGTATATCCATTTTATCCAAATTTACGTGATTTTATATGTATTTGTTTATATATTTTCATACAAATTTACATTATTTTATGTGAGTTTTGTATATGTATTTCAATACAAATTTGCCTAACTTTATGTGTATTTTGCATATCTATTTTCAAACAAATTTAAATTATTTTGTGTATTTTGTATATATTTTATACAAATTTTAGTTTTTTTTTTTGTATATATATTTTCCTAAATATACATTCTTTTATTGGAATTTTGTGTATTTAATTTTTTACGAATTTACATTATTTTATGTGTATTTTGTATATATATTTTTCTACGTATTTAAACTATTTTATGTGTATTTTATATATACATTTTCATAAAAATTTACGTTATTTTATTGTGTGTATTCGTATATATTTTGAAACAAATTTTATACAAATTCATGTTATTTTATATGTATTTTTATATATATTTTCATACAAATTTATATTATTTTATAATAAAACAATGTAAATTTGTATGAAAATAAAGATGCAAAATACCCATTAAATAACGCATTTTTTATAAAAATATATATACCAAAATACATATGAAAAAATTAATTTGTATTAAAATAAATATGCAAAATACACATACAATAAGGTAAATCTGTATTGAAATAGATATGCAAAATACATATAAAACAATGTAAATTTGTTTCAAAATATACATACGAATACACATAAAATAACGTAGATTTGTATAAAAATATATATACAAAATACACATAAAATGAAGTAAATACGTATAAGAAAATGTATACAAAACACATAAAATAATGTAAATTCGTATCAAAATAAATAAACAAAATACCAATAAAAGAATGTGTATTTGTATAAATATAAATATACAAAATACACATAAAATAACGTAAATTTGTATAAAACTATACAAAAATACACAGAAGTAATTAAATTCGTATGAAAATAGATATACAAAATACAGATAAAATAAGCTAAATTTGAATTGAAATGTATATACAAAATACAATATTTTATGTGTATATTTGTATTTAGGTTATTTTATGTATTTTGTATATATATATTCATCAAAATTACAATATTTTATCGGTATTTTCTTAATTTAATTCGATACGAATTTAGATTATTTCATAGGTATTTTCTATACATATTTTATACTCATTTACATTATCTAATGCGTGTTTTGTATATATATTTTATGCAAATTTATTTTATGTTCATTTTGTTCATATATTTTATAGAAATTTGCGTTATTTTATGTATATAGTTTTATATAAATTTACGTTATTTTATGTGCATTTTGTATATTTATATTTTTACAAATACACATTCTTTTATTGGTATATTGTTTATTTACATTTATACGAATTTACATTATTTTATGTGTATTTTGTATACATTTTTTTATACGTATTTACTTAATGTTATGTGTATTTTGTATATGTATTTTTATAGATATCTACGTTATTTTATGTGTATTCGTATATATATTTTGAAACAAATTTACATTATTTAATATGTATTTTGCATATCTATTTCAATACAAATTTACCTTATTGTATGTGCATTTTTTATATTTATTTTAATACAAATTGAAATATTTTATGTGTATTTTGGTATCAATAATTTTATAAAAAAACGTAAATTTGTATAAAAAAATATGTACAAAACACAAATAGAATAATGTAAAATCGTATCAAAATAAATACACAGAATATTAACAAAATAATGTAAATTTGCATGAAAATAAAGAAGCAAAATACCCGTAAAATAACGCATTTTTTTAATTTATAAAAATATATATACCAAAATACACATCAAAAAATTAAATTTGTATTAAAATAAATATACAAAAAACACATACAATAAGGTAAATTTGTATTGAAATAGATATGCAAAATACATATAAAACAATGCAAATTTGTTTCAAAATATATATACGAATACACATAAAATAACGTAGATTTCTATAAATATATATATACAAAATACACATAAAATGAAGTAAATACGTATAAAAAAATGTATACAAAATACACATAAAATAATGTAAATTCGTATCAAAATAAATAAACAAAATACCAATAAAACAATGTGTATTTGTATGAATATAAATATACAAAATACACATAAGATAACGTAAATTTATATAAAACTATATACAAAAATACACAGAAGTAATTAAATTTGTATGAAAATATATACAAAATACACACGATATAAGCTAAATTTGAATTGAAATATATATACAAAATACATGAAATAAAGTAAATTTGTATCAAAATATTTATACAAATACACATATAATAACGTAAATTTGTATGAAAATATATAAACAAAATACACATTAAATAATGTAAATACGTATAAAAAAATATGTACAAAATACACATAAAATCATGTAATTCGTATCAAAATAAATAAACAAATACCAATAAAATAATATAAATTTATATGAGTAAACGTGTATGTTGCATATTTTTTCAATACAAATTTACCTTATTATATACGCATCTTGTATATTAATTTTAAAACAAATTTAATTATTCGATGTGTATTTTTGTATCTGTATTTTTATAAACACATGCTTTATTTTTTGGGTATTCTGCATCTTTATTTTCATACAAATTTACATTATTTTATTGATATTCTGCTCATTCATTTTGATACGAATTGACATTATTCTATGTGTATTTTGTATATATTTTTCATACAAATTTACGTTATTTTATGTGTAAAAATATGAACAAAATACACATATAATCATGTAATTCGTATCAAAATAAATAAACAAAATACCAATAAAATAATATAAATTTGTATGAGTAAACGTGTATGTTGCATATTTTTTCAATACAAATTTACCTTATTATATACGCATTTTGTATATTAATTTTAAATACAAATTTAATTATTCGATGTGTATTTTTGTATCTGTATTTTTATAAACATATGCTTTTTTGGGGGGGTATTTTGCATCTTTATTTTCATACAAATTTACATTATTTTATTGATATTCTGCTCATTCATTTTGATACGAATTGACATTATTCTATGTGTATTTTGTATATATTTTTCATACAAATTTACGTTAATTTATGAGTATTTGTTTATATATTTTGACACAAATTTACAATATTTTATGGGTATTTTGTATATACATTTCAAAAGAAATTTACCTAGTTTTATATGTATTTTGTATATCTATTTTCATACAAACTCAGATTATTTCTATGTTTTTTTGTATATATTTTAATACAAATTTTAGTTATGTTATGTGTATTTTGTAAATTTATTTTCATTCAAATATATATTATTTTATTGGTGTTTTGTTGATTTATATTGATACGAATTTACATTATTTTATATATACTTTGTATATATATTTTTATACGCTTTTACATTATTTAATATTTATTTTGAATATATATTTTTATACAAATTCATGGTATTTTATGTATTTGTATATATATTTTTATATAAATTTACATTATTTTATTTGTATTTTTTACATATATTTTTACAAAATTTTTATTTTATGTTTATTTTGTATGTGTATTTTGTATATTTATATTTATCCAAATACACATTCTTTTATTGGTATTTTGTTTATTTATTTTAATTCGAATTTACATTATTTTATGTGTATTTTGTATACATTTTTATACGTATTTACTTAATTTTATGTGTATTTTGTATATATATTTTATAGAAATCTACGTTTTTTTATTTGTATTCGTATATATATTTTGAAACAAATTTACATTGTTTTATATGTATTTTTGCATATCTCTTTCTATACAAATTTACCTTATTGTATGTGCATTTTGTATATTTATTTCAATGCAAATTTAAATATTTTATGTGTATTTTATATATATTTTATAAGAAATGCGCTATTTTATAATTTTGCATCTTTATTTTCATACAAATTTACATTATTTTATTAATATTCGGTGTATTTATTTTAATACGATGTTACATTATTCTATTTGTTTTTGTATTTACTTTTTTTTATATTTACATTATTTAATGTGTATTCTTGCATATATATTTTATACAACTTTATTATCTAATATCTATTTTCACAAATACACATTCTTTTCATGATATTTTGTTTATTTATTTTGACACGAATTTACATTATTTGATATGTATTTTGTATATATTTTTATACGTTTTATATTTACATAATTTTATATATATATATATATATATATATATATATATATATATATATATATATATATATATATATATATATATATATATATATATATATATATATATATATATATATATATATATATATATATATACGGAGAAATCTAGTTTATTTTATGTGTATTCGTATATATATTTTGAAACAAATTGACATTGTTTTATATGTATTTTTGAATATCTCTTTCAATACAAATTTACCTTACTGTATATGCATTTTGTATATATATTTCAATACAAATTTAAATATTTTATGTGTATTTTGGTAAATATATTTTTATAAAAAATGCGATAATTTTTGGGAATTTTGTATCTTTATTTTCATACAAATTTACATTATTTTATTGATATTCTGTGTATTTATTTTGATACGATTTTACATTATTCTATTTGTTTTTTGTATATATATATTTTTTATACGCATTTACATTATTTAATGTGTATCTTGCATATATATATTTTATACAAATTTAGGTTATTTTAAGTGTATTTGTTTATATATTTTCATTCATATTTACATTATTTGATGTGTATTTTGTATATGTATTTCAATACAAATTTACCTAATTTTATGTGTATTTTGTATATTTCTTTTCAAACAAATTTAAATTATTTTTGTGTATTTTTGTATATAGTTTTATACAAATTTAGGTTATTTTATGTACGCATTTACATTATTTAGTGTGTGTTTTCTATATATATTTTTTTGCAAATTTACTTTATTTTATGTGCATTTTGTACTTATATTTTTATAGAATTTTCGTTATTTGTATGTTTTCACAAATTTACATTATTTTATTGCTATTTTGTTTATTTATTTTGATACAAATTACATGATTATATGTGTATTTTGTACATATTTTTTATACGTATTTACATTACCTAATGTGTATTTTGTTTATATATTTTTAAACAAATCTACGTTATTATATGTATTTGTATAAATATTTTGATACAGGTTTACATTATTTTATGTATTTTGTATGTACATTTCAATTCAAATTTAGCTTATTTTAGCTGTATTTTGTATATATATTTTCATACAAATTTAATTACTTCTGTGTATTTTTGTATATAGTTTTATACAAATTTACGATATTTTATGTGTATTTTGTATATTTATATTTTTACAAATACACATTCTTTTACTTGTATTTTGTTTATTTATTTTGATAATATTTTTATGTATTTTTTGTATTCATTTTTTTATACGTATTTAATTCATTTTTTGTGTATTTTGTATATATTTTTATAGAAATCTACGTTATTTTATGTGTATTCGTATATATATTTTGAAACAAATTTACATTGTTTTATATGTATTTTGCATATCTATTTCAATACAAATTTGCAAATTTACTTTATTTTATGTGCATTTTTGTACATATATTTTTTTAGAAATTTGCGTTATTTTATGTGTATTTGTATATGTTTTCTCATACAAATTTACATTATTTTATTGCTATTTTGTTTGTTTATTTTGATACGAATGAAAATAGATATACAAAATATACATAAAATAAACTAAATTTGTATTGAAATATATATACAAAATACATAAAATAATGTATCAAAATATTTTATCAGATGCGCATAAAAAAACTTAAATTTGTTTTAAAATATACAAAATACACATTAAATAATGTAAATATGTATAAAAAAATATATACAAAACACAAATAGAATAATGTAAAATCGTATCAAAATAAATACACAGAATATTAATAAAATAATGTAAATTTGTATGAAAATAAAAATGCAAAATACACATTAAATAAAGCATTTTTTATAAAAATATATTTACCAAAATACACATGAAAAAATTAATTTGTATTAAAATAAATATACAAAATACACATACAATAACGTAAATCTGTATTGAAATAGATATGCAAAATACATATAAAACAATGTAAATTTGTTTCAAAATATTTATACGAATACACATAAAATAACGTAGATTTGTATAAAAATATATATACAAAATACACATAAAATGAAGTAAATACGAATAAGAAAATGTATACAAAATACACATAAAATAATGTAAACTCATTATCAAAATAAATAAACAAAATACCAATAAAAGAATGTGTATTTGTATAAATATAAATATACAAAATACATAAAATAACGTAAATTTGTATAAAACTATATACAAAAATACACAGTAATTAAATTTCGTATGAAAATAGATATACAAAATACAGATAAAATAAGCTAAATTTGAATTGAAATGTATACAAAATACATAAAATAATGTAGATTTGTATCAAAATATTTATAAAATACCCATAAAATAACGCATTTTTTATTTATAAAATATATATACCAAAATACACATCAAAAATTTAATTTGTATTAAAATAAATATACAAAAACACATTCAATAAGGAAAATTTGTATTGAAATAGATATGCAAAATACATATAAAACAATGTAAATTTGTTTCAAAATATATATGAATACACATAAAATAACGTAGATTTCTATAAAATATATATACAAAATACACATAAAATGAAGTAAATACGTATAAAAATGTATAAAATACATAAAATAATGTAAATTCGTATCAAAATAAATATACAAAATACCAATAAAAGAATGTGTATTTGTATAAATATAAATATACAAAATACACATAAAATAACGTAAATTTATATAAAACTATAAACAAAAATACACAGAAGTATTTTAATTTGTATGAAAATAGATATACAAAATAAGGTAAATTCGTTTCAAATTCAATAAACAAAATTCAGATAAAAGAACGTATATTTGTAGAGAAAATAAATATACAAAATACACATTAAATAACGAAAATTTGTATGAAAATATAAAAAAAATAAACAAAAATAATTTCAATTTGTATGAAAATAAATATACAAAATACACATGTATTTTGTATATCTATTTTCACACAAATTTAATTACTTTTGTGTATTTTTGCATATAGTTTTATATAAATTTACGTTATTTTATTTGTATTTTGTATATTTATATATATACAATACACATTATTTTATTAGTATTTTGTTGATTTTTTTATACGAGTTTACATTATTTTATGTGTATTTTGTATACCTTTTTTTTATACGTATTTACTTCTTTTTATGTGTATTTTGTATATTTATTTTCATAGAAATCTACGTAATTTTATGTGAATTCGTATATATATTTTTTTTTAAATTTACATGGTTTTATATGTATTTTGCATATCTATTTCAATACAAATTTTCCTTATTGTATGTGCATTTTGTATATTTATTTTAATACAAATTCAAATATTTTATGTGTCTCTTGGTATAAATATTTTATAAAAATGCGTTATTTTATGGGTATTTTGCATCTTAAATTTCATACAAATTGACATTATTTTATAAATATTCTGTGTACTTATTTTGATACGATTTTATATTATTCTATTTGTGTTTTGTATATATTCTTTTATACATATTTATATTATTTAATGTGTATTTTTTATATATATTTTATACAAATTTACGTTATTTTAAGTGTATTTTTTATATATTTTCATTCAAATTTACATTATTTTATGTGTATTTTGTAAATGTATTTCAATACAAATTTACCTAATTTTATGTGTATTTTGTATATTTATTATCATACAAATTAAAATTATTTTGTGTATTTTGTATATAGTTTTATACAAATTTAGGTGATTTTATGTATATTGTATATCTATTTTCATACAAATACATTCTTTTATTGATATTTTGTTTATTTACTTTGACGCGAATTTACATTATTTATGTATTATATATATATATATATATATATATATATATATATATATATATATATATATATATATATATATATATATATATATATATATATATATATATATATATATATATATATATATATATATATATATATATATATATTTATACGTATATAAGTCATTTGATGTGTATTTTGTATATATATTTCTATAGAAATCTACGTTGATTTATGAGTATTCGTATATAGATTTTGAAATAAATTTACACTGTTTTATGTGTATTTTGCATATTTTTTCAATACAAATTTACCTTATTGTATATGCATTTTGTATATTAATTTTAATACAAATTTAAGTATGTGTATTTTTGTATATGTATTTTTTAAAAAAATATTCTTTATTTTATGGGTATTTTGCATTTTTATTTTCATACAAATTTACATTATTTTATTTATATTCTGTTTTTTTTTTTTTTTAAACAATTTTACATTATTCTATGTGTATTTTGTATATCTATTTTTATACGTATTTACTTAATTTTATGTGTATTTTGTATATATATTTTTATAGAAATCTACGTTATTTTATGTGTATTCGTATATATATTTTGAAACAAATTTACATTGTTTTATATGTATTTTTGCATATCTCTTTCAATACAAATTTACCTTATTGTATGTGCATTTTGTATATTTATTTCAATACAAATTTAAATATTTTATGTGTATTTTGGTATATATATTTTTATAAGAAATGCGCTATTTGATGGGAATTTTGCATCTTTATTTTCATAGAAATTTACATTATTTTATTAATATTCGGTGTATTTATTTTGATACGATTTCACATTATTCCGTTTGTTTTTTGTATATATTTTTTTTTATACATATTTACATTATTTAATGTGTATCTTGCATCTTTTATCGTAATTTTGTTTATTTATTTTTATACGAATTTACATTATTTTAGGTGTATTTGATATGTATATTTTTATACTTTTTTATATAATTTTATTTGTGTTTTGAATATATATTTTCATAAAAATTTACTCTATTTTATGGGTATTCGCATATATATTTTGATACAAATTTACATTATTTATGTTTATTTTGCATATCTATTTCAATACAAATTTACCATATTGTATGTGTATTTTGTATATTTATTTTAATACAAATTTAATTATCTTAGGTGTATTTTTGTAAAAATATGCGTTCTTGTTTGGGTATTTTGCATCTTTATTTTCATACAAATTTACATTATTTTATTGATATTCTGTTTATTTATTTTGATACGATTTTACATTATTCTATATGTATTTTGTATATATATTTTTTATACACATTTACATTATTTAATATATATTTTGAATATATATTTTATATAAATATACGCTATTTTATTTGTATTTGTTTATATATTTTCATACAAATTTACAATATTTGATGTGTAATTTGTATATGTATTTCAATACAGATTTGCCTAATTTGATGTGTATTTTGCATATCTATTTTCAAACAAATTTAAATTATTTTTATGTATTTTTTATATATTTTTATACAAATTTTAGTTATTTTATTTGTATTTTGTATATATGTTTTCCTATAAATATACATTCTTTTAGTGGAATTTTGTTCATCTATTTTCATAAGAATTTACATAATTTTATGTGTATTTTGTATATATATTTTTCTACGTATTTACATTATTTTATGTGTATTTTTTATATATATTTTCATAAAAATTTACGTTATTTTATTGTGTGTATTCGTATATGATTTGATACAAATTTACATTATTTTATGTTTATTTTGCATATCTATTTCAATATAGATTTACCTTATTGTATGTGTATTTTGTATATTTATTTTAATACAAATTTAATTATTTTATGTGTACTTTGTACACATTTTCTTATACGTATTTACTTCATTTAATGTGTATTTTGTATATATATTTTTATAGTAATCTACGCTATTTTATGTGTATTGGTATATATATTTTGAAGCAAATTTACATTATTTTATATGTATTTAGCATATCAATTTCAATATAAATCTACCTTATTGTATGTGCATTTTGTATATTTATTGTAATACAAATTTTAAAATTTTATTATTTTGGTATATATATTTTTTATAAAAAGAGTTTTATATAAATCTAAAATATTTTATGTATATTTTGTATATCTATTTTCATACAAATACACATTTTTTATTGATATTTTGCTTATTTATTTTGACGCGAATTCACATTATTTAATGTGTATTGTGTATATATATTTTTATACGTATTTACGTCATTTCATGTGTATTTTGTATATATATTTCTATAGAAATATATGTTATTTTATGTGTATTCGTATATATATTTTGAAACAAACATACATTGTTTTATGTGCATTTTGCATATTTTTTCAATATAAATTTACCTTATTGTACGAGCATTTTGTATATTAATTTTAATACAAATTTAATTATTCTATGTGTATTTTTGTATATGTATTTTCATAAAAAAAAATGCTTTATTTTATGGGTATTTTGCATCTTTATTTTCATACAAATTTACAATATTTTATTGATATTCTGTGTATTTATTTTGATACGATTTTATATTATTCTATGTATATTTTGTATATATATTTCATACAAATGAACGTTATTTTATGTGAATTTGTTTTCATTTCATACAAATTTACATTATTTTATGTGTATTTTGTACATGTATTTAAATACAAATTTAACTAATTATATGTGTATTATGTATATCTATTTTCATACAAATTGAAATTAATTTTGTGTATTTTAGTATATATTTTTTTTCAAATTTTCGTAATTTTAAGTGAATTTTGTATATTTATTTTCCTACAAATATACGTTCTTTTATCGGAATTTTGTTTATTTATTTTGATACGAGTTTTCTTTATTTTAGGTGTATTTGATATATATATTTTTATACTTATTTACATAATTTTATATGTATTTTGAATATATATTTTCATAGAAATTTACTCTATTTTATGTGTATTCGTATATATATTTTGATACAAATTTACATTATTTATGTGTATTTCGCATATCTATTTCAATACAAATTTTCTTTATTGTATGTGCCTTTTGTATATTTATTTTGATGCAAATTTAATTATTTTATGTGTATTTTTGTATATATATTTTTAAACAAATTTGCGTTATTATATGGGTATTTTGCATCTTTATTTTCATACAAATTTACATTATTTTATTAATATTCTGTGTATTTATTTTGATACTATTTTACATTATTCTATTTGTGTTTTGTATATATTTTTTTATACATATTTACATTATTTAATGTGTATTTTCTATATATATTTCATACAAATTTTCGTTCTTTTAAGTGTATTTGTTTATATATTTTTATTCAAATTTACATTATTTTATGTGTATTTTGTATATGTATTTCAATAGAAATTTACCTAATTTCATGTGTATTTTGTATATATATTTTATTCAAATTTAAATTATTTTTTGTGTATTTTTGTATAGAGTTTTATTCAAATTTACAATATTTTATGTGTATTTTGTATATCTATTTTCATACAAATACACATTTTTCATTGATATTTTGTTTATTTATTTTGATGCGAATTTACATTATTTAATGTGTATTGTGTATATATATTTTTATACGTATTTACGTCATTTCATGTGTATTTTGTATATATATTTCTATAGAAATATACGTTATGTTATGTGTATTCGTATATATATTTTGAAACAAATATACATTGTTTTATGTGCATTTTGCATATTTTTTCAATACAAATTTACCTTATTGTACGTGCATTTTGTATATTAATTTTAATACAAATTTAGCTATTCTATGTGTATTTTTGTATATGTATTTTTTATAAAAATATGCTTTATTTTATGGGTATTTTGCATCTTTATTTTCATACAAAATTACATTATTTTATTGATATTCTGTGTATTTATTTTGATACGATGTTACATTATTCTATGTATATTTTGTATATCTATTTTATACCAATGTACGTTATTTTACGTGAATTTGTTTTCATTTCATACAAATTTACATTATTTTATGTGAATTTTGTACATGTATTTAAATAGAAATTTAACTAATTATATGTGTATTTTGTATATCTATTTTCATACAAATTGAAATTAATTTTGTGTATTTTTGTATATATTTTTATTCAAATTATCGTAATTTTATGTGTATTTTGTATATTTATTTTCCTACAAATATACGTTCTTTTATCGGAATTTTATTTATTTAT
This sequence comes from Eriocheir sinensis, assembly GCF_024679095.1. Classification (NCBI taxonomy): domain Eukaryota; kingdom Metazoa; phylum Arthropoda; class Malacostraca; order Decapoda; family Varunidae; genus Eriocheir; species Eriocheir sinensis. Next base: position 51,903 of record NW_026110640.1, read on the forward strand.
TTTGATACGAATTTTAATTTTATTTAGGTTTATTTATATATATATTTTTATACTTATTTACATAATTTTATATGTATTTTGAATATATATTTTCATAGAAATTTACTCTATATGTATATGTATAGAAAATACACATGAAATAATCTAAATTCGTATCGAAATAAATGAACAAAATACCGATAAAATAATGTAATTTTGAATGAAAATATATATAGAAAATACACATAAAATAACGTAAATACAAATAAATATATACACATAAAATGATTTGAATTTGAATGAAAATAGATATAAAAATAAACTTAAAATAAGGCAAATTTATAATGAAATATATATACAAAATACACATAAAATAATGTAGATTTGTTTCAAAATATATATACGAATACACATAAAATAACGTAGATTTTTATAGAAATATATATACAAAATACACATGAAATGTTGTAAATACGTATAAAAATATATATACAAAATACACATTAAATAATGTAAATTCGTGTCAAAATAAATAATTAAAATATCAATAAAAGAATGTGTATTTGTATGAAAATACATATACAAAATACACATAAAATAACGTAAATTTGTATAAAACTATATATAAAAATACAGAAAAATAAGTTAAATTTGTATGAAAATAAATATACAAAATACACATAAAATTAGGTAAATTTGTAAAGAAATACATATACAAAATACACATAAAATAATGTAAATTTGAATGAAAATATATAAACAAATACACTTAAATTAACATAAATTTGTATAAAATATATATGAAAAATACTCATTAAATAATGTAAATATGTATAAAATATATATATACGAAACACATATAGAATAATGTAAAATCGTATTAAAATAAATACACAGAATGTAAATAAAATAATGTAAATTTGTATGAAAATAAAGATGCAAAATACCCATAAAATAACGCATTTTTTATAAATATACAAAATACACATGAAAGGATGTAAATACGTATAAAAATATATATACAAAATACACATTAAATAATGTAAATTCGCTTCAAAATAAATAAACAAAATGTCAATAAAAGAATGTGTATTTGTATGAAAATAAATATACAAAGTACACATAAGATAACATAAATTTGTATAAAACTATATACAAAAATACTCAAAAATAATTTAAATTTGTATGAAAATAAATATACAAAATACACATAAAATTAAGTAAATTTGTATTGAAATACATATACAAAATATACATAAAATACTGTAAATTTGAATGAAAATACATAAACAAATACACTTAAAATAACGTAAATTTGTATAAAAAAAATATATACAAAACACAAATAGAATAATGTAAAATCGTATCAAAATAAATACACAGAATATTAATAAAATAATGTAAATTTGTATAAAAATAAAGAAGCAAAATACCCATAAAATAACACTTTTTTTTTTAAATACATATACAAAAATACACCTAAAAAAATTTATTTGTATTAAAATAAATATACAAAATACACATTCAATAAGGTAAATCTGTACTGAAATAGATATGCAAAATACATATAAAACAATGTAAATTTGTTTCAAAATATATATACGAATACACATAAAATAACGTAGATTTGTATAAAAATATATATACAAAATACACGTAAAATGAAGTAAATACGTATAAAAAAATGTATACAAAATACACATAAAATAATGTAAATTCGTATCAAAATAAATAAACAAAATACCAATAAAAGAATGTGTATTTGTATAAATATAAATATACAAAATACACATAAAATAACGTAAATTTGTATAAAACTATATACAAAAATACACAGAAGTAATTAAATTCGTATGAAAATAGATATACAAAATACAGATAAAATAAGCTAAATTTGAATTGAAATGTATATACAAAATACATAAAATAATGTAAATTTGTATCAAAATATTTATAAAAATACATATAATAACGTAAATTTGTTTAAAAATATATAAACAAAATACACATTAAGTAATGTAAATACGTATAAAAAATATGTACAAAATACACATATAATCATGTAATTCGTATCAAACTAAATAAACAAAATAGCAATAAAATAATGTAAATTTGTATGAGAAAACATATACAAATACATATAAAATAACGCTAATTTCTATAAAAATAAATGTCCAAAAATGAACGTAAAATAAATTACCTTTGGATAAAAATATATATACAAAACACACATTAAATAATGTAAATGCGTACATAAAATAACCTAAATTTGTATAAAACTATATACAAAAATACACATAAATAATTTTAATTTGTATGAATAGAAATATACAAAATACACATAAAATTAGGTTAATTTCTATTGAAATACATATACAAAATACACATAAAATAATGTAAATTTGAAAGAAAATATATAAACAAATACACATATAATAACGTAAATTTATATGAAATATATATACAAAATACACATTAAATAATGTAAATATGTATAAAAAAAATATATACAAAACACAAATAGAATAATGTAAAATCGTATCAAAATATATACACAGAATATTAATAAAATAATGTAAATTTGTATGAAAATTAAGATGCAAAATACCTATAAAATAACGCATTTTTTATAAAATTATTGATACCAAAATACACATAAAATATTTGTATTTGTATCAAAATAAATATACAAAATGCACATACAATAAGGTAAATTTGTATTGAAATAGATATGCAAAATACATATAAAATAATGTAAATTTGTTTCAAAATATATATGTGAATACACATAAAATAACGTAGATTTCTATAAAAATACATATACAAAATACACATAAAATTAAGTAAATACGTATAAAAAATGTATACAAAATACACATAAAATAATGTAAATTCGTATAAATATAAATAAACAATATAGCAATAAAAGAATGTGTATTTGTATAAATATAAATATACAAAATGCACATAAAATAACGTAAATTTATATAAAACTATATACATAAAATAACGCAGATTTCTATAAAAATATATGTACAAAAATGAACATAAAATAAATTTGCATAAAAATATATATACAAAACACACATTAGATAATGTAAATGAGTATAAAAATATGTATACAAAATACCTATGAAATGATCTAAATTCGTATCGAATTAAATTAAGAAAATACCAATATAATAATGTCATTTTGGATGAAAATATATATACAAAATACACATAAAATAACCTAAATACAAATACAAATATACACATAAAATAATTTAAAATTGAATGAAATAAATATACAAAATAAACATAAAATAAGGTAAATTTGTAATGAAATATATGAAAAAATACACATAAAATAATATAAATTTGTATGAAAATATATATACAAATACACATTAAATAATATGAATTTGTATAAAATTTGTATCAAAATATATACGAATACACACAATAAAATAACGTAATTTTTTTATGAAAATGTATATACAAAATACACATAAAATAATGTAAATTTGTATAAAAATATATAAACAAATACACATAAAATAATGTAAATTTGGATAAAATATATATACAAAATAAACCTTAAATAATGTAAATATGTATAAAAATATATACAAAAATACATATAAAATAATTAAATTTGTATTAAAATAAATATACAAAATGCACGTACAATAAAGAAAATTTGTATTGAAATAGATATGCAAAATACATATCAATAATGTAAATTTGTATCAAAATATATATACGAATACTCATAAAATAGAGTAAATTTCTATGAAAATATACATACAAAATAGATATACAAAATACACATATAACTAGTTAAATTTGTATTTAAATATATAAAAAACACATAAAATAATCTAGATTTGTATGAAATTAAAAAAAATACATTTTATATAAAATATATATACAAAATAAACTTAGAATAATGTAAAATCATACAACATAAATACACAGAATAGAAATAAAATAATGTAAATTTGTATGAAAATAAAGATGCAAAATACTCATAAAATAAAGCATATTTTATAAAAATACATACACAAAATACACATAGATTAATAAAATTTGTATTAAAATTAATATACAAAATGCACATACAATAATGTAAATTTGCATTGAAAAATATGCAAAATACATAAAACAATGTAAATTTGTTTCAAAATATATATACGAATACATAAAATAACATAGATTTCTATAGAAATATATATACAAAATACACATGAAATAATGTAAATACGTATAAAAATATATATACAAAATACACATTAAATAATGTTAATTCGTGTCAAAAAAAATAAAAGAAATATCATGAAAAGAATGTGTATTTGTATGAAAATAGATATACAAAATACACATAAAAAAACCTAAATTTGTATAAAACTATATACAAAATAAACAAAAATAATTTAAACTTGTAAGAAAATAAATATACAAAAAACATAAAATTAGGTAAATTTGTATTGAAATACATATACAAAATACACATAAAATAATGTAAATTTGTATGAAAATATATAAACATATAGACTTAAAATAACATAAATTTGTATCAAATATATATACAAAAAACACATTAAATAATGTAAATATGTATAAAAAAATATATAGAAAACAAATAAAATAATGTAAAATCGTATCAAAATAAATACAGAAAATATTAAAAAAAAAAATGTAAATTTGTATGAAAATTAAGATTCAAAATACCCATGTCATGTGTATTCGTATATATATTTTGAAACAAATTTACATTGTTTATGTATTTTGCATATCTATTTTTGTGTATTCTGTATTTATTTTTGTTATACATAGAATAATGTAAAATCGTAACAAAATAAGTACACAGAATATCAATAAAATAATTTAAATTTGTATGAAAACAAAGATGCAAAATATCCATAAGATAAGCATATTTTTTTTTTAAATACATATACAAAATACACATAGAATAATTAAATTTGTATTAAAATTAATATACAAAATGCACATACAATAAGGTAAATTTGTATTGAAAAAAAACGCAAATACAAATAAAACATTGTAAATGTGTTTCAAAATCTATAGACGAATACCCAGAAAATAACGTAGATTTCTAAAGAAATATATATACAAAAGACACATGATATTAAGTAAAGACGTATATATATATATATATATATATATATATATATATATATATATATATATATATATATATATATATATATATATATATATATATATATATATATATATATATATATATATATATATATATATATATATATATATATATATATATATATATATATATATATATAAATACATATTAAGTAATGTAAATTCGTGTCAAAATAAATAAACAAAATATCATGAAAAGAATGTATTTGTATGAAAATAGATAATAGATAATAAATTTGTATGAAATATATATGCAAGATATACATTAAATAATGTAAAAATGTAAAAAAAAAAATATATACAAAAAACAAATAGAATAATGTAAGATCGTGTCAAAATAAATACACCGAATATTAATAAAATAATGTAAATTTGTATGAAAATAAAGATGCAAAATTCTCATCAAATATCGCATTTCTTATAAAAATATATACCAAAATACACATAAAATATTTAAATTTGTATTGAAATAAATATACAAAATGCACATACAATAAGGTAAACATCTATTGAAAGAGATATGCAAAAATACATATAAAACAAAGTAAATTTGTTTCAAAATATATATACGAATACACATAAAAGAACGTAGATTTCTATAAAAAATATATATACAAAATAGACATAAAATTAGGTAAATACACATAAAAAATGTAAACAAATATACACATAAATAATATAAATAAACAAAATAAATAAACAAAATACCAATCAAAGAATGTGTATTTGTATATAAATGTACAAAATACACATATAAAATAAACATAAAATAAGGAAAATTTGTAATGAAATATATGTACAAAATACACATAAAATAATGTAAATTTGTATGAAAATATATATACAAATACACATAAAATACCATGAATTTATATAAAATTATATATTCAAAATAAATATTAAATAATGTAAATGCGTATAAAAAAATATATAAAAAGAACATATAAAATAATGTAAATTCGTATCAATATAAATCAACAAAATACCAATAAAATAATATATATTTGAATGAAAATAGATTTACAAAATACACATAACATAACTAAAATTTGTATTGAAATATATACAAAAATACATAAAAATAATTTGAGTTTGTATGAAAATAGATATTCAAAATACATATAAAACTAGGTAAATTTCTTTTGAAATATATATACAAAATACCCATAAAATATTGTAAATTTGTGTCAGAATATATAAACAAATACACATAAAATAACGTAAATTTGTTTGAAAAACATATACAAAATACACATAGAATAATGTCAAATCGTATCAAAATGAATGAGCAGAATATCAATAAAATAACATAAATTTGTATGAAAATAAAGATGCAAAATACCCGTAAAATAAAGCATATTTTTATAAAAATACATATACAAAAATACACATAGAATAATTAAATTTGTATTAAAATTAATATACAAAATGCATATACAATAAGGTAAATTTGTATTGAAAAAATATGCAAAATACATATAAAAGTGTAAATTTGTTTAAAATCTATATACGAATACACATAATATAACGTAGATTTCTATAGAAATATATATACAAAATACACATGAAATGATGTAAATACGTATAAAAATATATATACAAAATACACATTAAATAATTTAAATTCTCGTCAAAATAAATAAACAAAATATCAATAAAAGAATGTGTATTTGTATGAAAATAGATATACAAAATACTCATAAAATAACCTAGGTTTGTATAAAACTATATACAAAAATACACAAAAATAATTTAAATTTGTATGAAATTAAATATACAAAATACACATAAAATTATTTTGTATATCTATTTTATACAAATGTACGTTATTTTATGTGAATTTGTTTTCATTTCATACAAATTTACATTATTTTATGTGTATTTTGTACATGTATTTAAATACAAATTTAACTAATTACATATTTTTATAAAAATACATATACAAAAATAAACATAGATTAATCAAATTTGTATTAAAATTAATATACGAAATGCACATACAATAAGGTAAATGTGTATTGAAAAAATATGCAAAATTCACATAAAACAATGTAAATTTGTTTCAAAATATATATTCGAATACACATAAAATAACGCAGATTTCTATAGAAATATATATACAAAATTCACTTGAAATAATGTAAATACGTATAAAAATATATATACAAAATACACATTAAATAATGTTAATTCGTGTCAAAATAAATAAACAAAATATCATGAAAAGAATGTGTATTTGTATGAAAATAGATATACAAAATACACATAAAATAACCTAAATTTGTATAAAACTATATACAAAAATACACAAAAATAATTTAAACTTGTATGAAAATAAATATACAAAAAACATATAAAAATAGGTAGATTTGTATTGAAATACATATACAAAATACACATAAAATAATGTAAATTTGAATGAAAATATATAAACAAATAGACTTAAAATAACGTAAATTTGAATCAAATATATATACAAAAAAAAATTAAGTAATGTAAATATGTATAAAAAACATATAAACACAAATAAAATAATGTAAAATCGTATCAAAATAAATACAGAAAATATTAATAAAATAATGTAAATTTGTATGAAAATTAAGATGCAAAATACCCATAAAATAACGCATTTTTTATAAAAATATATATACGAAAAAACATAAAATATTTAATTTTGTATTAAAATAAATAGATATACAAAATACACATAAAATAAACTAAATTTGAATTGAAATATATATACAAAATACATAAAATAATGTAAATTTGTATCAAAATACCTATACAAATACACATATAATAACGTAAATTTGTATAAAAATATATAAACAAAATACACATTAAATAATATAAATACGTATAAAAAAAATGTAAAAAATACACAAATAATAATGTAATTCGTATCAAAATAAATAGACAAAATACCAATAAAATAATGTAAATTTCTATGAGAAAATATATACAAAATACACATAAATAACGCAAATATCAATAAAAATATATATAATATATTTTTATACATATTTAAAATATTTAATGTATATTTTGTATATATATATTTATCAAATTTACGTGATTTTATATGTATTTATATATTTTCATACAAATTACATTATTTTATGAGTTTTGTATATGTATTTCAATACAAATTTGCCTAACTTTATGTGTATTTTGCATATGTATTTTCAAAATTTAAATTATTTTGTGTATTTTGTATATATTTCTATACAAATTTTAGTTATTTGATTTGTTTTTGTATATATATTTTCTACAAATATACATTCTTTTATTTGAATTTTGTGTATTTAATGTTTTACGAATTTACATTATTTTATGTGTATTTTGTATATATATTTTTATACGTATTTAAACTATTTTATGTGTATTTTATATATACATTTTCATAAAAATTTACGTTATTTTATTGTGTGTATTCGTATATATTTTGAAACATTTTATACAAATTCATGTTATTTTATGTGTATTTGTATATATATTTTCATACAAATTTATATTATTTTATGTGTATTCTTACATATATTTTATTACAAATTTACCTTATTTTATGTTTATTTTGTATATTTATTTCATTCAATTTTAAATTATTTAATGTGTATATTTGTATTTGTATTTAGGTTATTTTATGTGTGTTTTCTATATATATTTTCATGCAAAATTACATTATTTTATTGTTATTTTCTTAATTTAACTCGATACGAATTTAGATTATTTCATAGGCATTTTGTATACATATTTTTATACTCATTTACATTATATAATGTGTGTTTTGTATATATTTTTTTATGCAAAATAATTTTATGTGCATTTTTGTACATATATTTTTATAGAAACTTAAAACGTTATTTTATGTGTATTTTGTATATGTTTTCTCATACAAATTTACATTATTTAATTAGTTTTTTGTTTATTTATTTTGAAACGAATGACTTGATTATTGGTGCATTTTGTAAATTTTTTTAAACGTATTTACATTACTTAATGTGTATTTTGTTTATATATTTTTTTTTACAAATTTACGTTATTATATGTGTATTTGTTAAAAATATTTTGAAACGAATTTACTTTATTTTATGTATTTTGTATATATGTTTCAATTCAAATTTAGCTTATTTTGTGTGTATTTTGTATATCTATTTTCATGCAAATTTAATTACTTCTGTGTATTTTTGTATATAGTTTTATACAAATTTACGTTATTTTATGTGCATTTTGTATATTTATATTTATACAAATACACATTCTCTTATTGGTATTTTGTTTATTTATATTTATACGAATTTACATTATTTTATGTGTATTTTGTATACATTTTTGATTCGTATTTACTTAATTTTATTTGTATTTTGTATATATATATTTATAGAAATCTACGTTATTTTATGTGTATTCGTATATATATTTTGAAATAAATTTACACTGTTTTATATGTTTTTTTGCATATCTATTTCAATACAAATTTACCTTATTGTATGTGCATTTTGTATATTTATTTTAATACAAATTCAAATATTTTATGTGTATTTTGGTATATATAATTTTATAAAAAATGCGTTATTTTATAGGTATTTTGCATCTTAGTTTTCATACAAATGTACATTATTTTATTAATATTCTGTGTATATATTTTGATACGATTTTATATTATACTATTTGTGTCTTGTATATATTTTTTTATACATATTTTAATTATTTAATGTGTATTTTTTATATATATTTTATACAAATTAACGTCATTTTAAGTGTATTTGTTTATATAATTTCATTCAAATTTACATTATTTTAAGTGTATTTTGTATATGTATTTCAATACAAATTTACCTAATTTTATGTGTATTTTGTATATTTATTTTCATACAAATTTAAATTATTTTTGTGTTTTTTTGTATATACATATAGAGTAAATTTCTATGAAAATATATATTCAAAATACATATAAAATTATGTAAATAAGTATAAAAATATATATATCAAATACACCTAAAAAAAATGAAAATTCGTATCAAAATAAATAAACAAAATTCCGATAAAAGAACGTATATTTGTAGGAAAATAAATGTACAAAATACGCATAAAATTACGAAAATTTGAATAAAAATATATACAAAAAAAACAAAAAAATAAATTTCAATTTGTATGAAAATAGATATACAAAATACACATATAATTAGTTAAATTTGTATTTAAATACATGTACAAAAAACACATAAAATAATGTAAATATGTATGAAATGAAAACAAATTCACATAAAATAACGTACATTTGTATTAAATAGATACACAAAATATACATAGAATAATGTAAAATCGTATCAAAATAAATACACAGAATATCAATAAAATAATGTAATTTTTTATGAAAATAAAGATGGAAAATACCCATAAAATAAAGCATATTTTTTTTAAAATACATATACAAGAATACACATAGAATAATTAAATTTGTATTAAAATTAATATACAAAATGCACGTACAATAAGGTAAATTTGTATTGAAAAAATATACAAAATGCACATAAAACAATGTATATTTGTTTCAAAATATATATACGAATACACATAAAATAACGTAGATTTCTATAGAAATATATATACAAAATACACATGAAATGACGTAAATACGTATAAAAATATATATACACAATACACATTAAATAATGTAAATTCGCATCAAAATAAATAAACAAAATATCAATAAAAGAATGTGTATTTGTATGAAAATAGATATACAAAATACACATAAAATATTGTAAATTTGTATAAAACTCTATTAAAAAAATACACAAAAATAATTTAAATTTGTATAAAAATATATATACAAAATACACATAAAACTAATTAAATTTCTATTGAAATACATATACAAAATACACATAAAATAGGGTAAATTTGAATGAAAATATTTAAACAAATACACTTAAAATAACGTAAATTTGTATGAAATATATATAGAAAATACACATTAAATAATGTAAATATGTATAAAAAAATATATACAAAACACAAATAGAATAATGTAAAATAGTATCAAAATAAATACGCAGAATATTAATAAAATAATGTAAATTTGTATGAAAATAAAGATGCAAAATACCCATAAAACAACGCATTTTTTATGAAAATATATATACCAAAATTCACATAAAATATTTAAATTTGTATTACAATAAATATACAAAATGCACATACAATAAGGTAAATTTGTATTGAAATAGATATGCAAAATACACATAAAACAATGTAAATTTGTTTCAAATTATATATACGAATACACATAAAATAACGTAGAATTCTATAAAAATATATAAACAAAATACACATAAAATGAACTAAATACGTATAAGAAAATGTATACAAAATACACATAAAATAATGTAAATTCGTATCAAAATAAATAAACTAAATGCCAATAAAAGAATGTTTACTTGTATTAATATAAATATACAAAATACACATAAGATAACGTAAAATTGCATAAAACTATATACAAAAATAAACAAAAATAATTAAATTTGTATGAATATAGATATACAAAAGACACATAAAATAAGCTAAATTTGAATTGAAATAAATATAGAAAATACATAAAATAATGTAAATTTGTATCAAAATATATATTCAAATACACATATATTAAAATTAATATACAAAATGCGTATATAATAAGGTAAATTTGTATTGAAAAAATATGCAACATACACGTTTACTCATACAAATTTATATTATTTTATTGGTATTTTGTTTATTTATTTTGATACGAATTACATGATTATATGTGTATTTTGTACATATTTTTTTATACGTATTTACATTACTTAATATGTATTTTGTTTATATATTTTCATACAAATTTACGTTATTATATGAGTATTTCTATAAATATTTTGATACAAATTTACTTTATTTCATGTGTTTTGTATATATATTTCAATTCAAATTTAGCTTATTTTGTGTGTATTTTGTATATATTTTCATACAAATTTAATTACTTCAGTGTATTTTTGTATATAGTTTTATATAAATTTACGTTATTTTATGTGTATTTTGTATATTTATATTTATACAAATACACATTCTTTAATGTGCTATTTTGTTTATTTATTTTGATACGAATTTACATTATTTTATGTGTATTTTGTATACATTTTTTTATACGTATTTACTTCATTTTATGTGTATTTTGTATATATATTTTTATAGAAATCTACGTTATTATTTATATGTGTATTCGTATATATATTTTGAAACAAATTTACATTGTTTTATATGTATTTTGCATATCTATTTCAATACAAATTTACCTTATTGTATGTGTTTTTTGTATATTTATTTTAATACAAATTTAATTTTTTGATGTGTATTTTGGTATATATATTTTTATAAATAAAAAAATGCGTTATTTTATGGGTATTTTGCTTCTTTATTTTCATACAAATTTACATTATTTTATTAATATTCTGTGTATTTATTTTGATACGATTTTACATTATTCTATTTGTGTTTTGTACATATTTTTTTATACAAATTTACGTTATTTTAAGTGAATTTGTTTATGTATTTTCATTCAAATTTACATTATTTTATGTGTATTTTGTGTATGTATTTCAATACAAATTTACCTAATTTTATGTGTATTTTGTATATTTATTTGCATACAAATTTAAAATATTTTTGTGTATTTTTGTATATAGTTTGATACAAATTTAGGTTATTTTATGTGTATTTCGTATATCTATTTTCATACAAATACACATTCTTTTATTGATGTTTTGTTTATTTATTTTGACGCGAATTTTATGTGAATTTGTTTTCATTTCATACAAATTTACATTATTTTATGTGTCTTTTGTACATGTATTTAAATACAAATTTAACTAATTATATGTGTATTTTGTATATCTATTTTCATACAAATTGAAATTTATTTTTTTGTTTTTTTGTATATATTTTTATTCAAAATTTCGTAATCTTATAAAAATATATATATTAAAATACACATAAAATATTTAAATTTGCATTGAAATAAATATACAAAATGCACATACAATAAGGTAAATTTGTATTGAAAGAGATATGCAAAAAAACATATAAAACAATGTAAATTTGTTGCAAAATATATATACGAATACAAATAAAAATACGTAGATTTCTATAAAAATATATATACAAAATACACATAAAATTAAGTAAATACGTATAAAAAAATGTATACAAAATACACATAAAATAATGTTAATTCGAATTAAAATAAATAAACAAAATACCAATAAAAGAATGTGTATTTGGATAAATATAAATATACAAAATACACATACAAAATAAACATAAAATAAGGTAGATTTGTAAAAAAATATAAGTACAAAATACACATAAAATAATGTAAATTTATATAAAAATATACATACAAATACACATAAAATACCATGAATTTGTATAAAAATATTTATTCAAAATAAATATTAAATAATGTAAAAGCGTATAAAAATATATATACAAATACATATACAAAAATACACATCGAATAATTAAATTTGTATTAAAATTAATATACAAAATGCGTATATAATAATGTAAATTTGTATTGAAAAAATATGCAACATACACGTTTACTCATACAAATTTATATTATTTTATTGGTATTTTATTTATTTTGATACGAATTACATGATTATATGTGTATTTTGTACATATTTTTTATACGTATTTACATTATTTAATGTGTATTTTGTTTATATATTTTCATACAAGTTTAAGTTATTATATGTGAATTTGTATAAATATTTTGATACAAATTTACTTTATTTCATGTATTTTGTATATATATTTCAATTCAAATTTAGCTTATTTTGTATGTATTTTGTATTTATTTTCATACAAATTTAATTACTTCTGTGTATTTTTGTATATAGTTTTATATAAATTTACGTTATTTTATGTGTATTTTGTATATTTATATTTATACAAATACACATTCTTTTATTGGTATTTTGTTTATTTATTTTGATACAAATTTACATTATTTTATGTGTTTTTTGTATACATTTTTTTATACGTATTTACTTCATTTTATGTGTATTTTGTATATATATTTTTATAGAAATCTACGTTATTTTATGTGTATTCGTATATATATTTTGAAACAAATTTACATTGTTTTATATGTATTTTGCATATCTATTTCAATACAAATTTACCTTATTGTAAGTGTTTTTTTGTATATTTATTTTAATACAAATTTAATTTTTTGATGTGTATTTTGGTATATATATTTTTATAAACAAAAAAAATGCGTTATTTTATGGGTATTTTGCTTCTTTATTTTCATACAAATTTACATTATTTTATTAATATTCTGTGTATTTATTTTGATACGATTTTACATTATTCTATTTGTGTTTTGTACATATTTTTTTATACAAATTTACGTTATTTTAAGTGTATTTGTTTATGTATTTTCATTCAAATTTACATTATTTTATGTGTATTTTGTGTGTGCATTTCAATACAAATTTACCTAATTTTATGTGTATTTTGTATATCTATTTTCATACAAATTTAAAATATTTTTGTGTATTTTTGTATATAGTTTGATACAAATTTAGGTTATTTTAAGTATATTTTGTATATCTATTTTCATACAAATTGAAATTTATTTTTTTGTTTTTTTGTATATATTTTCATTCAAATTTTCGTAATCTTATAAAAATATATATACCAAAATACACATAAAATATTTAAATTTGCATTGAAATAAATATACAAAATGCACATACAATAAGGTAAATTTGTATTGAAAGAGATATGCAAAAATACATCTAAAAATTTGTAAATTTGTTTCAAAATAAATATACGAATACAAATAAAAAACGTAATTTCTACAAAAATATATATACAAAATACCTTTAAAATTAAGTAAATACGTATAAAAAAAATGTATACAAAATACACATAAATAATGTAAATTCGAATTAAAATAAATAAACAAAATACCAATAAAAGAATGTGTATTTGGATGAATATAAATATACAAAATACACATACAAAATAAACATAAAATAAGGTAGATTTGAAAAAAAATATATGTACAAAATACACATAAAATAATGTAAATTTATATAAAAATATATACAAATACACATAAAATACCATGAATTTGTATAAAAATATATATTCAAAATAAATATTAAATAATGTAAAAGCGTATAAAAATATATATACAAATACAGATACAAAAATACACATCGAATAATTAAATTTGTATTAAATTTAATATACAAAATGCGTATATAATAAGGTAAATTTGTATTGAAAAAATATGCAACATACACTTTTACTCATACAAATTTATATTATTTTATTGGTATTTTGTTTATTTTGATACGAATTACATGATTATATGTGTATTTTGTACATATTTTTTATACGTATTTACATTATTTAATGTGTATTTTGTTTATATATTTTCATACAAATTTACGTTATTATATGTGTATTTGTATAAATATTTTGATACAAATTTACTTTATTTCATGTATTTTGTATATATATTTCAATTCAAATTTAGCTTATTTTGTGTGTGTTTTGTATATATTTTCATACAAATTTAATTACTTCTGTGTATTTTTGTATATAGTTTTATATAAATTTAAGTTATTTTATGTGTATTTTGTATATTTATATTTATACAAATACACATTCTTTTATTGGTATTTTGTTTATTTATTTTATACGTATTTACATTATTTTTTGTTTTTTGTATACATTTTTTTATATGTTTTTATATTTTATGTGTATTCGTATATATATTTTGAAACAAATTTACATTGTTTTATATGTATTTTGCATATCTATTTCAATACAGATTTACCTTATTGTATGTGTATTTTGTATATTTATTTTAATACAAATAAAAAAATTTATGTGTATTTTTGTGTATATATTTTTAAAAAAATGCGTTATTTTATGGGTATTTTGCTTCTTTATTTTCATACAAATTTACATTATTTTATTAATATTCTGTGTATTTATTTTGATACGATTTTACATTATTCTATTTGTGTTTTGTATATATTTTTTTATACAAATTTACGTTATTTTAAGTGTATTTGTTTAAGTATTTTCATTCAAATTTACAGTATTTTATGTGTATTTTGTATATGTATTTCAATACAAATTTACCTAATTTTATGTGTATTTTGTATATTTATTTTCATACAAATTTAAATTATTTTGTGTATTTTTGTATATAGTTTTATAAAAATTTATGTTATCTTATGTGTATTTTGTATATTTATTTTCATACAAATACACATTCTTTTATTGACATTTTGTTTATTTATTTTGACGCGAATTTACATTATTTAATGTGTATTTTGTATATATATTTTTATACGTATTTACATCCTTTCATGTGTATTTTGTATATTTATAAAAAAATGCATTATTTTATGGGTATTTTGCATCTTTATTTTCATTCAAATTTACATTATTTTATTTACATTCTGTGTATTTATTTTAATACGATTTTACATTATTCTATTGCTGTTTTGTATATATATTTTTTATACATATTTACATTGTTTAATGAGTATTTTTTATATATATATTTTATACAAATTTATGTTAATTTAAGTGTATTTGTTTATAAATTTTCATTCAAATCTACATTATTTTGTGTATTTTGTATATGTATTTCTTTACAAATTTACCTAATTTTATGTGTATTTTGTATATTTATTTTCATACAAATTTAACTTATTTTTGTGTATTTTTATATATAGTTTTATACAAATTTACGTTATTTTATGTGTATTTTGTATATGTATTTCCATACAAATACACATTCTTTTATTGATATTTTAATTATTTATTTTGACACGAATTTACATTATTTAATGTGTATTTTGTATATATACTTTTATACGTATTTACAACATTTCATGTGTATTTTGTATATATATTTCTATAGAAATCTACGTTATTTTATGTGTATTCGTATATATATTTTGAAACAAATCTACATTATTTTATGTGTATTTTGTATATATATTTCATTAAAATTTGCCTTATTTTAAGTTTATTTTTATATCTATTTTCATTCAAATTCAAATCATTTTATGTGTATATATTTATTTGTATTTACGTTATTTTATGTGTATTTTCTATATATATTTTCATTCAAAATTACATTATTTTATCGGTATTTCGATACGAATTTAGATTATTTCATGTGTATTTTCTATACATATACATATAGAGTAAATTTCTATGAAAATATATATTCAAAATACATATAAAATTATGTAAATAAGTATAAAAATATATATATCAAATACACCTAAAATAATGAAAACTCGTATCAAAATAAATAAACAAAAATCCGATAAAAGAACGTATATTTGTAGGAAAATAAATATACAAAATTCACATAAAATTACGAAAATTTGAATAAAAATATATACTAAAATACACAAAATTAATTTCAATTTGTATGAAAATAGATATACAGAATACACATATAATTAGTTAAATTTGTATTTAAATACATGTACAAAATACACATAGAATAGTGTAAATTTGTGAAATGAACACAAATTCACATAAAATAACGTTCATTTGTATGAAATATATATACAAAATATACATAGAATAATGTAAAATCGTATCAAAATAAATACACAGAATATCAATAAAATAATGTAAATTTGTATGAAAATAAAGATGCAAAATAAAATCATAAAATAAAGCATTTTTTATGAAAATACATATACAAAATACACATAGAATAATTAAATTTGTATTAAAATTAATATACAAAATGCGCGTACAATTAGGTAAATTTATATTGAAAAAATATGCAAAATGCACATAAAACAATGTATATTTGTTTCAAAATATATATACGAATACACATAAAATAACATATATTTCTATAGAAATATGTATACAAAATACACATGAAATGACGTAAATACGTATAAAAATATATATACACAATACACATTAAATAATGTGAATTCGCGTCAAAATAAATAAGCAAAATGTCAATAAAAAATGTGTATTTGTATGAAAATAGATATACAAAATACACATAAAATATTTTAAATTTATATAAAACTCTTTTTATAAAAATATATATACCAAAATAATAAAATTTTTAAATTTGTATTACAATAAATATACAAAATGCACATACAATAAGGTAGATTTATATTGAAATAGATATGCTTAATACATATAAAACAATGTAAATTTGCTTCAAAATATATATACCAATACACATAAAATAACGTAGATTACTATAAAAATATATATACAAAATACACATTATATGAAGTAAATACGTATAAGAAAATGTATACAAAGTACACATAAAATAATTAAATTTGTATTAAAATAAATATACAAAATACACATACAATAAGGTAAATCTATATTGAAATAGATATGCCAAATAAAAATAAAATAATGTAAATTTGTATCAAATCATATACGAATACACACAATAAAATAACGTAAATTTTTATGAAAATATATATAAAAAATACACATAAAATAATGTAAATACGTAGAAAAATATATATACAAAATACACATAAAATTATATAAATTCTTATGAAAATAAATGAACAAAATTCCACTAAAAGAATGTATATTTATAGGAAAATATAAATACAAAATACAAATAAAATAGCTAAAATTTGTATAAAAATATATAAAAAATACATAAAAATAATTTAAATTTGTTTGAAAATAGATATGCAAAATACACATAAAATTAGGCAAATCTGTATTGAAATACATATACAAATTACACATAAAATATTGTAAATTTGTATGAAAATATATAAACAAATACACATAAAATAGCGTAAATTTATATAAAATATATATACAAAATATACATTAAATAATGTAAATGTGTATAAAAATATATATACAAAATACACATAGAATAATGTAAAATCGTATCAAAATAAATAAACAGAATATCAATAAAATAATGTAAATTTGTATGAAAAAAAAGATGCAAAATACCCAAATAATAACGCATATTTTTACAAAAATACACATAAGATAATTAAATTTGTATTAAAATAAATATACAAAATACACATACAATATGGTAAATTTGTATTGAAATAGATATGCAAAATAAACATAAATAATGTAAATTTGTATCAAAATATATATACGAATACCCATAAAAAAGAATAAATTTCTATGAAAATATATATTCAAAACACAAATAAAATGATATAAATAAGTATAAAAATATACATATCAAATACACCTAAAATAATGTAAATTCGTATAAAAATAAATAAACAAAATTACGATAAAAGATGCAAGATACACATTAAATAATGTAAATATGTATAAAAAAAATATATACAAAAAACAAATAGAATAATGTGAAATCGTATCAAAATAAATACATCGAATATTCCCATCAAATAGCGCATTTCTTATAAAAATATATATACTAAAATACACATAAAATATTAAAATTTGTATTGAAATAAATATACAAAATGCACATACAATAAGGTAAATTTGTATTGAAAGAGATATGCAAAAATACATATAAAACAATGTAAATTTGTTTCAAAATATATATACGAATACACATAAAATAACGTAGATTTCTATAAAAATATATATACAAAATACACATAAAATTAAGTAAATACGTATAAAAATAGATATACAAAATACACATAGAATAATGTAAAATTGTTTCAAAAAAAAAAAACAGAATATAAATAAAATAATGTAAATTTGTATGAAAATTAAAATGCAAATACCCATAAAATAAAGCATATTTTTTTAAAAATACATATACAAAAATACACATAGCATAATTAAATTTGTATTAAAATTAATATACAAAATGCATATACAATAAGGTAAATTTGTATTGAAAAAATATGCTAAATACACATAAAACAGTGTAAATTTATTTCAAAATCTATATACGAATACTCATAAATCAACGTAGATTTTTATAGAAATATATATACAAAATACACATCAAATGATGTAAACACGTATAAAAAAAATATATATATATATATATATATATATATATATATATATATATATATATATATATATATATATATATATATATATATATATATATATATATATATATAATACACATTAAATAATGTAAATTCGCGTCACAGTAAATAAACAAAATATCAATAAAAGAATGTGTATTTGTATGAAAATAGATATACAATATACATAAAATCACCTAAATTTGTATTAAACTATATACAAAAATACTCAAAAATAATTTTAATTTGTATGAAAGTAAATATTCAAAATACACATAAAATTAGGTAAATTTGTATTGAAATACATTTACAAAATACACATAAAATAATGTAAATTTGAATGAAAATATATAAACAAATACACTTAAAATAACGTAAATTTGTATAAAATATATATAAAAAATACACATTAAATAATGTAAATATGTATAAAAGAATATATACAAAACACAAATAGAATAATATAAAATCGTATCAAAATAAATACACAGAATATTAATAAAATAATGTAAATTTGTATGAAAATTAAGATGCAAAATACCCATAAAATAACGCATTTTTTATAAAAATATTTATACCAAGACACACATAAAATATTTGAATTTGTATTAAAATAAATATACAAAATGCACATACAATAAGGAAAACTTGTATTGAAATAGATATGCTAAATACATATAAAACCATGTAATTTTTTTTAAAAATATATCTACGAATACACATAAAATTACGTAGATTTCTATGAAAATAAATATACAAAAAACACATAAAATGAAGTAAATACATATAAAAAAGGGTATACAAAATACACATAA
Source organism: Eriocheir sinensis (assembly GCF_024679095.1). Lineage (NCBI taxonomy): Eukaryota > Metazoa > Arthropoda > Malacostraca > Decapoda > Varunidae > Eriocheir > Eriocheir sinensis. The sequence continues at coordinate 72,946 of NW_026110640.1, forward strand.
AATAATGTAAACTCGTATCAAAATAAATAAACAAAATACTAATAAAAGAATGTGTATTGTATATATATAAATTTACAAAATACAAATAAAATAACGTAAATTTATATAAAACTATATGCAAAAATACACAAAAGTAATTAAATTTGTGTGAAAATAGATATACAAAATACATGTGTATTTTGTATATTTATTTTCATACAAATTGAAATTATTTTTGTTTATTTTTTTATATATTTTCATACAAATTTTCGTTATTTAATGTGTATTTTGTATATTTATTTTTTCTACAAATATACGTTCTTTTATCTGAATTTTGTTTATTGAATTTGAAACGAATTTACCTTATTTTGTATATCTATTTTCATACAAATTAAAATACTTCTGTGTATTTTTGTATATAGTTTTATATAAATTTACGTTATTTTATGTGTATTTTGTATATTTATATTTATACAAATACACATTCTTTTATTGGTATTTTGTATATTTATTTTGATACGAATTTACATTTTTTATGTGTATTTTGTATACATTTTTTTATACGTATTTACTTCATTTTATGTGTATTTTGTATATATATTTTTATAGAAATCTACGTTATTTTATGTGTATTCATATATATATATTTTGAAACAAATTTACATTGTCTTATATGTATTTTGCATATCTATTTTAATACAAATTTACCTTATTGTATGTGTTTTTTGTATATTTATTTTAATACAAATTTAATTTTTTGATGTGTATTTTGGTATATATATTTTTATAAATAAAAAAAGCGTTATTTTATGGGTATTTTTATTAATATTTTGATACAAATCTACATTATTTTATGTATTTTGTATATACATTTCAATTCAAATTTAGCTTATTTTATCTGTATTTTGTATATCTATTTTCATACGAATTTAATTACTACTGTGTATTTTTGTATATAGTTTTATACAAATTTACGTTATTTTATGTGTATTTTGTATATTTATATTTATACAAATACACATTCTTTTATTGGTATTTTGTTTATTTATTTTGATACGAATTTACATTATTTTATGTGTATTTTGTATACATTTTCTTATACGTATTTACTTCATTTTATGTGTATTTTGTATATATTTTTTTATACAAATCTACGTTATTTTATGTATATTCGTATATATATTTTGAAACAAATTTACATTGTTTTATATGTATTTTGCATATCTATTTCAATACAAATTTACCTTATTGTATGTGCATTTTGTATATTTATTGTAATACAAATTTAAATATTTTATGTGTATTTTGGTATATATATTTAAAAAAAAAGCGTTATTTAATGAGTATTTTGAATCTTTATTTTCATAGAAATTTACATTGTTTTATTAATATTCTGTGTGTTTATTTTGATACGATTTTACATTATTCTATTTGTGTTTTGTATATATTTTTTTATACATATTTACATTATTTAATGTGTATTTTGTATATTTTAAAACAAATTTACGTTATTTTATGCGCATCTGTTAAAATATTTTGATAGAAATTTACATTATTTTATGTATATTTTGTATATCTATTTTCATTTGTATCAAAATAAATAAACAAAATAGCAATAAAATAATGTAAATTTGTATGAGAAAACATATACAAATACACATAAAATAACGCAAATTTCTAAAAAAATATATGTACAAAAATGCACATAAAATAAAGTAAATTTGCAAATTTGTATTGAAATAGATATGCAAAATACATATAAAACAATGTAAATTTGTTTCAAAATATATATACGAATACACATAAAATAACGTAGATTTCTATAAAAATATATACAAAATACACATAAAATGAAGTAAATACGTATAAAAAATGAATACAAAAAATACATAAAAATCGTATCAAAATAAATAAACAAAATACCAGTAAAAGAATGTGTATTTGTAAAAATATAAATATACAAAATACACATAAAATATCGTAAATTTGTATAAAACTATATACAAAAATACACAGAAGTAATTAAATTTGTATGAAAATATATATACAAAATACAGCTAAAATAAGCTAAATTTGAATTGAAATGTACATACAAAATACATAAAATAATGTAAATCTGTATCAAAATATTTATACAAATACATATAATAACGTAGATTTGTTTAAAAATATATAAACAAAATACACATTAAGTAATGTAAATACGTATAAAAAATATGTACAAAATACATATATAATCATGTAACTCGTATCAAAATAAATAAACAAAATAGCAATAAAATAATGTAAATTTGTATGAGAAAACATATACAAATAACGCAAATTTCTATAAAAATATATGTACAAAAATGCACATAAAATAAAGTAAATTGCAAAAAAATATATATACAAAACACACACTAAATAATGTAAATGCGTACATAAAATAACCTAAATTTGTATAAAACTATATACAAAAATACACAAAAATAATTTAAATTCGTTTGAAAAGAAATATTCAAAATACACATAAAATTAGGTAAATTTGTATTGAAATACATATACAAAATACACATCAAATAATGTAAATTTGAATGAAAATATATAAACAAATACACTTAAAATAACGTAAATTTGTATAAAATATATATGCAAGATACACATTAAATAATGTAAATGTGTATAAAAAAATATATACAAAAAAAAATAGAATAATGTAAAATCGTATCAAAATAAATACACAGAATATCAATAAAATAATGTAAATTTGTATGAAAATAAAGATGCAAAATTCCCAAAAATTATCGCATTTTTTATAAAAATATATTTACCAAAATACACATAAAATATTTAAATTTGTGTTGAAATAAATATACAAAATGCATATACAGTAAGGTAAATTTGTATTGAAAGAGATATTCAAAAATACATATAAAACAATGTAAATCTGTTTCAAAATATATATACGAATAAACATAAAATAAAGTAGATTTCTATAGAAATATATATATAAAATACATATGAAATTATGTAAATACGTATAAAAATATATATACAAAATACATATCAAATAATGTAAATTCGTGTCAAAATAAATAAACAAAATATCATGAAAAGAATGTGTATTTGTATGAAAATAGATAATAGATAATAAATTTGTATAAAATATATATGCAAGATACACATTAAATAATGTAAATGTGTATAAAAAAATATATACAAAAAACAAATAGAATAATGTAAAATCGTATCAAAATAAATACACAGAATATCAATAAAATAATGTAAATTTGTATGAAAATAAAGATGAAAAATTCCCAAAAATTATCGCATTTTTTATAAAAATATATTTACCAAAATACACATAAAATATTTAAATTTGTGTTGAAATAAATATACAAAATGCATATACAGTAAGGTAAATTTGTATTGAAAGAGATATTCAAAAATACATATAAAACAATGTAAATCTGTTTCAAAATATATATACGAATAAACATAAAATAAAGTAGATTTCTATAGAAATATATATACAAAATACATATGAAATTATGTAAATACGTATAAAAATATATATACAAAATACATATCAAATAATGTAAATTCGTGTCAAAATAAATAAACAAAATATCATGAAAAGAATGTGTATTTGTATGAAAATAGATAATAGATAATAAATTTGTATAAAATATATATGCAAGATACACATTAAATAATGTAAATATGTATAAAAAAGTATATACAAAAAAAAATAGAATAATGTAACATCGTATCAAAATAAATACACCGAATATTAATAAAATAATGTAAATTTGTATGAAAATAAAGATGCAAAATTCCCTTAAAATAGCGAATTTCTTATAAAAATATATATACCAAAATACACATAAAATATTTAAATTTGCATTGAAATAAATATACAAAATGCACATACAATAAGGTAAATTTGCATTGAAAGAGATATGCAAAAATACATATAAAACAATGTAAATTTGTTTCAAAATATATATACGAATACAAATAAAAAAACGTAGATTTCTATAAAAATATATATACAAAATACACATAAAATTAAGTAATTACGTATAAAAAAATGTATACAAAATACACATAAAATAATGTAAATTCGATTTAAAATAAATAAACAAAATACCAATAAAAGAATGTGTATTTGGATACATATAAATATACAAAATACATATACAAAATAAACATAAAATAAGGTAGATTTGTAATAAAATATATGTACAAAATACGCATAAAATAATGTAAATTTATATGAAAATATATATACAAATACACATAAAATACCATGAATTTGAATAAAAATATATATTCAAAATAAATATTAAATAATGTAAAAGCGTATAAAAATATATATACAAAGTACATATAAAATAATGTAAATTCGTATCAATATAAATCAACAAAACACCAATAGAATAATATATATATATGAATGAAAATAAATTTACAAAATACACATAACATAATTAAATTTGTTTTAAAATATATACAAAAATACATAGAAATAATTTGAGTTTGTATGAAAATAGATATACAAAATACACATAAAACTAGGTAAATTTCTTTTGAAATGTATATACAAAAAAGCCATAAAATATTGTAAATTTGTGTCAAAATATATAAACAAATACATATAAAATAACGTAAATTTGTATGAAAAATATATACAAAATACACATAGAATAATGTCAATTCGTATCAAAATGAATGAGCAGAATATCAATAAAATAATGTATATTTGTATGAAAATAAAGATGCAAAATACCGAAAAAATAAAGCATATGTTTATAAAAATACAGATACAAAAATACTCATCGAATAATTAAATTTGTATTAAAATTAAATATACAAAATGCGTATATAATAAGGTAAATTTGTATTGAAAAAATATGCAACATACACGTTTACTCATACAAATTTATATTATTTTATTGGTATTTTGTTTATTTATTTAGATACGAATTGCATGATTATATGTGTATTTTGTACACATTTTTTTATACGTATTTACATTATTTAATGTGTATTTTGTTTATATATTTTCATACAAATTTACGTTATTATATGTGTATTTGTATAAATATTTTGATACAGATTTACTTTATTTCAAGTATTTTGTATATATATTTCAATTCAAATTTAGCTTATTTTGTGTGTATTTTGTATATATTTTCATACAAATTTAGCTACTTCTGTGTATTTATGTATATAGTTTTATATAAATTTACGTTATTTTATGTGTATTTTGTATATTTATATTTATACAAATACACATTCTTTTATTGGTATTTTGTTTATTTATTTTGATACGAATTTACATTATTTTATGTGTATTTTGTATACATTTTTTTATACGTATTTACTTCATTTTATGTGTATTTTGTATATATATTTTTTATAGAAATCTACGTTATTTTATGTGTATTCGTATATATATTTTGAAACAAATTTACATTGTTTTATATGTATTTTGTATATCTATTTCAATACAAATTTACCTTATTGTATGTGTTTTTTGTATATTTATTTTAATACAAATTTAATTTTTTGATGTGTATTTTGGTATATATATTTTTGTAAAAAAAAATGCGTTATTTTATGGGTATTTTGCTTCTTTATTTTCATACAAATTTACATTATTTTATTAATATTCTGTGTATTTATTTTGATACGATTTTACATTATTCTATTTGTGTTTTGTACATATTTTTTTATACAAATTTACGTTATTTTAAGTGTATTTGATAATATATTTTCATTCAAATTTACATTATTTTAAGTGTATTTTGTGTATGCATTTCAATACAAATTTACCTAAATTTATGTGTGTTGTATATTTATTTTCATACAAATTTAAAATATTTTTGTGTATTTTTGTATATAGTTTGTTACAAATTTAGGTTATTTTATGTGTATTTTGTATATCTATTTTCATACAAATACACATTCTTTTATTGATATTCTGTTTATTTATTTTGACGCGAATTTACATTATTTAATGTGTATTTTGTATATATATTTTTATACGTATTTACATCATTTCATGTGTATTTTGTATAGTTTTAAACAAATTTATATTATTTAATGTGTATTTTGTATATATATATTTATACAAATACACATTCTTTTATTGGTATTTTGTTTATTTATTTTGATACTAATTTACATTATTTTATGTGTATTTTGTATACATTTTTTATACGTATTTACTTAATTTTATGTGTATTTTGTATATATATTTTTATAGAAATCTACCTTATTTCATGTGTATTCGTATATATATTTTGAAACAAATTTACATTGTTTATATGTATTTTGCATATCAATTTTTTGTGTATTCTGTATTTATTTTTGTTATACATAGAATAATGTAAAATCGTATCAAAATAAGTACACAGAATATCAATAAAATAATTTAAATTTGTATGAAAATAAAGATGCAAAATACCCATAAGATATAGCATATTTTTATTTAAAAATACATATACAAAAATACACATAGAATAATTAAATTTGTATTAAAATTAATATACAAAATGCACACATACAATAAGGATGACTTAAATACGTATAAAAATATATATACACAATACACATTAAATAATGTAAATTCGCATCAAAATAAATAAACAAAATATCAATAAAGGAATGTGTATTTGTATGAAAATAGATATACAAAATACACATAAAATATTGTAAATTTGTATAAAAATATATATACAAAATACACATAAAACTAGTTAAATTTCTATTGAAATACATATACAAAATACACATAAAATAATGTAAATTTGAATGAAAATATATAAACAAATACACTTAAAATAACGTAAATTTGTATGAAATATATATAGAAAATACACATTAAATAATGTAAATATGTATAAAAAATATATACAAAACACAATTAGAATAATGTAAAATAGTATCAAAATTAATACACAGAATATTAATAAAATAATGTAAATTTGTATGAAAATAAAGATGCAAAATACCCATAAAACAACGCATTTTTTATGAAAATATATATATCAAATTACACATAAAATATTTAAATTTGTATTACATTAAATATACAAAATGCACATACAATAAGGTAAATTTGTATTGAAATAGATCTGCAAAATACACATAAAACAATGTAAATTTGTATCAAAATATATATACGAATACACATAAAATAACGTAGATTTCTATAAAAATATATATACAAAATACACAGAAAATGAAGTAAATACGTATAAGAAAATGTATACAAAATACACATAAAATAATGTAAACTCGTATCAAAATAAATAAACTAAATGCCAATAAAAGAATGTTTACTTGTATAAATATAAATATACAAAATACACATAAAATAACGTAAAGTTGTATAAAACTATATACAAAAATAAACAAAAATAATTAAATTTGTATGAAAATAGATATACAAAAGACACATAAAATGAGCTAAATTTGAATTGAAATAAATATAGAAAATACATAAAATAATGTATATTTGTATCAAAATATATATTCAAATACACATATATTAAAATTATTATACAAAATGCGTATATAATAAGGTAAATTTGTATTAAAAAAGTATGCAACATACACGTTTACTCATACAAATTTATATTATTTTATTGGTATTTTGTTTATTTATTTTGATACGAATTACATGATTATATGTATTTTGTACATATTTTTTATACGTATTTACATTATTTAATGTCTATTTTGTTTATATATTTTCATACAAATATACGTTATTATATGTGTATTTGTATAAATATTTTGATACAAATTTTATTTCATGTTTTTTGTATATATATTTCAATTCAAATTTAGCTTATATCGTGTGTATTTTGTATATATTTTCATACAAATTTAATTACTTCTGTGTATTTTTGTATATAGTTTAATATAAATTTACGTTATTTTATGTGTATTTTGTATATTTATATTCATACAAATACACATTCTTTTATTGGTATTTTGTTTATTTATTTTGATACGAATTTACATTATTTTATGTATATTTTGTATACATTTTTTATACGTATTTACTTCATTTTATGTGTATTTTGTATATATATATTTTATAGAAATCTACGTTATTTTATGTGTATTCGTATATATATTTTGAAACAAATTTACATTGTTTTATATGTATTTTGCATATCTATTTCAATACAAATTTACCTTATTGTATGTGTTTTTTGTATATTTATTTTAATACAAATTTAATTTTTTGATGTGTATTTTGGTATATATATTTTTATAAATAAAAAAAATGCGTTATTTTATGGGTATTTTGCTTCTTTATTTTCATACAAATTTACATTATTTTATTAATATTCTGTGTATTTATTTTGATACGATTTTACATTATTCTATTTGTGTTTTGTACATATTTTTTTATACAAATTTACGTTTTTTTATAAAATTATTGATACCAAAATACACATAAAATATTTCAATTTGTATTAAAATAAATATACAAAATGCACATACAATAAGGTAAATTTGTATTGAAATAGATATGCAAAATATATATAAAATAATGTAAATTTGTTTCAAAATATATATACGAATACACATAAAATAACGTAGATTTCTATAAAAATACATATACAAAAAACACATAACATTAAGTAAATACGTATAAAAAAATGTATACAAAATACACATAAAATAATGTAAATTCGTATAAATGTAAATAAAAATATACCAATAAAAGAATGTGTATTTGTATAAATATAAATATACAAAATGAACATAAAATAACGTAAATTTATGTAAAACTATATACATAAAATAACGCAAATTTCTATAAAAATATATGTACAAAAATGAACATAAAATAAATTTGCATAAAAATATATATACAAACCACACATTAGATAATGTAAATGAGTATAAAAATATGTATAAAAAATACCTATGAAATATTCTAAATTCGTATCGAATTAAATTAAGAAAATACCAATAAAATAATGTAATTTTGGATGAAAATATATATACAAAATACACATAAAATAACCTAAATACAAATATACACATAAAATATTGTATTTTGTATATACATTTCAATTCAAATTTAGCTTATTTTATCTGTATTTTGTATATCTATTTTCATACGAATTTAATTACTTCTGTGTATTTTTGTATAGTTTTATACAAATTTACGTTATTTTATGTATATTTTGTATATTTATATTTATACAAATACATATTCTTTTATTGGTATTTTGTTTATTTATTTTGATACGAATTTACATTATTTTATGTGTATTTTGTATACATTTTCTTATACGTATTTACTTCTTTTTATGTGTATTTTGTATATACATTTTTATACAAATCTACGTTATTTTATGTGTATTCGTATATATATTTTGAAACAAATTTACATTGTTTTATATGTATTTTGCATATCTATTTCAATACAGATTTATCTTATTGTATGTGTATTTTGTATATTTATTTTAATACAAATTAATTTTTTCATATGTATTTTGGTATATATATTTTTATAAAAAATGCGTTATTTAATGTGTATTTTGCATCTTTATTTTCATACAAATTTACATTGTTTTATTATAAAATAATATAAATTTGTATGAAAATATATATAAAAATACACATAAAATAACATGTATTTGTATAAAATTTGTTTCAAAATATATACGAATACACACAATAAAATAACGTAAATTTTTATGAAAATGTATATATAAAATACACATAAAATAGTTTAAATACGTAGAAAAATATATATACAAAATACACATAAAATAATGTAAATTCGTAAAAAATTAAATACACAAAATTCCAATAAAAGAATGTATATTTGTGGGAAAATATATATACAAAAAACAAATAAAATAACTAAAATTTGTATAAATATATATACAAAAATACACAAAAATAATTTAAATTTGTTTGAAAATAGATATGCAAAATACACATAAAGTTAGGCAAATTTGTATTATTTTATGTGTATTTTTTCATATATTTCATTACAAATTTACCTTATTTTATGTTTATTTTGTATATTTATTTCATTCAATTTTAAATTATTTTATGTGTATATTTGTATTTGTATTTAGGTTATTTTATGTGTATTTTGTATATATATTTTCATCCAAAATTACATTATTTTATTGATATTTTCTTAATTTAATTCGATACGAATTTAGATTATTTCATAGGTATTTTGTATACATATTTTTATACTCATTTACATTGTATATATATTTTCCTACAAATATACATTCTTTTATTGGAATTTCGTGTATTTTATTTTTTACAAATTTACATTATTTTATGTGTATTTTGTATATATATTTTTCTACGTATTTAAATTATTTTATGTGTATTTTATATATACATTTTCATAAAAATTTACGTTATTTTATTGTGTGTATTCGTATATATTTTGAAACAAATTTTATACAAATTTATGTAATTTTATGTGTATTTGTATATATATTTTCATACAAATTTATATTATTTTATGTGTATTTTTTTATATATTTCATTACAAATTTACCTTATTTTATGTTTATTTTGTATATTTATTTCATTCAATTTTAAATTATTTAATGTGTATTTTTGTATTTGTATTTGTATCGTAAATTTGTATAAAACTATATACAAAAATACACAGAACAAATACACATTCTTTTATTGGTATTTTGTTTATTTATTTTGTTTCGAATTTATATTATTTTATGTGAATTTTGTTTACATTTTTTTATACGTATTTACCTAATTTTATGTGTATTATTTATATATTTTTATAGAAATCTACGTAATTTTATGTGTATTCGTATATATATTTTGAAACAAATTTACAATTTTTTATATGTATTTTTGCATATCTCTTTCAAGAGAAGTTTACCTTATTGTATGTGCATTTTGTATATTTATTTCATTACAAATTTAAATATTTTATGTGTATTTTGGTATATATATTTTTATAAGAAATGCGCTATTTGATGGGAATTTTGCATCTTTATTTTCATACAAATCTACATTATTTTATTAATATTCGCTGTATTTAATTTGATACGACTTTACATTATTCTATTTGTTTTTTGTATATATTTTTTTTATTCATATTTACATTATTTAATGTGTATCTTGCATATATATTACATACAAATTTATTATCTATTATTTATTTTCATACAAATACACATCCTTTTCATGATATTTTGTTTATTTATTTTGTCACGAATTTACATTACTTAATATGTATTTTATATATATATTTTTATACGTATTTACATAATTTCATGTGTATTTTGTAGATATATTTCTATAGAAATCTACGTTATTTTATGTGTATTCGTATATATATTTTGAAACAAATTTACACTGTTTTATTTGTATTTTGCGTTTTTTTTCAATACAAATTTACCTTATTGTATGTGTGCATTTTGTATATTAATTTTAATACAAATTTAATTATTCTATGTGTATTTTTGTATATGTATTTAAAAAAACATGCTTTATCTTATGGGTATTTTGCATCTTTATTTTCATACAAATTTAAATTATTTTATTGATATTCTGTGTACCTATTTTGATACGATTTTGCATTATTCTATGTATAACAAAAATAAATACAGAATACACAAAAATAGATATGCAAAATACATATAAACAATGTAAATTTGTTTCAAAATATATATACGAATACACATGAAATAAGGTAGATTTCTATAAAAATATATATGCAAAATACACATAAAATTAAGTAAATACGTATAAAAAATGTATACAAAATACACATAAAATAATGTAAATTAGTATCAAAATAAATAAACAAAATACCATTAAAAGAATGTGTATTTTTATAAATATATATATACAAAATAAACATTAAATAATATAAATTTGTTTAAAACTATACAAAATACACATGAAATGATGTAAATACGTATAAAAATATATATACAAAATAAACATTAAATAATGTAAATTCGCGTCAAAATAAATAAACAAAATATGAATAAAAGAATGTGTATTTGTATGAAAATAGATATACAAAATACACATGAAATAACCTAAATTTGTATATATATTTTCATATAAATTTACATTATTTTATGTGTATTTTGTACATATATTTTATTACAAATCTACCTTATTTTATGTTTATTTTGTATGTGTATTTTGTATATTTATATTTATCCAAATACACATTCATTTATTGGTATTTTGTTTATTTATTTTAATTCGAATTTACGTTCTTTTATCGGAATTTTGTTTATTTATTTTGATACGAATTTTCATTTTTTTAGGTGTATTTGATATATATATTTTTATACTTATTTACATAATTTTATATGTATTTTGAATATATATTTTCATAGAAATTTACTCTATATGTATATGTATAGAAAATACACATGAAATAATCTAAATTCGTATCGAAATAAATGAACAAAATACCGATAAAATAATGTAATTTTGAATGAAAATATATATAGAAAATACACATAAAATAAAGTAAATACAAATAAATATATACACATAAAATGATTTGAATTTGAATGAAAATAGATATAAAAATAAACTTAAAATAAGGCAAATTTATAATGAAATATATATACAAAATACACATAAAATAATGTAGATTTGTTTCAAAATATATATACGAATACACATAAAATAACCTAGATTTCTATAGAAATATATATACAAAATACACATGAAATGTTGTAAATACGTATAAAAATATATATACAAAATACACATTAAATAATGTAAATTCGTGTCAAGATAAATAACTAAAATATCAATAAAAGAATGAGTATTTGTATGAAAATACATATAAAAAATACACATAAAATAACGTAAATTTGTATAAAACTATATATATATAAATACTCAAAAATAAGTTAAATTTGTATAAAAATAAATATACAAAATACACATAAAATTAGGAAAATTTGTAAAGAAATACATATACAAAATACATAAAATAATGTAAATTTGAATGAAAATATATAAACAAATACACTTAAATTAACATAAATTTGTATAAAATATATATAAAAAATACTCATTAAATAATGTAAATATGTATAAAAAATATATATACAAAACACAAATAGAATAATGTAAAATCGTATTAAAATAAATAGACAGAATGTAAATAAAATAATGTAAATTTGTATGAAAATAAAGATGCAACATACCCATAAAATAACGCATTTTTTTATAAATAAACAAAATACACATGAAAGGATGTAAATACGTATAAAAATATATATACAAAATACACATTAAATAAAGTAAATTCGCGTCAAAATAAATAAACAAAATGTCAATAAAAGAATGTGTATTTATATGAAAATAAATATACAAAATACACATAGGATACCATAAATTTGTATAAAACTATATACAAAAATACACAAAAAAAAATTATATTTGTATGAAAATAAATATACAAAATACACATAAAATTAGGTAAATTTGTATTGAAATACATATACAAAATACACATAAAATACTGTAAATTTGAATGAAAATACATTAACAAATACACTTAAAATAACGTAAATTTGTATAAAAAAAATATATACAAAACACAAATAGAATAATGTAAAATCGTATCAAAATAAATACACAGAATATTAATCAAATAATGTAAATTTGTATGAAAATAAAGATGCAAAATACCCATTAAATGACGCATTATTTTATAAAAATATATATACAAAAATACACATGAAAAAATTAATTTGTATTAAAATAAATATACAAAATACACATACAATAAGGTAAATCTGTATTGAAATAGATATGCAGAATACATATAAAACAATGTAAATTTGTTTCAAAATATATATACGAATACACATAAAATAACGAAGATTTGTATAAAAATATAAATACAAAATACACATAAAATGAAGTAAATACGTATAAGAAAATGTATACAAAATACACATAAAATAATGTAAATTCGTATCAAAATAAATATTTTTATAAGAAATGCGCTATTTGATGGGAATTTTGCATTTCATACAAATTTACATTATTTTATTAATATTCGGTGTATTTATTTTGATACGATTTTACATTATTCTATTTGTTTTTATATATTTTTTATACATATTTATATTATTTAAATTTATCTTGCATATATATTACATACAAATTTATTATATATTATTTATTTTCATAAAAATACAAATTATAATAATGATATTTTGTTTAATTTTTTTGTAACGATTTTACATTAATTAATATTTATTTATATATATATTTTTATACGTATTTACATAATTTCATGTGTATTTTGTATATATATTTCTATAGAAATCTACGTTATTTTATGTGTATTCGTATATATATTTTGAAACAAATTTACACTGTTTTATTTGTATTTTGCGTTTTTTCAATACAAATTTAACTTATAGTATCTGCATTTTGTATATTAATTTTAATACAAATTTAATTATTCCATGTGTATTTTTGTATATGTATTTTTAAAAAAAAATATGCTTTATCTTATGGGTATTTTGCATCTTTATTTTCATACAAATTTAAATTATTTTATTGATATTCTGTGTACTTATTTTGATACGATTTTACATTATTCTATGTATAACAAAAATAAATACAGAATGCACAAAAATAGATATGCAAAATACATATAAACAATGTAAATTTGTTTCAAAATATATATACGAATACATATGAAATAAGGTAGATTTCTATAAAAATATATACAAAATACACATAAAATTAAGTAAATACGTATAAAAATGTATACAAAATACACATAAAATAATGTAAATTAGTATCAAAATAAATAAACAAAATCCCAATAAAAGAATGTGTATTTGTAAAAATATAGATATATATATATATATATATTTGTATATATATATTTGTATATATATATATATATATATATATATATATATATATACAAATATATATATACAAAATACACATTAAATAATATAAATTTGTTTAAAACTATACAAAATACAGATGAAATGATGTAAATACGTATAAAAATATATATACAAAATACACATTAAATAATGTAGATTCGCGTCAAAATAAATAAACAAAATATCAGTAAAAGAATGTGTATTTGTATGAAAATACATATACAAAATACACATAAAATAACCTAAATTTGTATCAAACTATATACAAAAATACACTAAAATATTTTAAATTTGTATGAAAATATATATACAAAATACACATAAAATTAGGTAAATTTGTATTGAAATACATACACAAAATACACAAAAAATAATGTAAATTTGAATGAAAATACATAAACAAATACACTTAAAATAACGTAAATTTGTATAAAAAAATATGTACAAAACACAAATAGAATAATGTAAAATCGTATCAAAATAAATACACAGAATATTAATAAAATAATGTAAATTTGTATGAAAATAAAAAACCAAAATACCCATAAAATAACGCATTTTTTTTATTTATAAAAATATATATACCAAAATACACATCAAAAAAATAAATTTGTATTTAAATAAATATACAAAAAACACATACAATAAGGTAAATTTGTATTGAAATAGATATACAAAATACATATAAAACAATGTAAATTTGTTTCAAAATATATATACGAATACACATAAAATAACGTAGATTTCTATAAAAATATATATACAAAATACACATAAAATGAAGTAAATACGTATAAAAAAATGTATACAAAATACACATAAAATAATGTAAATTCGTATCAAAATAAATAAACAAAATACCAGTAAAAGAATGTGTATTTGTATGAATATAAATATACAAAATACACATAAAATAACGTAAATTTATATAAAACTATATACAAAAATACACAGAAGTAATTAAATTTGTATGAAAATATATACAAAATACACACGAAATAAGCTAAATTTGAATTGAAATATATATACAAAATACATGAAATAAAGTAAATTTGAATCAAAATATTTATACAAATACACATATAAAAACGTAAATTTGTATGAAAATATATAAACAAAATACACATTAAATAATGTAAATACGTATAAAAAATTTTTTTACAAAATACACCAATAATCAAGTCATTCGTATCAAAATAAATAAACAAAAAACTAATTAAATAATGTAAATTTGTATGAGAAAACATATACAAAATACACATAAAATAACGTTTTAAGTTTCTATAAAAATATATGTACAAAATTGCACATAAAATTAGTTTGCATAAAAAAATATATACAAAACACACATTAGATAATGTAAATGAGTATAAAAATATGTATACAAAATACCTATGAAATAATCTAAATTCGTATCGAGTTAAATTAAGAAAATAACAATAAAATAATGTAATTTTGGATGAAAATATATATAGAAAACACACATAAAATAACCTAAATACAAATACAAATATACACATTAAATAATCTAAAATTGAATGAAATAAATATACAAAATAAACATAAAATAATGTAAATTTGTAATAAAATATATGTAAGAATACACATAAAATAATATAAATTTGTATGAAAATATATATACAAATACTCATAAAATAACATGAATTTGTATAAAATGTTTCAAAATATATACGAATACACACAATAAAATAACGTAAATTTTTATGAAAATGTATATATAAAATACACATAAAATAGTTTAAATACGTAGATAAATATATATACAAAATACACATAAAATAATGTAAATTGTAAAAATTAAATCAACAAATTTCCAATAAAAGAATGTATATTTGTAGGAAATTATATATACAAAATACAAATAAAATAACTAAAATTTGTATAAAAATATATACAAATATACACAAAAATAGTTTAAATTTGTTTGAAAATAGATATGCAAAATACACATAAAGTTAGGCAAATTTGTTCTGAAATACATATACAAAACTCACATAAAATAATGAAATTTGTATGAAAATATATAAACAAATACATATAAAATCACGTAAATTTGGATAAAATATATATATACAAAATATACATTAAATATTTTAAATATTTATAAAAATATATTATATTATATATATTTTTATTGATATTTGCGTTATTTATGTGTATTTTGTATATGTTTTCTCATAGAAATTTACATTATTTTATTGGTATTTTGTCTATTTATTTTGATACGAATTACATGATTATTTGTGTATTTTTTACATTTTTTTATACGTATTTACATTACTTAATGTGTATTTTGTTTATATATTTTTATACATATTTACGTTATTATATGTGTTTGTATAGGTATTTGATACAAATTTACATTATTTTATGTATTTTGTATATATATTTCAATTCAAATTTAGCTTATTTTATGTGTATTTTGTATATCTATTTATTTTAATACAAAATCAAATATTTTATGTTTTTTCGTATATATTTTTTTATTAAAATTGCGTTATTTTTTGGGTTTTTTTAATCTTAATTTGCATACATTTTTTCATTATTTTATTAATATTTTCTGTATTTATTTTGATAGGATTTTAAATTGTTTTATTTGTGTTTTGTATAAATTTTTTTATTCATATTTACATTATTTAATGTTTTTTTTGTATATATTTGATACAAATTTACGTTATTTTAAGTCTATATGTTTATATATTTTCATTCAAATTTACATTATTTTATGTGTATTTTGTATATGTATTTCAATACAAATTTACCTTTTTATATGTTTTTGTATATTTATTTTCATACAAGTTTAAATTATTTTGTTTATTTTGTATATAGTTTTATACAAATTTAGGTTATTTTATGTGTATTTTGTATATCTATTTTCATACAAATACACATTCTTTTCATGATATTTTGTTTATTTATTTTGACACGAATTAACATTATTTAATGTGTAATTTGTATATATATTTTATACGTATTAACATTATTTCAAGTGTATTTTGTATATATATTTCTATAGAAATCTGCGTTATTTTATGTGTATTCGTATATATATTTTGAATCAAATTTACATTATTTTATGTGTATTTTGCATATTTTTTCAATACAAATTTACCTTATTGTATGTGCATTTTGTATATTAATTTTAATACAAATTTGATTAATCTATGTGTATTTTGTATATGTTTTTTTTATAAAATATGCTTTATTTTATGGGTATTTTGCATTTTATTTTCATACAAATTTACATTATTTTATTGATATTCTGTGTATTTATTTTGATATGATTTTACATTATTCTATGTGTATTTTGTATATATATTTTATATAAAATGTATTTGTTTTCATTTCATACAAATCTACATTATTTTATGTGTTTTTTTTACATGTATTTAAATACAAATTTAACTAGTTATATGTGTATTTTGTATATCTATTTTGTATGTATATTTTCATAGAAATTTACTCTATTTTATGAGTATTCGTATATATATTTTGATACAAATTTACATTATTGATGTGTATTTTGCATATCTATTTCAATACAAATTTACTTTCTTGTACGTGCATTTTGTATATTTATTTTAATACAAATTTAACTATTTTATATGTATTTTTGTATATATATTTCTATGCAAATATGCGTTATTATATGGATATTTTGCATCTTTGTTTTCATACAAATTTACATTATTTTATTGATATTCTCTTTATTTATTTTGATACGATTTAACATTATTCTATGTGTATTTTGTATATTTTTTTTATACATATTTACATTATTTAATGTTCATTTTGTATATATATTTTATCCAAATTTACATTATTTTATGTGTATTTGTTTATATATTTTCATACATATTTACACTATTTTATGTGTTTTTTGTATATATATTTTTCTACGTATTTAAATTATTTGATGTGTATTTTGTATATACATTTTCATAAAAAAATTACGCTATTTTATTGTGTGTATAAATATATATTTTGATACAAATTTTATACAAATTCATGTTATTTAATGTGTATTTGTATATATATTTTCATACAAATTTATATTATTTTATGTGTATTTTTTCATATATTTCATTACAAATTTACCTTATTTTATGTTTATTTTGTATATTTATTTCATTCAATTTTAAATTATTTTATGTGTATATTTGTATTTGTATTTAGGTTATTTTATGTGTATTTTGTATATATATTTTCATTCAAAATTACATTATTTTATTGATATTTTCTTAATTTAATTCGATACGAATTGAGATTATTTCATAGGTATTTTGTATACATATTTTTATACTCATTTACATTATCTAAAGTGTGTTTTGAATATATATTTTTATGCAAATTTTTTTTATGTTCATTTATGTACATATATTTTTATAGAAATTTGCGTTATTTTATGTATATAGTTTTATATAAATTTACGTTATTTTATGTGCATTTTGTATATTTATATTTATACAAATACACATTCTTTTATTGGTATATTGTTTATTTACATTTATACGAATTTACATTATTTTATGTGTATTTTGTATACTTTTTTTATACGTATTTACTTAATATTATGTGTTTTGTATATGTATTTTTATAGAAATCTACGTTATTTTATGTGTATTCGTATATATATTTTGAAACAAATTTACATTATTTTATATGTATTTTGCATATCTATTTCAATACAAATTTACCTTATTGTATGTGCATTTTGTATATTTATTTTAATACAAATTCAAATATTTTATGTGTATTTTGGTATCAATATTTTTATTATTTTATAGGTATTTTGCATCTTAATTTTCATACAAATTTACATTATTTTATTAATATTCTGTGTATATATTTTGATACGATTTTACATTATTCTATTTGTGTTTTGTATATATTTTTTTATACATATTTACATTATTTAATGAGTATTTTGATTATATATTTCATACAAATTTACGTTATTATATGTGTATTTGTTTATATATTTTCTTTCAAATTTACATTATTTTATATGTATTTTGTATATGTATTTCAATACAAATTAACCTAATTTTATGTGTATTTTGTATATTTCTTTTCATACAAATTTAAAATATTTTTGTGTATTTTTGTATATAGTTTTATACAAATTTAGGTTATTTTATGTACGGATTTACATTATTTAATGTGTGTTTTGTATATATATTTTTATCCAAAGTTACTTTATTTTACGTTCATTTTTGTATATGTTTTCTCATACAAATTTACATTATTTTATTGATATTTTGTTTATTTAGTTTGATACGAATTACATGATTATATGTGTATTTTGTACATATTTTTTATACGTATTTACATTACTTAATGTGTATTTTGTTTATATATTTTTAAACAAATTTACGTTATTATATGTATTTTTATAAATATTTTGATACAAATTTACATTATTTTATGTAATTTCTATATACATTTCAATTCAAATTTAGCTTATTTTATCTGTATTTTGTATATCTATTTTCATATGAATTTAATAACTTCTGTGTATTTTTGTATATAGTTTTAAAAAAATTTACGTTATTTTATGTGTATATTGTATATTTATATTTATACAGATACACATTCTTTTATTGGTATTTTGTTTATCTATTTTGATACGAGTTTACATTATTTTATGTGTATTTTGATTACATTTTCTTATACGTATTTACTTCATTTTATGTGTATTTTGTATATATTTTTTTATACAAATCTACGTTATTTTATGTGTATTCGTATATATATTTTGAAACAAATTTACATTGTTTTTTATGTATTTTGGATATCTATTTCAATACAGATTTACCTTATTGTATGTGTATTTTGTATATTTATTTTAATACAAATTAATTTTTTCATGTGTATTTTTGTATATATATTTTTATAAAAAAATGCGTTATTTAATGGGTATTTTGCATCTTTATTTTCATACAAATTTACATTATTTTATTAATATTCTGTGTATTTATTTTGATACGATTTTACATTATTCTATTTGTGTTTTGTATATATTTTTTTTTATACAAATTTACGTTATTTTAAGTGTATTTGTTTATGTATTTTCTTTCAAATTTACAGTATTTTATGTGTATTTTGTATATGTATTTCAATACAAATTTACCTAATTTTATGTGTATTTTGAATATTTATTTTCATACAAATTTAAATTATTTTTGTGTATTTTTGTATATAGTTTTATACAAATTTATGATATCTTATGTGTATTTTGTATATTTATTTTCATACAAATACACATTCTTTTATTGACATTTTGTTTATCTATTTTGACGCGAATTTACATTATTTAATGTGTATTTTGTATATATATTTTTATACGTATTTACATCCTTTCATGTGTATTTTGTATATTTATAAAAAATGCGTTATTTTATGGGTATTTTGCATCTTTATTTTCATTATAAATTTGCCTTATTTTAAGTTTATTTTTATATCTATTTTCATTCAAATTCAAATCATTTTATGTGTATATATTTATTTGTATTTACGTTATTTTATGTGTATTTTCTATATATATTTTCATTCAAAATTACATTATTTTATCGGTATTTTGTTCATTTATTTCGATACGAATTTAGATTATTTCATGTGTATTTTCTATACATATACATATAGAGTAAATTTCTATGAAAATATATATTCAAAATACATATAAAATTATGTAAATAAGTATAAAAATATATATATCAAATACACCTAAAAAAATGAAAATTCGTATCAAAATAAATAAAGAAAATTCCGATAAAAGAACGTAAATTCGAATTAAAATAAATAAACAAAATACCAATAAAAGAATGTGTATTTGGATAAATATAAATATACAAAATACACATACAAAATAAACATAAAATAAAGAAGATTTTTAATAAAATATATGTACAAAATACATAAAATAATGTAATTTATATGAAAATATATATACAAATACATAAAATACCATGAATTTGTATAAAATTATACATTCAAAATAAATATTAAATAATGGAAAAGCGTATTAAAATATATATACAAAGTACATATAAAATAATGTAAATTCGTATAAATATAAATCAACAAAACACCAATAAAATAATATATATTTGAATGAAAATAAATTTACAAAATACACATAACATAACTAAAAGTTGTATTAAAATATATACAAAAATACATAGAAATAATTTGAGTTTGTATGAAAATAGATATACAAAATACACATAAAACTAGGTAAATTTCTTTTGAAATGTATATACAAAATACCCATAAAATATTGTAAATTTGTGTCAAAATATATAAACAAATACACATAAAATAACGTAAATTTGTATGAAAAATATATAAAAAATACATAGAATAATGTGAACTCCTATCAAAATGAATGAGCAGAATATCAATAAAATAATGTAAATTTGTATGAAAATAAAGACAAAATACCCAAAAATAAAGAATATGTTTATAAAATACAGATACAAAAAAACATCGGATAATTAAATTTGTATTAAAATTAATATACAAAATGCGTATATAATAAAGTAAATTTGTTTTGGAAAAATATGCAACATACACGTTTACTCATACAAATTTATATTATTTTATTGGTATTTTGTTTATTTATTTTGATACGAATTACATGATTATATGTGTATTTTGTACATATTTTTTCATACGTATTTACATTATTTAATGTGTATTTTGTTTATATATTTTCATACAAATTTACGTTATTATATGTGTATTTGTATAAATATTTTGATACAAATTTACTTTATTTCATGTATTTTGTATATATTTCAAATCAAATTTAGCTTATTTCGTGTGTATTTTGTATATATTTTCATATAAATTTAATTACTTCTGTGTATTTTTGTATATAGTTTTATATAAATTTACGTTATTTTATGTGTATTTATTTATTTTGTATGTGTATTTTGTATATTTATATTTATCCAAATACACATTCTTTTATTGGTATTTTGTTTATTTATTTTGATACGAATTTACATTATTTTATGATATATATTTTATCCAAATTTACATTATTTTATGTGTATCTGTTTATATATTTTCATACATATTTACATTATTTTATGTGTTTTTTGTATATATATTTTTCTACGTATTTAAATTATTTTATGTGTATTTTGTATATACATCTTCATAAAAAAATTACGTTATTTTATTGTGTGTATAAGTATTTATTTTGATACAAATTTTATACAAATTCATGTTATTTAATGTGTATTTGTATATATATTTTCATACAAATTTACATTATTTTATGTGATTTTTTCATATATTTCATTACAAATTTACCTTATTTTATGTTTATTTTGTATATTTATTTCATTCAATTTTAAATTATTTTATGTGTATATTTGTATTTGTATTTAGGTTATTTTATGTGTATTTTGTATATATTTTCATCCAAAATTACATTATTTTATTGGTATTTTCTTTTTAATTCGATACGAATTTAGATTATTTCATAGGTATTTTGTATACATATTTTATACTTATTTACATTATCTAATGTGTGTTTTCTAGATATATTTATGCAAATTTATTTAATGTTCATTTTTGTACCTATATTTGTATAGAAATTTACGTTATTTTATGTGCATTTTGTATATTTATATTTATACAAATACACATTCTTTTATTGGTATATTGTTTATTTACATTTATACGAATTTACATTATTTTATGTGTATATTTGCATATCTATTTCAATACAAATTTACCTTATTGTATGTGCATTTTGTATATTTATTTTAATACAATCTCAAATATTTTATGTGTATTTTGGTATCAATAATTTTAAAAAAATGCGTTATTTTATAGGTATTTTGCATCTTAATTTTCATTTTATATGTACTTTGTATATATATTTTTATACGCTTTTACATTATTTAAATTTTATTTTGAATATATATTTTTATACAGATTCATGGTATTTTATGTGTATTTGTATATATATTTTCATATAAATTTACATTATTTTATGTGTATTTTGTACATATATTTTATTACAAATCTACCTTATTTTATGTGTATTTTGTATCTGTATTTAGTATATTTATATTTATCCAAATACACATTCTTTTATTGGTATTTTGTTTATTTATTTTAATTCGAATTTACATTATTTTATGAATATTTTGTATACATTTTTTTATACGTATTTACTTAATTTTAGGTGTATTTTGTACATATTTTTATAGAAATCTACGTTTTTTATTTGTATTCGTATATATATTTTGAAACAAATTTATATTGTTTTATATGTATTTTTGCATATCTCTTTCAATACAAATTTACCTTATTGTATGTGCATTTTGTATATTTATTTCAATACAAATTTAAATATATTATGTGTATTTTGGTATATATATTTTTATAAGAAATGCGCTATTTTATGGGAATTTTGTATCTTTATTTTCATACAAATTTACATTATTTTATTAATATTCGGTGTATTTATTTTGATACGATTTTACATTATTCTATTTGTTTTTTGTATATACTTTTTTAAACATATTTACATTATTTAATGTGTATCTTGCATATATATTTTATACAAATTTATTATCTATTATCTATTTTCATACAAATACACATTCTTTTCATGATATTTTGTTTATTTATTTTGACACGAATATACATTATTTGATATGTATTTTGTATATATATTTTTATACGTATTTACATAATTTCATATGTATTTTGTATATATATTTCTATAGAAATCTACTTTATTTTATGTGTATTCGTATATATATTTTGAAACAAATTTACATTGTTTTATATGTATTTTTGAATATCTCTTTCAATACAAATTTACCTAACTGTATATGCATTTTGTATATTAATTTCAATACAAATTTAAATATTTTATGAGTATTTTGGTATATATTTTTATAAAAAATGCGATAATTTTGGGAATTTTGCATCTTTATTTTCATACAAATTTACATTATTTTATTGATATTCTGTGTATTTATTTTGATACGATTTTACATTATTCTATTTGTTTTTTGTATATATTTTTTTATAGACATTTACATTATTTAATGTGTATCTTGCATATATATATTTTATACAAATTTACATTATTTTAAGTGTATTTGTTTATATATTTTCATTCAAATTTACATTATTTGATGTGTATTTTATATATGTATTTCCATACAAATATACCTAATTTTATGTGTATTTTGTATATTTCTTTTCAAACAAATTTAAATTATTTTTGTGTATTTTTGTACATAGTTTTATACAAATTTAGGTTATTTTATGTACGCATTTACATTATTTAGTGTGTGTTTTGTATATATATTTTTATGCTAATTTACTTTATTTTATGTGCATTTTTGTACATATATTTTTATAGAAATTTGCGTTATTTGTATATGTTTTCTCATACAAATTTACATTATTTTATTGCTATTTTGTTTATTTATTTTGATACGAATTACATGATTATATGTGTATTTTGTACATATTTTTTATACGTATTTACATTACTTAATGTGTATTTTGTTTATATATTTTTAATCAAATCTACGTTATTATATGTATATGTATAAATATTTTGATACAGATTTACATTATTTTATGTATTTTGTATGTACATTTCAATTCAAATTTAGCTTATTTTACATGTATTTTGTTTATACATTTTCATACAAATTTAATAACTTCTGTGTATTTTTGTATATAGTTTTATACAAATTTACGATATTTTATGTGTATTTTGTATATTTATATTTATACAAATACACTTTCTTTTAGTATTTTGTTTATTTATTTTAATACGATTTTTAATGTGTATTTTGTATTCATTTTTTTATACATATTTACTTCATTTTATGTGTATTTTGTATATATTTTTATAGAAATCAACGTTATTTTATGTGTATTCATATATAAATTTTGAAACAAATTTACATTGTTTTATATGTATTTTGCATATCTATTTCAATACAAGTTTACCTTACAGTATGTGCATTTTTTATATTTATTTTAATACAAATTTTAATATTTTATGTGTATTTTGGTATATATATTTTTATAAAAAATGCGTTATTTTATGGCTATTTTCCTTCTTTATTTTCATACAAATTTACATTATTTTATTAATATTCTGTGTATTTATTTTGATACGATTTTACATTATTCTATTTGTGTTTTGAATATATTTTTTTATACATATTTACATTATTTAATTAGTATTTTGTATATATATTTGATACAAATTTACGTTATTTTAGGTGTATATGTTTATATACTTTCATTCAAACTTCCATTATTTAATGTATTTTGTATATGTATTTCAATACAAATTTACCTAATTTTATGTGTATTTTGTATATCTATTTTCATACAAATACACATTCTTTTATTGATATTTTGTTTATTTATTTTGACGAGATTTTAAATTATTTAATGTGTATTTTGTATATATATTTTTATACGTATTTACATCATTTCATGTGTATTTTGTATATATATTTCTATAGAAATCTACGTAATATTATGTGTATTCGTATATAGATTTTTAAACAAATCTACACTTTTATGTGTATTTTGCATATTTTTTCAATACAAATTTACCTTATTGTATATGCATTTTGTATATTAATTTTAATACAAATTTAATTATTCTATGTATTTTTGTATATGTATTTTATAAAATATGCTTTATTTTATGGGTATTTTGCATCTTTATTTTCATACAAATTTACGTTATTTTATTGATATTCTGCTCATTCATTTTGATACGATTTGACATTATTCTATGTGTATTTTGTAAATATTTTTCATACAAATTTACGTTATTTTATGTGTATTTGTTTATATATTTTGACACAAATTTACATTATTTTATGGGTATTTTGTATATATATTTCAAAAGAAATTTACCTAGTTTTATGTGTATTTTGTATATCTATTTTCATACAAACTCAAATTATTTTTATATATTTTTGTATATATTTCAATCCAAATTTTAGTTATGTTATGTGTATTTTGTAAATCTATTTTCATTCAAATATATATTATTTTATTGGTATTTTGTTGATTTATATTGATACGAATTTACATTATTTTATATGTACTTTTTATATATATTTTTATACGCATTTACATTATTTAATATTTATTTTGAATATATAATTTTATACAAATTCATGGTATTTATGTGTATTTGTATATATATTTTCATATAAATTTACATTATTTTATGTGTATTTTGTACATATATTTCATTACAAATTTACCTTATTTTATGTTTATTTTGTATGTGTATTTTGTACATTTGTATTTATACACGTTCACTCATACAAACTTATATTATTTTATTGGTATTTTGTTTATTTATTTTGATACGAATTACATGATTATATGTGTATTTTGTACACATTTTTTTATACGTATCTACATTATTTAATGTGTATTTTGTTTATATATTTTCATACAAATTTACGTTATTATATGTGTATTTGTATAAATATTTTGATACCAATTTACTTTATTTCATGTATTTTGTATATATTTTTCAATTCAAATTTAGCTTATTTTGTGTGTGTTTTCTATATATTTTCATACAAATTTAATTACTTCTGTGTATTTTTTTATATAGTTTTATATAAATTTACGTTATTTTATGTGTATTTTGTATATATATTTATACAAATACACATTCTTTTATTGGTATTTTGTTTATTTATTTTGATACGAATTTACATTATTTTATGTGTATTTTGTATACATTTTTTATACGTATTTACTTCATTTTATGTGTATTTTGTATATATATTTTTATAGAAATCTACGTTATTTTATGTGTATTCGTATACATATTTTGAAACAAATTTACATTGCTTTATATGTATTTTGCATATGTATTTCAATACAAATTTACCCTATTGTACATATAAAACAATGTAAATTTGTTTCAAAATATATGTACGAATACACATAAAATAACGTAGATTTCTATAAAAATATATATACAAAATACACATAAAATTAAGTAAATACGTATAAAAAATGTAAACAAAATACACAAAATAATGTAAATTCGAAACAAAATAAATAAACAAAATACCAATAAAAGAATGTGTATTTGTATAAATATACAAAATACACATAAATAATAAATATATATAAAAATATATATATATATATATATATATAAATATATACATATATATATATATATATATATATATATATATATATATATATATATATATATATATATATATATATATATATATATATATATATATATAAAATAATGTACACTCTTATAAATATAAATCAACAAAAACCCAATAAAATATTATATATTTGAATGACAATAGATTTACAAAATACACATAACCTAACTAAAATTTGTATTGAAATATATACAAAATACATAAAAATAATTTGAGTTTGAATGAAAATAGATATTCAAAATACACATACACCTAGGTAAATTTCTATTGAAATATATATACAAAATACCCATAAAATATTGTAAGTTTGTGTCAAAATATATAAACAAATACACAGAAAATAACGTAAATTTGTATGAAAAATATATACAAAATACACATAGAATAATGTCAAATCGTATCAAAATGAATGAGCAGAATATCAATAAAATAACGTAAAATTGTATGAAAATAAAGATGCAAAATACCCATAAAATAAAGCATATTTTTATAAAATACATATAGAAAATACACATAGAATAATTAAATTTGTATTAAAATTAATATACAAAATGCATATAAAATATATTTAAATTTGATTTTATTAAATGAAATAAATATACAAAATAAACATAAAAAAGGTAAATTTGTAATAAAATATATAAGAATACACTTAAAATAATATAAATTTGTATGAAAATATATATACAAATACACATAAAATAACATGAATTTGTATAAATTTGTTTCAAAATATATACGAATACACACAATAAAATAACGTAAATTTTATGAAAATGTATATATAAATACACATAAAATAATTTAAATACGTAAAAATATATATACAAAATACATAAAATAATGTAAATTGTAAAATTAAATACACAAAATTCCAATAAAAGAATGTATATTTGTATGAAAATATATATACAAAAAACAAATAAAATATGTAAAATTTGTATAAAAATATATACAAAAATACACAAAAATAATTTAAATTTGTTTGAAAATAGATATGCAAAATACACATAAAGTTAGGCAAATTTGTATTGAAATACATATACAAAACTCACATAAAGTAATGTAATTTGTATGAAAATATATAACAAATACATATAAAATAACGTAAATTTGATAATATATATACAAAATATACATTAAATATTTTAAATATGTTTAAAAATATATTATATTATATATATTTTTATTGATATTTGCGTTATTTATGTGTATTTTGTATATGTTTTCTCATAGAAATTTACATTATTTTATTGGTATTTTGTCTATTTATTTTGATACGAGTTACATGATTATTTGTGTATTTTGTACATTTTTTTTATACGTATTTACATTATTTAATGTGTATTTTGTTTATATATTTTTATACAAATTTACGTTATTATATTTGTATTTGTATAAGTATTTTGATACAAATTTACATTATTTTATTAATATTGTATATATATTTCAATTCAAATTTAGCTTATTTTATGAGTATTTTGTATATCTATTTATTTTAATACAAAATCAAATATTTTATGTTTTTTCGTATATATATTTTTATAAAAAATGCATTATTTTATGGGTATTTTGCATCTTAATTTTCATACAAATTTACATTATTTTATTAATATTTTCTGTATTTATTTTGATACGATTTTACATTATTTTATTTGTGTTTTGTATATATTTTTTATACATATTTACATTATTTAATGTGTTTTTTGTATATATATTTGATACAAATTTATGTTATTTTAAGTCTATATGTTTATATATTTTCATTCAAATTTACATTATTTTATGTGTATTTTGTATATGTATTTCAATACAAATTTACCTAATTTTACATGTTTTTTATATATTTATTTTCATACAAGTTTAAATTATTTTTGTGTATTTTTGTATATAGTTTTATACAAATTTAGGTTATTTTATGTGTATTTTGTATATCTATTTTCATACAAATACACATTCTTTTCATGATATTTTGTTTATTTATTTTGACACGAATTAACATTATTTAATGTGTATTTTGTATATATATTTTTATACGTATTTACATTATTTCAAGTGTATTTTGTATATATATTTCTATAGAAATCTGCGTTATTTTATGTGTATTCGTATATATATTTTGAAACAAATTTACATTGTTTTATGTGTATTTTGCATATTTTTTTAATACAAATTTACCTTATTGTATCTGCATTTTGTATATGAATTTTAATACAAATTTGATTAATCTATGTGTATTTTGTATATGTATTTTTAAAAAAATATGCTTTATTTTATGGGTATTTTGCATCTTTATTTTCATACAAATTTACATTATTTTATTGATATTCTGTGTATTTATTTTGATTTGATTTTACATTATTCTATGTGTATTTTGTATATATATTTTATATAAAATGTATTTGTTTTCATTTCATACAAATCTACATTATTTTATGTGTTTTTTGTACATGTATTTAAATACAAATTTAACTAGTTATATGTGTATTTTGTATATCTATTTTGTATGTATATTTTCATAGAAATTTACTCTATTTTATGAGTATTCGTATATATATTTTGATACAAATTTACATTATTAATGTGTATTTTGCATATCTATTTCAATACAAATTTACTTTATTGTACGTGCATTTTGTATATTTATTTTAATACAAATTTAATTATTTTATATGTATTTTTGTATATATATTTTTATGCAAATATGCGTTATTATATGGATATTTTGCATCTTTATTTTCATACAAATTTACATTATTTTATTGATATTCTCTTTATTTATTTTGATACGATTTAACATTATTCTATGTGTTTTTGTACCTATTTTTTTTATATATATTTACATTATTTAATGTTAATTTTGTATATATATTTTATCCAAATTTACATTATTTTATGTATATTTGTTTATATATTTTCATACATATTTACACTATTTTATGTGTTTTTTGTATATATTTTTCTACGTATTTAAATTATTTTATGTGTATTTTGTATATACATTTTCATAAAAAAATTACGTTATTTTATAGGTATTTTGCATCTTAATTTTCATACAAATTTACATTATTTTATTAATATTCTGTGTATATATTTTGATACGATTTGACATTATTCTATTTGTATTTTGTATATATTTTTTATACATATTTACATTATGTAATGTGTATTTTGATTATATATTTCATACAAATTTACGTTATTATATGTGTATTTGTTTATATGTTTTCTTTCAAATTTACATTATTTTATATGTATTTTGTATATGTATTTCAATACAAATTAACCTAGTTTTATATGTATTTTGTATATTTCTTTTCATACAAATTTAAATTATTTTTGTGTATTTTTGTATATAGTTTTATACAAATTTAGGTTATTTTATGTACACATTTACATTATTTAATGTGTGTTTTGTATATATATTTTTATCCAAAGTTACTTTATTTTACGTTCATTTTTGGACATATTTTTATGGAAATTAGCGTTATTTTATATGTATTTGTATATGTTTTCTCATAAAAAATTACATTATTTTCTTGGTATTTTATTCATTTATTTTTATACGAATTACATAATTATATGTGTATTTTGTACATATTTTTTTATACGTATTTACATTACTTAATGTGTATTTTGTTTATATATTTAAAAAAAAATTTACGTTATTATATGTATTTTTATAAATATTTTGATACAAATTTACATTATTTTATGTATTTTGTATATACATTTCAATTCAAATTTAGCTTATTTTATCTGTATTTTGTATATCTATTTTCATACGAATTTAATAACTTCTGTGTATTTTTGTATATAGTTTTATACAAATTTACGTTATTTTATGTGCATTTTGTATATTTATATATATACAAATACACATTCTTTTATTGGTATTTTGTTTATTTATTTTGATACGAATTTACTTATATGTATTTTGCATATCTATTTCAATACAGATTTACCTTATTGTATGTGTATTTTGTATATTTATTTTAATACAAATACACATTCTTTTATTGATATTTTAATTATTTATTTTGACACATATTTACATTATTTAATGTGTATTTTGTATATATATTTTATACGTATTTACAACATTTCATGTGTATTTTGAATATATATTTCTATAGAAATCTACGTTATTTTATGTGTATTCGTATATATATTTTGAAACAAATGTACATTATTTTATGTGTATTTTGTATATATATTTCATTATAAATTTGCCTTATTTTAAGTTTATTTTTATATATATTTTCATTCAAATTCAAATCATTTTATGTGTATATATTTATTTGTATTTACGTTATTTTATGTGTATTTTCTATATATATTTTCATTCAAAATTACATTATTTTATCGGTATTTTGTTCATTTATTTCGATACGAATTTAGATTATTTCATGTGTATTTTCTATACATATACATATAGAGTAAATTTCTATGAAAATATATTTTCAAAATACATATAAAATAATGTAAATAAGTATAAAAATATATATATCAAATACACCTAAAAAAAATGAAAATTCGTATCAAAATAAATAAATAAAATTCCGATAAAAGAACGTAAATTCGAATTAAAACAGATAAACAAAATACCAATAAAAGAATGTGTATTTGTAAATAAATATACAAAATACACATACAAAATAAACATAAAATAAGGTAGATTTGTAATAAAATATATGTACAAAATACACATAAAATAATGTAAATTTATATAAAAATATATATACAAATACACATAAAATACCATGAATTTGTATAAAAATATATATTCAAAATAAATATTAAATAATGGAAAAGCGTATAAATATATATATATATATATACAAAGTACATATAAAATAATACAAATTCGTATCAATATAAATAAACAAAACACCAATAAAATAATATATATTTGAATGAAAATAAATTTACAAAATACACATAACATAACTAAAATTTGTATTAAAATTTATACAAAAATACATAGAAATAATTTGAGTTTGTATGAAAATAGATATACAAAATACACATAAAACTAGGTAAATTTCTTTTGAAATGTATATACAAAATACCCATAAAATATTGTAAATTTGTGTCAAAATATATAAACAAATACACATAAAATAACGTAAATTTGTAAGAAAAATATATACAAAATACACATAGAATAATGTCAATTCCTATCAAAATGAATGAGCAGAATATCAATAAATTAATGTAAATTTGTATGAAAATAAAGATGCAAAATACCTAAAAAATAAAGAATAATTGAATTTGTATTAAAATTAATATACAAAATGCGTATATAATAAGGTAAATTTGTATTGAAAAAATATGCAACATACACGTTTACTCATACAAATTTATATTATTTTATTGGTATTTTGTTTATTTATTTTGATACGAATTACATGATTATATGTGTATTTTGTACATATTTTTTTATACGTATTTACATTATTTAATGTGTATTTTGTTTATATATTTTCATACAAATCTACGTTATTATATGTGTATTTGTATAAATATTTTGATACAAATCTACTTTATTTCATGTATTTTGTATATATATTTCAATTCAGATTTAGCTTATTTCGTGTGTATTTTGTATATATTTTCATACAAATTTAATTACTTCTGTGTATTTTTGTATATAGTTTTATATAAATTTACGTTATTTTATGTGTATTTTGTATATTTATATTCATACAAATACACATTCTCTTATTGGTATTTTGTTTATTTATTTTGATACGATTTTACATTATTTTATGATATATATTTTATCCAAATTTACATTATATTATGTGTATTTGTTTATATATTTTCATACATATTTACATTATTTTATGTGTTTTTTGTATATATATTTTTCTACGTATTTAAATTATTTTATGTGTATTTTGTATATACATTTTCATAAAAAATTACGTTATTTTATTGTGTGTATAAGTATATATTTTGATACAAATTTTATACAAATTCATTTTGTTTAATGTGTATTTGTATATATATTTTCATACAAATTTATATTATTTTATGTGTATTTTTTCATATATTTCATTACAGATTTACCTTATTTTATGTTTATTTTGTATATTTATTTCATTCAATTTTAAATTATTTTATGTGTATATTTGTATTTGTATTTAGGTTATTTTATGTGTATTTTGTATATATATTTTCATCCAAAATTACATTATTTTATTGGTATTTCTTAATTTAATTCGATACGAATTTAGATTATTTCATAGGTAATTTGTATACATATTTTTATACTCATTTACATTATCTAATGAGTGTTTTGTATATATATTTTTATGCAAATTTATTTAATGTTCATTTTTGTACATATGTTTTTATAGAAATTTGCGTTATTTTATGTATATAGTTTTATATAACTTTACGTTATTTTATGTGCATTTTGTATATTTATATTTATACAAATACACATTCTTTTATTGGTATATTGTTTATTTACATTTATACGAATTTACATTATTTTATGTGTATTTTGTATACATTTTTTATACGTATTTACTTAATTTTATGTGTATTTTGTATATATTTTTATAGAAATCTACGTTATTTTATGTGTATTCGTATATATATTTTGAAACAAATTTACATTATTTTATATGTATTTTGCATATCTATTTCAATACAAATTTACCTTATTGTATGTGCATTTTGTATATTTATTTTAATACAAGTTCAAATATTTTATGTGTATTTTGGTATCAATAATTTTATAAAAAATGCGTTATTTTATAGGTATTTTGCATCTTAATTTTCATTTTATATGTACTTTGTATATATATTTTATACGCTTTTACATTATTTAATATTTATTTTGAATATATATTTTTATACAGATTCATGGTATTTTATGTGTATTTGTATATATATTTTCATATAAATTTACATTATTTTATGTGTATTTTGTACATATATTTTATCACAAATCTACCTTATTTTATGTTTATTTTGTATGTGTATTTAGTATATTTATATTTATCCAAATACACATTCTTTTATTAGTATTTTGTTTATTTATTTTAATTCGAATTCACATTATTTTATGTGTATTTTGTATATATATTTTTATAGAAATCTACGTTTTTTTATTTGTATTCGTATATATATTTTGAAACAAATTTACATTGTTTTATATGTATTTTTGCATATCTCTTTCAATACAAATTTACCTTATTGTATGTGCATTTTGTATATTTATTTCAATACAAATTTAAATATATTATGTGTATTTTGGTATATGTATTTTTATAAGAAATGCGCTATTTTATGGGAATTTTGCATCTTTATTTTCATACAAATTTACATTATTTTATTAATATTCGGTGTATTTTTTTTATACGATTTTACATTATTCTATTTGTTTTTTGTATATACTTTTTTATACATATTTCCATTATTTAATGTGTATCTTGCATATATATTTTATACAAATTTATTATCTATTATCTATTTTCATACAAATACACATTCTTTTCATGATATTTTGTTTATTTATTTTGACACGAATTTACATTATTTGATATGTATTTTGTATATATATATATATATATATATATATATATATATATATATATATATATATATATATATATAT
Organism: Eriocheir sinensis; assembly: GCF_024679095.1. Classification (NCBI taxonomy): domain Eukaryota; kingdom Metazoa; phylum Arthropoda; class Malacostraca; order Decapoda; family Varunidae; genus Eriocheir; species Eriocheir sinensis. The sequence continues at coordinate 108,732 of NW_026110640.1, forward strand.
ATATATATATATATATATATATATATATATATATATATATATATATATATTTATACGTATTTACATAATTTCATATGTATTTTGTATATATATTTCTATAGAAATCTACTTTATTTTATGTGTATTCATATACATATTTTGAAAAAAATTTACATTGTTTTATATGTATTTTTGAATATCTCTTTCAATACAAATTAACCTTACTGTATATGCATTTTGTATATTTATTTCAATACAAATTTAAATATTTTATGTGTATTTTGGTATATATATTTTTTTCAAAAATGCGATAATTTTGGGGAATTTTGCATCTTTATTTTCATATAAATTTACATTATTTTATTGATATTCTGTGTATTTATTTTGATACGATTTTACATTATTCTATTTGTTTTTTTTATATATTTTTTTATACACATTTACATTATTTAATGTGTATCTTGCATATATATTTTATACAAATTTACGTTATTTTAAGTGTATTTGTTTATATATTTTCATTCAAATTTACATTATTTGATGTGTATTTTGTATATGTATTTCCATACAAATTTACTTAATTTTATGTGTATTTTGTATATTTCTTTTCAAACAAATTTAAATTATTTTTGTGTATTTTTGTATATAGTTTTATACAAATTTAGGTTATTTTATGTACGAATTTACATTATTTAGTGTGTGTTTTCTATATATATTTTTATGCTAATTTACTTTATTTTATGTGCATTTTTGTACATATATTTTTATAGAAATTTGCGTTATTTGTATATTTTTTCTCATACAAATTTACATTATTTTATTGCTATTTTGTTTATTTATTTTGATACGAATTACATGATTATATGTGTATTTTGTACATATTTTTTATACGTATTTACATTACATAATGTGTATTTTGTTTATATATTTTTAAACAAATCTACGTTATTATATGTATTTGTATAAATATTTTGATACAGATTTACATTATTTTATGTATTTTGTATGTACATTTCAATTCAAATTTAGCTTATTTTAGCTGTATTTTGTATATATATTTTCATACAAATTTAATAACTTCTGTGTATTTTTGTATATAGTTTTATACAAATTTACGATAATTTATGTGAATTTTGTATATTTATATTTATACAAATACACTTTCTTTTACTGGTATTTTGTTTATTTATTTTGATACGATTTTTATGTGTATTTTGTATTTATTTTTTTATACGTATTTACTTCATTTTATTTGTATTTTGTATATATTTTTATAGAAATCAACGTTATTTTATGTGTATTCGTATATATATTTTGAAACAAATTTACATTATTTTATATGTATTTTGCATATCTATTTCAATACAAATTTACCTTACAGTATGTGCATTTTTTATATTTATTTTAATACAAATTTTAATATTTTATGTGTATTTTGGTATATATATTTTTATAAAAAATGCGTTATTTTATGGCTATTTTGCATCTTTATTTTCAAACAAATTTACATTATTTTATTAATATTCTGTGTATTTATTTTGATACGATTTTACATTATTGTATTTGTGTTTTGTATATATTTTTTTTTATACATACTTACATTATTTAATTAGTATTTTGTATATATATTTGATACAAATTTACGTTATTTTAAGTGTATATGTTTATATATTTTCATTCAATCTTCCATTATTTTATGTGTATTTTGTATATGTATTTCAATACAAATTTACCTAATTTTATGTGTATTTTGTATATTTATTTTCATACAAATTTAAATTATTTTTATACAAACTTAGGTTATTTTATGAGTATTTTGTATATCTATTTTCATACAAATACACATTCTTTTATTGATATTTTGTTTATTTATTTTGACGAGAATTTAAATTATTTAATTTGTATTTTGTATATATATTTTTATACGTATTTACATCATTTCATGTGTATTTTGTATATATATTTCTATAGAAATCTACGTTATATTATGTGTATTCGTATATAGATTTTTAAACAAATTTACACTTTTATGTGTGTTTTGCATATTTTTTCAATATAAATTTACCTTATTGTATATGCATTTTGTATATTAATTTTAATACAAATTTAATTATTTTATGTGTATTTTTGTATATGTATTTTTATAAAAATATGCTTTATTTTATGGGTATTTTGCATCTTTATTTTCATACAAATTTACGTTATTTTATTGATATTCTGCTCATTCATTTTGATACGATTTGACATTATTCTATGTGTATTTTGTAAATATTTTTCATACAAATTTACGTTATTTTATGTGTATATGTTTATATATTTTGACACAAATTTACAATATTTTATGGGTATTTTGTATATATATATTTCAAAAGAAATTTACCTAGTTTTATGTGTATTTTGAATATCTATTTTCATAAAACTCAAATTATTTTTATGTATTTTTGTATATATTTCAATACAAATATTAGTTATGTTATGTGTATTTTGTAAATCTATTTTCATTCAAATATATATTATTTTATTGGTATTTTGTTGATTTATATTGATACGAATTTACATTATTTTATATGTACTTTTTATATATATTTTTATACGCATTTACATTATTTAATATTTATTTTGAATATATAATTTTATACAAATTCATGGTATTTTATGTGTATTTGTATATATTTTCATATAAATTTACATTATTTTATGTGTATTTTGTACATATATTTCATTATAAATTTACCTTATTTTATGTTTATTTTGTATGTGTATTTTGTACATTTATATTTATACACGTTTACTCATACAAATTTATATTATTTTATTGGTATTTTGTTTATTTATTTTGATACGAATTACATGATTATATGTGTATTTTGTACACATTTTTTTATACGTATTTACATTATTTAATGTGTATTTTGTTGATATATTTTCATACAAATTTACGTTATTATATGTGTATTTGAATAAATATATTGATACCAATTTACTTCTTTCATGTATTTTGTATATATATTTCAATTCAAATTTACTTTATTGTACGTGCATTTTGTATATTTATTTTAATACAAATTTAATTATTTTATATATATTTTTGTATATATATTTTTATGCAAATATGCGTTATTATATGGATATTTTGCATCTTTATTTTCATACAAATTTACATTATTTTATTGATATTCTCTTTATTTATTTTGATACGATTTAACATTATTCTATGTGTTTTTTGTATATATTTTTTTATATATATATTTACATTATTTAATGTTAATTTTGTATATATTTTTTATCCAAATTTACATTATTTTATGTGTATTTGTTTATATATTTTCATACATATTTACACTATTTTATGTGTTTTTTGTATATATATTTTTCTACGTATTTAAATTATTTTATGTGTATTTTGTATATACATTTTCATAAAAAAATTACGTTATTTTATTGTGTGTATAAGTATATATTTTGATACAAATTTTATACAAATTCATGTTATTTAATGTGTATTGTATATATATTTTCATACAAACTTATATTATTTTATGTGTATTTTTTCATATATTTCATTACAAATTTACCTTATTTTATGTTTATTTTGTATATTTATTTCATTCAATTTTACATTATTTTATGTGTATATTTGTATTTGTATTTAGGTTATTTTATGTGTATTTTGTATATATATTTTCATCCAAAATTACATTATTTTATTGTTATTTCTTAATTTAATTCGATACGAATTTAGATTATTTCATAGGTATTTTGTATACATATTTTTATACTCATTTACATTATCTGATGTGTGTTTTGTATATATATTTTTATGCAAATTTATCTAATGTTCATTTTTGTACATATATTTTTATAGAAATTTGCGTTATTTTAAGTATATAGTTTTATATAAATTTACGTTATTGTATGTGCATTTTGTATATTTATATTTATACATTTACACATTCTTTTATTGGTATATTGTTTATTTACATTTATACGAATTTACATTATTTTATGTGTATTTTGTATACATTTTTTTATACGTATTTACTTAATTTTATGTGTATTTTGTATATGTATTTTTATAGAAATCTATACAAATTTTAGTTATGTTATGTGTATTTTGTAAATCTATTTTCATTCAAATATATATTATTTTATTGGTATTTTGTTGATTTATATTGATACGAATTTACATTATTTTATATGTACTTTGTATATATATATTTATACGCATTTACATTATTTAATATTTATTTTGAATATATAATTTTATACAAATTCCTGGTATTTTATATGTATTTGTATATATATTTTCATATAAATTTACATTATTTTATGTGTATTTTGTACATATATTTCATTACAAATTTACCTTATTTTATGTTTATTTTGTATGTGTATTTTATACATTTATATTTATACAAATACACATTCTTTTATTGGTATTTTGTTTATTTATTTTGTTTCGAATTTACATTATTTTATGTGTATTTTGTTTACATTTTTTATACGTATTTACTTAATTTTATGTGTATTTTGTATATATATTTTTATAGAAATCTACGTTATTTTATGTGTATTCGTATATATTTTGAAACAAATTTACATTGTTTTATATGTATTTTTGCATCTCTCTCTCAATAGAAGTTTACCTTATTGTATGTGCATTTTGTATATTTATTTCAATACAAATTTAAATATTTTATGTGTATACATGTACAAAAAATACATAAAATAATGTAGATTTGTATGAAATGAAAACAAATACATTTTACATAAAATATATATACAAAATACACATAGAATAATGTAAAACCATATTAAAATAAATACACAGAATATCAATAAAATAATGTAAATTTGTATGAAAATAAAGTTGCAAAATACCCATAAAATAAAGCATATTTTTATAAAAATACATACACAAAAATACACATAGATTAATCAAATTTGTATTAAAATTAATATACAAAATGCATATACAATAAGGTAAATTTTTATTGAAAAAATATGCAAAATACACATAAAACAATGTAAATTTGTTTCAAAATATATATACGAATACACATAAAATAACGCAGATTTCTATAGAAATATATATACAAAATACACTTGAAATAATGTAAATACGTATAAAAATATAATACAAAATACACATTAAATAATGTTAATTCGTGTCAAAATAAATAAACAAAATATCATGAAAAGAATGTGTATTTGTATGAAAATAGATATACAAAATACACATAAAATAACCTAAATTTGTATAAAACTATAAACAAAAATACACAAAAATAATTTAAACTTGTATGAAAATAAATATACAAAAAACATATAAAATTAGGTAAATTTGTATTGAAATACATATACAAAATACACATAAAATAATGTAAATTTGAATGAAAAAATATAAACATATAGACTTAAAATAATGTAAATTTGTATCAAATATATATATACAAAAAACACATTAAATAATGTAAATATGTATAAAAAATATATACAAAACACAAATAAAATAATGTAAAATCGTATCAAAATAAACACAGAAAATATTAATAAAATAATGTAAATTTGTATGAAAATTAAGATGCAAAATACCCATAAAATAACGCATTATTTATAAAAATATATATAAGAAAAAACATAAAATATTTGATTTTGTATTAAAATAAATAGATATACAAAATACACATAAAATAAGCTAAATTAAATGAAAAATATATACAAAATACACATAGAATAATGTAAAATTGTATCAAAATAAATACACAGAATATCAATAAAATAATGTAATTTTGTATGAAAATAAAGAAGCAAAATACCCATAAAATAAAGCATATTTTCTTAAAAATACATATACAAAAATACACATAGAATAATTAAATTTGTATTAAAATTAATATACAAAATGCACGTACAATAAGGTAAATTTGTATTGAAAAAATATACAAAATGCACATTAAAGCGTAAATTTGTTTTAAAATCTATATACGAATACACATAAAATAACGTAGATTTCTATAGAAATATATATACAAAATACACATGAAATGATGTAAATACGTATAAAAATATATATATACAAAATACACATTAAATAATTTAAATTCTCGTCAAAATAAATAAACAAAATATCAATAAAAGAATGTGTATTTGTATGAAAATAGATATACAAAATACTCATAAAATAACCTAAGTTTGTATAAAACTATATACAAAATTACACAAAAATAATTTAAATTTGTATGAAAATAAATATACAAAATACACATAAAATTAGGTAAATTTGTATTGAAATACATACACAAAATACACATAAAATAATGTAAATTTGAATGAAAATACATAAACAAATACACTTAAAATAACGTAAATTTGTATAAAAAAAATATGTACAAAACACAAATAGAATAATGTAAAATCGTGTCAAAATAAATACACAGAATATTAATAAAATAATGTAAATTTGTATGAAAATAAAAAAGGAAAATATCCATAAAATAACGCATTTTTTTTATTTATAAAAATATATATACCAAAATACACATCAAAAAATTAAATTTGTATTAAAATAAATATACAAAAAACACATACAATAAGGTAAATTTGTATTGAAATAGATATGCAAAATACATATATAACAATGTAAATTTGTTTCAAAATATATATACGAATACACATAAAATAACGTAGATTTCTATAAAAATATATATACAAAATAAACATAAAATGAAGTAAATACGTATAAAAAAAATTTATACAAAATACACATAAAATAATGTAAATTCGTATCAAAATAAATAAACAAAATACCAATAAAAGAATGTGTCTTTGTATAAATATAAATATACAAAATACACATAAAATAACGTAAATTTATATAAAACTATATACAAAAATACATAGAAGTAATTAAATTTGTATGAAAATATATACAAAATACACACTAAATAAGCTAAATTTGAATTGAAATATATATACAAAATACACATATTTTGCATATCTATTTTCAAACAAATTAAAATTATTTTTGTGTATTTTTGTATATATTTATTTTTGTTATACATAGAATAATGTAAAATCGTATCAAAATAAGTACACAGAATATCAATAAAATAATTTAAATTTGTTTGAAAATAAAGATGCAAAATACCCATAAGATAAAGCATATATATTTTTTTTAAATACATATACAAAAATACACATAGTATAATTAAATTTATATTAATATTAATATACATAATGCACACATAGAAAAAGGTAAATTTGTATTGAAAAAAAACGCAAAATACAAATAAAACAGTGTAAATTTGTTTCAAAATATATATACGAATACACATAAAATAGCGTGTATATTGTATATCTATTTTCATACAAATACACATTCTTTTATTGATATTTTGTTTATTTATTTTGACGCGAATTTACATTATTTAATGTGTATTTTATATAAATATTTTTATACGTGTTTACATCATTTGATGTGTATTTTGTATATATATTTCTATAGAAATCTACGTTGATTTATGAGTATTCGTATATAGATTTTGAAATAAATTTACACTGTTTTATGTGTATTTTGCATATTTTTTCAATACAAATTTACCTTATTGTATATGCATTTTGTATATTAATTTTAATACAAATTTAATTATGCTATGTGTATTTTTGTATATGTATTTTTATAAAAATATGCTTTATTTTATGGGTATTTTGCATTTTTATTTTCATACAAATTTACATTATTTTATTTATTTATTTTTTTTTTTTAACAATTTTACATTATTCTATGTGTATTTTGTATATCTATTTTTATACGTATTTACTTAAATTTATGTGTATTTTGTATATATATTTTTATAGAAATCTACGTTATTTTACGTGAATTCGTATATATATTTAGAAACAAATTTACATTGTTTTATATGTATTTTTGCATATCTCTTTCAATACAAGTTTACCTTATTGTATGTGCATTTTGTATATTTATTTCAATACAAATTTAAATATTTTATGTGTATTTTGGTATATATTTTTATAAGAAATGCGCTATTTGATGGGAATTTTGCATCTTTATTTTCATACAAATTTACATTATTTTATTAATATTCGGTATATTTATTTTGTTACGATTTCACATTATTCTATTTGTTTTTTGTATATATTTTTTTTTTACATATTTACATTATTTAATGTGTATCTTGCATATATATTTCCTACAAATTTATTATCTATTATTTATTTTCAGGCAAATACACATTCTTTTCATGATATTTTGTTTATTTATTTTGACACGAATTTACCTAGATATGTATTTTGTATATATATTTTTATACGTATTTACATAATTTCATGTGAATTTTGTATATATATTTCTATAGAAATCTACGTTATTTTATGTGTATTCGTATATTTATTTTGAAACAAATTAACTTTGTTTTATATGTATTTTTGAATATCTCTTTCAATACATATTTACCTTACTGTATATGCATTTTGTATATTTTTTTCAATACAGATTTAAATATTTCATGTGTATTTTGGTATATATATTTTTATAAAAAATGCGCTATTTTATGGGAATTTTACATCTTTCTTTTCATACAAATTTACATTATTTTATTGATATTCTGTGTATTTATATTGATAGGATTTTACATTATTCTATTTCTTTTTTGTATATATTTTTTTATACACATTTAAATTATTTAATGTGTATCTTGCATATATTTTTTATACAAATTTACGTTATTTTAAGTGTATTTGTTTATATGTTTTCATTCAAATTTACATTATTTTATGTGTATTTTGTATATGTATTTCAATACAAATTTACCTAATTTTAGGTGTATTTTGTATATTTCTTTTCATACAAATTTTAAAAATTTTTGTGTATTTTTGTATATAGTTTTATACAAATTTAGTTTATTTTATGTACGCATTTACATTATTTAATGTGTGTTTTGTATATATATTTGTATGCAAATTTACTTTATGTTATGTGCATTTTTGTACATATATTTTTTTTTAAATTTGCGTTATTTTATGTATTTGTATATGTTTTCTGATACAAATTTATTATTATTTTATTGCTATTTTGTTTATTTATTTTGATACGAATGAAAATAGATATACAAAATATACATAAAATAAACTAAATCTGTATTAAAATATATATACAAAATACATAAAATAATGTAAATTTGTATCAAAATATTTTAACAGATGCGCATAAAATAACGTAAATTTGTTTTAAAATATACAAAATACACATTAAATAATGTAAATATGTATAAAAAAATATATACAAAACACAAATAGAATAATGTAAAATCGTATCAAGATAAATACACTGAATATTAAAAAAACAATGTAAATTTTTTGAAAATAAAGATGCAAAATACCCATTAAATAACGCATTTTTTTTATAAAAATATATATACCAAAATACACATGAAAAAATTAATTTGTATTAAAACAAATATACAAAATACACATACAATAAGGTAAATCTGTATTGAAATAGATATGCAAAATACATATAAAACAATGTAAATTTGTTTCAAAATATATATACGAATACACATAAAATAACGTAGATTTGTATAAAAATATATATACAAAATACATAAAATGAAGTAAATACATATAAGAAAATGTATACAAAATACACATAAAATAATGTAAATTCGTATCAAAATAAATAAACAAAATACCAATAAAAGAATGTGTATTTGTATAAATATAAATATACAAAATACACATAAAATAACGTAAATTTGTATAAAACTATATACAAAAATACACATAAGTTATTAAATTCGTATGAAAATAGATATACAAAATACAGATAAAATAAGCTAAATTTGAATTGAAATGTATATAGAAAATACATAAAATAATGTAAATTTGTATCAAAATATTTATAAAAATAAATTTGAATTGAAATGTATATAGAAAATACATAAAATAATAACGTAAATTTGTTTAAAAATATATAAGCAAAATACACATTAAGTAATGTAAATACGTATAAAAAATATGTACAAAATACACATATAATCATGTAATTCGTATCAAACTAAATAAAGAAAATATCAATAAAATAATGTAAATTTGTATGAGAAAACATATTCAAATACATATAAAATAACGCTAATTTCCATAAAAATATGTCCAAAAATGAACGTAAAATAAAGTAACTTTGGAAAAAAAATATATATACAAAACACACACTAAATAATGTAAATGGGTACATAAAATAACCTAAATTTGTATAAAACTATATACAAAAATACAAAAAAAAAAAAAATTGTATGAAAAGAAATATACAAAATACACATAAAATTAGGTTAATTTGTATTGAAATACATATACAAAATACATATAAAATAATGTAAATTTGAAAGAAAATATATTAACAAATACACATATAATAACGTAAATTTGTATCAAATATATAATCAAAATACACATTAAATAATGTAAATATGTATAAATAAATATATACAAAACACAAATAGAATAATGTAAAATCGTATCAAAATATATACACAGAATATTAATAAAATAATGTAAATTTGTATGAAAATTAAGATGCAAAATACCTATAAAATAACGCATTTTTTATAAAAATATTGATACCAAAATACACATAAAATATTTGAATTTGTATTAAAAAAATATACAAAATGCACATACAATAAGGTAAATTTGTATTGAAATAGATATGCAAAATACATATAAAATAATGTAAATTTGTTTCAAAATATATATACGAATACACATAAAATAACGTAGATTTCTATAAAAATACATATACAAAATACACATAATATTAAGTAAATACGTATAAAAAAATGTATACAAAATACACATAAAATAATGTAAATTCGTATAAATGTAAATAAACAAAATACCAATAAAAGAATGTGTATTTGTATAAATATAAATATACAAAATGCACATAAAATAACGTAAATTTATATAAAACTATATACATAAAATAACGCAAATTTCTATAAAAATATATGTGCAAAAATGAACATAAAATAAATTTGCATAAAAATATATATACAAAACACACTTTAGATAATGTAAATGAGTATAAAAATATGTATACAAAATACCTATGAAATAATCTAAATTCGTATCGAATTAAATTAAGAAAATATCAATAAAATAATGTAATTTTGGATGAAAATATATATACAAAATACACATAAAATAACCTAAATACAAATACAAATATACACATAAAATAATTTAAAATTAAATGAAATAAATATACAAAATAAACATAAAATAAGGTAAATTTGTAATGAAATATATGAAAAAATACACATAAAATAATATAAATTTGTATGAAAATATATATACAAATACACATTAAATAACATGAATTTGTATAAATTTGTATCAAAATATATACTTATACACACAATAAAATAACGTAATTTTTTTATGAAAATGTATATACAAAATACACATAAAATAATTTAAATACGTAGAAAAATATATATACAAAAAACACATAAAATAGTGTAAATATGTATGAAAATATATAAACAAATACACATAAAATAATGTAAATTTGGATAAAGTATATATACAAAATGAACATTAAATAATGTAAATATGTATAAAAAAAATATACAAAATACACATAGAATAATGTTAAATCGTATCAAAATAAATAAAGAGAATATCAATAAAATAATGTAAATTTGTATGAAAATAAAGATGCAAAATATCCATATAATAACGCATATTTGCATAAAAATATATATACAAAAATACATATAAAATAGTTAAATTTGTATTAAAATAAATATACAAAATGCACGTACAATAAAGTAAATTTGTATTGAAATAGATATGCAAAATACACATCAATAATGTAAATTTGTATCAAAATATATATACGAATACTCATAAAATAGAGAAAATTCTATGAAAATATACATACAAAATAGATATACAAAATACACATATAACTAGTTAAATTTGTATTTAAATACATGTACAAAAACACATAAAATAATGTAGATTTGTATGAAATGAAAACAAATACATTTTATATAAAATATATATACAAAATACACATAGAATAATGTAAAATCATATCAAAATAAATACACAGAATATCAATAAAATAATGTAAATTTGTATGAAAATAAAGATGCAAAATACCCATAAAATAAAGCATATTTTTATCATTAACAAAAATACACATAGATTAATCAAATTTGTATTAAAATTAATATACAAAATGCACATACAATAAGGTAAATTTGTATTGAAAAAATATGCAAAATACACATAAAATAATGTAAATTTGTTTCAAAATATATATACGAATACACATAAAATAACGCAGATTTCTATAGAAATATATATACAAAATACACTTAAATAATGTAAATACGTATAAAAATATATATACAAAATACACATTAAAAAATGTTAATTCGTGTCAAAAAAAAATAAACAAAATATCATGAAAAGAATGTGTATTTGTATGAAAATAGATATACAAAATACACATAAAAAACCTAAATTTGTATAAAACTATATACAAAAATACACAAAATAATTTAAACTTGTATGAAAATAAATATACAAAAAACATATAAAAATAGGTAAATTTGTATTGAAATGCATATACAAAATACAAATAAAATAATGTAAATTTGAATGAAAATATATAAACATATAGACTTAAAATAACGTAAATTTGTATCAAATATATATACAAAAAAAACATTAAATAATGTAAATATGTATAAAAAAATATATACAAAACACAAATAAAATAATGTAAAATCGTATCAAAATAAATACAGAAAATATTAATAAAATAATGTAAATATGTATGAAAATTAAGATGCAAAATACCCATAAAATAACGCATTTTTTATAAAAATATAAATACGAAAAAACATAAAATATTTGATTTTGTATTAGAATAAATAGATATACAAAATACACATAAAATAAGCTAAATTTGAATTGAAATATATATATAAAATACATAAAATAATGTAAATTTGTATCAAAATACCTATACAAATACACATATAACGTAAATTTGTATAAAAATATATAAACAAAATACACATTAAATAATGTAAATACGTATAAAAAAATGTAAAAAATACACAAATAATCATGTAATTCGTATCAAAATAAATAGACTAAATACCAATAAAATAATGTAAATTTCTATGAGAAAACATATAGAAAATTCACATAAATAACGCAAATATCAATAAAAATATATATAATATAATATATTTTTATACATATTTAAAATATTTAATGTATATTTTGTATATATATATTTTATCCAAATTTACGTGATTTTATATGTATTTGTTTATATATTTTCATTCAAATTTACATTATTTTATGTGAGTTTTGTATATGTATTTCAATACAAATTTTCCTAACTTTATGTGTATTTTGCATATCTATTTTCAAACAAATTTAAATTATTTTTGTGTATATTTGTATATATTTTTATACAAATTTTAGTTATTTTATTTGTTTTTTGTATATATATTTTCCTACAAATATACATTCTTTTATTGGAATTTTGTGTATTTAATTTTTTACGAATTAACATTATTTTATGTGTATTTTGTATATATATTTTTCTACGTATTTAAACTATTTTATGTGTATTTTATATATACATTTTCATAAAAATTTACGTTATTTTATTGTGTGTATTCGTATATATTTTGAAACATTTTATACAAATTCATGTTATTTTATGTGTATTTGTATATATATTTTCATACAAATTTATATTATTTTATGTGTATTCTTACATATATTTTATTACAAATTTACCTTATTTTATGTTTATTTTGTATATTTATTTCATTCAATTTTAAATTATTTAATGTGTATTTTTGTATTTGTATTTAGGTTATTTTATGTGTGTTTTCTATATATTTTCATCCAAAATTACATTATTTTATTGTTATTTTCTTAATTTAACTCGATACGAATTTATATTATTTCATAGGTATTTTGTATACATATTTTATACTCATTTACATTATCTAATGTGTGTTTTGTATATATTTCTTTATGCAAACTAATTTTATGTGCATTTTGTACATATATTTTATAGAAACTTAAAACGTTATTTTATGTGTATTTTGTATATGTTTTCTCATACAAATTTACATTATTTAATTAGTTTTTTGTTTATTTATTTTGATACGAATGACTTGATTATTGGTGTATTTTGTAAATATTTTTTATACGTATTTACATTACTTAATGTGTATTTTGTTTATATATTTTTTTTACAAATTTAAGTTATTATATGTATTTGTTAAAAATATTTTGAAACAAATTTACTTTATTTTATGTATTTTGTATATATATTTCAATTCAAATTTAGCTTATTTTGTGTGTATTTTGTATATCTATTTTCATACAAATTTAATTACTTCTGTGTATTTTTTATATAGTTTTATACAAATTTACATTATTTTATGTGCATTTTGTATATTTATATTTATACAAATACACATTCTCTTATTGGTATTTTGTTTATTTATATTTATAAGAATTTACATTATTTTATGTGTATTTTGTATACATTTTTGATTCGTATTTACTTAATTTTATTTGTATTTTGTATATATATATTTATAGAAATCTACGTTATTTTATGTGTATTCGTATATATATTTTGAAACAAATTTACATTGTTTTATATGTTTTTTGCATATCTATTTCAATACAAATTTACCTTATTGTATGTGCATTTTGTATATTTATTTTAATACAAATTCAAATATTTTATGTGTATTTTGGTATATATAATTTTATAAAAAATGCGTTATTTTATAGGTATTTTGCATCTTAGTTTTCATACAAATGTACATTATTTTATTAATATTCTGAATATATTTTGATACGATTTTATATTATACTATTTGTGTTTTGTATATATTTTTTTATACATATTTTCATTCTTTTATGTGTATTTTTTATATATATTTTATACAAATTAACGTCATTTTAAGTGTATTTGTTTATATAATTTCATTCAAATTTACATTATTTTAAGTCTATTTTGTATATGTATTTCAATACAGATTTACCTAATTTTATGTGTATTTTGTATATTTATTTTCATACAAATTTAAATTATTTTTGTGTTTTTTTGTATATACATATAGAGTAAATTTCTATGAAAATATATATTCAAAATACATATAAAATTATGTAAATAAGTATAAAATATATATATCAAATACACCTAATAAAATGAAAATTCGTATGAAAATAAATAAACAAAATTCCGATAAAAAAACGTATATTTGTAGGAAAATAAATATACAAAATACACATAAAATTACGAAAATTTGAATAAAAGTATATACTAAAAAACAAAAAAATAAATTTCAATTTGTATGAAAATAGATATACAAAATACACATATAATTAGTTTAATTTGTATTTAAATACATGTACAAAATACACATAAAATAATGTAAATTTGTATGAAATGAAAACAAATTCACATAAAATAACGTACATTTGTATAAAATAGATATACAAAATATACATAGAATAATGTAAAATCGTATCAAAATAAATACACAGAATATCAATAAAATAATGTAATTTTGTATGAAAATAAAGATGCAAAATACCCATAAAATAAAGCATTTTTTTTTAAATACATATACAAGAATACACATAGAATAATTAAATTTGTATTAAAATTAATATACAAAATGCACGTACAATAATGGAAATTTGTATTGAAAAAATATACAAAATGCACATAAAACAATGTATATTTGTTTCAAAATATATATACGAATACACATAAAATAACGTATATTTCTATAGAAATATATATACAAAATACACATGAAATGACGTAAATACGTATAAAAATATATATACACAATACACATTAAATAATGTAAATTCGCATCAAAATAAATAAACCAAATATCAATAAAAGAATGTGTATTTGTATGAAAATATATATACAAAATACACATAAAATATTGTAAATTTGTATAAAACTCTATTAAAAAAATACACAAAAAATAATTTAAATTTGTATAAAATATATATACAAAATACACATAAAATTAGGTAAATTTCTATTGAAATACATATACAAAATACACATAAGATAATGTAAATTTGAATTAAAATATATAAACAAATACACTTAAAATAACGTAAATTTGTATGAAATACATATAGAAAATACACATTAAATAATGTAAATATGCATAAAAAAATATATACAAAACACAAATAGAATAATGTAAAATAGTATCAAAATAAATACACAGAATATTAATAAAATAATGTAAATTTGTATGAAAATAAAGATGCAAAATACCCATAAAACAACGCATTTTTTATGAAAATATATATACCAAAATACACATAAAATATTTAGATTTGTATTACAATAAATATACAAAATGCACATACAATAAGGTAAATTTGTATTGAAATAGATAAGCAAAATACATATAAAACAATGTAAATTTGTTTCAAAATATATATACGAATACACATAAAATAACGTAAATTTCTATAAAAATATATATACAAAATACACATAAAATGAAGTAAATACGTATAAGAAAATGTATCAAAAAACTAAATGCCAATAAAAGAATGTTTACTTCTATAAATATAAATATACAAAATTCACATAAAATAACGTAAAATTTTATAAAACTATATACAAAAATAAACAAAAATAATTAAATTTGTATGAAAATAGATATACAAAAGACACATAAAATAAGCTAAATTTGAATTGAAATATATATAGAATATACATAAAATAATGTAAATTTGTATCAAAATATATATTCAAATACACATATATTAAAATTAATATACAAAATGCGTATATAATAAGGTAAATTTGTATTGAAGAAATATGCAACATACACGTTTACTCATACAAATTTATATTATTTTATTGGTATTTTGTTTATTTATTTTGATACGAATTACATGATTATATGTGTATTTTGTACATATTTCTTTATGCGTATTTACATTATTTAATGTGTATTTTGTTTATATATTTTCATACAAATTTAAGTTATTATATGTGAATTTGAATAAATATTTTGATACAAATTTACTTTATTTCATGTATTTTGTATATATATTTTAATTCAAATTTAGCTTATTTTGTGTGTATTTTGTATATATTTTCATACAAATTTAATTACTTCTGTGTATTTTTGTATATAGTTTTATATAAATTTATGTTATTTTATGTGTATTTTGTATATTTATATTTATACAAATACACATTCTTTTATTGGTATTTTGTTTATTTATTTTGATACGAATTTACATTATTTTATGTGTATTTTGTATACATTTTTTTATACGTATTTACTTTCTTTTATGTGTATTTTGTATATATATTTTTATAGAAATCTACGTTATTTTATGTGTATTCGTATATATATTTTGAAACAAATTTACATTGTTTTATATGTATTTTGCATATCTATTTCAATACAGATTTACCTTATTGTATGTGTATTTTGTATATTTATTTTAATACAAATTAATTTTTTCATGTGTATTTTGGTATATATATTTTTATAAAAAAAATGCGTTATTTAATGGGTATTTTGCATCTTTATTTTCATACAAATTTACATTGTTTTATTAATATTCTGTGTATTTATTTTGATACGATTTTACATTATTCTATTTGTGTTTTATATATATTTTTTTATACATATTTACATTATTTAATGTGTATTTTGTATATTTTAAAACAAATTTACGTTATTTTATGCGCATCTGTTAAAATATTTTGATACAAATTTACATTATTTTATGTATTTTGAATATATATTTCAATAGAAATTTAGTTTATTTTATGTATATTTTGTATATCTATTTTCATTCGTATCAAAATAAATAAACAAAATAGCAATAAAATAATGTAAATTTGTATGAGAAAACATATGCAAATACACATAAAATAACGCAAATTTCTAAAAAAAAATATGTACAAAAATGCACATAAAATAAAGTAAATTTGCATTAAAATATATATACAAAACACACATTAAATAATGTAAATGCGTACATAAAATAACCTAAATTTGTATAAAACTATATACAAAAATACACAAAAATATTTAAAATTTGTATGAAAAGAAATATACAAAATACACATAAAATTAGGTAAATTTGTATTGAAATACATATACAAAATACACATAAAATAATGTAAATTTGAATGAAAATATATAAACAAATACACTTAAAATAACGTAAATTTGTATAAAATATATATGCAAGGTACACATTAAATAATGTAAATGTGTATAAAAAAATATATACAAAACACAAACAGAATAATGTAAAATCGTATCAACAATAAATACACAGAATATTAATAAAATAATGTAAATTTGTATGAAAAGAAAGATGCAAAATTCCCATAAAATAGCGCATTTTTATAAAAATATATATACCAAAATACACATAAAATATTTAAATTTGTATTGAAATAAATATACAAAATGCATATACAGTAAGGTAAATATGTATTGAAAGAGATATTCAAAAATACATATAAAACAAAGTTAATTTGTTTCAAAATATATATACGAATACACATAAAATAACGTAGATTTCTATAGAAATATATATACAAAATACACATGAAATTACGTAAATACGTATAAAAATATATAATATACAAAATACATATCTAGGTAAATTCGTGTCAAAATAAATAAACAAAATATCATGAAAAGAATGTGTATTTGCATGAAAATAAATAATAGATAATAAATTTGTATGAAATATATATGCAAGATACACATTAAATAATGTAAATATGTATAAAAAAATATATACAAAAAACAAATAGAATAATGTGAAATCGTAACAAAATAAATACACCGAATATTAATAAAATAATGTAAATTTGTATGAAAATAAAGATGCAAAATTCCCATCAAATAGCGCATTTCTTATAAAAATATATATACCAAAATACACATAAAATATTTAAATTTGTATTGAAATAAATATACAAAATGCACATACAATAAGGTAAACTTGTATTGAAAGAGATATGCAAAAATACATATAAAACAATGTAAATTTGTTTCAAATATATATACGAATACACATAAAATAACGTAGATTTCTAAAAAATATATATAAAAAATACATAAAATTAAGTAAATATGTATAAAAATAGATATACAAAATACACATAGAATAATGTAAAATTGTTTAAAAAAAAATAAACAGAATATAAATAAAATAATGTAAATTTGTATAAAAATAAAAATGCAAAATACCCATAAAATAAAGCATATTTTTATAAAAATACATATTCAAAAATACACATAGCATAATTAAATTTGTATTAAAATTAATATACAAAATTCATATAAAATAAGGTAAATTTGTATTGAAAATATATGCAAAATACACATAAAACAGTGTAAATTTATTTCAAAATCTATATACGAATACTCATAAATCAACGTAGATTTCTATAGAAATATATATACAAAATACACATCAAATGATGTAAACACGTATAAAAATATATATATAAAATACACATTAAATAATGTAAATTCGCGTCAAAATAAATAAACAAAATATCAATAAAAGAATGTGTATTTGTATGAAAATAGATATACAATATACACGTTATTTTATGTGTATTCGTATATATATTTTGAAACAAATTTACACTGTTTTATTTGTATTTTGCATTTTTTTTTTCAATACAAATTTATCTTTTTGTATGTGTGCATTTTGTATATTAATTTTAATACAAATTTAATCATTCTATATGTATTTTTGTATATGTATTTAAAAAAAAAATGCTTTATCTAATGGGTATTTTGCATCTTTATTTTCATACAAATTTAAATTATTTTATTGATATTCTGTGTACTTATTTTGATACGATTTTACATTATTCTATGTATAACAAAAATAAATATATACAAAAATACACAAAAATAATTTAAATTTGTTTGAGAATAGATATGCAATATATGTGTATTTTGTATATATATTTCAATTTAAATTTAGCTTATTTTGTGTGTATTTTGTATATATTTTCATACAAATTTAATTACTTCTGTGTATTTTTGTATATAGTTTTATATAAATTTACGTTATTTTATGTGTATTTTGTATATTTATATTTATACAAATACACATTCTTTTATTGGTATTTTGTTTATTTATTTTGATACGAATTTACATTATTTTATGTGTATTTTGTATACATTTTTTTATACGTAATTGCTTCATTTTATATGTATTTTGTAAATATATTTTTATAGAAATCTACGTTATTTTATGTGTATTCGTATATATATTTTGAAACAAATTTACATTGTTTTATATGTATTTTGCATATTTTATGTGTATTTTGGTATATATATTTTCATAAAAAATGCGTTGTTTTATGGGTATTTTGCATCTCTATTTTCTTACAAATTTACATTATTTTATTAATATTCTGTGTATTTATTTTGATACTATTTTACATTATTCTATTTGTGTTTTGTATATATTTTTTTATACATATTTACATTATTTAATATGTATTTTCTATATATATTTCATACAAATTTACGTTATTTTAAGTGTATTTGTTTATGTATTTTTATTCAAATTTACATTATTTTATGTGTATTTTGTATATGTATTTCAATAGAAATTTAAGTAGTTTTATGTGTATTTTGTATATATATTTTTATACAAATTTAAATTATTTTTGTGTATTTTTTTAAGAGTTTTATACAAATTTACAATATTTTATATGTATTTTGTATATCTATTTTCATACAAATACACGTTCTTTTATTGATATTTTGTTTATTTATTTTGATGCGAATTTACATTATTTAATGTTTATTGTGTATATATATTTTTATACGCATTTACGTCATTTCATGTGTATTTTGTATATATATTTCTATAGAAATATACGTTATTTTATGTGTATTCGTATATATATTTTGAAACAAATATACATTGTTTTATGTGCATTTTGTATATTTTTTCAATACAAATTTCCCTTATTGTACGTGCATTTTGTATATTAATTTTAATACAAATTTAATTATTCTATGTGTATTCTTGTATATGTATTTTAAAAAAATATGCTTTATTTTATGGGTATTTTGCATCTTTATTTTCATACAAAATTACATTATTTTATTGATATTCTGTGTATTTATTTTGATACGATTTTACATTATTCTATGTATATTTTGTATATCTATTTTATTCAAATGTACGTTATTTTATGTGAATTTGTTTTCATTTCATACAAATTTACATTATTTTATGTGCATTTTGTACATATATTTAAATACAAATTTAACTAATTATATGTGTATTTTGTATATCTATTTTCATACAAATTGAAATTTATTTTTTTGTTTTTTTGTATATATTTTTATTCAAATCTTCGTAATTTTATGTGTATTTTGTATATTTATTTTCCTACAAATATACGTTCTTTTATCGGAATTTTGTTTATTTATTTTGATACGAATTTTCTTTTTTTTTAGGTGTATTTGATATATATATTTTTATACTTATTTACATAATTTTATATGTATTTTGAATATATATTTTCATAGAAATTTACTCTATATGTATATACAAAAAAACACAAAAATAATTTAAATTTGTATGAAAATAAATATACAAAATACACATAAAATTAGGTAAATTTGTATTGAAATACATATACAAAATACACTCAAAATAATGTAAATTTGAATGAAATTGTATAAACAAATACACTTAAAATGACGTTAATTTGTATAAAATATATATAAAAAATACACATTAAATAATGAAAATATGTATAAAAAAATATATACAAAACACAAATAGTATAATATAAAATCGTATCAAAATATATACACAGAATATTAATAAAATAATGTACATTTGTATGAAAACTAAGATGCAAACTACATATAAAATAACACATTTTTAAAAAAATTATATATACCAAAATACACATAAAATATTTGAATTTGTATTAAAATAAATATACAAAATGCACATACAATAAGGTAAATTTGTATTGAAATAGATATGCAAAAAACATATAAAACAATGTAAATTTGTTTCAAAATATATATACGAATACACATAAAATAACGTAGATTTCTATAAATATATATATATATACAAAATACAAATAAAATTAAGTAAATACGAATCAAAAATGTATACAAAATACACATAAAATAATGTAAATTCGTATAAATATAAATAAACAAAATACCAATAAGAGAATGTGTATTTGTATAAATAGAAATATACAAAATGCACATAAAATAACGTAAATTTGTATAAAACTATAAACAAAAATTCACAGAAGTAATTAAATTTGCATGAAAATAGATATACAAAATACACACAAAATAAGCTAAATTTGAATTGAAATATATATACAAAATACATAAAATAAAGTAAATTCGTTTCAAAATATTTTTAACAAATACACATATAATAACGTAAATTTGTAAAAAATATATATAAATAAAATACACATTAAGTAATGTAAATACGTATAAACTTTTTTTTACAAAATACACCAATAATCAAGTCATTCGTATCAAAATAAATAAACAAAAAACTAATTAAAGAATGTAAATTTGTATGAGAAAACATATACAAAATACACATAAAATAACATTTTAAGTTTCTATAAAAATATATGTTAAAAAATGCACATAAAATTAGTTTGCATAAAAAAATATATACAAAACACACATTAGATAATGTAAATGAGTATAAAAATATGTATACAAAATACCTATGAAATAATCTAAATTCGTATCGAGTTATATTAAGAAAATAACAATAAAATAATGTAATTTTGGATGAAAATATATATAGAAAACACACATAAAATAACCTAAATACAAATACAAATATACACATTAAATAATTTAAAATTGAATCAAATAAATATACAAAATAAACATAAAATAAGGTAAATTTGTAATAAAATATATGTAAGAATACACATAAAATAATATAAATTTGTATGAAAATATATATACAAATACACATAAAATAACATGAATTTGTATAAAATGTTTCAAAATATATACGAATACACACAATAAAATAACGTAAATTTTTATGAAAATGTATATATAAAATACACATAAAATAGTTTAAATACGTAGAAAAATATATATACAAAATACACATAAAATAATGTAAATTCGTAAAAAATTAAATACACAAAATTCCAATAAAAGAATGTATATTTGTAGGAAAATATATACACAAAAAAAAAAACTAAAATTTGTATAAAAATATATACAAAAATACACAAAAATAATTTAAGTTTTTTGAAAATAGATATGCAAAATACACATAAAGTTAGGCAAATTTGTATTGAAATACATATACAAAACTCACATAAAATAATGTAAATTTGTATGAAAATATATAAACAAATACATATAAAATCACGTAAATTTGGATAAAATATATATATACAAAATATACATTAAATATTTTAAATATGTATAAAAATATATTATATTATATACATTTTTATTGATATTTGCGTTATTTATGTGTATTTTGTATATGTTTTCTCATAGAAATTTACATTATTTTATTGGTATTTTGTCTATTTATTTTGATACGAATTACATGATTATTTGTGTATTTTTTACATTTTTTATACGTATTTACATTATTTAATGTGTATTTTGTTTATATATTTTTATACAAATTTACGTTATTATATGTGGATTTGTATAGGTATTTTGATACAAATTTACATTATTTTATGTATTTTGTATATATATTTCAATTCAAATTAAGCTTATTTTATGTGTATTTTGTATATCTATTTATTTTAATACAAAATCAAATATTTTATGTTTTTTCATATATATATTTTTATAAAAAATGCGTTATTTTATGGATATTTTGCATCTTAATTTACATTATTTTATTAATATTTTCTGTATTTATTTTGATACGATTTTACATTATTTTATTTGTGTTTTGTATATATTTTTTTTATACATATTTACATTATTTAATATGTTTTTTATATATATATTTGATACAAATTTACGTTATTTTAAGTATATATGTTTATATATTTTCATTCAAATTTACATTATTTTATGTGTATTTTGTATATGTATTTCAATACAAATTTACCTATTTTTATATGTTTTTTGTATATTTATTTTCATACAAGTTTAAATTATTTTTGTGTATTTTTGTATATAGTTTTATACAAATTTAGGTTATTTTATGTGTATTTTGTATATCTATTTTCATACAAATACACATTCTTTTCATGATATTTTGTTTATTTATTTTGACACGAATTAACATTATTTCAAGTGTATTTTGTATATATATTTCTATAGAAATCTGCGTTATTTTATGTGTATTCGAATATATATTTTGAAACAAATTTACATTGTTTTATGTGAATTTTGCATATTTTTTCAATACAAATTTACCTTATTGTATGTGCATTTTGTATATTAATTTTAATACAAATTTGATTAATCTATTTGTATTTTTGTATATGTATTTTTAAAAAAATATGTAATTAGTTAAATTTGTATTTAAATACATGTACAAAATACACATAAAATAATGTAAATTTGTATGAAATGAAAACAAATTCACATAAAATAACGTACATTTGTATAAAATAGATATACAAAATAATTTTATGTGTATTTTGTATATTTATTTTCATACAAATTTAAATTATTTTTGTGTATTTTTGTATATAGTTTTATACAAACTTAGGTTATTTTATGAGTATTTTGTATATTTATTTTCATACAAATACACATTCTTTTATTGATATTTTGTTTATTTATTTTGACGAGAATTTAAATTATTTAATGTGTATTTTGTATATATATTTTTATACGTATTTACATCATTTCATGTGTATTTTGTATATATATTTCTATAGAAATCTACGTTATATTATGTGTATTCGTAAATAGATTTTTAAACAAATTTACACTTTTATGTGTATTTTGCATATTTTTTCAATACAAATTTACCTTATTGTATATGCATTTTGTATATTAATTTTAATACAAATTTAATTATTCTATGTGTATTTTTGTATATGTATTTTTATAAAAATATGCTTTATTTTATGGGTATTTTGCATCTTTATTTTCATACAAATTTACGTTATTTTATTGATATTCTGCTCATTCATTTTAATACGATTTGACATTATTCTATGTGTATTTTGTATATATTTTTCAAACAAATTTACGTTATTTTATGTGTATTTGTTTATATATTCTGGCAAATTTACAATATTTTATGGGTATTTTGTATATATATTTCAAAAGAAATTTACCTAGTTTTATGTGTATTTTGAATATCTATTTTCATACAAACTCAAATTATTTATATGTATTTTTGTATATATTTCAAAACAAATTTTAGTTATGTTATGTATATTTTGTAAATCTATTTTCATTCAAATATATATTATTTTATTGGTATT
The DNA here is from genome assembly GCF_024679095.1 of Eriocheir sinensis. Classification (NCBI taxonomy): domain Eukaryota; kingdom Metazoa; phylum Arthropoda; class Malacostraca; order Decapoda; family Varunidae; genus Eriocheir; species Eriocheir sinensis. Next base: position 134,299 of record NW_026110640.1, read on the forward strand.
TTGTTGATTTATATTGATACGAATTTACATTATTTTATATGTACTTTTTATATACATTTTTATACGCATTCACATTATTTAATATTTATTTTGAATATATAATTTTATACAAATTCATGGTATTTTATGTGTATTTGTATATATATTTTCATATAAATTTACATTATTTTATATGTATTTTGTACATATATTTCATTACAAATTTACCTTATTTTATGTTTATTTTGTATGTGTATTTTGTACATTTATATTTATACAAATACACATTCTTTTATTATTTTTGTTTATTTATTTTCTTTCGAATTTATATTATTTTATGTGTATTTTGTTTACATTTTGTTATACGTATTTACCTAATTTTATGTGTATTTTGTATATATATATATATTTTTATAGAAATCTACGTTAATTTATGTGTATTCGTATATATATTTTGAAACAAATTTACTTTGTTTTATATGTATTTTTGCATATCTCTTTCAATAGAAGTTTACCTTATTGTATGTGCATTTTGTATATTTATTTCCATACAAATTTAAATATTTTATGTGTATTTTGGTATATATATTTTTATAAGAAATGCGCTATTTGATGGGAGTTTTGCATCTTTATTTTCATACAAATTTACATTATTTTATTAATATTCGGTGTATTTATTTTGATACGATCTTACATTATTCTATTTGTTTTTTGTATATATTTTTTTTATACATATTTACATTATTTAATGTATATCTTGCATATATATTTCATACAAATTTATAATCTATTTTCATACAAATACACAATCTTTTCATGATATTTTGTTTATTTATTTTGTCACGAATTTACATTACTTAATATGTAATTTATATATATATATTTTTATACGTATTTACATAATTTCATGTATATTTTGTATATATATTTATATAGAAATCTACGTTATTTTATGTGTATTCGTATATATATTTTGAAACAAATTTACAATGTTTTATTTGTATTTTGCGTTTTTTTCAATACAAATTTACCTTATTGTATGTGTGCATTTTGTATATTAATTTTAATACAAATTTAATTATTCTATGTGTATTTTTATATATGTATTTTTAAAAAAAATATGCTTATCTTATGGGTATTTTGCATCTATATTTTCATACAAATTTAAATTATTTTATTGATATTCTGCGTACTTATTTTGATACGATTTTACATTATTCTATGTATAACAAAAATAAATACAGAATACACAAAAATAGATATGCAGAATACATATAAACAATGTAAATTTGTTTCAAAATATATATACGAATACACATGACATGGGTATTTTGAATCTTAATTTCCATACAAATTTACATTATTTTATTAATATTTTCTGTATTTATTTTGATACGATTTTACATTATTTTATTTGTGTTTTGTATATTTTTTTTATACATATTTACATTATTTAATGTGTTTTTTGTATATATATTTGATACAAATTTACGTTATTTTAAGTCTATATGTTTATATATTTTCATTCAAATTTACATTATTTTATGTGTATTTTGTATATGTATTTCAATACAAATTTACCTAATTTTATGTTTTTTGTATATTTATTTTCATACAAGTTTAAATTATTTTTGTTTATTTTTGTATATAGTTTTATACAAATTTAGGTTATTTAATGTGTATTTTGTATATCTATTTTCATACAAATACACATTCTTTTCATAATTACACAATTAACATTATTTAATGTGTATTTTGTATATATATTTTTATACGTATTTACATTATTTCAAGTGTATTTTGTATATATATTTCTATAGAAATCTACGTTATTTTATGTGTATTCGTATATATATTTTGAAACAAATTTACATTGTTTTATGTGTATTTTGCATATTTTTTCAATACAAATTTACATTATTGTATGTGCATTTTGTATATTAATTTTAATACAAATTTGATTAATCTATGTGTATTTTTGCGTATGTATTTTTATAAAAATATGCTTTATTTTATGGGTATTTTGCATCTTTATTTTCATACAAATTTACATTATTTTATTGATATTCTGTGTATTTATTTGGTATGATTTTACATTATTCTATGTGTATTTTGTATATATATTTTATATAAAATGTATTTGTTTTCATTTCATACAAATCTACTTTATTTTATGTGTTTTTTGTACATGTATTTAAATACAAATTTAACTAGTTATATGTGTATTTTGTATATCTATTTTGTATGTATATTTTCATAGAAATTTACTCTATTTTATGAGTATTCGTATATATATTTTGATACAAATTTACATTATTGATATGTATTCTGCATATCTATTTCAATACAAATTTTCTTTATTGTACGTGCATTTTGTATATTTATTTTGATACAAATTTAATTATTTTATATGTATTTTTGTATATATATTTTTATGCAAATATGCGTGATTATATGGATATTTTGCAGCTTTATTTTCATACAAATTTACATTATTTTATTGATATTCTCTTTATTTATTTTGATACGATTTAACATTATTCTATGTGTATTTTGTATATATTTTTTATACATATTTACATTATTTAAGGTTTATTTTGTATATATATTTTATCCAAATTTACATTATTTTAAGTGTATTTGTTTATATATTTTTATATAAATTTACATTATTTTATGTGTATTTTGTATATACATTTTCATAAAAAATTACGTTATTTTATTGTGTGTATTCGTATATATTTTGATACAAATTTTATACAAATTCATGTTATTTAATGTGTATTTGTATATATATTTTCATACAAATTTATATTATTTTATGTGTATTTTTTCATATATTTCATTACAAATTTACCTTATTTTATGTTTATTTTCTATATTTATTTCATTCAATTTTAAATTATTTTATGTGTATATTTGTATTTGTATTTAGGTTATTTTATGTGTATTTTGTATATATATTTTCATCCAAAATTACATTATTATATTGGTATTTTCTTAATTTAATTCGATACGAATTTAGATTATTTCATAGGTATTTTGTATACATATTTTTATACTCATTTACATTATCTAATGTGTGTTTTGTATATATATTTTTATGCAAATTTATTTTATGTTCATTTTTGTACATATATTTTTATAGAAATTTGCGTTATTTTATGTATATAGTTTTATATAAATTTACGTTATTTTATGTGCATTTTGAATATTTATATTTATACAAATACACATTCTTTTATTGCTATATTGTTTATTTATATTTATACGAATTTACATTATTTTGTGTGTATTTTATATACATTTTTTTATACGTATTTACTTAATTTTATATGTATTATGTATATGTATTTTTATAGAAATCTACGTTATTTTATGTGTATTCGCATATATATTTTGAAACAAATTTACATTATTTTATATGTATTTTGCATATCTATTTCAATACAAATTTACCTTATTGTATGTGCATTTTGTATATTTATTTTGATACAAATTCAAATATTTTATGTGTATTTTGGTATCAATAATTTTATAAAAAATGCATTAGTTTATAGGTATTTTGCATCTTTATTTTCATACAAATTTACATTATTTTATTAATATTCTGTGTATATATTTTGATACGATTTTACATTATTCTATTTGTGTTTTGTATATATTTTTTTATACATATTTACATTATTTAATGTGTATTTTGTATATATATTTCATACAAATTTACGTTATTATATGTGTATTTGTTTATATATTTTCTTTCAAATTTACATTATTTTATGTGTATTTTGTATATGTATTTCAATAGAAATTAACCTAATTTTATGTGTATTTTGTATATTTCTTTTCATACAAATTTAAATTATTTTTGTGTATTTTTGTATATAGTTTTATACAAATTTAGGTTATTTTATGTACGCATTTACATTATTTAATGTGTGTTTTGTATATATATTTTTATCCAAAGTTAATTTATTTCACGTTCATTTTTGGACATATATTTTTATAGAAATTAGCGTTATTTTGTATGTATTTGTATATGTTTTCTCATACAAATTTACATTATTTTATTGCTATTTTGTTTATTTAGTTTGATACGAATTACATGATTATATGTGTATTTGGTACATATTTTTTATACGTATTTACATTACTTAATGTGTATTTTGTTTATATATTTTTAAACAAATTTACGTTATTATATGTATTTTTATAAATATTTTGATACAAATTTACATTATTTTATGTATTTTGTATATACATTTCAATTCAAATTTAGCTTATTTTATCTGAATTTTGTATATCTATTTTCATACGAATTTAATTACTTCTGTGTATTTTTGTATATAGTTTTATACAAATCTACGTTATTTTATGTGTATTTTGTATATTTATATTTATACAAATACACATTCTTTTATTGGTATTTTGTTTATTTATTTTGATACGAATTTACATTATTTTATGTGTATTTTGTATACATTTTTTTATACGTATTTACTTCAAATTACGTGTATTTTGTATATATATTTTTATACAAATCTACGTTATTTTATGTGTATTCGTATATATATTTTGAAACAAATTTACATTGTTTTATATGTATTTTGCATATCTATTTCAATACAGATTTACCTTATTGTATGTGTATTTTGTATATTTATTTTAATACAAATAAAAAAATTTATGTGTATTTTTGTGTATATATTTTTAAAAAAATGCGTTATTTTATGGGTATTTTGCTTCTTTATTTTCATACAAATTTACATTATTTTATTAATATTCTGTGTATTTATTTTGATACGATTTTACATTATTCTATTTGTGTTTTGTATATATTTTTTTTATACAAATTTACGTTATTTTAAGTGTATTTGTTTAAGTATTTTCATTCAAATTTACAGTATTTTATGTGTATTTTGTATATGTATTTCAATACAAATTTACCTAATTTTATGTGTATTTTGTATATTTATTTTCATACAAATTTAAATTATTTTGTGTATTTTTGTATATAGTTTTATAAAAATTTATGTTATCTTATGTGTATTTTGTATATTTATTTTCATACAAATACACATTCTTTTATTGACATTTTGTTTATTTATTTTGACGCGAATTTACATTATTTAATGTGTATTTTGTATATATATTTTTATACGTATTTACATCCTTTCATGTGTATTTTGTATATTTATAAAAAAATGCATTATTTTATGGGTATTTTGCATCTTTATTTTCATTCAAATTTACATTATTTTATTTACATTCTGTGTATTTATTTTAATACGATTTTACATTATTCTATTTGTGTTTTGTATATATATTTTTTATACATATTTACATTGTTTAATGAGTATTTTTTATATATATATTTTATACAAATTTATGTTAATTTAAGTGTATTTGTTTATATATTTTCATTCAAATTTACATTATTTTATGTGTATTTTGTATATGTATTTCTTTACAAATTTACCTAATTTTATGTGTATTTTGTATATTTATTTTCATACAAATTTAACTTATTTTTGTGTATTTTTATATATAGTTTTATACAAATTTACGTTATTTTATGTGTATTTTGTATATGTATTTCCATACAAATACACATTCTTTTATTGATATTTTAATTATTTATTTTGACACAATTTACATTATTTAATGTGTATTTTGTATATATACTTTTATACGTATTTACAACATTTCATGTGTATTTTGTATATATATTTCTATAGAAATCTACGTTATTTTATGTGTATTCGTATATATATTTTGAAACAAATCTACATTATTTTATGTGTATTTTGTATATATATTTCATTATAAATTTGCCTTATTTTAAGTTTATTTTTATATCTATTTTCATTCAAATTCAAATCATTTTATGTGTATATATTTATTTGTATTTACGTTATTTTGTGTATTTTCTATATATATTTTCATTCAAAATTACATTATTTTATCGGTATTTCGATACGAATTTAGATTATTTCATGTGTATTTTCTATACATATACATATAGAGTAAATTTATATGAAAATATATATTCAAAATACATATAAAATTATGTAAATAAGTATAAAAATATATATATCAAATACACCTAAAATAATGAAAACTCGTATCAAAATAAATAAACAAAAATCCGATAAAAGAACGTATATTTGTAGGAAAATAAATATACAAAATTCACATAAAATTACGAAAATTTGAATAAAAATATATACTAAAATACACAAAATTAATTTCAATTTGTATGAAAATAGATATACAGAATACACATATAATTAGTTAAATTTGTATTTAAATACATGTACAAAATACACATAAAATAGTGTAAATTTGTATGAAATGAAAACAAATTCACATAAAATAACGTTCATTTGTATGAAATATATATACAAAATATACATAGAATAATGTAAAATCGTATCAAAATAAATACACAGAATATCAATAAAATAATGTAAATTTGTATGAAAATAAAGATGCAAAATAAAATCATAAAATAAAGCATTTTTTATGAAAATACATATACAAAAATACACATAGAATAATTAAATTTGTATTAAAATTAATATACAAAATGCGCGTACAATTAGGTAAATTTATATTGAAAAAATATGCAAAATGCACATAAAACAATGTATATTTGTTTCAAAATATATATACGAATACACATAAAATAACATATATTTCTATAGAAATATGTATACAAAATACACATGAAATGACGTAAATACGTATAAACATATATACAATACACATTAAATAATGAATTCGCGTCAAAATAAATAAGCAAAATGTCAATAAAAAATGTGTATTTGTATGAAAATAGATATACAAAATACACATAAAATATTTTAAATTTATATAAAACTCTTTTTATAAAAATATATATACCAAAATAATAAAAATTTTAAATTTGTATTACAATAAATATACAAAATGCACATACAATAAGGTAGATTTATATTGAAATAGATATGCTTAATACATATAAAACAATGTAAATTTGCTTCAAAATATATATACCAATACACATAAAATAACGTAGATTACTATAAAAATATATATACAAAATACACATTATATGAAGTAAATACGTATCAGAAAATGTATACAAAGTACACATAAAATAATTAAATTTGTATTAAAATAAATATACAAAAAACACATACAATAAGGTAAATCTATATTGAAATAGATATGCCAAATAAAAATAAAATAATGTAAATTTGTATCAAATCATATACGAATACACACAATAAAATAACGTAAATTTTTATGAAAATATATATAAAAAATACACATAAAATAATGTAAATACGTAGAAAAATATATATACAAAATACACATAAAATTATGTAAATTCTTATGAAAATAAATGAACAAAATTCCACTAAAAGAATGTATATTTATAGGAAAATATAAATACAAAATACAAATAAAATAGCTAAAATTTGTATAAAAATATATAAAAAATACATAAAAATAATTTAAATTTGTTTGAAAATAGATATGCAAAATACACATAAAATTAGGCAAATCTGTATTGAAATACATATACAAATTACACATAAAATATTGTAAATTTGTATGAAAATATATAAACAAATACACATAAAATAGCGTAAATTTATATAAAATATATATACAAAATACACATAGAATAATGTAAAATCGTATCAAAATAAATAAACAGAATATCAATAAAATAATGTAAATTTGTATGAAAAAAAAGATGCAAAATACCCAAATAATAACGCATATTTTTACAAAAATACACATAAGATAATTAAATTTGTATTAAAATAAATATACAAAATACACATACAATATATGGTAAATTTGTATTGAAATAGATATGCAAAATAAACATAAATAATGTAAATTTGTATCAAAATATATATACGAATACCCATAAAAAAGAATAAATTTCTATGAAAATATATATTCAAAACACAAATAAAATGATATAAATAAGTATAAAAATATACATATCAAATACACCTAAAATAATGTAAATTCGTATAAAAATAAATAAACAAAATTACGATAAAAGATGCAAGATACACATTAAATAATGTAAATATGTATAAAAAAAATATATACAAAAAACAAATAGAATAATGTGAAATCGTATCAAAATAAATACATCGAATATTCCCATCAAATAGCGCATTTCTTATAAAAATATATACTAAAATACACATAAAATATTAAAATTTGTATTGAAATAAATATACAAAATGCACATACAATAAGGTAAATTTGTATTGAAAGAGATATGCAAAAATACATATAAAACAATGTAAATTTGTTTCAAAATATATATACGAATACACATAAAATAACGTAGATTTCTATAAAAATATATATACAAAATACACATAAAATTAAGTAAATACGTATAAAAATAGATATACAAAATACACATAGAATAATGTAAAATTGTTTCAAAAAAAAAAAAACAGAATATAAATAAAATAATGTAAATTTGTATGAAAATTAAAATGCAAATACCCATAAAATAAAGCATATTTTTTTGAAAATACATATACAAAAATACACATAGCATAATTAAATTTGTATTAAAATTAATATACAAAATGCATATACAATAAGGTAAATTTGTATTGAAAAAATATGCTAAATACACATAAAACAGTGTAAATTTATTTCAAAATCTATATACGAATACTCATAAATCAACGTAGATTTTTATAGAAATATATATACAAAATACACATCAAATGATGTAAACACGTATAAAAAAAAAAATATATATATATATATATATATATATATATATATATATATATATATATATATATATATATATATATATATATATATATATATATATATATATAATAAACATTAAATAATGTAAATTCGCGTCACAGTAAATAAACAAAATATCAATAAAAGAATGTGTATTTGTATGAAAATAGATATACAATATACACATAAAATCACCTAAATTTGTATTAAACTATATACAAAAATACTCAAAAATAATTTTAATTTGTATGAAAGTAAATATTCAAAATACACATAAAATTAGGTAAATTTGTATTGAAATACATTTACAAAATACACATAAAATAATGTAAATTTGAATGAAAATATATAAACAAATACACTTAAAATAACGTAAATTTGTATAAAATATATATAAAAAATACACATTAAATAATGTAAATATGTATAAAAGAATATATACAAAACACAAATAGAATAATATAAAATCGTATCAAAATAAATACACAGAATATTAATAAAATAATGTAAATTTGTATGAAAATTAAGATGCAAAATACCCATAAAATAACGCATTTTTTATAAAAATATTTATACCAAGACACACATAAAATATTTGAATTTGTATTAAAATAAATATACAAAATGCACATACAATAAGGAAAACTTGTATTGAAATAGATATGCTAAATACATATAAAACCATGTAATTTTTTTTAAAAATATATCTACGAATACACATAAAATTACGTAGATTTCTATGAAAATAAATATACAAAAAACACATAAAATGAAGTAAATACATATAAAAAAGGGTATACAAAATACATAAAATAATGTAAACTCGTATCAAAATAAATAAACAAAATACTAATAAAAGAATGTGTATTGTATATATAAATTTACAAAATACAAATAAAATAACGTAAATTTATATAAAACTATATGCAAAAATACACAAAGTAATTAAATTTGTGTGAAAATAGATATACAAAATACATGTGTATTTTGTATATTTATTTCATACAAATTGAAATTATTTTGTTTATTTTTTATATTTTCATACAAATTTTCGTTATTTAATGTGTATTTTGTATATTTATTTTTTCTACAAATATACGTTCTTTTATCTGAATTTTGTTTATTGAATTTGAAACGAATTTACCTTATTTTGTATATCTATTTTCATACAAATTAAAATACTTCTGTGTATTTTTGTATATAGTTTTATATAAATTTACGTTATTTTATGTGTATTTTGTATATTTATATTTATACAAATACATTCTTTTATTGGTATTTTGTATATTTATTTTGATACAATTTACATTATTTTATGTGTATTTTGTATACATTTTTATACGTATTTACTTCATTTTATGTGTATTTTGTATATATATTTTTATAGAAATCTACGTTATTTTATGTGTATTCATATTTTGAAACAAATTTACATTGTCTTATATGTATTTTGCATATCTATTTTAATACAAATTTACCTTATTGTATGTGTTTTTTGTATATTTATTTTAATACAAATTTAATTTTGATGTGTATTTTGGTATATATATTTTTATAAATAAAAAAAAGCGTTATTTTATGGGTATTTTTATTAATATTTTGATACAAATCTACATTATTTTATGTATTTTGTATATACATTTCAATTCAAATTTAGCTTATTTTATCTGTATTTTGTATATCTATTTTCATACGAATTTAATTACTACTGTGTATTTTTGTATATAGTTTTATACAAATTTACGTTATTTTATGTGTATTTTGTATATTTATATTTATACAAATACACATTCTTTTATTGGTATTTTGTTTATTTATTTTGATACAATTTACATTATTTTATGTATTTTGTATACATTTTCTTATACGTATTTACTTCATTTTATGTGTATTTTGTATATATTTTTTTATACAAATCTACGTTATTTTATGTATATTCGTATATATATTTTGAAACAAATTTACATTGTTTTATATGTATTTTGCATATCTATTTCAATACAGATTTACCTTATTGTATGTGTATTTTGTATATTTATTTTAATACAAATTAATTTTTTCATGTGTATTTTGGTATATATATTTTTATAAAAAATGCGTTATTTAATGGGTATTTTGCATCTTTATTTTCATACAAATTTACATTGTTTTATTAATATTCTGTGTATTTATTTTGATACGATTTTACATTATTCTATTTGTGTTTTGTATATATTTTTTATACATATTTACATTATTTAATGTGTATTTTGTATATTTTAAAACAAATTTACGTTATTTTATGCGCATCTGTTAAAATATTTTGATAGAAATTTACATTATTTTATGTATATTTTGTATATCTATTTTCATTTGTATCAAAATAAATAAACAAAATAGCAATAAAATAATGTAAATTTGTATGAGAAAACATATACAAATACACATAAAATAACGCAAATTTCTAAAAAAATATATGTACAAAAATGCACATAAAATAAAGTAAATTTGCAAATTTGTATTGAAATAGATATGCAAAATACATATAAAACAATGTAAATTTGTTTCAAAATATATATACGAATACACATAAAATAACGTAGATTTCTATAAAATATATACAAAATACACATAAAATGAAGTAAATTAGTATAAAAAATGAATACAAAAATTACATAAAATTCGTATCAACATAAATAAACAAAATACCATTCAAAGAATGTGTATTTGTAAAAATATAAATATACATAATACTCTTTAAATATCGTATATTTGTATTAAACTATATACAAAATACACAAGTAATTAAATTTGTATGAAAATATATATACAAAATACAGCTAAAATAAGCTAAATTTGAATTGAAATGTACATACAAAATACATAAAATAATGTAAATCTGTATCAAAATATTTATACAAATTCATATAATAATGTAGATTTGTTTAAAAATATATAAACAAAGTACACATTAAGTAATGTAAATACGTATAAAAAGTACAAAATACAGATATAATCATTTAACTCGTATCAAAATAAATAAACAAAATAGCAATAAAATAATGTAAATTTGTATGAGAAAACATATACAAATAACGCAAATTTCTATAAAAATATATGTACAAAAATGCACATAAAATAAAGTAAATTGCAAAAAAATATATATACAAAACACACCCTAAATAATGTAAATGCGTACATAAAATAACCTAAATTTGTATAAAACTATATACAAAATACACAAAATAATTTATATTCGTTTGAAAAGAAATATTCAAAATACACATAAAATTAGGTAAATTTGTATTGAAATACATATACAAAATACACATCAAATAATGTAAATTTGAATGAAAATATATAAACAAATACACTTAAAATAACGTAAATTTGTATAAAATATATATGCAAGATACACATTAAATAATGTAAATGTGTATAAAAAATATATACAAAAAAATAGAATAATGTAAAATCGTATCAAAATAAATACACAGAATATCAATAAAATAATGTAAATTTGTATGAAAATAAAGATGCAAAATTCCCAAAATTATCGCATTTTTTATAAAATATATTTACCAAAATACACATAAAATATTTAAATTTGTGTTGAAATAAATATACAAAATGCATATACAGTAAGGTAAATTTGTATTGAAAGAGATATTCAAAATACATATAAAACAATGTAAATCTGTTTCAAAATATATATACGAATAAACATAAAATAAAGTAGATTTCTATAGAAATATATATACAAAATACATATGAAATTATGTAAATACGTATAAAATATATATACAAAATACATATCAAATAATGTAAATTCGTGTCAAAATAAATAAACAAAATATCATGAAAAGAATGTGTATTTGTATGAAAATAGATAATAGATAATAAATTTGTATAAAATATATATGCAAGATACACATTAAATAATGTAAATGTATAAAAAAATATATACAAAAAACAAATAGAATAATGTAAAATCGTATCAAAATAAATACACAGAATATCAATAAAATAATGTAAATTTGTATGAAAATAAAGATGAAAAATTCCCAAAAATTATCGCATTTTTTATAAAAATATATTTACCAAAATACACATAAAATATTTAAATTTGTGTTGAAATAAATATACAAAATGCATATACAGTAAGGTAAATTTGTATTGAAAGAGATATTCAAAGTACATATAAAATAATGTAAATCTGTTTCAAAATATATATACGAATAAACATAAAATAAAGTAGATTTCTATAGAAATATATATACAAAATACATATGAAATTATGTAAATACGTATAAAAATATATATACAAAATACATATCAAATAATGTAAATTCGTGTCAAAATAAATAAACAAAATATCATGAAAAGAATGTGTATTTGTATGAAAATAGATAATAGATAATAAATTTGTATAAAATATATATGCAAGATACACATTAAATAATGTAAATATGTATAAAAAAGTATATACAAAAAAAAATAGAATAATGTAACATCGTATCAAAATAAATACACCGAATATTAATAAAATAATGTAAATTTGTATGAAAATAAAGATGCAAAATTCCCTTAAAATAGCGCATTTCTTATAAAAATATATTTACCAAAATACACATAAAATATTTAAATTTGCATTGAAATAAATATACAAAATGCACATACAATAAGGTAAATTTGCATTGAAAGAGATATGCAAAAATACATATAAAACAATGTAAATTTGTTTCAAAATATATATACGAATACAAATAAAAAAACGTAGATTTCTATAAAAATATATATACAAAATACACATAAAATTAAGTAATTACGTATAAAAAAATGTATACAAAATACACATAAAATAATGTAAATTCGATTTAAAATAAATAAACAAAATACCAATAAAAGAATGTGTATTTGGATACATATAAATATACAAAATACATATACAAAATAAACATAAAATAAGGTAGATTTGTAATAAAATATATGTACAAAATACGCATAAAATAATGTAAATTTATATGAAAATATATATACAAATACACATAAAATACCATGAATTTGAATAAAAATATATATTCAAAATAAATATTAAATAATGTAAAAGCGTATAAAAATATATATACAAAGTACATATAAAATAATGTAAATTCGTATCAATATAAATCAACAAAACACCAATAGAATAATATATATATATGAATGAAAATAAATTTACAAAATACACATAACATAATTAAATTTGTTTTAAAATATATACAAAAATACATAGAAATAATTTGAGTTTGTATGAAAATAGATATACAAAATACACATAAAACTAGGTAAATTTCTTTTGAAATGTATATACAAAAAAGCCATAAAATATTGTAAATTTGTGTCAAAATATATAAACAAATACATATAAAATAACGTAAATTTGTATGAAAAATATATACAAAATACACATAGAATAATGTCAATTCGTATCAAAATGAATGAGCAGAATATCAATAAAATAATGTATATTTGTATGAAAATAAAGATGCAAAATACCGAAAAAATAAAGCATATGTTTATAAAAATACAGATACAAAAATACTCATCGAATAATTAAATTTGTATTAAAATTAAATATACAAAATGCGTATATAATAAGGTAAATTTGTATTGAAAAAATATACCCGTTTACTCATACAAATTTATATTATTTTATTGGTATTTTGTTTATTTATTTAGATACGAATTGCATGATACATATCTTTTATACGTATTTACATTATTTAATGTGTATTTTGTTTATATATTTTCATACAAATTTACGTTATTATATGTGTATTTGTATAAATATTTTGATACAGATTTACTTTATTTCAAGTATTTTGTATATATATTTCAATTCAAATTTAGCTTATTTTGTGTGTATTTTGTATATATTTTCACAAATTTAGCTACTTCTGTATTTATGTATATAGTTTTATATAAATTTACGTTATTTTATGTGTATTTTGTATATTTATTCTTTTATTGGTATTTTGTTTATTTATTTTGATACGAATTTACATTATTTTATGTGTATTTTGTATACATTTTTTTATACGTATTTACTTCATTTTATGTGTATTTTGTATATATATTTTTTATAGAAATCTACGTTATTTTATGTGTATTCGTATATATATTTTGAAACAAATTTACATTGTTTTATATGTATTTTGTATATCTATTTCAATACAAATTTACCTTATTGTATGTGTTTTTTGTATATTTATTTTAATACAAATTTAATTTTTTGATGTGTATTTTGGTATATATATTTTTGTAAAAAAAAATGCGTTATTTTATGGGTATTTTGCTTCTTTATTTTCATACAAATTTACATTATTTTATTAATATTCTGTGTATTTATTTTGATACGATTTTACATTATTCTATTTGTGTTTTGTACATATTTTTTTATACAAATTTACGTTATTTTAAGTGTATTTGATAATATATTTTCATTCAAATTTACATTATTTTAAGTGTATTTTGTGTATGCATTTCAATACAAATTTACCTAATTTTATGTGTATTTTGTATATTTATTTTCATACAAATTTAAAATATTTTTGTGTATTTTTGTATATAGTTTGTTACAAATTTAGGTTATTTTATGTGTATTTTGTATATCTATTTTCATACAAATACACATTCTTTTATTGATATTCTGTTTATTTATTTTGACGCGAATTTACATTATTTAATGTGTATTTTGTATATATATTTTTATACGTATTTACATCATTTCATGTGTATTTTGTATAGTTTTAAACAAATTTATATTATTTAATGTGTATTTTGTATATATATATTTATACAAATACACATTCTTTTATTGGTATTTTGTTTATTTATTTTGATACTAATTTACATTATTTTATGTGTATTTTGTATACATTTTTTATACGTATTTACTTAATTTTATGTGTATTTTGTATATATATTTTTATAGAAATCTACCTTATTTCATGTGTATTCGTATATATATTTTGAAACAAATTTACATTGTTTATATGTATTTTGCATATCTATTTTTGTGTATTCTGTATTTATTTTTGTTATATATAGAATAATGTAAAATCGTATCAAAATAAGTACACAGAATATCAATAAAATAATTTAAATTTGTATGAAAATAAAGATGCAAAATACCCATAAGATATAGCATATTTTTATTTAAAAATACATATACAAAAATACACATAGAATAATTAAATTTGTATTAAAATTAATATACAAAATGCACACATACAATAAGGATGACTTAAATACGTATAAAAATATATATACACAATACACATTAAATAATGTAAATTCGCATCAAAATAAATAAACAAAATATCAATAAAGGAATGTGTATTTGTATGAAAATAGATATACAAAATACACATAAAATATTGTAAATTTGTATAAAAATATATATACAAAATACACATAAAACTAGTTAAATTTCTATTGAAATACATATACAAAATACACATAAAATAATGTAAATTTGAATGAAAATATATAAACAAATACACTTAAAATAACGTAAATTTGTATGAAATATATATAGAAAATACACATTAAATAATGTAAATATGTATAAAAAATATATACAAAACACAATTAGAATAATGTAAAATAGTATCAAAATTAATACACAGAATATTAATAAAATAATGTAAATTTGTATGAAAATAAAGATGCAAAATACCCATAAAACAACGCATTTTTTATGAAAATATATATATCAAATTACACATAAAATATTTAAATTTGTATTACATTAAATATACAAAATGCACATACAATAAGGTAAATTTGTATTGAAATAGATCTGCAAAATACATATAAAACAATGTAAATTTGTCTCGAAATATATATACGAATACACTTAAAATAACGTAGATTTCTAAAAAATATATACACAAAATACACATAAAATGAAGTAAATACGTATAAGAAAATGTATACAAATACACATAAATTAATGTAAATTCGTATCAAAATAAATAAACTAAATGCCAATAAAAGAATGTGTACAAATATACAAAATACACATAAAATAACGTAAAATTGTATAAAACTATATACTAAAATAAACAAAAAATAAATAAATTTGTATGAAAATAGATATACAAAAGACACATAAAATAAGCTAAATTTGAATTGAAATAAATATAGAAAATACATAAAATAATGTAGATTTGTATCATAATATATATTCAAATATTCATATATTAACGTAAATTTGTATAAAAATATATAAACAAAATACACATTAAATAATGTAAATACGTATAAAAGATATGTACGTAATGTAAAAATTTATAAAATTAAAGATGCAAAATACCCATAAAATATCTTATATTTAAAAAAATATATATACAAAAATACACAAAATAATTAAATTTGTATTAAAATAAATATACAAAATACACATACAATAAGGTAGATTTTTATTGAAATAGATATGCAAAAAACACATAAAATAATGAAAATTTTTATCAAAATATATACGAATACACACAATAAAATTACGTAAATTTTTATGAAAATATATATAAAAAATACACATAAAATAAAGTAAATACATAGAAAAATATATATACAAAATACACATAAAATAATGTAAATTCGTATCAAAATAAATAAAGAAAACTTCCTGTAAAAAAATGTATATGTGTAGGAAAATATATATACAAAATACAAATAAAATAAAAAAAAATTGTATAAAAATAATACAAAAATACACAAAAATAATTTAAATTTGTTTGAAAATAGATATGCAAAATACAAATGAAATTAGGCAAATTTTTATTGAAATACATATACAAAATACACATAAAATAATGTAAATTTGTATGAAAATATATAAACAAATACACATAAGATAACGTAAATTTCCATAAAATATATGTACAAAATATACATTAAATAATGTAAATATGTCTAAAAATATATATACAAAATACACAGAATAACGTAAAATCGTATCAAAATAAATAAACAGACAATCAATAAAATAATGTAAATTTGTATGAAAATAAAGATGCAAAATACCCATATAATAACGCATATTTGTTTAAAATATAATTACAAAATAACACATAAAATAATTAAATTTGCATCAAAATAAATATACAAAAGGCACATACAATAAAGAAAATTTGTATTGAAATAGATATGCGAAATACACATAAATAATGTAAATTTGTATCAAAATATATATACGAATACACATAAAATAGAGTAAATTTCTATGAAAATATATATTCAAAATACATATAAAATTATGTAAAAATATATATATATATATCAAATACACCTAAAATAATGAAAACTCGTATCAAAATAAATAAACAAAATTCCGATAAAAGAACGTATATTTGTAGGAAAATAAATATACAAAATTCACATAAAATTACGAAAATTTGAATAAAAATATATACTAAAATACACAAAATTAATTTCAATTTGTATGAAAATAGATATACATAATACACATATAATTAGTTAAATTTGTATTTAAATACATGTACAAAATACACATAAAATAATGTAAATTTGTATGAAATGAAAACAAATTCACATAAAATAACGTTCATTTGTATGAAATATATATACAAAATATACATAGAATAATGTAAAATCGTATCAAAATAAATACACAGAATATCAATAAAATAATGTAAATTTGTATGAAAATAAAGATGCAAGATACCCATAAAATAAAGCATTTTTTAATGAAAATACATATACAAAAATACACATAGAATAATTAAATTTGTATTAAAATTAATATACAAAATGCACGTACAATAAGGTAAATTTATATTGAAAAAATATGCAAAATGCACATAAAACAATGTATAATTGTTTCAAAATATATAAGAAAACACATAAAATAACATATATTTCTATAGAAATATATATACAAAATACACATGAAATGACGTAAATACGTATAAAATATATATTCACAATACACATGAAATAATGTGAATTCGCGTCAAATAAATAAACAAAATATGAATAAAAATGTATTTGTATGAAAATAGATATACAAAATACACATAAAATATTTAAATTTATATAAAACTCTTTTATAAAAATATATATACCAAAATAATAAAATTTTTAAATTTGTATTACAATAAATATACAAAATGCACATACAATAAGGTAGATTTATATTGAAATAGATATGCTAAATGCATATAAAACAATGTAAATTTGCTTCAAAATATATATACCAATACACATAAAATAACGTAGATTACTATAAAAATATATATACAAAATACACATTAAATGAAGTAAATACGTATAAGAAAATGTATACAAAGTACACATAAAATATTTAAATTTGTATTAAAATAAATATACAAAATACACATATAATAAGGTAAATCTATATTGAAATAGATATGCAAGATAAACATAAAATAATGTAAATTTGTATCAAATCATATACGAATACATACAATAAAATAACGGAAATTTTTATGAAAATGTATATAAAAAATACACATAAAATAATGTAAATACGTAGAAAAATATATATACCAAATACACATAAAATTATGTAAATTTTTATGAAAATAATGAACAAAATTCCACTAAAAGAATGTATATTTGTAGGAAAATATAAATACAAAAACAAATAAAATAACTAAAATTTGTATAAAATATATAAAATACATAAATAATTTAAATTTGTTTGAAAATAGATATGCAAAATACACATAAAATTAGGCAAATCTGTATTGAAATACATATACAAATTACACATAAAATATTGTAAATTTTTATGAAAATATATAAACAAATACACATAAAATATCGTAAATTTATATAAAATATATATACAAAATATACATTAAATAATGTAAATGTGTAAAATATATATACAAAATACACATAGAATAATGTAAAATCGTATCAAAATAAATTAACAGAATATCAATAAAATAATGTAAATTTGTATGAAAACAAAGATGCAAAATACCTAAATAATAACGCATATTTTACAAAATACACATAAAATAATTAAATTTGTATTAAAATAAATATACAAAATACATATACAATATGGTAAATTTGTATTGAAATTGATATGCAAAATAAACATAAATAATGTAAATTTGAATCAAAATATATACGAATACCCATAAAATAGAGTAAATTTCTATGAAAATATATATTCAAAATACAAATAAAATGATATAAATAAGAATAAAATATATTTATCAAATACCTAAAATAATGTAAATTCGTATAAAATAAATAAACAAAATTACGATAAAAGATGCAAGATACACATTAAATAATGTAAATATTTATAAAAAATATATATACAAAAAAAAATAGAATAATGTGAAATCGTATCAAAATAAATACACCGAATATTAATAAAATAATGTAAATTTGTGAAAACAAAGATGCAAAATTCCCATCAAATAGCACATTTCTTATAAAAATATATATACCAAAATACACTTAAAATAACGTAAATTTGTATAAAATATATATGCAAGATACACATTAAATAATGTAAATGTGTATAAAAATATATATACAAAAAACAAATAGAATAATGTAAAATCGTATCAAAATAAATACACAGAATATCAATAAAATAATGTAAATTTGTATGAAAATAAAGATGCAAAATTCCCAAAATTATCGCATTTTTATAAAATATATATACCAAAATACACATAAAATATTTAAATTTGTATTGAAATAAATATACAAAATGCATATACAGTAAGGTAAATTTGTATTAAAAGAGATATTCTAAAATACATATAAAACAATGTAAATTTGTTTCAAAATATATATACGAATACACATAAAATAAAGTAGATTTCTAAAGAAATATATATACAAAATACATATGAAATTATGTAAATACGTATAAAAATATATATACAAAATACATATCAAATAATGTAAATTTTTGTATATGTATTTTTATAAAAAAATGCTTTATTTTATGGGTATTTTGCATCTTTATTTTCATACAAATTTACGTTATTTTATTGATATTCTGCTCATTTTGATACGATTTGACATTATTCTATGTGTATTTTGTATATATTTTTCATACAAATTTACGTTATTTTATGTGTATTTGTTTATATATTTTGACACAAATTTACAATATTTTATGGGTATTTTGTATATATATTTCAAAAGAAATTTACCTAGTTTTATGTGTATTTTGAATATCTATTTTCATACAAACTCAAATTATTTATATGTATTTTTGTATATATTTCAATACAAATTTTAGTTATGTTATGTGTATTTAGTAAATATAATTTCATTCAAATATATATATTATTATATTGGTATTTTGTAGATTTATATTTATACGAATTTACATTATTTTATATGTACTTTTTATATATTTTTATACGCATTTACATTATTTAATATTTATTTTGAATGTATAATTTTATACAAATTCATGGTATTTTATGTGTATTTGTATATATATTTTCATATAAATTTACATTATTTTATGTGTATTTATATATTTCATTACAAATTTACCTTATTTTATGTTTATTTTGTTTGTGTATTTTGTACATTTATATTTATACACATTTACTCATACAAATTTATATTATTTTATTGGTATTTTGTTTATTTATTTTGATACGAATTACATGATTATATCTTTGTTTTCATACAAATTTAAATTATTTTATTGATATTCTGTGTACTTATTTTGATACGATTTTACATTATTCTATGTATTACAATAATAAATACAGAATACACAAAAATAGATATGCAAAATACATATAAACAATGTAAATTTGTTTCAAAATATATATACGAATACACATGACATGGGTATTTTGAATCTTAATTTTCATACAAATTTACATTATTTTATTAATATTTTCTGTATTTATTTTGATACGATTTTACATTATTTTATTTGTGTTTTGTATATATTTTTTATACATATTTACATTATTTAATGTGTTTTTTGTATATATATTTGATACAAATTTACGTTATTTTAAGTCTATATGTTTATATATTTTCATTCATATTTACATTATTTTATGTGTATTTTGTATATGTATTTCAATACAAATTTACCTAATTTTATGTTTTTTGTATATTTATTTTCATACAAGTTTAAATTATTTTTGTTTATTTTTGTATATAGTTTTATACAAATTAAGGTTATTTTATGAGTATTTTGTATATCTATTTTCATACAAATATACATTCTTTTCATGATATTTTTTTTTGACACGAATTAACATTATTTAATGTGTATTTTGTATATATATTTTTATACGTATTTACATTATTTCAAGTGTATTTTGTATATATATTTCTATAGAAATCTACGTTATTTTATGTGTATTCGTATATATATTTTGAAACAAATTTACATTGTTTTATGTGTATTTTGCATATTTTTTCAATACAAATTTACATTACTGTATGTGCATTTTGTATATTAATTTTAATACAAATTTTGTTAATCTATGTGTATTTTTGTGTATGTATTTTTATAAAAATATGCTTTATTTTATGGGTATTTTGCATCTTTATTTTCATACAAATTTACATTATTTTATTGATATTCTGTGTATTTATTTGGTATGATTTTACATTATTCTATGTGTAGTTTGTATATATATTTTATATAAAATGTATTTGTTTTCATTTGATACAAATCTACATTATTTGATGTGTTTTTTGTACATGTATTTAAATACAAATTTAACTAGTTATATGTGTATTTTGTATATCTATTTTGTATGTATATTTTCATAGAAATTTACTCTATTTTATGAGTATTCGTATATATATTTAGATACAAATTTACATTATTGATGTGTATTTTGCATATCTATTTCAATACAAATTTTCTTTATTGTACGTGCATTTTGTATATTTATTTTAATACAAATTTAATTATTTTATATGTATTTTGTATAAATATTTTATGCAAATATGCGTTATAATATGGATATTTTGCAGCTTTATTTTCATACAAATTTACATTATTTTATATATATTATCTTTAATTATTTTGATACGATTTAACATTATTCTATGTTTATTTTGTATATATATTTTATACATATTTACATTATTTAAGGTTTATTTTGTATATATATTATATACAAAATTACATTATTTTATGTTTATTTTTTATATATTTTATACAAATTTACATTATTTTGTGTATTTTGTTTAAATATTTTCATAAAAAATTACGTTATTTTATTGTGTGTATTCGTATATATTTTGATACAAATTTTATACAAATTAATGTTATTTTATGTGTATTTGTATATATATTTTCATTCAAATTTATATTCTTTTATGTGTATTTTTTCATATATTTCATTACAAATTTACCTTATTTTATGTTTATTTTGTATATCTATTTCATTCAATTTTAAATTATTTTATGTGTATATTTGTATTTGTATTTAGGTTATTTTATGTGTATTTTGTATATATATTTTCATCCAAAATACATTATTACATTGGTATTTTCTTAATTTAATTCGATACGAATTTAGATTATTTCATAGGTATTTTGTATACATATTTTTATACTCATTTACATTATCTAATGTGTGTTTTGTATATATATTTTTATGCAAATTTATTTTATGTTCATTTTGTATATATATTTTATAGAAATTTGCGTTATTTTATGTATATAGTTTTATATAAATTTACGTTATTTTATGTGCATTTTGTATATTTATATTTATACAAATACACATTCTTTTATTGCTGTATTGTTTATTTATATTTATACGAATTTACATTATTTTATGTGTATTTTGTATACATTTTTTTATACGTATTTACTTAATTTTATGGTTATTTTGTATATGTATTTTTATAGAAATCTACGTTATTTTATGTGTATTCGCATATATATTTTGCAACAAATTTACATTATTTTATATGTATTTTGCATATCTATTTCAATACAAATTTACCTTATTGTATGTGCATTTTGTATATTTATTTTGATACAAATTCAAATATTTTATGTGTATTTTGGTATCAATAATTTTATAAAAAACGCGTTATTTTATAGGTATTTTGCATCTTAATTTTCATACAAATTTACATTATTTTATTAATATTCTGTGTATATATTTTGATACGATTTTACATTATTCTATTTGTGTTTTGTATATATTTTTAAAACATATTTACATTATTTAATGTGTATTTTGTATATATATTTCATTCATATTTAAGTGATTATATGTGTATTTGTTTATATATTTTCTCTCAAATTTACATTATTTTATGTGTATTTTGTATATGTATTTAAATAGAAATTAACCTAATTTTATGTGTATTTTGTATATTTCTTTTCATACAAATTTAAATTATTTTTTGTATTTTTGTATATAGTTTTATACAAATTTAGGTTATTTTATGTAGCATTTACATTATTTAATGTGTGTTTTGTATATATTTTTATCCAAAGTTAATTTATTTTACGTTCATTTTGGACATATATTTTTATAGAAATTAGCGTTATTTTATATGTATTTGTATATGTTTTCTCATACAAATTTACATTATTTTATTGCTATTTTGTTTATTTAGTTTGATACGAATTACATGATTATATGTGTATTTTGTACATTTTTTATACGTATTTACATTACTTAATGTGTATTTTGTTTATATATTTAAAAAAAATTACGTTATTATATGTATTTGTATAAATATTTTGATACAATTTTCCATTATTTTATGTATTTTATATATACATTTCAACTCAAATTTAGCTTATTTTATCTGTATTTTGTATATCTATTTTCATACAAATTTAATTACTTCTGTGTATTTTTGTATATAGTTTTATACAAATTTACGTTATTTTATGTGTATTTTGTATATATATATTTATACAAATACACATTCTTTTATTGGTATTTTGTTTATTTATTTTGATACGAATTTACATTATTTTATGTGTATTTTGTAAACATTTTTTATACGTATTTACTTCATTTTACGTGTATTTTGTATATATTTTTATACAAATCTACGTTATTTTATGTGTATTCGTATATATATTTTGAAACAAATTTACATTGTTTTATATGTATTTTGCATATCTATTTCTATACAGATTTACCTTATTGTATGTGTATTTTGTATATTTATTTTAATACAAATAAAAAATTCTGTGTATTTTTGTATATATATTTAAAAAAAATGCGTTATTTCATGGGTATTTTGTTTCTTTATTTTCATACAAATTTACATTATTTTATTAATATTCTGTGTATTTATTTTGATACGATTTTACATTATTCTATTTGTGTTTTGTATATATTTCTTTATACAAATTTACGTTATTTTAAGTGTATTTGTTTATGTATTTTCATTCAAATTTACAGCATTTTATGTGTATTTTGTATATGTATTTATTTTATGTGTATTTGTTTATATATTTTGACACAAATTTACAATATTTTATGGGTATTTTGTATATACATTTCAAAAGAAATTTACCTAGTTTTATGTGTATTTTGTATATCTATTTTCATACAAACTCAAATTATTTCTATGTATTTTTGTATATATTTTAATGCAAATTTTAGTTATGTTATGTATTTTGTAAATCTATTTTCATTCAAATATATATTATTTTATTTTTGTTTTGTTGATTTATATTGAAATGAATTTACATTATTTTATATGTTCTTTGTATATATATTTTTATACGATTTTCCATTATTTAATATTTATTTTGAATATATATTTTTATACAAATTCATGGTATTTTATGTGTATTTGTATATATATTTTCATATAAATTTACATTATTTTATGTGTATTTTGTACATATATTTTATTACAAATCTACCTTATTTTATGTTTATTTTGTATGTGTATTTTGTATATTTATATTTATCCAAATACACATTCATTTATTATTTTGTTTATTTATTTTAACTCAATTTACGTTCTTTTATCGGAATTTTATTTATTTATTTTGATACGAATTTTCATTTTTTTAGGTGTATTTGATATATATATTTTTATACTTATTTACATAATTTTATATGTATTTTGAATATATATTTTCATAGAAATTTACTCTATATGTATATGTATAGAAAATACACATGAAATAATCTAAATTCGTATCGAAATAAATGAACAAAATACCGATAAAATAATAATTTTGAATGAAAATATATATAGAAAATACACATAAAATAAAGTAAATACAAATAAATATATACACATAAAATGATTTGAATTTGAATGAAAATAGATATAAAAATAAACTTAAAATAAGGCAAATTTATAATGAAATATATATACAAAATACACATAAAATAATGTAGATTTGTTTCAAAATATATATACGAATACACATAAAATAACCTAGATTTCTATAGAAATATATATACAAAATACACATGAAATGTTGTAAATACGTATAAAAATATATATACAAAATACACATTAAATAATGTAAATTCGTGTCAAGATAAATAACTAAAATATCAATAAAAGAATGAGTATTTGTATGAAAATACATATAAAAAATACACATAAAATAACGTAAATTTGTATAAAACTATATATATATAAATACACAAAAATAAGTTAAATTTGTATAAAAATAAATATACAAAATACACATAAAATTAGGAAAATTTGTAAAGAAATACATATACAAAATACACATAAAATAATGTAAATTTGAATGAAAATATATAAACAAATACACTTAAATTAACATAAATTTGTATAAAATATATATAAAAAATACTCATTAAATAATGTAAATATGTATAAAAAATATATATACAAAACACAAATAGAATAATGTAAAATCGTATTAAAATAAATAGACAGAATGTAAATAAAATAATGTAAATTTGTATGAAAATAAAGATGCAACATACCCATAAAATAACGCATTTTTTTATAAATAAACAAAATACACATGAAAGGATGTAAATACGTATAAAAATATATACAAAATACACATTAAATAAAGTAAATTCGCGTCAAAATAAATAAACAAAATGTCAATAAAAGAATGTATTTATATGAAAATAAATATACAAAATACACATAGGATACCATAAATTTGTATAAAACTATATACAAAATACACACAAAAAAATTATATTTGTATGAAAATAAATATACAAAATACACATAAAATTAGGTAAATTTGTATTGAAATACATATACAAAATACACATAAAATACTGTAAATTTGAATGAAAATACATAAACAAATACACTTAAAATAACTTAAATTTGTATAAAAAAGGTATATACAAAACACAAATAGAATAATGTAAAATCGTATCAAAATAAATACACAGAATATTAATAAAATAATGTATATTTGTATGAAAATAAGAAGCAAAATACCCATAAAATAACGCATTTTTTTTTAAATATATATACAAAAATACACATAAAAAAATTTATTTGTATTAAAATAAATATACAAAATACACATACAATAAGGTAAATCTGTATTGAAATAGATATGCAAAATACATAAATTATAAAACAATGTGAATTTGTTTCAAAATATATATACGAATACACATAAAATAACGTAGATTTGTATAAAAATATATATACAAAATAAACGTAAAATGAAGTAAATACGTATAAAAAAATGTATACAAAATACACATAAAATAATGTAAATTCGTATCAAAATAAATATTTTTATAAGAAATGCGCTATTTGATGGGAATTTTGCATCTTTATTTTCATACAAATTTACATTATTTTATTAATATTCGTGTATTTATTTTGATACGATTTTACATTATTCTATTTGTTTTTGTATATATTTTTTATACATATTTATATTATTTAAATGTATCTTGCATATATATTTCATACAAATTTATTATCTATTATTTATTTTCATTCAAATACACATTCTTTTCATGATATTTTGTTTATTTATTTTGACACGAATTTACATTACTTAATATGTATTTTATATATATATTTTTATACGTATTTACATAATTTCATGTATATTTTGTTTAAATATTTCTATAGAAATCTACGTTATTTTATGTGTATTCGTATATATATTTTGAAACAAATTTACACTCTTTTATTTGTATTTTGCGTTTTTTTTCAATACAAATTTACCTTATTGTATGTGTGCATTTTGTATATTAATTTTAATACAAATTTAATTATTCTATGTGTATTTTTGTATATGTATTTTTTAAAAAAAATATGCTTTATCTTATGGGTATTTTGCATCTTTATTTTCATACAAATTTAAATTATTTTATTGATATTCTGTGTACTTATTTTGATACGATTTTACATTACTCTATGTATAACAAAAATAAATACAGAATGCACTAAAATAGATATGCAAAATACATTTAAAACAATGTAAATTTCTTTCAAAATATATATACGAATACACATAAAATAACGTAGATTTCTATAAAAAATATATATACAAAATACACATAAAATTAAGTAAATACGTATAAATGTATACAAAATACATAAAATAATGTAAATTCGTATAAAAAAAAATAAAAAAAATACCAATAAAAGAATGTGTATTTGTATAAATATATATATATATATATATATATATATATATATATATATATATATATATATATATATATATATATATATATATATATATATATATATATATATATATATATATATATATATATATATATATATATATGTTTAAAACTATACAAAATACAGATGAAATGATGTAAATACGTATAACATTATATATACAAAAGTCACATTTAATAATGTAAATTCACTTCAAACTAAATAAACAAAATATCAATAAAATAATGTGTATTTGTATGAAAATAAATATACAAACTACACATAAAATAACCTAAATTTGTATAAAACTATATTAAAAAATACACAAAAATAGTTTAAATTTGTAGGAAAATAAATATACAAAATAAACATAAAATTAGGTAAATTTGTATTGAAATACATACACAAAAGACACAAAAATAATGTAAATTTGAACGAAAATACATAAACAAATACACTTAAAATAACGTAAATTTGTATAAAAAAATATGTACAAAACAAAAATAGAATAATGTAAAATCGTATCAAAATAAATACACAGAATATTAATAAAATAATGTAAATTTGTATGAATAAAAAAAAAAATACCCATAAAATAACGCATTTTTTATTTATAAAATATATATACCAAAATACATCAAAAAATAAATTTGTATTTAAATATATATACAAAAAACACATACAATAAGGTAAATTTGTATTGAAATAGATATACAAAATACATATAAAACAATGTAAATTTGTTTCAAAATATATATACGAATACACATAAAATAACGTAGATTTCTATAAAATATATATACAAAATACACATAAAATGAAGTAAATACGTATAAAAATGTATACAAAATACACATAAAATAATGTAAATTCGTATCAAAATAAATAAACAAAATACCAGTAAAAGAATGTGTATTTGTATGAATATAAATATACAAAATACACATAAAATAACGTAAATTTATATAAAACTATATACAAAAATACACAGAAGTAATTAAATTTGTATGAAAATATATACAAAATACACACGAAATAAGCTAAATTTGAATTGAAATATATATACAAAATACATGAAATAAAGTAAATTTGAATCAAAATATTTATACAAATACACATATAAAAACGTAAATTTGTATGAAAATATATAAACAAAATACACATTAAATAATGTAAATACGTATAAAAATTTTTTTTACAAAATACACCAATAATCAAGTCATTCGTATCAAAATAAATAAACAAAAAACTAATTAAATAATGTAAATTTGTATGAGAAAACATATACAAAATACACATAAAATAACGTTTTAAGTTTCTATAAAAATATATGTACAAAATTGCACATAAAATTAGTTTGCATAAAAAAATATATACAAAACACACATTAGATAATGTAAATGAGTATAAAAATATGTATACAAAATACCTATGAAATAATCTAAATTCGTATCGAGTTAAATTAAGAAAATAACAATAAAATAATGTAATTTTGGATGAAAATATATATAGAAAACACACATAAAATAACCTAAATACAAATACAAATATACACATTAAATAATCTAAAATTGAATGAAATAAATATACAAAATAAACATAAAATAATGTAAATTTGTAATAAAATATATGTAAGAATACACATAAAATAATATAAATTTGTATGAAAATATATATACAAATACTCATAAAATAACATGAATTTGTATAAAATGTTTCAAAATATATACGAATACACACAATAAAATAACGTAAATTTTTATGAAAATGTATATATAAAATACACATAAAATAGTTTAAATACGTAGAAAAATATATATACAAAATACACATAAAATAATGTAAATTCGTAAAAAATTAAATACACAAAATTCCAATAAAAGAATGTATATTTGTAGAAAATTATATATACAAAAAACAAATAAAATAACTAAAATTTGTATAAAAATATATACAAATATACACAAAAATAATTTAAATTTGTTTGAAAATAGATATGCAAAATACACATAAAGTTAGGCAAATTTGTATTGAAATACATATACAAAACTCACATAAAATAATGAAATTTGTATGAAAATATATAAACAAATACATATAAAATCACGTAAATTTGGATAAAATATATATATACAAAATATACATTAAATATTTTAAATATGTATAAAAATATATTATATTATATATATTTTATTGATATTTGCGTTATTTATGTGTATTTTGTATATATTTTCTCATAGAAATTTACATTAGTTTAGTGGTATTTTGTCTATTTATTTTGATACGAATTACATGATTATTGTGTATTTTTACATTTTTTTATACGTATTTACATTATTTAATGTGTATTTTGTTTATATATTTTATACAAATTTACGTTATTATATGTGTATTTGTATAGGTATTTTGATACAAATTTACATTATTTTATGTATTTTATATATATTTCAATTCAAATTTAGCTTATTTTATGTGTATTTTGTATATCTATTTATTTTAATACAAAATCAAATATTTTATGTTTTTTCGTATATATATTTTTATAAAAAATGCGTTATTTTATGGGTATTTTGCATCTTAATTTTCATACATATTTACATTATTTTATTAATATTTTCTGTATTTATTTTGATACGATTTTACATTATTTTATTTGTGTTTTGTATAAATTTTTTTATTCATATTTACATTATTTAATGTTTTTTTTGTATATATATTTGATACAAATTTACGTTATTTTAAGTCTATATGTTTATATATTTTCATTCAAATTTACATTATTTTATGTGTATTTTGTATATGTATTTCAATACAAATTTACCTTTTTTATATGTTTTTTGTATATTTATTTTCATACAAGTTTAAATTATTTTTGTTTATTTTTGTATATAGTTTTATACAAATTTAGGTTATTTTATGTGTATTTTGTATATCTATTTTCATACAAATACACATTCTTTTCATGATATTTTGTTTATTTATTTTGACACGAATTAACATTATTTAATGTGTAATTTGTATATATATTTTTATACGTATTAACATTATTTCAAGTGTATTTTATATATATTTCTATAGAAATCTGCGTTATTTTATGTGTATTCGTATATATATTTTGAATCAAATTTACATTATTTTATGTGTATTTTGCATATTTTTTCAATACAAATTTACCTTATTGTATGTGCATTTTGTATATTAATTTTAATACAAATTTGATTAATCTATGTGTATTTTTGTATATGTTTTTTTTTATAAAAATATGCTTTATTTTATGGGTATTTTGCATTTTTATTTTCATACAAATTTACATTATTTTATTGATATTCTGTGTATTTATTTTGATATGATTTTACATTATTCTATGTGTATTTTGTATATATATTTTATATAAAATGTATTTGTTTTCATTTCATACAAATCTACATTATTTTATGTGTTTTTTTTACATGTATTTAAATACAAATTTAACTAGTTATATGTGTATTTTGTATATCTATTTTGTATGTATATTTTCATAGAAATTTACTCTATTTTATGAGTATTCGTATATATATTTTGATACAAATTTACATTATTGATGTGTATTTTGCATATCTATTTCAATACAAATTTACTTTCTTGTACGTGCATTTTGTATATTTATTTTAATACAAATTTAACTATTTTATATGTATTTTTGTATATATATTTCTATGCAAATATGCGTTATTATATGGATATTTTGCATCTTTGTTTTCATACAAATTTACATTATTTTATTGATATTCTCTTTATTTATTTTGATACGATTTAACATTATTCTATGTGTATTTTGTATATTTTTTTTATACATATTTACATTATTTAATGTTCATTTTGTATATATATTTTATCCAAATTTACATTATTTTATGTGTATTTGTTTATATATTTTCATACATATTTACACTATTTTATGTGTATTTGTATATATATTTTCTACGTATTTAAATTATTTGATGTGTATTTTGTATATACATTTTCATAAAAAAATTACGCTATTTTATTGTGTGTATAAGTATATATTTTGATACAAATTTTATACAAATTCATGTTATTTAATGTGTATTTGTATATATATTTTCATACAAATTTATATTATTTTGTGTTTTTTTTCATATATTTCATTACAAATTTACCTTATTTTATGTTTATTTTGTATATTTATTTCATTCAATTTTAAATTATTTTATGTGTATATTTGTATTTGTATTTAGGTTATTTTATGTGTATTTTGTATATATATTTTCATTCAAAATTACATTATTTTATTGATATTTTCTTAATTTAATTCGATACAATTGAGATTATTTCATAGGTATTTTGTATACATTTTTATACTCATTTACATTATCTAAAGTGTGTTTTGAATATATATTTTTATGCAAATTTTTTATGTTCATTTTTGTACATATATTTTTATAGAAATTTGCGTTATTTTATGTATATAGTTTTATATAAATTTACGTTATTTTATGTGCATTTTGTATATTTATATTTATACAAATACACATTCTTTTATTGGTATATTGTTTATTTACATTTATACGAATTTACATTATTTTATGTGTATTTTGTATACATTTTTTTATACGTATTTACTTAATATTATGTGTATTTTGTATGTATTTTTATAGAAATCTACGTTATTTTATGTGTATTCGTATATATATTTTGAAACAAATTTACATTATTTTATATGTATTTTGCATATCTATTTCAATACAAATTTACCTTATTGTATGTGCATTTTGTATATTTATTTTAATACAAATTGAAATATTTTATGTGTATTTTGGTATCAATTTTTTTTATTTTATAGGTATTTTGCATCCTAATTTTCATACAAATTTACATTATTTTATTAATATTCTGTGTATATATTTTGATACGATTTTACATTATTCTATTTGTGTTTTGTATATATTTTTTTTATACATATTTACATTATTTAATGAGTATTTTGATTATATATTTCATACAAATTTACGTTATTATATGTGTATTTGTTTATATATTTTCTTTCAAATTTACATTATTTTATATGTATTTTGTATATGTATTTCAATACAAATTAACCTAATTTTATGTGTATTTTGTATATTTCTTTTCATACAAATTTAAATTATTTTGTGTATTTTTGTATATAGTTTTATACAAATTTAGGTTATTTTATGTACGGATTTACATTATTTAATGTGTGTTTTGTATATATATTTTTATCCAAAGTTACTTTATTTTACGTTCATTTTTGTATATGTTTTCTCATACAAATTTACATTATTTTATTGATATTTTGTTTATTTAGTTTGATACGAATTACATGATTATATGTGTATTTTGTACATATTTTTTATACGTATTTACATTACTTAATGTGTATTTTGTTTATATATTTTTAAACAAATTTACGTTATTATATGTATTTTTATAAATATTTTGATACAAATTTACATTATTTTATGTAATTTCTATATACATTTCAATTCAAATTTAGCTTATTTTATCTGTATTTTGTATATCTATTTTCATATGAATTTAATAACTTCTGTGTATTTTTGTATATAGTTTTAAAAAAAATTACGTTATTTTATGTGTATTTTGTATATTTATATTTATACAGATACACATTCTTTTATTGGTATTTTGTTTATTTATTTTGATACGAGTTTACATTATTTTATGTGTATTTTGTATACATTTTCTTATACGTATTTACTTCATTTTATGTGTATTTTGTATATATATTTTTATACAAATCTACGTTATTTTATGTGTATTCGTATATATATTTTGAAACAAATTTACATTGTTTTTTATGTATTTTGGATATCTATTTCAATACAGATTTACCTTATTGTATGTGTATTTTGTATATTTATTTTAATACAAATTAATTTTTTCATGTGTATTTTTGTATATATATTTTTATAAAAAAAATGCGTTATTTAATGGGTATTTTGCATCTTTATTTTCATACAAATTTACATTATTTTATTAATATTCTGTGTATTTATTTTGATACGATTTTACATTATTCTATTTGTGTTTTGTATATATTTTTTTATACAAATTTACGTTATTTTAAGTGTATTTGTTTATGTATTTTCTTTCAAATTTACAGTATTTTATGTGTATTTTGTATATGTATTTCAATACAAATTTACCTAATTTTATGTGTATTTTGAATATTTATTTTCATACAAATTTAAATTATTTTTGTGTATTTTTGTATATAGTTTTATACAAATTTATGATATCTTATGTGTATTTTGTATATTTATTTTCATACAAATACACATTCTTTTATTGACATTTTGTTTATCTATTTTGACGCGAATTTACATTATTTAATGTGTATTTTGTATATATATTTTTATACGTATTTACATCCTTTCATGTGTATTTTGTATATTTATAAAAAATGCGTTATTTTATGGGTATTTTGCATCTTTATTTTCATTATAAATTTGCCTTATTTTAAGTTTATTTTTATATCTATTTTCATTCAAATTCAAATCATTTTATGTGTATATATTTATTTGTATTTACGTTATTTTATGTGTATTTTCTATATATATTTTCATTCAAAATTACATTATTTTATCGGTATTTTGTTCATTTATTTCGATACGAATTTAGATTATTTCATGTGTATTTTCTATACATATACATATAGAGTAAATTTCTTTGAAAATATATATTCAAAATACATATAAAATTATGTAAATAAGTATAAAAATATATATATCAAATACACCTAAAAAAGAAAATTCGTATCAAAATAAATAAAGAAAATTCCGATAAAAGAACGTAAATTCGAATTAAAATAAATAAACAAAATACCAATAAAAGAATGTGTATTTGGATAAATATAAATATACAAAATACACATACAAAATAAACATAAAATAAAGAAGATTTTTAATAAATATATGTAAAATACACATAAAATAATGTAAATTTATATGAAAATATATATACAAATACACATAAAATACCATGAATTTGTATAAAATTATACATTCAAAATAAATATTAAATAATGGAAAAGCGTATTAAAATATATATACAAAGTACATATAAAATAATGTAAATTCGTATAAATATAAATCAACAAAACACCAATAAAATAATATATATTTGAATGAAAATAAATTTACAAAATACACATAACATAACTAAAAGTTGTATTAAAATATATACAAAAATACATAGAAATAATTTGAGTTTGTATGAAAATAGATATACAAAATACACATAAAACTAGGTAAATTTCTTTTGAAATGTATATACAAAATACCCATAAAATATTGTAAATTTGTGTCAAAATATATAAACAAATACACATAAAATAACGTAAATTTGTATGAAAAATATATACAAAATACACATAGAATAATGTGAACTCCTATCAAAATGAATGAGCAGAATATCAATAAAATAATGTAAATTTGTATGAAAATAAAGAGACAAAATACCCAAAAAATAAAGAATATGTTTATAAAATACAGATACAAAAAAACATCTGATAATTAAATTTGTATTAAAATTAATATACAAAATGCGTATATAATAAAGTAAATTTGTTTTGAAAAAATATGCAACATACACGTTTACTCATACAAATTTATATTATTTTATTGGTATTTTGTTTATTTATTTTGATACGAATTACATGATTATATGTGTATTTTGTACATATTTTTTCATACGTATTTACATTATTTAATGTGTATTTTGTTTATATATTTTCATACAAATTTACGTTATTATATGTGTATTTGTATAAATATTTTGATACAAATTTACTTTATTTCATGTATTTTGTATATATTTCAAATCAAATTTAGCTTATTTCGTGTGTATTTTGTATATATTTTCATATAAATTTAATTACTTCTGTGTATTTTTGTATATAGTTTTATATAAATTTACGTTATTTTATGTGTATTTATTTATTTTGTATGTGTATTTTGTATATTTATATTTATCCAAATACGCATTCTTTTATTGGTATTTTGTTTATTTATTTTGATACGATTTTACATTATTTTATGATATATATTTTATCCAAATTTACATTATTTTATGTGTATCTGTTTATATATTTTCATACATATTTACATTATTTTATGTGTTTTTTGTATATATATTTTTCTACGTATTTAAATTATTTTATGTGTATTTTGTATATACATCTTCATAAAAAAATTACGTTATTTTATTGTGTGTATAAGTATTTATTTTGATACAAATTTTATACAAATTCATGTTATTTAATGTGTATTTGTATATATATTTTCATACAAATTTACATTATTTTATGTGATTTTTTCATATATTTCATTACAAATTTACCTTATTTTATGTTTATTTTGTATATTTATTTCATTCAATTTTAAATTATTTTATGTGTATATTTGTATTTGTATTTAGGTTATTTTATGTGTATTTTGTATATATATTTTCATCCAAAATTACATTATTTTATTGGTATTTCTTAATTTAATTCGATACGAATTTAGATTATTTCATAGGTATTTTGTATACATATTT
This sequence comes from Eriocheir sinensis, assembly GCF_024679095.1. Lineage (NCBI taxonomy): Eukaryota > Metazoa > Arthropoda > Malacostraca > Decapoda > Varunidae > Eriocheir > Eriocheir sinensis. The sequence continues at coordinate 171,271 of NW_026110640.1, forward strand.
TTATACTTATTTACATTATCTAATGTGTGTTTTCTAGATATATTTTTATGCAAATTTATTTAATGTTCATTTTTGTACATATATTTTTATAGAAATTTACGTTATTTTATGTGCATTTTGTATATATATATTTATACAAATACACATTCTTTTATTGGTATATTGTTTATTTACATTTATACGAATTTACATTATTTTATGTGTATTTTGTATACATTTTTTATACGTATTTACTTAATTTTATGTGTATTTTGTATATGTATTTTTATAGAAATCTACGTTATTTTATGTGTATTCGTATATATATTTTGAAGCAAATTTACATTATTTTATATGTATTTTGCATATCTATTTCAATACAAATTTACCTTATTGTATGTGCATTTTGTATATTTATTTTAATACAAGTTCAAATATTTTATGTGTATTTTGGTATCAATAATTTTTAAAAAATGCGTTATTTTATAGGTATTTTGCATCTTAATTTTCATTTTATATGTACTTTGTATATATATTTTTATACGCTTTTACATTATTTAATATTTATTTTGAATATATATTTTTATACAGATTCATGGTATTTTATGTGTATTTGTATATATATTTTCATATAAATTTACATTATTTTATGTGTATTTTGTACATATATTTTATTACAAATCTACCTTATTTTATGTGTATTTTGTATCTGTATTTAGTATATTTATATTTATCCAAATACACATTCTTTTATTGGTATTTTGTTTATTTATTTTAATTCGAATTTACATTATTTTATGAATATTTTGTATACATTTTTTTATACGTATTTACTTAATTTTAGGTGTATTTTGTACATATATTTTTATAGAAATCTACGTTTTTTTATTTGTATTCGTATATATATTTTGAAACAAATTTATATTGTTTTATATGTATTTTTGCATATCTCTTTCAATACAAATTTACCTTATTGTATGTGCATTTTGTATATTTATTTCAATACAAATTTAAATATATTATGTGTATTTTGGTATATATATTTTTATAAGAAATGCGCTATTTTATGGGAATTTTGTATCTTTATTTTCATACAAATTTACATTATTTTATTAATATTCGGTGTATTTATTTTGATACGATTTTACATTATTCTATTTGTTTTTTGTATATACTTTTTTAAACATATTTACATTATTTAATGTGTATCTTGCATATATATTTTATACAAATTTATTATCTATTATCTATTTTCATACAAATACACATTCTTTTCATGATATTTTGTTTATTTATTTTGACACGAGTTTACATTATTTGATATGTATTTTGTATATATATTTTTATACGTATTTACATAATTTCATATGTATTTTGTATATATATTTCTATAGAAATCTACTTTATTTTATGTGTATTCGTATATATATTTTGAAACAAATTTACATTGTTTTATATGTATTTTTGAATATCTCTTTCAATACAAATTTACCTAACTGTATATGCATTTTGTATATTAATTTCAATACAAATTTAAATATTTTATGAGTATTTTGGTATATATTTTTTATTAAAAATGCGATAATTTTTGGGAATTTTGCATCTTTATTTTCATACAAATTTACATTATTTTATTGATATTCTGTGTATTTATTTTGATACGATTTTACATTATTCTATTTGTTTTTTGTATATATTTTTTTATAGACATTTACATTATTTAATGTGTTTCTTGCATATATATATTTTATACAAATTTACATTATTTTAAGTGTATTTGTTTATATATTTTCATTCAAATTTACATTATTTGATGTGTATTTTATATATGTATTTCCATACAAATATACCTAATTTTATGTGTATTTTGTATATTTCTTTTCAAACAAATTTAAATTATTTTTGTGTATTTTTGTACATAGTTTTATACAAATTTAGGTTATTTTATGTACGCATTTACATTATTTAGTGTGTGTTTTTTATATATATTTTTATGCTAATTTACTTTATTTTATGTGTATTTTTGTACATATATTTTTATAGAAATTTGCGTTATTTGTATATGTTTTCTCATACAAATTTACATTATTTTATTGCTATTTTGTTTATTTATTTTGATACGAATTACTTGATTATATGTGTATTTTGTACATATTTTTTATACGTATTTACATTACTTAATGTGTATTTTGTTTATATATTTTTAATCAAATCTACGTTATTATATGTATATGTATAAATATTTTGATACAGATTTACACTATTTTATGTATTTTGTATGTACATTTCAATTCAAATTTAGCTTATTTTACATGTATTTTGTTTATACATTTTCATACAAATTTAATAACTTCTGTGTATTTTTGTATATAGTTTTATACAAATTTACGATATTTTATGTGTATTTTGTATATTTATATTTATACAAATACACTTTCTTTTACTAGTATTTTGTTTATTTATTTTAATACGATTTTTATGTGTATTTTGTATTCATTTTTTTATACATATTTACTTCATTTTATGTGTATTTTGTATATATTTTTATAGAAATCAACGTTATTTTATGTGTATTCATATATAAATTTTGAAACAAATTTACATTGTTTTATATGTATTTTGCATATCTATTTCAATACAAGTTTACCTTACAGTATGTGCATTTTTTATATTTATTTTAATACAAATTTTAATATTTTATGTGTATTTTGGTATATATATTTTTATAAAAAATGCGTTATTTTATGGCTATTTTCCTTCTTTATTTTCATACAAATTTACATTATTTTATTAATATTCTGTGTATTTATTTTGATACGATTTTACATTATTCTATTTGTTTTTTGAATATTTTTTTTATACATATTTACATTATTTAATTAGTATTTTGTATATATATTTGATACAAATTTACGTTATTTTAGGTGTATATGTTTATATACTTTCATTCAAACTTCCATTATTTAATGTGTATTTTGTATATGTATTTCAATACAAATTTACCTAATTTTATGTGTATTTTGTATATCTATTTTCATACAAATACACATTCTTTTATTGATATTTTGTTTATTTATTTTGACGAGATTTTAAATTATTTAATGTGTATTTTGTATATATATTTTTATACGTATTTACATCATTTCATGTGTATTTTGTATATATATTTCTATAGAAATCTACGTAATATTATGTGTATTCGTATATAGATTTTTAAACAAATCTACACTTTTATGTGTATTTTGCATATTTTTTCAATACAAATTTACCTTATTGTATATGCATTTTGTATATTAATTTTAATACAAATTTAATTATTCTATGTGTATTTTTGTATATGCCTTTTTATAAAAATATGCTTTATTTTATGGTTATTTTGCATCTTTATTTTCATACAAATTTACGTTATTTTACTGATATTCTGCTCATTCATTTTGATACGATTTGACATTATTCTATGTGTATTTTGTAAATATTTTTCATACAAATTTACGTTATTTTATGTGTATTTGTTTATATATTTTGACACAAATTTACATTATTTTATGGGTATTTTGTATATATATTTCAAAAGAAATTTACCTAGTTTTATGTGTATTTTGTATATCTATTTTCATACAAACTCAAATTATTTTTATATATTTTTGTATATATTTCAATCCAAATTTTAGTTATGTTATGTGTATTTTGTAAATCTATTTTCATTCAAATATATATTATTTTATTGGTATTTTGTTGATTTATATTGATACGAATTTACATTATTTTATATGTACTTTGTATATATATTTTTATACGCATTTACATTATTTAATATTTATTTTGAATATATAATTTTATACAAATTCATGGTATTTTATGTGTATTTGTATATATATTTTCATATAAATTTACATTATTTTATGTGTATTTTGTACATATATTTCATTACAAATTTACCTTATTTTATGTTTATTTTGTATGTGTATTTTGTACATTTGTATTTATACACGTTCACTCATACAAACTTATATTATTTTATTGGTATTTTGTTTATTTATTTTGATACGAATTACATGATTATATGTGTATTTTGTACACATTTTTTTATACGTATCTACATTATTTAATGTGTATTTTGTTTATATATTTTCGTACAAATTTACGTTATTATATGTGTATTTGTATAAATATTTTGATACCAATTTACTTTATTTCATGTATTTTGTATATATTTTTCAATTCAAATTTAGCTTATTTTGTGTGTGTTTTCTATATATTTTCATACAAATTTAATTACTTCTGTGTATTTTTTTATATAGTTTTATATAAATTTACGTTATTTTATGTGTATTTTGTATATATATTTATACAAATACACATTCTTTTATTGGTATTTTGTTTATTTATTTTGATACGAATTTACATTATTCTATGTATATTTTGTATACATTTTTTATACGTATTTACTTCATTTTATGTGTATTTTGTATATATATTTTTATAGAAATCTACGTTATTTTATGTGTATTCGTATACATATTTTGAAACAAATTTACATTGCTTTATATGTATTTTGCATATGTATTTCAATACAAATTTACCCTATTGTACATATAAAACAATGTAAATTTGTTTCAAAATATATGTACGAATACACATAAAATAACGTAGATTTCTATAAAAATATATATACAAAATACACATAAAATTAAGTAAATACGTATAAAAAATACAAAATACACATAAAATAATGTAAATTGAAACAAAATAAATAAACAAATAATAAATAAAGAATGTGTATTTGTATAAAATATAATAATAAAATATGTATGTAATAAAAAATAATAAAAACACAAATAGAATAATGTAAATCGTATCAATATACCAACACAGAATATTAATAAAAGAATGTAAATTTGTATGAAAATTAAGATGCAAAATACCTATAAAATAACGCATTTTTATAAAATTATTGATACAAAATACACATAAAATATTTGAATTTGTATCAAAATAAATATACAAATGCACATATTAAATAAATTTGTATTGAAATAGATATGCAAAATACATATCAAATAATGTAAATTTGTTTCAAAATATATATGCGAATGCACATAAAATAACGTAGATTTCTATAAAAATACATATACAAAATAACCATAAAATTAAGTAAATACGTATAAAAAATGTATATACAAAATACATAAAATAATGTAAATTCGTATAAATATAAATAAACAATATAGCAATAAAAGAATGTATTTGTATAAATATAAATATACAAAATGCACATAAAATAACGTAAATTTATATAAAACTATATACATAAAATAACGCAAATTTCTATAAAAATATATGTACAAAAATGAACATAAAATAAATTTGCATAAAAATATATATACAAAACACACATTAGATAATGTAAATGAGTATAAAAATATGTATACAAAATACCTATGAAATAATCTAAATTCGTATCGAATTAAATTAAGAAAAGACCAATATAATAATGTAATTTTGGATGAAAATATATATACAAAATAGACATAAAATAACCTAAATACAAATACAAATATACACATAAAATAATTTAAAATTGAATGAAATAAATATACAAAATAAACATAAAATAAGGTAAATTTGTAATGAAATATATGAAAAAATACACATCAAATAATATAAATTTATTATGAAAATATATATACAAATACACATTAAATAACATGAATTTGTATAAAATGTTTCAAAATATATACGAATACACACAATAAAATAACGTAAATTTTTTTGAAAATGTATATATAAAATACACATAAAATAGTTTAAATACGTAGAAAAATATATATACAAAATACACATAAAATAATGTAAATTCGTAAAAAATTAAATACACAAAATTCCAATAAAAGAATGTATATTTGTATGAAAATATATATACAAAAAACAAATAAAATATGTAAAATTTGTATAAAAATATATACAAAAATACACAAAAATAATTTAAATTTGTTTGAAAATAGATATGCAAAATACACATAAAGTTAGGCAAATTTGTATTGAAATACATATACAAAACTCACATAAAGTAATGTAAATTTGTATGAAAATATATAAACAAATACATATAAAATAACGTAAATTTGGATAAAATATATATACAAAATATACATTAAATATTTTAAATATGTTTAAAAATATATTATATTATATATATTTTTATTGATATTTGCGTTATTTATGTGTATTTTGTATATGTTTTCTCATAGAAATTTACATTATTTTATTGGTATTTTGTCTATTTATTTTGATACGAGTTACATGATTATTTGTGTATTTTGTACATTTTTTTTATACGTATTTACATTATTTAATGTGTATTTTGTTTATATATTTTTATACAAATTTACGTTATTATATTTGTATTTGTATAAGTATTTTGATACAAATTTACATTATTTTATGTATTTTGTATATATATTTCAATTCAAATTTAGCTTATTTTATGAGTATTTTGTATATCTATTTATTTTAATACAAAATCAAATATTTTATGTTTTTCATATATATATTTTTATAAAAAATGCATTATTTTATGGGTATTTTGCATCTTAATTTTCATACAAATTTACATTATTTTATTAATATTTTCTGTATTTATTTTGATACGATTTTACATTATTTTATTTGTGTTTTGTATATATTTTTTTATACATATTTACATTATTTAATGTGTTTTTTGTATATATATTTGATACAAATTTATGTTATTTTAAGTCTATATGTTTATATATTTTCATTCAAATTTACATTATTTTATGTGTATTTTGTATATGTATTTCAATACAAATTTACCTAATTTTACATGTTTTTTATATATTTATTTTCATACAAGTTTAAATTATTTTTGTGTATTTTTGTATATAGTTTTATACAAATTTAGGTTATTTTATGTGTATTTTGTATATCTATTTTCATACAAATACACATTCTTTTCATGATATTTTGTTTATTTATTTTGACACGAATTAACATTATTTAATTTTTATTTTGTATATATATTTTTATACGTATTTACATTATTTCAAGTGTATTTTGTATATATATTTCTGTAGAAATCTGCCTTATTTTATGTGTATTCGTATATATATTTTGAAACAAATTTACATTGTTTTATGTATATTTTGCATATTTTTTTAATACAAATTTACTTTATTGTATCTGCATTTTGTATATGAATTTTAATACAAATTTGATTAATCTATGTGTATTTTTGTATATGTATTTTTATAAAAATATGCTTCATTTTATGGGTATTTTGCATCTTTATTTTCATACAAATTTACATTATTTTATTGATATTCTGTGTATTTATTTTGATTTGATTCTACATTATTCTATGTGTATTTTGTATATATATTTTATATAAAATGTATTTGTTTTCATTTCATACAAATCTACATTATTTTATGTGTTTTTTGTACATGTATTTAAATACAAATTTAACTAGTTATATGTGTATTTTGTATATCTATTTTGTATGTATATTTTCATAGAAATTTACTCTATTTTATGAGTATTCGTATATATATTTTGATACAAATTTACATTATTAATGTGTATTTTGCATATCTATTTCAATACAAATTTACTTTATTGTACGTGCATTTTGTATATTTATTTTAATACAAATTTAATTATTTTATATGTATTTTTGTATATATATTTTTATGCAAATATGCGTTATTATATGGATATTTTGCATCTTTATTTTCATACAAATTTACATTATTTTATTGATATTCTCTTTATTTATTTTGATACGATTTAACATTATTCTATGTGTTTTTTGTATATATTTTTTTATATATATATTTACATTAGTTAATGTTAATTTTGTATATATTTTTTATCCAAATTTACATTATTTTATGTGTATTTGTTTATATATTTTCATACATATTTACACTATTTTATGTGTTTTTTGTATATATATTTTTCTACGTATTTAAATTATTTTATGTGTATTTTGTATATACATTTTCATAAAAAAATTACGTTATTTTATAGGTATTTTGCATCTTAATTTTCATACAAATTTACATTATTTTATTAATATTCTGTGTATATATTTTGATACGATTTGACATTATTCTATTTGTATTTTGTATATATTTTTTTATACATATTTACATTATGTAATGTGTATTTTTGTTATATATTTCATACAAATTTACGTTATTATATGTGTATTTGTTTATATGTTTTCTTTCAAATTTACATTATTTTATATGTATTTTGTATATGTATTTCAATACAAATTAACCTAGTTTTATATGTATTTTGTATATTTCTTTTCATACAAATTTAAATTATTTTTGTGTATTTTTGTATATAGTTTTATACAAATTTAGGTTATTTTATGTACACATTTACATTATTTAATGTGTGTTTTGTATATATATTTTCATCCAAAGTTACTTTATTTTACGTTCATTTTTTGACATATATTTTATGGAAATTAGCGTTATTTTATATGTATTTGTATATGTTTTCTCATAAAAATTACATTATTTTATTGATATTTTGTTCATTTAGTTTGATACAATTACATGATTATATGTGTATTTTGTACATATTTTTATACGTATTTACATTACTTAATGTGTATTTTGTTTATATATTTTTAAACAAATTTACGTTATTATATATATTTTTATAAATATTCTGATACAAATTTACATTATTTTATGTATTTTGTATATACATTTCAATTCAAATTTAGCTTATTTTATCTGTATTTTGTATATATATTTTCATACAATTTAATAACTTCTGTGTATTTTTGTATATAGTTTTATACAAATTTACGTTATTTTATGTGCATTTTGTATATTTATATATATACAAATACACATTCTTTATTGGTATTTTGTTTATTTATTTTGATACTAATTTACATTATTTTATGTGTATTTTGCATATCTATTTCAATACAGATTTACCTTATTGTATGTGTATTTTGTATATTTATTTTAATACAAATACACATTCTTTTATTGATATTTTAATTATTTATTTTGACACATATTTACATTATTTAATGTGTATTTTGTATATATATATTTATACGTATTTACAACATTTCATGTGTATTTTGAATATATATTTCTATAGAAATCTACGTTATTTTATGTGTATTCGTATATATATTTTGAAACAAATGTACATTATTTTATGTGTATTTTGTATATATATTTCATTATAAATTTGCCTTATTTTAAGTTTATTTTTATATATATTTTCATTCAAATTCAAATCATTTTATGTGTATATATTTATTTGTATTTACGTTATTTTATGTGTATTTTCTATATATATTTTCATTCAAAATTACATTATTTTATCGGTATTTTGTTCATTTATTTCGATACGAATTTAGATTATTTCATGTGTATTTTCTATACATATACATATAGAGTAAATTTCTATGAAAATATATTTTCAAAATACATATAAAATAATGTAAATAAGTATAAAAATATATATATCAAATACACCTAAAAAAAATGAAAATTCGTATCAAAATAAATAAATAAAATTCCGATAAAAGAACGTAAATTCGAATTAAAACAGATAAACAAAATACCAATAAAAGAATGTGTATTTGTATAAATATAAATATACAAAATACACATACAAAATAAACATAAAATAAGGTAGATTTGTAATAAAATATATGTACAAAATACACATAAAATAATGTAAATTTATATAAAAATATATATACAAATACACATAAAATACCATGAATTTGTATAAAAATATATATTCAAAATAAATATTAAATAATGGAAAAGCGTATAAAAATATATATATACAAAGTACATATAAAATAATACAAATTCGTATCAATATAAATAAACAAAACACCAATAAAATAATATATATTTGAATGAAAATAAATTTACAAAATACACATAACATAACTAAAATTTGTATTAAAATTTATACAAAAATACATAGAAATAATTTGAGTTTGTATGAAAATAGATATACAAAATACACATAAAACTAGGTAAATTTCTTTTGAAATGTATATACAAAATACCCATAAAATATTGTAAATTTGTGTCAAAATATATAAACAAATACACATAAAATAACGTAAATTTGTAAGAAAAATATATACAAAATACACTTAGAATAATGTCAATTCCTATCAAAATGAATGAGCAGAATATCAATAAATTAATGTAAATTTGTATGAAAATAAAGATGCAAAATACCCAAAAAATAAAGAATATGTTTATAAAAATACAGATACAAAAATACACATCGAATAATTAAATTTGTATTAAAATTAATACAAAATGCGTATATAATAAGGTAAATTTGTATTGAAAAAATATGCAACATACACGTTTACTCATACAAATTTATATTATTTTATTGGTATTTTGTTTATTTATTTTGATACGAATTACATGATTATATGTGTATTTTGTACATATTTTTTTTATACGTATTTACATTATTTAATGTGTATTTTGTTTATATATTTTCATACAAATCTACGTTATTATATGTGTATTTGTATAAATATTTTGATACAAATCTACTTTATTTCATGTATTTTGTATATATTTCAATTCAGATTTAGCTTATTTCGTGTGTATTTTGTATATATTTTCATACAAATTTAATTACTTCTGTGTATTTTTGTATATAGTTTTATATAAATTTACGTTATTTTATGTGTATTTTGTATATTTATATTCATACAAATACACATTCTCTTATTGGTATTTTGTTTATTTATTTTGATACGATTTTACATTATTTTATGATATATATTTTATCCAAATTTACATTATATTATGTGTATTTGTTTATATATTTTCATACATATTTACATTATTTTATGTGTTTTTTGTATATATATTTTTCTACGTATTTAAATTATTTTATGTGTATTTTGTATATACATTTTCATAAAAAATTACGTTATTTTATTGTGTGTATAAGTATATATTTTGATACAAATTTTATACAAATTCATTTTGTTTAATGTGTATTTGTATATATATTTTCATACAAATTTATATTATTTTATGTGTATTTTTTCATATATTTCATTACAGATTTACCTTATTTTATGTTTATTTTGTATATTTATTTCATTCAATTTTAAATTATTTTATATGTATATTTGTATTTGTATTTAGGTTATTTTGTAAGTATTTTGTATATATATTTTCATCCAAAATTACATTATTTTATTGGTATTTCTTAATTTAATTCGATACGAATTTAGAGTATTTCCTAGGTAATTTGTATACATATTTTTATACTCATTTACATTATCTAATGAGTGTTTTGTATATATATTTTATGCAAATTTATTTAATGTTCATTTTTGTACATATGTTTTTATAGAAATTTGCGTTATTTTATGTATATAGTTTTATATAACTTTACGTTATTTTATGTGCATTTTGTATATTTATATTTATACAAATACACATTCTTTTATTAGTATATTGTTTATTTACATTTATACAATTTACATTATTTTATGTGTATTTTGTATACATTTTTTATACGTATTTACTTAATTTTATGTGTATTTTGTATATGTATTTTGATAGAAATCTACGTTATTTTATGTGTATTCGTATATATATTTTGAAACAAATTTACATTATTTTATATGTATTTTGCATATCTATTTCAATACAAATTTACCTTATTGTATGTGCATTTTGTATATTTATTTTAATACAAGTTCAAATATTTTATGTGTATTTTGGTATCAATAATTTTATAAAAAATGCGTTATTTTATAGGTATTTTGCATCTTAATTTTCATTTTATATGTACTTTGTATATATATTTTTATACGATTTTACATTATTTAATATTTATTTTGAATATATTTTTTTATACAGATTCATGGTATTTTATGTGTATTTGTATATATATTTTCATATAAATTTACATTATTTTATGTGTATTTTGTACATATATTTTATCACAAATCTACCTTATTTTATGTTTATTTTGTATGTGTATTTAGTATATTTATATTTATCCAAATACACATTCTTTTATTAGTATTTTGTTTATTTATTTTAATTCGAATTCACATTATTTTATGTGTATTTTGTATATATATTTTATAGAAATCTACGTTTTTTATTTGTATTCGTATATATATTTTGAAACAAATTTACATTGTTTTATATGTATTTTGCATATCTCTTTCAATACAAATTTACCTTATTGTATGTGCATTTTGTATATTTATTTCAATACAAATTTAAATATATTATGTGTATTTTGGTATATGTATTTTATAAGAAATGCGCTATTTTATAGAATTTTGCATCTTTATTTTCATACAAATTTACATTATTTTATTAATATTCAGTGTATTTTTTTGATACGATTTTACATTATTCTATTTGTTTTTGTATATACTTTTTTATACATATTTCCATTATTTAATGTGTATCTTGCATATATATTTTATACAAATTTATTATCTATTATCTATTTTCATACAAATACACATTCTTTTCATGATATTTTGTTTATTTATTTTGACACAATTTACATTATTTGATATGTATTTTGTATATATATATATATATATATATATATATATATATATATATATATATATATATATATATATATATATATATATATATATATATATATATATATATATATATATATATATATATGTATATGTATATATATATATATATATATATATATATATACGTATTTACATAATTTCATATGTATTTTGTATATATATTTCTATAGAAATCTACTTTATTTTATGTGTATTCATATATATATTTTGAAACAAATTTACATTGTTTTATATATATTTTTGAATACTCTTTCAATACAAATTAACCTTACTGTATATGCATTTTGTATATTTATTTCAATACAAATTTAAATATTTTATGTGTATTTTGGTATATATATGTTTTTTTCAAAAATGCTATAATTTTTGGGAATTTTGCATCTTTATTTTCATATAAATTTACATTATTTTACTGATATTCTGTGTATTTATTTTTATACGATTTTACATTATTCTAATTGTTTTTTTTTATATTTTTTTATACACATTTACATTATTTAATGTTTATCTTGCATATATATTTTATACAAATTTACGTTATTTTAAGTGTATTTGTTTATATATTTTCATTCAAATTTACATTATTTGATGTGTATTTTGTATACGTATTTCCATACAAATTTACCTAATTTTATGTGTATTTTGTATATTTCTTTTCAAACAAATTTAAATTATTTTTGTGTATTTTTGTATATAGTTTTATACAAATTTAGGTTATTTTATGTACGCATTTACATTATTTAGTGTGTGTTTTCTATATATATTTTTATGCTAATTTACTTTATTTTATGTGCATTTTTGAACATATATTTTTATAGAAATTTGCGTTATTTGTATATTTTTCTCATACAAATTTACATTATTTTATTGCTATTTTGTTTATTTATTTTGATACGAACTACATGATTACATGTGTATTTTGTACATATTTTTTATACGTATTTACATTACATAATGTGTATTTTGTTTATATATTTTTAAACAAATCTACGTTATTATATGTATTTGTATAAATATTTTGATACAGATTTACATTATTTTATGTATTTTGTATGTACATTTCAATTCAAATTTAGCTTATTTTAGCTGTATTTTGTATATATATTTTCATACAAATTTAATAACTTCTGTATTTTTGTATATAGTTTTATACAAATTTACGATATTTTATGGGTATTTTGTATATTTATATATATATACAAATAGACTTTTTTTTAGTGGTATTTTGTTGATTTATTTTTATACGATATTTATGTGTATTTTGTATTTATTTTTTTATACGTATTTACTTCATTTTATTTGTATTTTGTATATATTTTCATAGAAATCAACGTTATTTTATGTGTATTCGTATATATATTTTGAAACAAATTTACATTATTTTATATGTATTTTGCATATCTATTTCAATACAAATTTACCTTACAGTATGTGCATTTTTTATATTTATTTTAATACAAATTTTAATATTTTATGTGTATTTTGGTATATATTTTTTAAAAAAAATGCGTTATTTTATGGCTATTTTGCATCTTTATTTTCAAACAAATTTACATTATTTTATTAATATTCTGTGTATTTATTTTGATACGATTTTACATTATTCTATTTGTGTTTTGTATATATTTTTTTATACATACTTACATTATTTAATTAGTATTTTGTATATATATTTGATACAAATTTACGTTATTTTAAGTGTATATGTTTATATATTTTCATTCAAACTTCCATTATTTTATGTGTATTTTGTATATGTATTTCAATACAAATTTACCTAATTTTATGTGTATTTTGTATATTTATTTTCATACAAATTTAAATTATTTTTATACAAACTTAGGTTATTTTATGAGTATTTTGTATATCTATTTTCATACAAATACACATTCTTTTATTGATATTTTGTTTATTTATTTTGACGAGAATTTAAATTATTTAATTTGTATTTTGTATATATATTTTTATACGTATTTACATCATTTCATGTGTATTTTGTATATATATTTCTATAGAAATCTACGTTATATTATGTGTATTCGTATATAGATTTTTAAACAAATTTACACTTTTATGTGTATTTTGCATATTTTTTCAATACAAATCTACCTTATTGTATATGCATTTTGTATATTAATTTTAATACAAATTTAATTATTTTATGTGTATTTTTGTATATGTATTTTTATAAAAATATGCTTTATTTTATGGGTATTTTGCATCTTTATTTTCATACAAATTTACGTTATTTTATTGATATTCTGCTCATTCATTTTGATACGATTTGACATTATTCTATGTGTATTTTGTAAATATTTTTCATACAAATTTACGTTATTTTATGTGTATTTGTTTATATATTTTGACACAAATTTACAATATTTTATGGGTATTTTGTATATATATATTTCAAAAGAAATTTACCTAGTTTTATGTGTATTTTGAATATCTATTTTCATAAAACTCAAATTATTTTTATGTATTTTTGTATATATTTCAATACAAATTTTAGTTATGTTATGTGTATTTTGTAAATCTATTTTCATTCAAATATATATTATTTTATTGGTATTTTGTTGATTTATATTGATACGAATTTACATTATTTTATATGTACTTTTTATATATATTTTTATACGCATTTACATTATTTAATATTTATTTTGAATATATAATTTTATACAAATTCATGGTATTTTATGTGTATTTGTATATATATTTTCATATAAATTTACATTATTTTATGAGTATTTTGTACATATATTTCATTACAAATTTACCTTATTTTATGTTTATTTTATATGTGTATTTTGTACATTTATATTTATACACGTTTACTCATACAAATTTATATTATTTTATTGGTATTTTGTTTATTTATTTTGATACGAATTACATGATTATATGTGTATTTTGTACACATTTTTTTATACGTATTTACATTATTTAATGTGTATTTTGTTGATATATTTTCATACAAATTTACGTTATTATATGTGTATTTGAATAAATATATTGATACCAATTTACTTCTTTCATGTATTTTGTATATATATTTCAATTCAAATTTAGCTTATTTTGTGTGTGTTTTGTATATATTTTCATACAAATTTAATTACTTCTGTGTATTTTTGTATATAGTTTTATATAAATTTACGTTATTTTATGTGTATTTTATATATTTATATTTATACAAATACACATTCTTTTATTTATTTTGTTTATTTATTTTGATACAATTTACATTATTTTATGTGTATTTTGTATACATTTTTTATACGTATTTACTTCATTTTATGTGTATTTTGAATATATATTTTTATAGAAATCTACGTTATTTTATGTGTATTCGTATACATATTTTGAAACAAATTTACATTGCTTTATATGTATTTTGCATATCTATTTCAATACAAATTTACCTTATTGTACATATAAAACAATGTAAATTTGTTTCCAAAATATATGTACGAATACATAAAATAACGTAGATTTCTATAAAATATATATACAAAATACATAAAATTAAATAAATACGTATAAAAAATGTAAACAATATACACATAAAATAATGTAAATTCGAAACAAAATAAATAAACAAAATACCAATAAAAGAATGTATATTTATAAATATAAATGTACAAAATACACATAAAATAAACATAAAATAAAATAAATTTGTAATGAAATATATGTACAAAATACACATAAAATAATGTAAATTTATATGAAAATATATATACAAATACATAAAATACCATGAATTTGTATAAATTATATACAAAATAAATATTAAATAATGTAAATGCGTATAAAATATATATACAAAGTACATATAAAATCATGTAAATTGTATCAATATAAATCAACAAATACCAATAAAATAATATATATTTGAATGAAAATAGATATACAAAATACACATAACCTAACTAAATTTGTATTGAAATATACAAAATACATAAAAATAATTTGAGTTTGAATGAAAATAGATATTCAAATACACATAAAATAGGTAAATTTCTTTTGAAATATATATACAAAATACATAAAATATTATAAATTTGTGTCAAAATATATATACAAATACACATAAAATAATATAAATTGTATGAAATATATATACAAATACACATAAATAATGTAAATTGTATAAAATTAATATCAATAAAATAACGTAAATTTGTATAAATACACACAATAATAAATAAACATATTTTATAAAATATATATATAAATACACATAAAATAATTTAAATTTGTAGAAAAATATATATACAAAATACATAATAAAATAATGTAAATTATTTAAATGTAAATATACAAAATAACATAAAATAATGTATATTTGTTGAAATATATATAAAATACACATAAAATAAAAATATATATACAAATATATATAAAATATAAAATTTGTTTGAAAATATATGCAAAATACAAATTATATACATATACAAAACTCACAAATAATGTAAATTTGTATGAAAATATATACATATAAAATAACGTAAATTTGGATAAATATATATACAAAATATACATTAAATTTTAAATATATATAAATATATTATATTATATATATTTTATTGATATTTACGTTATTTATATGTATTTGTATATATTTTTCATAAAATTTACATTATTTTATTAGTATGTTGTCTATTTATTTTGATACAGTTACATGATTATTTATGTATTTTGTACATTTTTTATAAATTTACATTATTTAATGTGTATTTTGTATATATATTTTATACAAATTTACGTTATTATATGTATTTGTATATTTATTTTGATACAAATTTACATTATTTTATGTATTTTGTATATATTTTCAATTCAAATTTACTTATTTTATGTGTATTTTGTATATCTATTTTTTTAATACAAAATCAAATATTTTATGTTTTTATATTTATATTTTTATAAAATGCATTATTTTATAGGTATTTGCATCTATTTTATTAATTTACATTATTTATATTATTTTGTATTTATTTTGATACAATTTACATTATTTTATGTATTTGTATATATATATTTATACGCATTTACATTATTTAATATGTATTTTGTATATATATTTCAATACAAATTTACCTAATTTTATATGTATTTTGTATATTTATTTCATACAAATTTACATTATTTTGTGTATTTTGTATATATTTTATACAAATTTAGGTTATTTTATGTATATTTTGTATATCTATTTTCATACAAATACACATTCTTTCATGATATTTTGTTTATTTATTTTGACACAATTAACATTATTTAATGTGTATTTTGTATATATATTTTTATACGTATTTACATTATTTTATAGTATTTTGTATATATATTTTTATAGAAATCTGCGTTATTTTATGTGTATTCGTATATATATTTTGAAACAAATTTACATTTTTTATGTATTTTGCATATTTTTTAATAAATTTACCTTATTGTATGTGCTTTTGTATATTTATTTTAATACAAATTTGATTAATCTATGTGTATTTTTGTATGTATTTTATACAAATTTACATTATTTTATATTGATATTTCTGTGTATTTATTTACAAATTTACATTATTTATGTGTATTTTATATATTTTTATACAAATCTACATTATTTTATGTGTTTTTGTACATGTATTTTATACAAATTTAACAAATTATATGTGTATTTGTATATCTATTTTGTCTGTATATTTTCATAGAAATTTACTCTATTTTATGAGTATTCGTATATATATTTTGATACAAATTTACATTATTAATGTGTATTTAATATATATTTCAATACAAATTTTTTATTGTAAAAATTTTGTATATTTATTTTAATACAAATTTAATTATTTTATATATTTTTGTATATATATTTTATGCAATACGTTATTTTATATGTATTTTGCATCTTTATTTTCATACAAATTTACATTATTTTATTGATATTCTGTTTATTTATTACAAAATTTAACATTATTCTATGTATTTGTATATATATTTTTATATATACATATTTACATTATTTAATAAATTTAATTTGTATATATATTTTATCAAATTTACATTATTTTATATGTATTTTTTATATTTATACAAATACATAAAATAATGTAAATTTGAATGAAAATGAAATATATACAAAATACACATAAAATAATGTAAATTTGAATGTATATATATATACAAAAAACACATTAAATAATGTAAATATGTATAAAAAATATATACAAAACACAAATAAAATAATGTAAAATCGTATCAAAATAAACACAGAAAATATTAATAAAATAATGTAAATTTGTATGAAAATTAAGATGCAAAATACCCATAAAATAACGCATTATTTATAAAAATATATATAAGAAAAAACATAAAATATTTGATTTTGTATTAAAATAAATAGATATACAAAATACACATAAAATAAGCTAAATTAAATGAAAAATATATACAAAATACACATAGAATAATGTAAAATTGTATCAAAATAAATACACAGAATATCAATAAAATAATGTAATTTGGTATGAAAATAAAGATGCAAAATACCCATAAAATAAAGCATATTTTCTTAAAAATACATATACAAAAATACACATAGAATAATTAAATTTGTATTAAAATTAATATACAAAATGCACGTACAATAAGGTAAATTTGTATTGAAAAAATATACAAAATGCACATTAAAGCGTAAATTTGTTTTAAAATCTATATACGAATACACATAAAATAACGTAGATTTCTATAGAAATATATATACAAAATACACATGAAATGATGTAAATACGTATAAAAATATATATATATATACAAAATACACATTAAATAATTTAAATTCTCGTCAAAATAAATAAACAAAATATCAATAAAAGAATGTGTATTTGTATGAAAATAGATATACAAAATACTCATAAAATAACCTAAGTTTGTATAAAACTATATACAAAATTACACAAAAATAATTTAAATTTGTATGAAAATAAATATACAAAATACACATAAAATTAGGTAAATTTGTATTGAAATACATACACAAAATACACATAAAATAATGTAAATTTGAATGAAAATACATAAACAAATACACTTAAAATAACGTAAATTTGTATAAAAAAAATATGTACAAAACACAAATAGAATAATGTAAAATCGTGTCAAAATAAATACACAGAATATTAATAAAATAATGTAAATTTGTATGAAAATAAAAAAGGAAAATATCCATAAAATAACGCATTTTTTTTATTTATAAAAATATATATACCAAAATACACATCAAAAAATTAAATTTGTATTAAAATAAGGTAAATTACAATACAATATTACAATAAGGTAAATTTGTATTGAAATAGATATGCAAAATACATATATAACAATGTAAATTTGTTTCAAAATATATATACGAATACACATAAAATAACGTAGATTTCTATAAAAATATATATACAAAATAAACATAAAATGAAGTAAATACGTATAAAAAAATTTATACAAAATACACATAAAATAATGTAAATTCGTATCAAAATAAATAAACAAAATACCAATAAAAGAATGTGTATTTGTATAAATATAAATATACAAAATACACATAAAATAACGTAAATTTATATAAAACTATATACAAAAATACATAGAAGTAATTAAATTTGTATGAAAATATATACAAAATACACACTAAATAAGCTAAATTTGAATTGAAATATATATACAAAATACACATATTTTGCATATCTATTTTCAAACAAATTAAAATTATTTTTGTGTATTTTTGTATATATTTATTTTTGTTATACATAGAATAATGTAAAATCGTATCAAAATAAGTACACAGAATATCAATAAAATAATTTAAATTTGTATGAAAATAAAGATGCAAAATACCCATAAGATAAAGCATATATATTTTTTTTAAATACATATACAAAAATACACATAGTATAATTAAATTTATATTAATATTAATATACATAATGCACACATAGAAAAAGGTAAATTTGTATTGAAAAAAAACGCAAAATACAAATAAAACAGTGTAAATTTGTTTCAAAATATATATACGAATACACATAAAATAGCGTGTATATTGTATATCTATTTTCATACAAATACACATTCTTTTATTGATATTTTGTTTATTTATTTTGACGCGAATTTACATTATTTAATGTGTATTTTATATATATATTTTTATACGTGTTTACATCATTTAATGTGTATTTTGTTTATATTTCTATAGAAATCTACGTTGATTTATGAGTATTCGTATATAGATTTTGAAATAAATTTACACTGTTTTATGTGTATTTTGCATATTTTTTCAATACAAATTTACCTTATTGTATATGCATTTTGTATATTAATTTTAATACAAATTTAATTATGCTTTATTTTATGGGTATTTTGCATTTTTATTTTCATACAAATTTACATTATTTTATTTATATTGTTTTTTTTTTTTAAACAATTTTACATTATTCTATGTGTATTTTGTATATCTATTTTTATACATGTATTATATTATTTTATGTGTATTTTGTATATATATTTTTATAGAAATCTACGTTATTTTACGTGAATTCGTATATATATTTAGAAACAAATTTACATTGTTTTATATGTATTTTTCAATACAAGTTTACCTTATTGTATGTGCATTTTGTATATTTATTTCAATACAAATTTAAATATTTTATGTGTATTTTGGTATATATATTTTTATAAGAAATGCGCTATTTGATGGGAATTTTGCATCTTTATTTTCATACAAATTTACATTATTTTATTAATATTCGGAATATTTATTTTGTTACGATTTCACATTATTCTATTTGTTTTTTGTATATATTTTTTTTTTACATATTTACATTATTTAATGTGTATCTTGCATATATATTTCCTACAAATTTATTATCTATTATTTATTTTCAGGCAAATACACATTCTTTTCATGATATTTTGTTTATTTATTTTGACACGAATTTACCTAGATATGTATTTTGTATATATATTTTTATACGTATTTACATAATTTCATGTGTATTTTGTATATATATTTCTATAGAAATCTACGTTATTTTATGTGTATTCGTATATTTATTTTTAAACAAATTAACTTTGTTTTATATGTATTTTTGAATATCTCTTTCAATACATATTTACCTTACTGTATATGCATTTTGTATATTTTTTTCAATACAGATTTAAATATTTCATGTGTATTTTGGTATATATATTTTATAAAAATGCGCTATTTTATGAATTTTACATCTTTCTTTTCATACAAATTTACATTATTTTATTGATATTCTGTGTATTTATATTGATAGGATTTTACATTATTCTATTTCTTTTTTGTATATATTTTTTTATACACATTTAAATTATTTAATGTGTATCTTGCATATATTTTTTTATACAAATTTACGTTATTTTAAGTGTATTTGTTTATTTATTTTCATTCAAATTTACATTATTTTATGTGTATTTTGTATATGTATTTCAATACAAATTTACCTAATTTTAGGTGTATTTTGTATATTTCTTTTCATACAAATTTTAAAAATTTTTGTGTATTTTTGTATATAGTTTTATACAAATTTAGTTTATTTTATGTACGCATTTACATTATTTAATGTGTGTTTTGTATATATATTTTTTTGCAAATTTACTTTATTTTATGTGCATTTTTGTACATATATTTTTTTAGAAATTTGCGTTATTTTATGTGTATTTGTATATGTTTTCTCATACAAATTTATATTATTTTATTGCTATTTTGTTTATTTATTTTGATACGAATGAAAATAGATATACAAAATATACATAAAATAAACTAAATCTGTATTAAAATATATACAAAATACATAAAATAATGTAAATTGTATCAAAATATTTTAACAGATGCGCATAAAATAACGTAAATTTGTTTTAAATATACAAATACACATTAAATAATGTAAATATGTATAAAAAATATATACAAAACACAAATAGAATAATGTAAAATCGTATCAAGATAAATACACTGAATATTAAAAAAAACAATGTAAATTTGTTTGAAAATAAAGATGCAAAATACCCATTAAATAACGCATTTTTTATATAAAAATATATATACCAAAATACACATGAAAAATTAATTTGTATTAAAATAAATATACAAAATACACATACAATAAGGTAAATCTGTATTGAAATAGATATGCAAAATACATATAAAACAATGTAAATTTGTTTCAAAATATATATACGAATACACATAAAATAACGTAGATTTGTATAAAAATATACAAAATACACATAAAATGAAAATACATATAAGAAAATGTATACAAAATACACATAAAATAATGTAAATTCGTATCAAAATAAATAAACAAAATACCAATAAAAGAATGTGTATTTGTAAAATATAAATATACAAAATACACATAAAATAACGTAAATTTGTATAAAACTATATACAAAAATACACATAAGTTATTAAATTCGTATGAAAATAGATATACAAAATACAGATAAAATAAGCTAAATTTGAATTGAAATGTATATAGAAAATACATAAAATAATGTAAATTTGTATCAAAATATTTATAAAAATAAATTTGAATTGAAATGTATATAGAAAATACATAAAATAATAACGTAAATTTGTTTAAAAATATATAAGCAAAATACACATTAAGTAATGTAAATACGTATAAAAAATATGTACAAAATACACATATAATCATGTAATTCGTATCAAACTAAATAAAGAAAATATCAATAAAATAATGTAAATTTGTATGAGAGAACATATTCAAATACATATAAAATAACGCTAATTTCCATAAAAATATGTCCAAAAATGAACGTAAAATAAAGTAACTTTGGATAAAAATATATCTACAAAACACACACTAAATAATGTAAATGCGTACATAAAATAACCTAAATTTGTATAAAACTATATACAAAAATAAAAAAAATAAAAATTTGTATGAAAAGAAATATACAAAATACACATAAAATTAGGTTAATTTGTATTGAAATACATATACAAAATACATATAAAATAATGTAAATTTGAAAGAAAATATATTAACAAATACACATATAATAACGTAAATTTGTATCAAATATATAATCAAAATACACATTAAATAATGTAAATATGTATAAATAAATATATACAAAACACAAATAGAATAATGTAAAATCGTATCAAAATATATACACAGAATATTAATAAAATAATGTAAATTTGTATGAAAATTAAGATGCAAAATACCTATAAAATAACGCATTTTTTATAAAAATATTGATACCAAAATACACATAAAATATTTGAATTTGTATTAAAAAAATATACAAAATGCACATACAATAAGGTAAATTTGTATTGAAATAGATATGCAAAATACATATAAAATAATGTAAATTTGTTTCAAAATATATATACGAATACACATAAAATAACGTAGATTTCTATAAAAATACATATACAAAATACACATAATATTAAGTAAATACGTATAAAAAAATGTATACAAAATACACATAAAATAATGTAAATTCGTATAAATGTAAATAAACAAAATACCAATAAAAGAATGTGTATTTGTATAAATATAAATATACAAAATGCACATAAAATAACGTAAATTTATATAAAACTATATACATAAAATAACGCAAATTTCTATAAAAATATATGTGCAAAAATGAACATAAAATAAATTTGCATAAAAATATATATACAAAACACACTTTAGATAATGTAAATGAGTATAAAAATATGTATACAAAATACCTATGAAATAATCCAAATTCGTATCGAATTAAATTAAGAAAATATCAATAAAATAATGTAATTTTGGATGAAAATATATATACAAAATACACATAAAATAACCTAAATACAAATACAAATATACACATAAAATAATTTAAAATTAAATGAAATAAATATACAAAATAAACATAAAATAACGTAAAATTCATACAAATTTTCGTTATTTAATGTGTATTTTGTATATTGATTTTTTCTACAAATATACGTTCTTTTATCTGAATTTTGTTTATTGAATTTGAAACGAATTTACCTTATTTTGTATATCTATTTTCATACAAAATAAAATACTTTTGTGTATTTTTGTATATAGTTTTACATAAATTTACGTTATTTTATGTGTATTTTGTATATTTATATTTATACAAATACACATTCTTTTATTGGTATTTTGTATATTTATTTTGATACGAATTTACATTATTTTATGTGTATTTTGCATACATTTTTTATACGTATTTACTTCATTTTATGTGTATTTTGTATATATATTTGTATAGAAATCTACGTTATTTTATGTGTATTCGTATATATATTTTGAAACAAATTTACATTGTTTTATATGTATTTTGCATATCTATTTCAATACAAATTTACCTTATTGTATGTGTTTTTTGTAGATTTATTTTAATACAAATTTAATTTTTTGATGTGTATTTTGGTATATATATTTTTATAAATAAAAAAAATGCGTTATTTTATGGGTATTTTTATAAATATTTTGATACAAATCTACATTATTTTATGTATTTTGTATATACATTTCAATTCAAATTTAGCTTATTTTATCTGTATATTGTATATCTATTTTCATACGAATTTAATTACTTCTGTGTATTTTTGTATATAGTTTTATACAAATTTACGTTATTTTGTGTATTTTGTATATTTATATTTATACAAATACACATTCTTTTATTAGTATTTTGTTTATTTATTTTGATACGAATTTACATTATTTTATGTGTATTTTGTATACATTTTTTTATACGTATTTACTTCATTTTACGTGTATTTTGTATATATATATATTTATACAAATCTACGTTATTTTATGTGTATTCGTATATATATATATTTTGAAACAAATTTACATTGTTTTATATGTATTTTGCATATCTATTTCAATACAGATTTACCTTATTGTATGTGTATTTTGTATATTTATTTTAATGCAAATTAATTTTTTCATGTGTATTTTGGTATATATATTTTTATAAAAAATGCGTTATTTAATGGGTATTTTGCATCTTTATTTTCATACAAATTTACATTGTTTTATTAATATTCTGTGTATTTATTTTGATACGATTTTACATTATTCTATTTGTGTTTTGTATATTTTTTTATACATATTTACATTATTTAATGTGTATTTTGTATATTTTAAAACAAATTTACGTTACTTTATGCGCATCTGTTAAAATATTTTGATACAAATTTACATTATTTTATGTATTTTGTATATATATTTCAATACAAATTTAGTTTATTTTATGTATATTTTGTATATCTATTTTTATTTGTATCAAAATAAATAAACAAAGTAGCAATAAAATAATGTAAATTTGTATGAGAAAACATATACAAATACACATAAAATAACGCAAATTTCTAAAAAAAATATATGTACAAAAATGCACATAAAATAAAATAAATTTGCAATTTTGTATTGAAATAGATATGCAAAATACATATAAAACAATGTAAATTTGTTTCAAAATATAACATAAAATAACGTAGATTTCTATAAAAATATATACAAAATACACATAAAATGAAGTAAATACGTATAAAAAAATGAATACAAAAAATACATAAAAATCGTATCAAAATAAATAAACAAAATACCAGTAAAAGAATGTGTATTTGTAGAAATATAAATATACAAAATACACATAAAATATCGTAAATTTGTATAAAACTATATACAAAAATACACAGAAGTTATTAAATTTGTATGAAAATATATATACAAAATACAGCTAAAATAAGCTAAATTTGAATTGAAATGTACATACAAAATACATGAAATAATGTAAATCTGTATCAAAATATTTATACAAATACATATAATAACGTAGATTTGTTTAAAAATATATAAACAAAATACACATTAAGTAATATAAATACGTATAAAAAATATGTTCAAAATACACATATAATCATGTAATTCGTATCAAAATAAATAAACAAAATAGCAATAAAATAATGTAAATTTGTATGAGAAAACATATACAAATAACGCAAATTTATATACAAATATATGAACAAAATGCACATAAAATAAAATAAATTTGCAAAAAATATATACAAAACACACACTAAATAATGTAAATGCGTACATAAAATAACCTAAATTTGTATAAAACTATATACAAAAATACAGAAAAATAATTTAAATTTGTTTGAAAAGAAATATACAAAACACACATAAAATTAGGTAAATTTGTATTGAAATACATATACAAAATACACATCAAATAATGTAAATTTGAATGAAAATATATAAACAAATACACTTATAATAACGTAAATTTGTATAAAATATATATGCAAGATACACATTAAATAATGTAAATATGCATAAAAAATATATATACAAAAAACAAATAGAATAATGTAAAATCGTATCAAAATAAATACACAGAATATCAATAAAATAATGTAAATTTGTATGAAAATAAAGATACAAAATTCCCAAAAATTTTCGCATTTTTTATAAAAAATATATTTACCAAAATACATATAAAATATTTAAATTTGTATTGAAATAAATATACAAAATGCATATACAGTAAGGTAAATATGTATTGAAAGAGATATTCAAAAATACATATAAAACAATGTAAATTTGTTTCAAAATATATATACGAATACACATAAAATAAAGTAGATTTCTATAGAAATATATATACAAAATACTTATGAAATTATGAAAATACGTATAAAAATATATATACAAAATACATATCAAATAATGTAAATTCGTGTCAAAATAAATAAAGAAAATATCATGAAAAGAATGTGTATTTGTATGAAAATAGATAATAGATAATAAATTTGGATAAAATATGTATGCAAGATACACATTAAATAATGTAAATAATGTAAATAATGTAAAAAAAGTATATACAAAAAACAAATAGAATAATGTAACATCGTATCAAAATAAATACACCGAATATTAATAAAATAATGAAAATTTGTATGAAAATAAAGATGCAAAATTCCCATAAAATAGCGCATTTCTTATAAAAATATATATACCAAAATACACATAAAATATTTAAATTTGCATTAAAATAAATATACAAAATGCACATACAATAAGGTAAATTTGTATTGAAAGAGATATGCAAAAATACTTATAAAACAATGTAAATTTGTTTCAAAATATATATACGAATACAAATAAAAAAACGTAGATTTCTATAAAAATATATATACAAAATACACATAAAATTAAGTAAATACGTATAAAAAAATGTATTCAAAATACGCATATAATAATGTAATTTCGAATTAAAATAAATGTAAATTTGAATGAAAATATAAAAACAAATACACTTAAAATAACGTAAATTTGTATAAAATATATATGCAAGATACACATTAAATAATGTAAATGTGTATAAAAATATATATACAAAAAACAAATAGAATAATGTAAAATCGTATCAAAATAAATACACAGAATATCAATAAAATAATGTAAATTTGTATGAAAATAAAGATGCAAAATTCCCAAAAATTATCGCATTTTTTTAAAATATATATACCAAAACACATAAAATATTTAAATTTGTATTGAAATAAATATACAAAATGCATATACAGTAAGGTAAATTTGTATTAAAAGAGATATTCTAAAATACATATCAAACAATGTAAATTTGTTTCAAAATATATATACGAATACACACATAAAATGTAGATTTCTATAGAAATATATATACAAAATACATTTGAAATTATGTAAATACGTATAAAAATATATATACAAAATACATATCAAATAATGTAAATTTTGTATATGTATTTTTATAAAATATGCTTTATTTTATGGGTATTTTGCATCTTTATTTTCATACAAATTTACGTTATTTTTTGATATTCTGCTCATTCATTTTGATACGATTTGACATTATTCTATGTGTATTTTGTATATATTTTCATACAAATTTACGTTATTTTATGTGTATTTGTTTATATATTTTGACACAAATTACAATATTTTATGGGTATTTTGTATATATATTTCAAAAGAAATTTACCTAGTTTTATGTGTATTTTGAATATCTATTTTCATACAAACTCAAATTATTTATATGTATTTTTGTATATATTTCAATACAAATTTTAGTTATGTTATGTGTATTTTGTAAATCTATTTTCATTCAAATATATATTATTTTATTGGTATTTTGTTGATTTATATTGATACGAATTTATATTATTTTATATGTACTTTTATATATATTTTATACGCATTTACATTATTTAATATTTATTTTGAATGTATAATTTTATACAAATTCATGGTATTTATGTGTATTTGTATATATATTTTCATATAAATTTACATTATTTTATGTGTATTTTGTACATATATTTCATTACAAATTTACCTTATTTTATGTTTATTTTGTTTGTGTATTTTGTACATTTATATTTATACACATTTACTCATACAAATTTATATTATTTTATTGGTATTTTGTTTATTTATTTTGATACGAATTACATGATTATATCTTTGTTTTCATACAAATTTAAATTATTTTATTGATATTCTGTGTACTTATTTTGATACGATTTTACATTATTCTATGTATAACAAAATAAATACAGAATACACAAAATAGATATGCAAAATACATATAAACAATGTAAATTTGTTTCAAAATATATATACGAATACACATGACATGGGTATTTTGAATCTTAATTTTCATACAAATTTACATTATTTTATTAATATTTTCTGTATTTATTTTGATACGATTTTACATTATTTTATTTGTGTTTTGTATATATTTTTATACATATTTACATTATTTAATGTGTTTTTTGTATATATATTTGATACAAATTTACGTTATTTTAAGTCTATATGTTTATATATTTTCATTCAAATTTACATTATTTTATGTGTATTTTGTATATGTATTTCAATACAAATTTACCTAATTTTATGTTTTTTGTATATTTATTTTCATACAAGTTTAAATTATTTTGTTTATTTTGTATATAGTTTTATACAAATTTAGGTTATTTTATGTGTATTTTGTATATCTATTTTCATACAAATACACATTCTTTTCATGATATTTTTTTTATATATTTTGACACGAATTAACATTATTTAATGTGTATTTTGTATATATATTTTTATACGTATTTACATTATTTCAAGTGTATTTTGTATATATATTTCTATAGAAATCTACGTTATTTTATGTGTATTCGTAAATATATTTTGAAACAAATTTACATTGTTTTATGTGTATTTTGCATATTTTTTCAATACAAATTTACATTACTGTATGTGCATTTTGTATATTAATTTTAATACAAATTTTGTTAATCTATGTGTATTTTGTGTATGTATTTTATAAAAATATGCTTTATTTTATGGGTATTTTGCATCTTTATTTTCATACAAATTTACATTATTTTATTGATATTCTGTGTATTTATTTGGTATGATTTTACATTATTCTAAGTGTATTTTGTATATATATTTTATATAAAATGTATTTGTTTTCATTTGATACAAATCTACATTATTTGATGTGTTTTTTGTACATGTATTTAAATACAAATTTAACTAGTTATATGTGTATTTTGTATATCTATTTTGTATGTATATTTTCATAGAAATTTACTCTATTTTATGAGTATTCGTATATATATTTAGATACAAATTTACATTATTGATGTGTATTTTGCATATCTATTTCAATACAAATTTTCTTTATTGTACGTGCATTTTGTATATTTATTTTAATACAAATTTAATTATTTTATATGTATTTATATATATTATATGGATATTTTGCAGCTTTATTTTCATACAAATTTACATTATTTTATTGATATTCTCTTTATTTATTTTGATACGATTTAACATTACTCTATGTGTATTTTGTATATATTTTTTATACATATTTACATTATTTAAGGTTTATTTTGTATAGATATTTTATCCAAATTTACATTATTTTATGTGTATTGTTTATATATTTTTATACAAATTTACATTATTTTATGTGTATTTTGTATATATATTTTCATAAAAAAATTACGCTATTTTATTGTGTGTATTCGTATATATTTTGTATATATTTTGTATATATTATACAAATTCATGTTATTTAATGTGTATTTGTATATATATTTTCATACAAATTTATATTCTTTTATGTGTATTTTTTCATATATTTCATTACAAATTTACCTTATTTTATGTTTATTTTGTATATTTATTTCATTCAATTTTAAATTATTTTATGTGTATATTTGTATTTGTATTTAGGTTATTTTATGTGTATTTTGTATATATATTTTCATCCAAAATTACATTATTACATTGGTATTTTCTTAATTTAATTCGATACGAATTTAGATTATTTCATAGGTATTTTGTATACATATTTTTATACTCATTTACATTATCTAATGTGTGTTTTGTATATATATTTTTATGCAAATTTATTTTATGTTCATTTTTGTACATATATTTTTATAGAAATTTGCGTTATTTTATGTATATAGTTTTATATAAATTTACGTTATTTTATGTGCATTTTGTATATTTATATTTATACAAATACACATTCTTTTATTGCTGTATTGTTTATTTATATTTATACGAATTTACATTATTTTATGTGTATTTTGTATACATTTTTTTATACGTATTTACTTAATTTTATGGTTATTTTGTATATGTTATTTTATAGAAATCTACGTTATTTTATGTGTATTCGCATATATATTTTGCAACAAATTTACATTATTTTATATGTATTTTGCATATCTATTTCAATACAAATTTACCTTATTGTATGTGCATTTTGTATATTTATTTTAATACAAATTCAAATATTTTATGTGTATTTTGGTATCAATAATTTTATAAAAAACGCGTTATTTTATAGGTATTTTGCATCTTAATTTTCATACAAATTTACATTATTTTATTAATATTCTGTGTATATATTTTGATACGATTTTACATTATTCTATTTGTGTTTTGTATATATTTTTTTATACATATTTACATTATTTAATGTGTATTTTGTATATATATTTCATACAAATTTACGTTATTATATATGTATTTGTTTATATATTTTCTTTCAAATTCACATTATTTTATGTGTATTTTGTATATGTATTTCAATAGAAATTAACCTAATTTTATGAGTATTTTGTATATTTCTTTTCATACAAATTTAAATTATTTTTGTGTATTTTTGTATATAGTTTTATACAAATTTAGGTTATTTTATGTAGCATTTACATTATTTAATGTGTGTTTTGTATATATATTTTTATCAAAGTTAATTTATTTTACGTTCATTTTTGGACATATATTTTTATAGAAATTAGCGTTATTTTATATGTATTTGTATATGTTTTCTCATACAAATTTACATTATTTTATTGCTATTTTGTTTATTTAGTTTGATACGAATTACATGATTATATGTGTATTTTGTACATTTTTTTATACGTATTTACATTACTTAATGTGTATTTTGTTTATATATTTTTAAACAAATTTACGTTATTATATGTATTTTTATAAATATTTTGATACAAATTTACATTATTTTATGTATTTTGTATATACATTTCAATTCAAATTTAGCTTATTTTATCTGTATTTTGTATATCTATTTTCATACGAATTTAATTACTTCTGTGTATTTTTGTATATAGTTTTATACAAATTTACGTTATTTTATGTGTATTTTGTATATTTATATTTATACAAATACACATTCTTTTATTGGTATTTTGTTTATTTATTGTGATACGAATTTACATTATTTTATGTGTATTTTGTATACATTTTTTTATACGTATTTACTTCATTTTACGTGTATTTTGTATATATATTTTTATACAAATCTACGTTATTTTATGTGTATTCGTATATATATTTTGAAACAAATTTACAATGTTTTATACCTTATTACTTATTATTACTTATTACTTATTACCTTATTGTATGTGTATTTTGTATATTTATTTTAATACAAATAAAAAAAATTATGTGTATTTTTGTATATATATTTAAAAAAAATGCTTTATTTAATGGGTATTTTGTTTCTTTATTTTCATACAAATTTACATTATTTTATTAATATTCTGTGTATTTATTTTGATACGATTTTACATTATTCTATTTGTGTTTTGTATATATTTCTTTATACAAATTTACGTTATTTTAAGTGTATTTGTTTATGTATTTTCATTCAAATTTACAGCATTTTATGTGTATTTTGTATATGTATTTCAATACAAATTTACCTAATTTTATGTGTATTTTGTGTACTTATTTTCATACAAATTTAAATTATTTTTGTGTATTTTTGTATATAGTTTTATACAAATTTATTTTATCTTATGTGTATTTTGTATATTTATTTTCATACAAATACACATTCTTATATTGACATTATTTAATGTGTATTTTGTATATATATTTTTATACGTATTTACATCCTTTCATGTGTATTTTGTATATTTATAAAAAATGCGTTATTTTATAGGTATTTTGCATCTTTATTTTCATATAAATTTACATTATTTTATTTACATTCTGTGTATTTATTTAATACGATTTTACAGAATTCTATTTGTGTTTTGTATATATATTTTTTATACATATTTACATTATTTAATGAGTATTTTTTATATATATTTTATACAAATTTATGTTAATTTAAGTGTATTTGTTTATATATTTTCATTCAAATTTACATTATTTTATGTGTATTTTCTATACGTATTTCTTTACAAATTTACCTAATTTTATGTGTATTTTGTATATTTATTTTCATACAAATTTAACTTATTTTTGTGTATTTTTATATATAGTTTTATACAAATTTACGTTATTTTATGTGTATTTTGTATATGTATTTTCATACAAATACACATTCTTTTATTGATATTTTAATTATTTATTTTGACACGAATTTACATTATTTAATGTGTATTTTGTATATATATTTTTATACGTATTTACAACATTTCATGTATATTTTGTATATATATTTCTATAGAAATCTACGTTATTTTATGTGTATTCGTATATATATTTTGAAACAAATCTACATTATTTTATGTGTATTTTGTATATATATTTCATTATAAATTTGCCTTATTTTAAGTTTATTTTTTTATCTATTTTCATTCAAATTCTAATCATTTTATGTGTATATATTTATTTGTATTTGCGTTATTTTATGTGTATTTTCTATATATATTTTCATTCAAAATTACATTATTTTATCGGTATTTTGTTCATTTATTTCGATGCGAGTTTAGATTATTTCATGTGTATTTTCTATACATATACATATAAAGGAAATTTCTATGAAAATATATATTCAAAATACATATAAAATTATGGAAATAAGTATAAAAATATATATATCAAATACACCTAAAAAAATGAAAATTCGTATCAAAATAAATAAATAAAATTCCGATAACAGAACGTATATTTAAAGGAAAATAAATATACAAAATACACATAAAAATACGAAAATTTGAATAAAAATATATACAAAAATACAAAATTAATTTCAATTTATATGAAAATAGATATACAAAATACACATATAATTAGTTAAATTTGTATTTAAATACATGTACAAAATTCACATAAAATAATG
This sequence comes from Eriocheir sinensis, assembly GCF_024679095.1. NCBI lineage: Eukaryota > Metazoa > Arthropoda > Malacostraca > Decapoda > Varunidae > Eriocheir > Eriocheir sinensis. The sequence goes on from NW_026110640.1 coordinate 205,655, forward strand.
TAAATTTGTATGAAATGAAAACAAATTCACATAAAATAACGTACATTGGTATAAAATAGATATACAAAATATACATAGAATAATGTAAAATCGTATCAAAATAAATACACAGAATATCAATGAATTAATGTAATTTTTTTTGAAAATAAAGATGCAAAATACCCATAAAATAAAGCATATTTTTATAAAAATACATATACAAAAATACACATAGAATAGCTAAATTTGTATTAAAATTAATATAAAAATGAACGTACAATAAGGTTAATTTGTATTGAAAAACTATGCAAAATGCACATAAAACAATGTATATTTGTTTCAAAATATATATACGAATACACATAAAATAACGTATATTTCTATAGAAATATATATACAAAATACACATGAAATGACGTAAATACGTATAAAAAATATATACACAATACACATTAAATAATGTAAATTCGCATCAAAATAAATAAACAAAATATCAATAAAAGAATGTGTATTTGTATGAAAATAGATATACAAAATACACATAAAATATTGTAAATTTGAATAAAACTCTATACAAAAATACACAAAAAATAATTTAAATTTGTATAAAATATATATACAAAATACACATGAAATTAGGTAAATTTCTATTGAAATACATATACAAAATACACATAAAATAATGTAAATTTGAATAAAAATATATAAACAAATACACTTAAAATAACGAAAATTTGTATGAAATATATATAGAAAATACACTTTAAATAATGTAAATATGTATAAAAAATATATACAAAACACACATACAATAATGTAAAATATCAAAATAAATACAGAATATTCATAAAATAATGTAAATTTATGAAAATAAAGATGCAAAATACCCATAAAACAACGTATTTTTATGAAAATATATATACCAAAATGCACATAAAATATTTAAATTTGTATTACAATAAATATACAAAATGCACATACAATAAGGTAAATTTGTATTGAAATAGATATGCAAAATACATATAAAACAATGTAAATTTGTTTCAAAATATACATACGAATACACATAAAATAACGTAGATTTCTATAAAATATATATACAAAATACACATAAAATGAAGTAAATACGTATAAGAAAATGTATACAAAATACACATAAAATAATGTAAACTCGTATCAAAATAAATAAACTAAATGCCAATAAAACTAAAAAACTATATACAAAATAAAATACACAAAATAATTAAATTTGTATGAAAATAGATATACAAAAGACACATGAAATAAGCTAAATTTGAATTGAAATAAATATAGAAAATACATAAAATAATGTAAATTTGTATCAAATATATATTCAAATACACATATAATAACGTAAATTTGTATAAAATATATAAACAAAATACACATTAAATAATGTAAATACGTATAAAAGATATGTACGTAATGTAAAAATTTATAAAATTAAAGATGCAAAATACCCATAAAATATCTTATATTTAAAAAAAAATATATACAAAAATACACAAAATAATTAAATTTGTATTAAAATAAATATACAAAATACACATACAATAAGGTAGATTTTTATTGAAATAGATATGCAAAAAACACATAAAATAATGAAATTTATCAAAATATATACGAATACACACAATAAAATTACGTAAATTTTATGAAAATATATATAAAAAATACACATAAAATAAAGTAAATACATAGAAAAATATATATACAAAATACACATAAAATAATGTAAATTCGTATCAAAATAAATAAAGAAAACTTCCTGTAAAAAAATGTATGTGTAGGAAAATATATATACAAAATACAAATAAAATAAAAAAAAATTGTATAAAAATAATACAAAAATACACAAAAATAATTTAAATTTGTTTGAAAATAGATATGCAAAATACAAATGAAATTAGGCAGATTTTATTGAAATACATATACAAAATACACATAAAATAATGTAGATTTGTATGAAAATATATAAACAAATACACATAAGATAACGTAAATTTCCATAAAATATATGTACAAAATATACATTAAATAATGTAAATATGTCTAAAAATATATATACAAAATACACAGAATAACGTAAAATCGTATCAAAATAAATAAACAGACAATCAATAAAATAATGTAAATTTGCATGAAAATAAAGATGCAAAATACCCATATAATAACGCATATTTGTTTAAAAATATATATACAAAAATACACATAAAATAATTAAATTTGCATCAAAATAAATATACAAAAGTCACATACAATAAAGAAAATTTGTATTGAAATAGATATGCGAAATACACATAAATAATGTAAATTTGTATCAAAATATATATACGAATACAAATCAAATTACATAAATTTCTATAGAAATATATATACAAAATACACATGAAATGACGTAAATACGTATAAAAATATATATTCACAATACACATGAAATAATGTGAATTCGCGTCAAAATAAATAAACAAAGTATGAATAAAAAATGTGTATTTGTATGAAAATAGATATACAAAATACACATAAAATATTTTATATAAAATTTTTATAAAAATATATATACCAAAATAATAAAATTTTTAAATTTGTATTACAATAAATATACAAAATGCACATACAATAAGGTAGATTTATATTGAAATAGATATGCTAAATGCATATAAAACAATGTAAATTTGCATCAAAATATATATACCAATACACATAAAATAACGTAGATTACTATAAAAAAATATATACAAAATACACATTAAATGAAGTAAATACGTATAAGAAAATGTATACAAAGTACACATAAAATATTTAAATTTGTATTAAAATAAATATACAAAATACACATATAATAAGGTAAATCTATATTGAAATAGATATGCAAGATAAACATAAAATAATGTAAATTTGAATCAAATCATATACGAATACATACAATAAAATAACGGAAATTTTTATGAAAATGTATATAAAAAATACACATAAAATAATGTAAATACGTAGAAAAATATATATACAAAATACACATAAAATTATGTAAATTTTTATGAAAATAATGAACAAAATTCCACTAAAAGAATGTATATTTGTAGGAAAATATAAATACAAAAACAAATAAAATAACTAAAATTTGTATAAAAATATATAAAAAATACATAAAAATAATTTAAATTTGTTTGAAAATAGATATGCAAAATACACATAAAATTAGGCAAATCTGTATTGAAATACATATACAAATTACACATAAAATATTGTAAATTTTTATGAAAATATATAAACAAATACACATAAAATATCGTAAATTTATATAAAATATATATACAAAATATACATTAAATAATGTAAATGTGTATAAAAATATATATACAAAATACATAGAATAATGTAAAATCGTATCAAAATAAATAAACAGAATATCAATAAAATAATGTAAATTTGTATGAAAATAAAGATGCAAAATACCTAAATAATAACGCATATTTTTACAAAAATACACATAAAATAATTAAATTTGTATTAAAATAAATATACAAAATACATATACAATATGGTAAATTTGTATTGAAATTGATATGCAAAATAAACATAAATAATGTAAATTTGAATCAAAATATATACGAATACCCATAAAATAGAGTAAATTTCTATGAAAATATATATTCAAAACACAAATAAAATGATATAAATAAGAATAAAAATATATTTATCAAATACACCTAAAATAATGTAAATTCGTATAAAAATAAATAAACAAAATTACGATAAAAGATGCAAGATACACATTAAATAATGTAAATATTTATAAAAAATATATATAAAAAAAAAAATAGAATAATGTGAAATCGTATCAAAATAAATACACCGAATATTAATAAAATAATGTAAATTTGTATGAAAACAAAGATGCAAAATTCCCATCAAATAGCACATTTCTTATAAAAATATATATACCAAAATACACTTAAAATAACGTAAATTTGTATAAAATATATATGCAAGATACACATTAAATAATGTAAATGTGTATAAAAATATATATACAAAAAACAAATAGAATAATGTAAAATCGTATCAAAATAAATACACAGAATATCAATAAAATAATGTAAATTTGTATGAAAATAAAGATGCAAAATTCCCAAAAATTATCGCATTTTTTTTTAAAATATATACCAAAATACACATAAAATATTTAAATTTGTATTGAAATAAATATACAAAATGCATATACAGTAAGGTAAATTTGTATTAAAAGAGATATTCTAAAATACATATAAAACAATGTAAATTTGTTTCAAAATATATATGAATACACATAAAATAAAGTAGATTTCTAAAATATATATACAAAATACATATGAAATTATGTAAATACGTATAAAAATATATATACAAAATACATATCAAATATTGTAAATTTTTGTATATGTATTTTTATAAAAAAATGCTTTATTTTATGGGTATTTTGCATCTTTATTTTCATACAAATTTACGTTATTTTATTGATATTCTGCTCATTCATTTTGATACGATTTGACATTATTCTATGTGTATTTTGTATATATTTTTCATACAAATTTACGTTATTTTATATGTTTATATATTTTGACACAAATTTACAATATTTTATGGGTATTTTGTATATATATTTCAAAAGAAATTTACCTAGTTTTATGTGTATTTTGAATATCTATTTTCATACAAACTCAAATTATGTGTATTTTGTAAATCTATTTTCATTCAAATATATATTATTTTATTGGTATTTTGTTGATTTATATTGATACGAATTTACATTATTTTATATGTACTTTTTATATATATTTTTATAAGCATTTAAATTATTTAATATTTATTTTGAATGTATAATTTTATACAAATTCATGGTATTTTATGTGTATTTATATATATTTTATTTCATAAATTTACATTATTTTATGTGTATTTTGTACATATATTTCATTACAAATTTACCTTATTTTATGTTTATTTTGTTTGTGTATTTTGTACATTTATATTTATACACATTTACTCATACAAATTTATATTATTTTATTGGTATTTTGTTTATTTATTTTGATACGAATTACATGATTATATCTTTGTTTTCATACAAATTTAAATTATTTTATTGATATTCTGTGTACTTATTTTGATACGATTTTACATTATTCTATGTATAACAAATATAAATACAGAATACACAAAAATAGATACAAAATACATATAAACAATGTAAATTTGTTTCAAAATATATATACGAATACACATGACATGGGTATTTTGAATCTTAATTTTCATACAAATTTACATTATTTTATTAATATTTTCTGTATTTATTTTGATACGATTTTACATTATTTTATTTGTGTTTTGTATATATTTTTTTATACATATTTACATTATTTAATGTGTTTTTGTATATTTGATACAAATTTACATTATTTTAAGTCTATATGTTTATCTATTTTCATTCAAATTTACATTTTTTTATGTGTATTTTGTATATGTATTTCAATACAAATTTACCTAATTTTATGTTTTTTTATATTTATTTTCATACAAGTTTAAATTATTTTTGTTTATTTTTGTATATAGTTTTATACAAATTTAGGTTATTTTATGTGTATTTTGTATATCTATTTTCATACAAATACACATTCTTTTCATAATATATTTTTTATATATTTTGACACGAATTAACATTATTTAATGTGTATTTTGTAAATATATTTTTATACGTATTTACATTATTTCAAGTGTATTTTGTATATATATTTGTATAGAAATCTACGTTATTTTATGTGTATTCGTAAATATATTTTGAAACAAATTTACATTGTTTTATGTGTATTTTGCATATTTTTTCAATACAAATTTACATTACTGTATGTGCATTTTGTATATTAATTTTAATACAAATTTTGTTAATCTATGTGTATTTTTGTATGTATTTTATAAAAATATGCTTTATTTTATGGGTATTTTGCATCTTTATTTTCATACAAATTTACATTATTTTATTGATATTCTGTGTATTTATTTGGTATGATTTTACATTATTCTAAGTGTATTTTGTATATATATTTTATATAAAATGTATTTGTTTTCATTTGATACAAATCTACATTATTTGATGTGTTTTTTGTACATGTATTTAAATACAAATTTAACTAGTTATATGTGTATTTTGTATATCTATTTTGTATGTATATTTTCATAGAAATTTACTCTATTTTATGAGTATTCGTATATATATTTAGATACAAATTTACATTATTGATGTGTATTTTGCATATCTATTTCAATACAAATTTTCTTTATTGTACGTGCATTTTGTATATTTATTTTAATACAAATTTAATTATTTTATATGTATTTTTGTATATATATTATATGGATATTTTGCAGCTTTATTTTCATACAAATTTACATTATTTTATTGATATTCTCTTTATTTATTTTGATACGATTTAACATTACTCTATGTGTATTTTGTATATATTTTTTATACATATTTACATTATTTAAGGTTTATTTTGTATAGATATTTTATCCAAATTTACATTATTTTATGTGTATTGTTTATATATTTTTATACAAATTTACATTATTTTATGTGTATTTTGTATATATATTTTCATAAAAAAATTACGCTATTTTATTGTGTGTATTCGTATATATTTTGATACAAATTTTATACAAATTCATGTTATTTAATGTGTATTTGTATATATATTTTCATACAAATTTATATTCTTTTATGTGTATTTTTTCATATATTTCATTACAAATTTACCTTATTTTATGTTTATTTTGTATATTTATTTCATTCAATTTTAAATTATTTTATGTGTATATTTGTATTTGTATTTAGGTTATTTTATGTGTATTTTGTATATATATTTTCATCCAAAATTACATTATTACATTGGTATTTTCTTAATTTAATTCGATACGAATTTAGATTATTTCATAGGTATTTTGTATACATATTTTTATACTCATTTACATTATCTAATGTGTTTTGTATATATATTTTATGCAAATTTATTTTATGTTCATTTTGTACATATTTTTATAGAAATTTGCGTTATTTTATGTATATAGTTTTATATAAATTTACGTTATTTTATGTGCATTTTGTATATTTATATTTATACAAATACACATTCTTTTATTGCTGTATTGTTTATTTATATTTATACGAATTTACATTATTTTATGTGTATTTTGTATACATTTTTTTTATACGTATTTACTTAATTTTATGGTTATTTTGTATATGTATTTTTATAGAAATCTACGTTATTTTATGTGTATTCGCATATATATTTTGCAACAAATTTACATTATTTGATATGTATTTTGCATATCTATTTCAATACAAATTTACCTTATTGTATGTGCATTTTGTATATTTATTTTGATACAAATTCAAATATTTTATGTGTATTTTGGTATCAATAATTTTATAAAAAATGCGTTATTTTATAGGTATTTTGCATCTTAATTTTCATATAAATTTACATTATTTTATTAATATTCTGTGTATATATTTTGATACGATTTTACATTATTCTATTTGTGTTTTGTATATATTTTTTTTATACATATTTACATTATTTAATGTGTATTTTGTATAATATATTCCATACAAATTTACGTTATTATATGTGTATTTGTTTATATATTTTCTTTCAAATTTACATTATTTTATGTGTATTTTGTATATGTATTTCAATAGAAATTAACCTAATTTTATGTGTATTTTGTATATTTCTATTCATACAAATTTAAATTATTTTTGTGTATTTTTGTTTATAGTTTTATACAAATTTAGGTTATTTTATGTAGCATTTACATTATTTAATGTGTGTTTTGTATATATATTTTTATCCAAAGTTAATTTATTTTACGTTCATTTTTGGACATATATTTTTATAGAAATTAGCGTTATTTTATATGTATTTGTATATGTTTTCTCATACAAATTTATATTATTTTATTGCTATTTTGTTTATTTAGTTTGATACGAATTAGATGATTATATGTGTATTTTGTACATTTTTTTATATACGTATTTACATTACTTAATGTGTATTTTGTTTATATATTTTTAAACAAATTTACGTTATTATATGTATTTTTATAAATATTTTGATACAAATTTACATTATTTTATGTATTTTGTATATGCATTTCAATTCAAATTTAGCTTATTTTATCTGTATTTTGTATATCTATTTTCATACGAATGTAATTACTTCTGTGTATTTTTGTATATAGTTTTATACAAATTTACGTTATTTTATGTGTATTTTGTATATTTATATTTATACAAATACACATTCTTTTATTGGTATTTTGTTTATTTATTTTGATACGAATTTACATTATTTTATGTGTATTTTGTATACATTTTTTTATACGTATTTACTTCATTTTACGTGTATTTTGTATATATATATTTTTATACAAATCTACGTTATTTTATGTGTATTCGTATATATATTTTGAAACAAATTTACATTGTTTTATATGTATTTTGCATATCTATTTCTATACAGATTTACCTTATTGTATGTGTATTTTGTATATTTATTTTAATACAAATAAAAAAATTTATGTGAATTTTTGTATATATATTTAAAAAAAATGCGTTATTTTATGCGTATTTTGCTTCTTTATTTTCATACAAATTTACATTATTTTATTAATATTCTGTGTATTTATTTTGATACGATTTTACATTCTATTACATTATTCTATTTGTGTTTTGTATATATTTTTTTATACAAATTTACGTTATTTTAAGTGTATTTGTTTATGTATTTTCATTCAAATTTACAGTATTTTATGTGTATTTTGTATATGTATTTCAATACAAATTTAAATAATTTTATGTGTATTTTGTATATTTATTTTCATACAAATTTAAATTATTTTTGTGTATTTTTGTATATAGTTTTATACAAATTTATGTTATCTGATGTGTATTTTGTATATTTATTTTCATACAAATACACATTCTTTTATTGACATTTTGTTTATTTATTTTGACGCGAATTTACATTATTTAATGTGTATTTTGTATATATATTTTTATACGTATTTACATTCTTTCATGTGTATTTTGTATATTTATAAAAAATGCGTTATTTTATGGGTATTTTGCATCTTTATTTTCATACAAATTTACATTATTTTATTTACATTCTGTGTATTTATTTTAATACGATTTTACATTATTCTATTTGTGTTTTGTATATATATTTTTTATACATATTTACATTATTTAATGAGTATTTTTTATATATATTTTATACAAATTTATGTTAATTTAAGTGTACTTGTTTATATATTTTCATTCAAATTTACATTATTTTATGTGTATTTTGTATATGTATTTCTTTACAAATTTACCTAATTTTATGTGTATTTTGTATATTTATTTTCATACAAATTTAACTTATTTTTGTGTATTTTTATATATAGTTTTATACAAATTTACGTTATTTTATGTGTATTTTGTATTTGTATTTTCATACAAATACACATTCTTTTATTGATATTTTAATTATTTATTTTGACACGAATTTACATTATTTAATGTGTATTTTGTATATATATTTTTATACGTATTTACAACATTTCATGTATATTTTGTATATATATTTCTATAGAAATCTACGTTATTTTATGTGTATTCGTATATATATTTTGAAACAAATCTACATTATTATATGTGTTTTTTTATATATATTTCATTATAAATTTGCCTTATTTTAAGTTTATTTTTATATCTATTTTCATTCAAATTCAAATCATTTTATGTGTATATATTTATTTGTATTTGCGTTATTTTATGTGTATTTTCTATATATATTTGCATTCAAAATTACATTATTTTATCGGTATTTTGTTCATTTATTTCGATACGAGTTTAGATTATTTCATGTGTATTTTCTATACATATACATATAAAGGAAATTTCTATGAAAATATATATTCAAAATACATATAAAATTATGGAAATAAGTATAAATATATATATATCAAAAACACCTAAAAAAATGAAAATTCGTATCAAAATAAATAAATAAAATTCCGATGAAAGAACGTATATTTGTAGGAAAATAAATATACAAAATACACATAAAATTACGAAAATTTGAATAAAAATATATACAAAAATACACAAAATTAATTTCAATTTGTATGAAAAAAGATATACAAAATACACATATAATTAGTTAAATTTGTATTTAAATACGTGTACAAAATTCACATAAAATAATGTAAATTTGTATGAAATGAAAACAAATTCACATAAAATAACGTACATTGGTATAAAATAGATATACAAAATATACATAGAATAATGTAAAATCGTATCAAAATAAATACACAGAATATCAATAAAATAATGTAATTTTGTTTGAAAATAAAGATGCAAAATACCCATAAAATAAAGCATATTTTTATAAAAATACATATACAAAAATACACATAGAATAGCTAAATTTGTATTAAAATTAATATAAAAAATGCACGTACAATAAGGTTAATTTGTATTGAAAAAATATGCAAAATGCACATAAAACAATGTATATTTGTTTCAAAATATATATACGAATACACATAAATTAACGTATATTTCTATAGAAATATATATACAAAATACACATGAAATGACGTAAATACGTATAAAAATATATATACACAATACACATTAAATAATGTAAATTCGCATCAAAATAAATAAACAAAATATCAATAAAAGAATGTGTATTTGTATGAAAATAGATATACAACATACACATAAAATATTGTAAATATGAATAAAACTCTATACAAAAATACACAAAAAATAATTTAAATATGTATAAAATATATATACAAAATACAAATTAAATTAGGTAAATTTCTATTGAAATACATATACAAAATACACATAAAATAATATAAATTTGAATAAAAATATATAAAAAAATACACTTAAAATAACGAAAATTTGTATGAAATATATATAGAAAATACACATTAAATAATGTAAATATGTATAAAAAAAATATATACAAAACACACATAGAATAATGTAAAATAGTATCAAAATAAATACACAGAATATTAATAAAATAATGTAAATTTGTATGAAAATAAAGATGCAAAATACCCATAAAACAACGCATTTTTTATGAAAATATATATACCAAAATGCACATAAAATATTTAAATTTGTATTACAATAAATATACAAAATGCACATACAATAAGGTAAATTTGTATTGAAATAGATATGCAAAATACATATAAAACAATGTAAATTTGTTTCAAAATATACATACGAATACATATAAAATAACGTAGATTTCTATAAAATATATATACAAAAATACACATAAAATGAAGTAAATACGTATAAGAAAATAAATACAAAATACACATAAAATAATGTAAACTCGTATCAAAATAAATAAACTAAATGCCAATAAAAGAATGTTTACTTGTATAAATATAAATATACAAAATACACATAAAATAACGTAAAATTGTATAAAACTATATACAAAAATAAACAAAAATAATTAAATTTGTATGAAAATAGATATACAAAAGACACATAAAATAAGCTAAATTTGAATTGAAATAAATATAGAAAATACAGAAAATAATGTAAATTTGTATCAAAATATATATTCAAATACACATATAATAACGTAAATTTGTATAAAAATATATCAACAAAATACACATTAAATAATGTAAATACGTATAAAAGATATGTACGTAATGTTAAAATTTATAAAATTAAAGATGCAAAATACCCATAAAATATCTTATATTTAAAAAAAAATATAAAAAAATACACATAAAATAATGAAATTTGTATTAAAATAAATATACAAAATACACATACAATAAGGCAGATTTTTATTGAAATAGATATGCAAAAAACACATAAAATAATGAAATTTTTTATCAAAATATATACGAATACACACAATAAAATTACGTAAATTTTTATGAAAATATATATAAAAAATACACATAAAAGAATGTAAATACATAGAAAAATATATATACAAAATACACATAAAATAATGTAAATTCGTATCAAAATAAATAAACAAAACTTCCTCTAAAAGAATGTATATTTGTAGGAAAATATATATACAAAATACAAATAAAAAAAAAAAATTGTATAAAAATAATACAAAAATACACAAAAATAGTTTAAATTTGTTTGAAAATAGATATGAAAAATACAAATGAAATTAGGCAAATTTTTATTGAAATACATATACAAAATACACATAAAATAATGTAAATTTGTATGAAAATATATAAACAAATACGCATAAGATAACGTAAATTTCCATAAAATATATGTACAAAATATACATTAAATAATGTAAATATGTCTAAAAATATATATACAAAATACAAAGAATAACGTAAAATCGTATCAAAATAAATAAACAGACAATCAATAAAATAATGTAAATTTGTATGAAAATAAAGATGCAAAATACCCATATAATAACGCATATTTGTTTAAAAATATATATACAAAAATACACATAAAATAATTAAATTTGCATCAAAATAAATATACAAAAGGCACATACAATAAAGGAAATTTGTATTGAAATAGATATGCGAAATACACATAAATAATGTAAATTTGTATCAAAATATATATACGAATACACATAAAATAGAGTAAATTTCTATGAAAATATATATTCAAAATACATATAAAATTATGTAAAGAAGTATAAAAATATATATATCAAATACACCTAAAATAACGAAAACTCGTATCAAAATAAATAAACAAAATTCCGATAAAAGAACGTATATTTGTAGGAAAATAAATATACAAAATTCACATAAAATTACGAAAATTTGAATAAAAATATATACAAAAATACACAAAATTAATTTCAATTTGTATGAAAATAGATATACATAATACACATATAATTAGTTAAATTTGTATTTAAATACATGTACAAAATACACATAAAATAATGTAAATTTGTATGAAATGAAAACAAATTCACATAAAATAACGATCATTTGTATGAAATTTATATACAAAATATACATAGAATAATGTAAAATCGTATCAAAATAAATACACAGAATATCAATAAAATAATGTAAATTTGTATGAAAATAAAGATGCAAGATACCCATAAAATAAAGCATTTTTTTTTAAAAATACATATACAAAAATACACATAGAATAATTAAATTTGTATTAAAATTAATATACAAAATGCACGTACAATAAGGTAAATTTATATTGAAAAAATATGCAAAATGCACATAAAACAATGTATATTTGTTTCAAAATATATATACGAAAACACATAAAATAACATATATTTCTATAGAAATATATATACAAAATCCACATGAAATGACGTAAATACGTATAAAAATATATATACACAATACACATTAAATAATGTGAATTGGCGTCAAAATAAATAAACAAAATATAAAAAAAAATGTGTTTTTGTATGAAAATAGATATACAAAATACACATAAAATATTTTAAATTTATATAAAACTCTTTTTATAAAAATATATATAACAAAATAATAAAATTTTAAAATTTGTATTACAATAAATATACAAAATGCACATACAATAAGGTAGATTTATATTGAAATAGATATGCTAAATACATATAAAACAATGTAAATTTGCTTCAAAATATATATACCAATACACATAAAATAACGTAGATTACTATAAAAATATATATACAAAATACACATTAAATGAAGTAAATACGTATAAGAAAATGTATACAAAGTACACATGAAATAATTAAATTTGTATTAAAATAAATATACAAAATACACATACAATAAGGTAAATCTATATTGAAATAGATATGCAAAATAAACATAAAATAATGTAAATTTGTATCAAATCATATACGAATACATACAATAAATTAACGTAAATTTTTATGAAAATGTATATAAAAAATACACATAAAATAATGTAAATACGTAGAAAAATATATATATACAAAATACACATAAAATTATGTAAATTCTTATGAAAATAAATGAACAAAATTCCACTAAAAGAATGTATATTTGTAGGAAAATATAAATACAAAATACAAATAAAATAACTAAAATTTGTATAAAAATATATAAAAAATACATAAAAATAATTTAAATTTGTTTGAAATTAGATATGCAAAATACACATAAAATTAGGCAAATCTGTATTGAAATACATATACAAATTACACATAAAATATTGTAAATTTTTATGAAAATATATAAACAAATACACATAAAATATCGTAAATTTATATAAAATATATATACAAAATATACATTAAATAATGTAAATGTGTATAAAAATATATATACAAAATACACATAGAATAATGTAAAATCGTATCAAAATAAATAAACAGAATATCAATAAAATAATGTAAATTTGTATGAAAACAAAGATGCAAAATACCTAAATAATAACGCATATTTTTACAAAAATACACATAAAATAATTAAATTTGTATTAAAATAAATATACAAAATACATATACAATATGGTAAATTTGTATTGAAATTGATATGCAAAATAAACATAAATAATGTAAATTTGAATCAAAATATATACGAATACCCATAAAATAGAGTAAATTTCTATGAAAATATATATTCAAAACACAAATAAAATGATATAAATAAGAATAAAAATATATTTATCAAATACACCTAAAATAATGTAAATTCGTATAAAAATAAATAAACAAAATTACGATAAAAGATGCAAGATACACATTAAATAATGTAAATATTTATAAAAAATATATATACAAAAAAAAATAGAATAATGTGAAATCGTATCAAAATAAATACACCGAATATTAATAAAATAATGTAAATTTGTATGAAAACAAAGATGCAAAATTCCCATCAAATAGCACATTTCTTATAAAAATATATATACCAAAATACATATAAAATATTTAAATTTGTATTGAAATAAATATACAAAATGCACATACAATAAGGTAAATTTGTATTGGAAGAGATATGCAAAAATACATATAAAACAATGTAAATTTGTTTCAAAATATATATACGAATACACATAAAATAACGTAGATTTCTATAAAAATATATATACAAAATACACATAAAATTAAGTAAATACGTATAAAAATAGATATACAAAATACACATAGAATAATGTAAAATTGTTTCAAAAACAAACAAACAGAATATAAATAAAATAACATAAATTTGTATGAAAATAAAAATGCTAAATACCCATAAAATAAAGCATATTTTTATAAAAATACATATACAAAAATACACATAGCATAATTAAATTTGTATTAAAATTAATATACAAAAGCCATATACAATAAGGTAAATTTGTATTGAAAAAATATGCAAAATACACATAAAACAGAGTAAATTTATTTCAAAGTCTATATACGAATACTCATAAATCAACGTAGATTTCTATAGAAATATGTATACAAAATACACATCAAATGATGTAAACACGTATAAATATATATATATATATATATATATATATATATATATATATATATATATATATATATATATATATATATATATATATATATATATATATATATATATATATATATATATATATATATATATATATATATATAATACACATTAAATAATGTAAATTCGCGTCAAAGTAAATAAACAAAATATCAATAAAAGAATGTGTATTTGTATGAAAATAGATATAAAATATACACATAAAATCACCTAAATTTGTATAAAACTATATACAAAAATACACAAAAATAATTTTAATTTGTATGAAAATAAATATACAAAATACACATAAAATTAGGTAAATTTGTATTGAAATACATTTACAAAATACACATAAAATAATGTAAATTTGAATGAAAATATATAAACAAATACACTTAAAATAACGTAAATTTGAATAAAATATATATAAAAAATACACATTAAATAATGTAAATATGTATAAAAGAATATATACAAAACACAAATAGAATAATATAAAATCGTATCAAAATAAATACACAGAATATTAATAAAATAATGTAAATTTGTATGAAAATTAAGATGCAAAATACCCATAAAATAACGCATTTTTTATAAAAATATTTATACCGACACACATAAAATATTTGAATTTGTATTAAAATAAATATACAAAATGCAAACACAATAAGGTAAATTTGTATTGAAATAGATATGCAAAATACATATAAAACCATGTAAATTTTTTTAAAAATATATATACGAATACACATAAAATAACGGAGATTTCTATGAAAATATATATACAAAATACACATAAAATGAAGTAAATACGTATAAAAAAAGGTATACAAAATACACATAAAATAATGTAAACTTGTATCAAAATAAATAAACAAAATACTAATAAAAGAATGTGTATTGTATATATATATATAAATTTACAAAATACAAATAAAATAACGTAAATTTATATAAAACTATATGCAAAAATACACAAAAGTAATTAAATTTGTGTGAAAATAGATATACAAAATACATGTGTATTTTGTATATTTATTTTCATACAAATTGAAATTATTTTTCTTTATTTTTTTATATATTTTCAAACAAATTTTCGTTATTTAATGTGTATTTTGTATATTTATTTTTTCTACAAATATACGTTCTTTTATCTGAATTTTGTTTATTGAATTTGTAACGAATTTACCTTATTTTGTATATCTATTTTCATACAAATTAAAATACTTCTGTGTATTTTTGTATATAGTTTTATATAAATTTACGTTATTTTATGTGGGTTTTGTATATTTATATTTATACAAATACACATTCTTTTATTGGTATTTTGTATATTTATTTTGATACGAATTTACATTATTTTATGTGTATTTTGTATACATTTTTTATACGTATTTACTTCATTTTATGTGTATTTTGTATATTTATTTTTATAGAAATCTACGTTATTTTATGTGTATTCGTATATATATTTTGAAACAAATTTACATTGTTTTATATGTATTTTCCATATCTATTTCAATACAAATTTACCTTATTGTATGTGTTTTTTGTATATTTATTTTAATACAAATTTACTTTTTTGATGTGTATTTTGGTATATATTTTTATAAATAAAAAATATGCGTTGTTTTATGGGTATTTTTATAAATATTTTGATACAAATCTACATTATTTTATGTATTTTGTATATACATTTCAATTCAAATTTAGCTTATTTTATCTGTATTTTGTATATCTATTTTCATACGAATTTAAATACTTCTGTGTATTTTTGTATATAGTTTTATACAAATTTACGTTATTTTATGTGTATTTTGTATATTTATATTTATACAAATACACATTCTTTTATTGGTATTTTGTTTATTTATTTTGATACGAATTTACATTATTTTACGTGTATTTTGTATACATTTTCTTATACGTATTTACTTCATTTTATGTGTATTTTGTATATATATTTTTATACAAATCTACGTTATTTTATGTGTATTCGTATATATAATTTGAAACAAATTTACATTGTTTTATATGTATTTTGCATATCTATTTCAATACAGATTTACCTTATTGTATGTGTATTTTGTATATTTATTTTAATACAAATTAATTTTTTGATGTGTATTTTGGTATATATATTTTTATAAAAAATGCGTTATTTAATGGGTATTTTGCATCTTTATTTTCATACAAATTTATATTGTTTTATTAATATTCTGTGTATTTATTTTGATACGATTTTACATTATTCTATTTGTGTTTTGTATATATTTTTTTATACATATTTACATTATTTAATGTGTATTTTGTATAATTTAAAACAAATCTACGTTATCTTATGCGCATCTGTTAAAATATTTTGATACAAATTTACATTATTTTATGTATTTTGTATATATATTTCAATACAAATTTAGTTTATTTTATGTATATTTTGTATATCTATTTTCTTTTGCATCAAAATAAATAAACAAAATAGCAATAAAATAATGTAAATTTGTATGAGAAAACATATACAAATACACATAAAATAACGCAAATTTCTAAAAAAAACATATGTACAAAAATGCACATAAAATAAAGTAATTTGCAAATTTGTATTGAAATAGATATGCAAAATACATATAAAACAATGTAAATTTGTTTCAAAATATATATACGAATACACATAAAATAACGTTGATTTCTATAAAAATATATACAAAATACACATAAAATGAATTAAATACGTATAACAAAATGAATACAAAAAATACATAAAAATCGTATCAAAATAAATAAACAAAATACCAGTAAAAGAATGTGTATTTGTAAAAATCTAAATATACAAAATACACATAAAATATCGTAAATTTGTATAAAACTATATACAAAAATATACAGAAGTAATTAAATTTGTATGAAAATATATAATACAAAATACAGCTAAAATAAGCTAAATTTGAATTGAAATGTACATACAAAATACATAAAATAATGTAAATCTGTATCAAAATATTTATACAAATGCATATAATAACGTGGATTTGTTTAAAAATATATAAAGAAAATACACATTAAGTAATGTAAATACGTATAAAAAAATATGTACAAAATACACATATAATCATGTAATTCGTATCAAAATAAATAAACAAAATAGCAATAAAATAATGTAAATTTGTATGAGAAAACATATACAAATAACGCAAATTTCTATAAAAATATATGTACAAAAATGCGCATAAAATAATGTAAATTTGCATCAAAATATATATACAAAACACACACTAAATAATGTAATTCGTACATAAAATAACCTAAATTTGTATAAAACAATATACAAAAATACACAAAAATAATTTAAATTTGTTTGAAAAGAAATTACAAAATAAACATAAAATTAGGTAAATTTGTATTGAAATGCATATACAAAATACACATCAAATAATGTAAATTTGAATGAAAATATATAAACAAATGCACTTAAAATAACGTAAATTTGTATAAAATATATATGCAAGATACACATTAAATAATGTAAATGTGTATAAAAAATATATATACAAAAAACAAATAGAATAATGTAAAATCGTATCAAAATAAATACACAGAATATCAATAAAATAATGTAAATTTGTATGAAAATAAAGATACAAAATTCCCAAAAAATTATCGCATTTTTTATAAAAATATATTTACCAAAATACACATAAAATATTTAAATTTGTATTGAAATAAATATACAAAATGCATATACAGTAAGGTAAATTTGTATTGAAAGAGATATACAAAAATACATATAAAACAATGTAAATTTGTTTCAAAATATATATACGAATACACATAAAATAAAGTAGATTTCTATAAAAATATATATACAAAATACATATGAAATTATGTAAATACGTATAAAGATATATATACAAAATACATATCAAATAATGTAAATTCGTGTCAAAATAAATAAACAAAATATCATGAAAAGAATGTGTATTTGTATGAAAATAGATAATAGATATTAAAATTTGAATAAAATATATATGCAAGATACACATTAAATAATGTAAATATGTATAAAAAAGTATATACAAAAAACAAATAGAATAATGTAACATCGTATCAAAATAAATACACCGAATATTAATAAAATAATGTAAATTTGTATGAAAATAAAGATGCAAAATTCCCATAAAATAGCACATTTCTTATAAAAATATTTATACCAAAATACACATAAAATATTTAAATTTGCATTGAAATAAATATACAAAATGCACATACAATAAGGTAAATTTGTATTGAAAGAGATATGCAAAAATACATATAAAACAATGTAAATTTGTTTCAAAATATATATACGAATACAAATAAAAAAACGTAGATTTCTATAAAATTATATATACAAAATTTGTATTGAAATAGATATGCAAAATACACATTAATAATGTAAATTTGTATCAAAATATATATACGAATACTCATAAAATAGAGTAAATTTCTATGAAAATATACATACAAAATAGATATACAAAATACACATATAACTAGTTAAATTTGTATTTAAATACATGTACAAAAAAAACATAAAATAATGTAGATTTGTATGAAATGAAAACAAATACATTTTATATAAAATATATATATATACAAAATACACATAGAATAATGTAAAATCATATCAAAATAAATACACAGAATATCAATAAAATAATGTAAATTTGTATGAAAATAAAGATGCAAAATACCCATAAAATAAAGCATAATTTTATAAAAATACATATACAAAAATACACATAGATTAATCAAATTTGTATTAAAATTAATATACAAAATGCACATACAATAAGGTAAATTTGTATTAAAAAAATATGCAAAATACACATAAAACAATGTAAATTTGTTTCAAAATATATATACGAATACACATAAAATAACGCAGATTTCTATAGAAATATATATACAAAATACACTTGAAATAATGTAAATACGTATAAAAATATATATACAAAATACACATTAAATAATGTTAATTCGTGTCAAAATAAATAAACAAAATATCATGAAAAGAATGTGTATATGTATGAAAATAGATATACAATATACACATAAAATAACCTAAATTTGTATAAAACTATATTCAAAAATACACAAAAATAATTTAAACTTGTATGAAAATAAATATACAAAAAACATATAAAATTAAGTAAATTTGTATTGAAATACATATACAAAATACACATAAAATAATGTAAATTTGAATGAAAATATATAAACATATAGACTTAAAATAACGTAAATTTGTATCAAATATATATACAAAAAACACATTAAATAATGTAAATATGTATAAAAAAATATATACAAAACACAAATAAAATAATGTAAAATCGTATCAAAATAAATACAGAAAATATTAATAAAATAATGTAAATTTGTATGAAAATTAAGATGCAAAATACCCATAAAATAATGCATTTTTTATAAAAATATATATACGAAAAAACATAAAATATTTGATTTTGAATTAAAATAAATAGATATACAAAATACTCATAAAATAAGCTAAAATTGAATTGAAATATATATACAAAATACATAAAATAATGTAAATTTGTATCAAAATACTTATACAAATACACATATAATAACGTAAATTTGTATAAAAATATATAAACAAAATACACATTAAATAATGTAAATACGTATAAAAAAATGTACAAAATACACAAATAATCATGTAATTCGTATCAAAATAAATAGACAAAATACCAATAAAATAATGTAAATTTCTATGAGAAAACATATACAAAATACTCATAAATAACGCAAATATCAATAAAAATATATATAATATAATATATTTTTAAACATATTTAAAATATTTAATGTATATTTTGTATATATATTTTATCCAAATTTACGTGATTTTATATGTATTTGTTTATATATTTTCATACAAATTTACATTATTTTATATGAGTTTTGTATATGTATTTCAATACAAATTTGTGTAACTTTATGTGTATTTTGCATATCTATTTTCAAGCAAATTAAAATTATTTTTGTGTGTTTTTGTATATATTTTTATACAAATTTTAGTTATTTTATTTGTTTTTTGTATATATTTTGAAACAAATTCTATACAAATTCATGTTATTTTATGTGTATTTGTATATATATTTTCATACAAATTTATATTATTTTATGTGTATTCTTACATATATTTTATTACAAATTTACCTTATTTTATGTTTATGTTGTATATTTATTTCATTTAATATAGTCAAATTTAAATTTATTGTATATGCATTTTGTATATTAATTTTAATACAAATTTAATTATTCTATGTGTATTTTTCTATATGTATTTTTATAAAAATATGCTTTATTTTATGGTTTTTTATCTTTATTTTCATACAAATTTACGTTATTTTATTGATATTCTGCTCATTCATTTTGATACGATTTGATATGTGTATTTTGTATATATTTTTCATACAAATTTACGTTATTTTATGTGTATTTGTTTATATATTTTGACACAAATTTACAATATTTTATGGGTATTTTGTATATATATTTCAAAAGAAATATATCTAGTTTTATGTGTATTTTGAATATCTATTTTCATTCAGACTCAAATTATTTTATGTATTTTTGTATATATTTCAATACAAATTTTAGTTAGGTTATGTGTATTTTGTAAATCTATTTTCATTCAAATATATATTATTTTATTGGTATTTTGTTGATTTATATTAACACGAATTTACATTATTTTATATGTACTTTGTATATATATTTTTATACGCATTTACATTATTTAATATTTATTTTGAGTATATAATCTTATACAAATTCATGGTATTTTATGTGTATTTGTATATATTTTCATATAAATTTACATTATATATTTCATTACAAATTTACCTTATTTTATGTTTATTTGTATGTGTATTTTGTACATTTATATTTATACAATACACATTCTTTTATTGATATTTTGTTTATTTATTTTGTTTCAATTTACATTATTTTGTGTATTTTTTTTTTAATTTTTATACGTATTTATTTAATTTTATTTGTATTTTGTATATATATTTTTATAGAAATCTACGTTATTTTATGTGTATTCGTACATATATTTTGAAACAAATTTACATTGTTTTATATGTACAATAAGGTAAATTTGTATTTAAATAGATATGCAAAATACATATAAAGCAATGTAAATTTGTTTCAAAATATGTATACGAATACACATAAAATAATGTAGATTTCTATAAAAATATATATACAAAATACACATAAAATGAAGTAAATACGTATAAAAAATGTATACAAAATACACATAAAACTATGTAAATTCGTATCAAAATAAATAAACAAAATACCAATAAAAAAATTTGTATTTGTATAAATATAAATATACAAAATACTCATAAAATAACGTAAATTTATATAAAACTATATACAAAAATACACAGAAGTAATTAAATTTGTATGAAAATATATACAAAACACACACAAAATAGGCTAAATTTGAATTGAAATATATATACAAAATACATGAAATAAGGAAAATTGGTATCAAAATATTTATTCAAATACACATATAATAACGTAAATTTGTATGAAAATAAATAAACAAAATACCAATAAAATAATATAAATTTGTATGAGTAAACGTGTATCAATATAAATGTACAAAATACACATACAAAATAAACATAAAATAAGGTAGATTTGTAATGAAATATATGTACAAAATACACATAAAATAATGTAAATTTATATGAAAATATATATACAAATACTCATAAAATACCATGAATTTGTATAAAATTATATATTCAAAATAAATATTAAATAATGTAGATGCGTATAAAAATATATATAAAAAGTACATATAAAATAATGTAAATTCGTATCAATATAAATCAACAAAATACCAATAAAATAATATATATTTGAATGAAAATAGATTTACAAAATACACATAACATAACTAAAATTTGTATTCAAATATATACAAAAAATACATAAAAATAATTTGGGTTTGTATGAAAATAGATATTCAAAATACACATAAAACTAGGTAAATTTCTTTTGAAATATATATACAAAATACCCATAAAATATTGTAAATTTGTGTCAAAATATATAAACAAATAAACATAAAATAACGTAAATTTGTATGAAAAATATTTACAAAATACACATAGAATAATGTCAAATCGTATCAAAATGAATGAGCAGAATATCAATAAAAAAACGTAAATTTGTATGAAAATAAAGATGCAAAATACCCATAAAATAAAGCATATTTTTATAAAAATACATATAGAAAAATACACATAGAATAATTAAATTTGTATTAAAACTAATATACAAAATGCATATACAATAAGGTAAATTTGTATTGAAAAAATATGCAAATACACAAAAAAGTGTAAATTTGTTTAAAAATCTATATACGAATACACATAATATAACGTAGATTTCTATAGAAATATATATACAAAATACACATGAAATGATGTAAATACGTATAAAAATATATATACAAAATACACATTAAATAATTTAAATTCTCGTCAAAATAAATAAACAAAATATCAATAAAAGAATGTGTATTTGTATGAAAATAGATATACAAAATACTCATAAAATAACCTAAGTTTGTATAAAACTATATATAAAAATACACAAAAATAATTTAAATTTGTATGAAAATAAATATACAAAATACACATAAAATTAGGTAAATTTGTATTGAAATACATATTCAAAATACACATAAAATAATGGAAGTTTGAATGAAAATATATAAACATATACACTCAAAATAACGTAAATTTGTATCAAATATATATACAAAATACTAATTAAATAATGTAAATATGTATAAAAAAATATATTCAAAACACAAATAGAATAATGTAAAATCGTATCAAAATAAATACACAGAATATTAATAAAATAATGTAAATTTGTGTGAAAATAAAGATGCAAAATAGCCATAAAATAACGCATTTTTTATAAAAATATATATACCAAAATACACATAAAATATTAAAATTTGTATTAAAATAAATATAAAAAATGCACATACTGTAAGGTAAATTTGTATTGAAATAGATATGCAAAATACATATAAAACAATGTAAATTTGTTTCAAAATATATATACGAATACACATAAAATAACGTTGATTTCTATAAATATATATACAAAATACACATAAAATGAAGTAAATACGTATAAAAAAATGAATACAAAATACACATAAAAATCGTATCAAAATAAAAAAACAAAATACTAGTAAAAGAAAGTGTATTTGTATAAATATAAATATACAAAATACACATAAAATATCGTAAATTTGTATAAAACTATATACAAAAATACACAGAAGTTATTAAATTTGTATGAAAATCTATATACAAAATACAGCTAAAATAAGCTAAATTTGAATTGAAATGTACATACAAAATACATAAAATAATGTAAATATTTATCAAAATATTTATACAAATTCATATAATAACGTAGATTTGTTTAAAAATATATAAACAAAATACACATTAAGTAATGAAAATACGTATAAAAAATATGTAGAAAATACACATATAATCATGTAATTCGTATCAAAATAAATAAACAAAATAGCAATAAAATAATGTAAATTTGTATGAGAAAACATATACAAATAACGCCAATTTCTATAAAAATATATGTAAAAAAATGCACATAAAATAAAGTAAATTAGCATAAAAATATATATACAAAACACACACTAAATAATGTAAATGCGTACATAAAATAACCTAAATTTGTATAAAACTATATACAAAAATACACAAAAATAATTTAAATTTGTTTGAAAAGAAATATACAAAATACACATAAAATTAAGTAAATTTGTATGGAAATACATATACAAAATACACATCAAATAATGTAAATTTGAATGAAAATATATAAACAAATACACTTAAAATAACGTAAATTTGTATAAAATATATATGCAAGATACACATTAAATAATGTAAATGTGTATAAAAAAATATAAA
The DNA here is from genome assembly GCF_024679095.1 of Eriocheir sinensis. Classification (NCBI taxonomy): domain Eukaryota; kingdom Metazoa; phylum Arthropoda; class Malacostraca; order Decapoda; family Varunidae; genus Eriocheir; species Eriocheir sinensis. The sequence continues at coordinate 231,292 of NW_026110640.1, forward strand.
CAAAAAACAAATAGAATAATGTAAAATCGTATCAAAATAAATACACAGAATATCAATAAAATAATGTAAATTTGTATGAAAATAAAGATGCAAAATTCCCAAAAATTATCGCATTTTTTATAAAAATATATATACCAAATTACACATAAAATATTAAAATTTGTATTGAAATAAATATAGAAAATCCATATACAGTAAGGTAAATTTGTATTGAAAGAGATATTCAAAAATACATATAAACAATGTAAATTTGTTTCAAAATATATATACGAATATACATAAAATAAAGTAGATTTCTATAGAAATATATATACAAAATACATATGAAATTATGTAAATACGTATAAATATATATATATATATATATATATATATATATATATATATATATATATATATATATATATATATATATATATATATATATATATATATATATACAAAATACATATCAAATAATGTAAATTCGTGTCAAAATAAATAAACAAAATATCATGAAAAGAATGTGTATTTGTATAAAAATAGATGATAGATAATAAATTTGTATAAAATATATATGCAAGATACACATTAAATAATGTAAATATGTATAAAAAAAGATATACAAAAAACAAATAGAATAATGTAAAATCGTATCAAAATAAATACACCGAATATTAATAAAATAATGTAAATTTGTATGAAAATAAAGATGCAAAATTCCCATAAAATAGCGCATTTCTTATAAAAATATATATACCAAAATACACATCATATATTTAAATTTGTATTGAAATAAATATACAAAATGCACATACAATAAGGTAAATTTGTATTGAAAGAGATATGCAAAAATACATATAAAACAATGTAAATTTGTTTCAAAATATATATACGAATACAAATGAAAAAACGTAGATTTCTATAAAAATATATATACAAAATACACATAAAATTAAGTAAATACGTATAAAAAAAATGTATACAAAATACACATAAAATAATGTAAATTCGAATTAAAATAAATAAACAAAATACCAATAAAAGAATGTGTATTTGGATATACTTGGATATATTTGGAATATAAATATACTAAATACATTTGTTTCAAAATATATATACGAATACACATAAAATAACGTAGATTTCTATAAAAATACATATACAAAATACACATAAAATTAAGTAAATACGTATAAAAAAATGTATACAAAATACACATAAAATAATGTAAATTCGTATAAATGTAAATAAACAATATACCAATTGAAGAATGTGTATTTGTATAAATATAAATATACAAAATGCACATAAAATAACGTAAATTTATATGAAACTATATACATAAAATAACGCAAATTTCAATAAAAATATCTGTACAAAACTGAACATTAAATAAATTTGCATAAAAATATATATACAAAACACACATTAGATAATGTAAATGAGTATAAAAATATGTTTACAAAATACCTATGAAATAATCTAAATTCGTATCGAATTAAATTAAGAAATACCAATAAAATAATGTGATTTTGGATGAAAATATATATACAAAATACACATAAAATAACCTAAATACAAATACAAATATACACATAAAATAATTTAAAATTGAATGAAATAAATATACAAAATAAACATAAAATAAGGTAAATTTGTAATGAAATATATGAAAAAATACACATAAAATAATATAAATTTGTATGAAAATATATATACAAATACACATTAAATAACATGAATTTCTATAAAATTTGTATCAAAATATATACTTATACACACAATAAAATAACGTATTTTTTTTATGAAAATGTATATACAAAATACACATAAAATAATTTAAATACGTAGAAAAATATATATACAAAAAACACATAAAATAGTGTAAATATGTATGAAAATGTATAAACAAATACACATAAAATAATGTAAATTTTGATAAAAAAATATATATATATATATATATATATATATATATATATATATATATATATATATATATATATATATATATATATATATATATATATATATATATATATATATATATATATATATATATATATATATATATATATATATATATATATATATATATAATATATATACAAAAAACACATAGAATAATGTTAAATCGTATCAAAATAAATAAAGAGAATATCAATAAAATAAGGTAAATTTGTATGAAAATAAAGATGCAAAATATCCATATAATAACGCATATTTGCATAAAAATATATATACAAAAATACATATAAAATAATTAAATTCGTATTAAAATAAATATACAAAATGCACGTACAATAAAGTAAATTTGTATTGAAAGAGATATGCAAAATACACATTAATAATGTAAATTTGTATCAAAATATATATACGAATACACATAAAATAGAGTAAATTTCTATGAAAATATACATACAAAATAGATATACAAAATACACATATAACTAGTTAAATTTGTATTTAAATACATGTACAAAAAACACATAAAATAATGTAGATTTGTATGAAATGAAAACAAATACATTTTATATAAAATATATATATACAAAATACACATAAAATAATGTAAAATCATATCAAAATAAATACACAGAATATCAATAAAATAATGTAAATTTGTATGAAAATAAAGATCCAAAATACCCATAAAATAAAGCATATTTTTATAAAAATACATAAACAAAAATACACATAGATTAATCAGATTTGTATTAAAATTAATATACAAAATGCACATACAATAAGGTAAATTTGTATTAAAAAAATATGCAAAATACACATAAAACAATGTAAATTTGTTTCAAAATATATAAACGAATACACATAAAATAACGCAGATTTCTATAGAAATATATATACAAAATACACTTGAAATAATGTAAATACGTATAAAAATATATATACAAAATACACATTAAATAATGTTAATTCGTGTCAAAATAAATAAACAAAATATCATGAAAAGAATGTGTATTTGTATGAAAATAGATATACAATATACACATAAAATAACCTAAATTTGTATAAAACTATATAAAAAAATACACAAAAATAATTTAAACTTGTATGAAAATAAATATACAAGAAACATATAAAATTAGGTAAATTTGTATTGAAATACATATACAAAATACACATAAAATAATGTAAATTTGAATGAAAATATATAAACATATAGACTTAAAATAACGTAAATTTGTATCAAATATATATACAAAAAACACATTAAATAATGTAAATATGTTTAAAAATATATATACAAAACACAAATAAAATAATGTAAAATCGTATCAAAATAAATACAGAAAATATTAATAAAATAATGTAAATTAGTATGAAAATTAAGATGCAAAATACCCATAAAATAATGCATTTTTTATAAAAATATATATACGAAAAAACATAAAATATTTGATTTTGAATTAAAATAAATAGATATACAAAATACTCATAAAATAAGCTAAATTTGAATTGAAATATATATACAAAATACATAAAATAATGTAAATTTGTATCAAAATACTTATACAAATACACATATAATAACGTAAATTTGTATAAAAATATATAAACAAAATTCACAATAAATAATGTAAATACGTATAAAAAAATGTACAAAATACACAAATAATTTTGTAATTCGTATCAAAATAAATAGACAAAATACCAATAAAATAATGTAAATTTCTATGAGAAAACATATACAAAATACACATAAATAACGCAAATATCAATAAAAATATATATAATATAATATATTTTTAAACATATTTAAAATATTTAATGTATATTTTGTATATATATTTTATCCAAATTTACGTGATTTTATATGTATTTGTTTATATATTTTCATACAAATTTACATTATTTTATGTGAGTTTTGTATATGTATTTCAATACAAATTTGCCTAACTTTATGTGTATTTTGCATATCTATTTTCAAACAGATTTAAATTATTTTTTTTATTTTTGTATATATTTTTATACAAATTTTAGTTATTTTATTTGTTTTTTGTATATATATTTTCCTACAAATATACATTCTTTTATTGGAATTTTGTGTATTTAATTTTTTACGAATTTACATTATTTTATGTGTATTTTGTATATATTTTTCTACGTATTTAAATTATTTTATGTGTATTTTATATATTTTTCATAAAATTAACGTTATTTTATTGTGTGTATTCGTATATATTTTGAAACAAATTTTATACAAATTCATGTTATTTTATGTGTATTTGTATATATATTTTCATACAAATTTATATTATTTTATGTGTATTCTTACATATATTTTATTACAAATTTACCATATTTTATGTTTATTTTGTATATTTATTTCATTTAATATTGTCAAATTTAAATTTATTGTATATGCATTTTGTATATTAATTTTAATACAAATTTAATTATTCTATGTGTATTTTTCTATATGTATTTTTATAAAAATATGCTTTATTTTATGGGTATTTTGCATCTTTATTTGCATACAAATTTACGTTATTTTATTGATATTCTGCTCATTCATTTTGATACGATTTGACATTATTCTATGTGTATTTTGTATATATTTTCCATACAAATTTACGTTATTTTATGTGTATTTGTTTATATATTTTGACACAAATTTACAATATTTTATGGGTATTTTGTATATATATTTCAAAAGAAATATATCTAGTTTTATGTGTATTTTGAATATCTATTTTCATTCAAACTCAAATTATTTTTATGTATTTTTGTATATATTTCAATACAAATTTTAGTTAGGTTATGTGTATTTTGTAAATCTATTTTCATTCAAATATATATTATTTTATTGGTATTTTGTTGATTTATATTAATACGAATTTACATTATTTTTTATGTACTTTGTATATATATTTTTATACGCATTTACATTATTTAATATTTATTTTGAGTATATAATCTTATACAAATTCATGGTATTTTATGTGTATTTGTATGTATTTTTGTACATTTATATTTATACAAATACACATTTTATTGGTATTTTGTTTATTTATTTTGTTTTATTATATTTTTTTACATTTACTTAATTTTATGTGTATTTTGTATATATATTTTTATAGAAATCTACGTTATTTTATGTGTATTCGTACATATATTTTGAAACAAATTTACATTGTTTTATATGTACAATAAGGTAAATTTGTATTTAAATAGATATGCAAAATACATATAAAGCAATGTAAATTTATTTCAAGATATGTATACAAGTACACATAAAATAATGTAGATTTCTATAAAAATATATATACAAAATACACATAAAATGAAGTAAATACGTATAAGAAAATGTATACAAAATACACATAAAATAATGTAAATTCGTATCAAAATAAATAAACAAAATACCAATAAAAGAATGTGTATTTGTATAAATATAAATATACAAAATACACATAAAATAACGTAAATTTATATAAAACTATATACAAAAATACACAGAAGTAATTAAATTTGTATGAAAATATATAAAAAAACACACACAAAATAAGCTAAATTTGAATTGAAATATATATACAAAATACATGAAATAAAGTAAATTGGTATCAAAATATTTATACAAATACACATATAATAACGTAAATTTGTATGAAAATATATAAACAAAATACACATTAAATAATGTAAATACGTATAAAAAAATGTGTACAAAATACACATATAATCATGTAATTCGTATCAAAATAAATAAACAAAATACCAATAAAATAATATAAATTTGTATGAGTAAACGTGTATCAATATAATTGTACAAAATACACATACAAAATAAACATAAAATAAGGTAGATTTGTAATGAAATATATGTACAAAATACACATAAAATAATGTAAATTTATATGAAAATATATATACAAATACACAAAAAATACCATGAATTTCTATAAAATTATATATTCAAAATAAATATTAAATAATGTAAATGCGTATAAAAATATATATAAAAAGTACATATAAAATAATGTAAATTCTTATCAATATAAATCAACAAAATACCAATAAAATAATATATATTTGAATGAAAATAGATTTACAAAATACACATAACATAGCTAAAATTTGTATTCAAATATATACAAAAATACATAAAAATAATTTGTTTGTATGAAAATAGATATTCAAAATACACATAAAACTAGGTAAATTTCTTTTGAAATATATATACAAAATACCCATAAAATATTGTAAATTTGTGTCAAAATATATAAACAAATAAACATAAAATAACGTAAATTTGTATGAAAAATATTTACAAAATACACATAGAATAATGTCAAATCGTATCAAAATGAATGAGCAGAATATCAATAAAATAACGTAAATTTGTATGAAAATAAAGATGCAAAATACCCATAAAATAAAGCATATTTTTATAAAAATACATATACAAAAATACACATAGAATAATTAAATTTGTATTAAAATTAATATACAAAATGCATATACAATAAGGTAAATTTGTATTGAAAAAATATGCAAAATACACATAAAAGTGTAAATTTGTTTAAAAATCTATATACGAATACACATAATATAACGTAGATTTCTATAGAAATATATATACAAAATACACATGAAATGATGTAAATACGTATAAAAATACATATACAAAATACACATTAAATAATTTAAATTCTCGTCAAAATAAATAAACATAATATCAATAAAAGAATGTGTATTTGTATGAAAATAGATATACAAAATACTCATAAAATAACCTAAGTTTGTATAAAACTATATACAAAAATAATTTAAATTTGTATGAAAATAAATATACAAAATACACATAAAATTAGGTAAATTTGTATTGAAATACATATACAAAATACACATAAAATAATGGAAGTTTGAATAAAAATATATAAACATATACACTTAAAATAACGTAAATTTGTATCAAATATATATACAAAATACTAATTAAATAATGTAAATATGTATAAAAAAATATATTCAAAACACAAATAGAATAATGTAAAATCGTATCAAAATAAATACACAGAATATTAATAAAATAATGTAAATTTGTGTGAAAATAAAGATGCAAAATAGCCATAAAATAACGCATTTTTTTTAAAAATATATATACCAAAATACACATAAAATATTAAAATTTGTATTAAAATAAATATAAAAAATGCACATACTGTAAGGTAAATTTGTATTGAAATAGATATGCAAAATACATATAAAACAATGTAAATTTGTTTCAAAATATATATACGAATACACATAAAATAACGTTGATTTCTATAAAAATATATACAAAATACACATAAAATGAAGTAAATACGTATAAAAAAATGAATACAAATTACACATAAAAATCGTATCAAAATAAAAAAACAAAATACTAGTAAAAGAAAGTGTATTTGTATAAATATAAACATACAAAATACACATAAAATATCGTAAATTTGTATAAAACTATATACAAAAATACACAGAAGTTATTAAATTTGTATGAAAATCTATATACAAAATACAGCTAAAATAAGCTAAATTTGAATTGAAATGTACATACAAAATACATAAAATAATGTAAATATGTATCAAAATATTTATACAAATACATATAATAACGTAGATTTGTTTAAAAATATATAAACAAAATACACATTAAGTAATGAAAATACGTATAAAAAATATGTACAAAATACACATATAATCATGTAATTCGTATCAAAATAAATAAACAAAATAGCAATAAAATAATGTAAATTTGTATGAGAAAACATATACAAATAACGCAAATTTCTATAAAAATATATGTACAAAAATGCACATAAAATAAAGTAATTTAGCATAAAAATATATATACAAAACACTCACTAAATAATGTAAATGCGTACATAAAATAACCTAAATTTGTATAAAACTATATACAAAAATACACAAAAATAGTTTAAATTTGTTTGAAAAGAAATATACAAAATATACATAAAATTAAGTAAATTTGTATGGAAATACATATACAAAATACACATCAAATAATGTAAATTTGAATGAAAATATATAAACAAATACACTTAAAATAACGTAAATTTGTATAAAATATATATGCAAGATACACATTAAATAATGTAAATGTGTATAAAAAAATATAAACAAAAAACAAATAGAATAATGTAAAATCGTATCAAAATAAATACAAAGAATATCAATAAAATAATGTAAATTTGTATGTAAATAAAGATGCAAAATTCCCAAAAATTATCGCATTTTTTATAAAAATATATATACCAAAACACACATAAAATATTTAAATTTGTATTAAAATAAATATACAAAATGCACATACAATAAGGTAAATTTGTATTGAAATAGATATTCAAAAATACATATAAAACAATGTAAATTTGTTTCAAAATATATATACGAATACACATAAAATAAAGTAGATTTCTATAGAAATATATATACAAAATACATATGAAATTATGTAAATACGTATAAAAATATATATACAAAATACATATCAAAGAATGTAAATTCGTGTCAAAATAAATAAACAAAATATCATGAAAAGAATATGTATTTGTATGAAAATAGATAATAGATCATAAATTTGTATAAAATATATATGCAAGATACACATTAAATAATGTAAATATGTATAAAAAAGTATATACAAAAAACAAATAGAATAATGTAAAATCGTATCAAAATAAATACACCGAATATTAATAAAATAATGTAAATTTGTATGAAAATAAAGATGCAAAATTCCCATAAAATAGCGCATTTCTTATAAAAATATATATACCAAAATACCCATCATATATTTAAATTTGTATTGAAATAAATATACAAAATGCACATACAATAAGGTAAATTTGTATTGAAAGAGATATGCAAAAATACATATAAAACAAGGTAAATTTGTTTCAAAATATATATGCGAATACAAATGAAAAAACGTAGATTTCTATAAAAAATATATATACAAAATACACATAAAATTAAGTAAATACGTATAAAAAAATGTATACAAAATACACATAAAATAATGTAAATTCGAATTAAAATAAATAAACAAAATACCAATAAAAGAATGTGTATTTGGATAAATATAAATGTACTAAATACATTTGTTTCAAAATATATATACGAATACACATAAAATAACGTAGATTTCTATAAAAATACATATACAAAATACACATTAAATTAAGTAAATACGTATAAAAAAAATGTATACAAAATACACATAAAATAATGTAAATTCGTATAAATGTAAATAAACAATATACCAATAAAAGAATGTGTATTTGTATAAATATAAATATACAAAATGCACATAAAATAACGTAGATTTATATAAAACTATATACATAAAATAACGCAAATTTCTATAAAAATATATGTACAAAAATGCACATTAAATAAATTTGCATAAAAATATATATACAAAACACACATTAGATAATGTAAATGAGTATAAAAATATGTATACAAAATACCTATGAAATAATCTAAATTCGTATCGAATTAAATTAAGAAATACCAATAAAATAATGTGATTTTGGATGAAAATATATATACAAAATACACATAAAATAACCTAAATACAAATACAAATATACACAAAATAATTTAAACTTGAATGAAATAAATATACAAAATAAACATAAAATAAGGTAAATTTGTAATGAAATATATGAAAAAATACACATAAAATAATTTAAATTTGTATGAAAATATATATACAAAAACACATTAAATAACATGAATTTGTATAAAATTTGTATCAAAATATATACTTATACACATAATAAAATAACGTAATTTTTTATGAAAATGTATATACAAAATACACATAAAATAATTTAAATACGTAGAAAAATATATATACAAAAAACACATAAAATAATGTAAATATGTATGAAATTATATAAACAAATACACATAAAATAATGTAAATTTGGATAAAATATATATCATAAAATAATGTAAATTCGTATCAAAATAAATAAACAAAATACCAATAAAAGAATGTGTATTTGTATGAATATAAATATACAAAATACACATAAAATAACGTAAATTTATATAAAACTATATACAAAAATACACAGAAGTAATTAAATTTGTATGAAAATATATACAAAATACACACGAAATAAGCTAAATTTGAATTGAAATATATATACAAAATACATGAAATAAAGTAAATTTGTATCAAAATATTTATACAAATACACATAAAATAACGTAAATATGTATGAAAATATATAAACAAAATACACATTAAATAATGTAAATACGTATAAAGAAATATGTACAAAATACACATATAATCATGTAATTCGTATCAAAATAAATAAACAAAATACCAATAAAATAATATAAATTTGTATGAGTAAACGTGTATGTTGCATATTTTTTCAATACAAATCTACCTTATTATATACGCATTTTGTTTATTAATTTTAATAAATGTGTATTTGAATATATATTTTGATACAAATTTACATTATTTTATGTATTTTCTATATTTATTTCAATTCAAATTTAGCTTATTTTATGTGTCTTTTGTATATCTATTTTCATACAAATTTAATTATTTTTGTTTATTTTTGTATATAGTTTTATACAATTTTACGTTATTTTATGTGTATTTTGTATATTTATATTTATGCAAGTAAACATTCTTTTATTGGCATTTAGTTTATTTATTTTGATACGAATTTACATTATTTTATGTGTATTTTGTATACTTTTTCTTATACGTATTTACTTCATTTTATGTGTATTTTGTATATATATTTTTATAGAAATCTACGTTATTTTATGTGTATTCGTATATATATTTTGAAACAAATTTACATTGTTTTATGTGTATTTTGCATATCTATTTCAATACAAATTTACCTTATTGTATGTGCATTTTGTATATTTATTGTAATACAAATTTAAATATTTTATGTGTATTTTGGTATATATATTTCCATACAAATTTACATTATTTTATTAATATTCTGTGTATTTATTTTGATACTATTTTACATTATTCTATTTGTATTTTGTATATATTTTTTATACATATTTACATTATTTAATGTGTATTTTCTATATATATATTTCATACAAATTTACGTTATTTAAAGTGTATTTGTTTATATATTTTCATTCAAATTTACCTTATTTTATGTGTATTTTGTATATGTATTTCAATAGAAATTTACCTAGTTTTATGTGTATTTTGTATATATATTTTTATACAAATTTAAATTATTTATGTGTATTTTTTTAATAGAGTTTTATACAAATTTACAATATTTAATGTGTATTTTGTATATCTATTTTCATATAAATACACATTCTTTTATTGATATTTTGTTTATTTATTTTGACGCGAATTTACATTATTTAATGTGTATTGTGTATATATATTTTTATACGTATTTACGTCATTTCATGTGTATTTTGTATATATTTCTATAGAAATATACGTTATTTTATGTGTATTCGTATATATATTTTGAAACAAATATACATTGTTTTATATGCATTTTGTATATTTTTTCAATACAAATTTCCCTTATTGTACGTGCATTTTGTATATTAATTTTAATACAAATTTAATTATTCTATGTGTATTCTTGTATATGTATTTAAAAAAAATATGCTTTATTTTATGGGTATTTTGCATCTTTATTTTCATACAAAATTACATTATTTTATTGATATTCTGTGTATTTATTTTGATACGATTTTACATTATTCTATGTATATTTTGTATATCTATTTTATACAAATGTACGTTATTTTATGTGAATTTGTTTTCATTTCATACAAATTTACATTATTTTATGTGTATTTTGTACATGTATTTAAATACAAATTTAACTAATTATAAGTGTATTTTGTATATCTATTTTCATACAAATTGAAATTTATTTTTTTTGTTTTTTTGTATATACTTTTATTCAAATTTTCGTAATTTTATGTGTATTTTTTATATTTATTTTCCTACAAATATACGTTCTTTTATCGGAATTTTGTTTATTTATTTTGATACGAATTTTCATTTTTTAGGTGTATTTGATATATATATTTTTATTCTTATTTACATAATTTTATATGTATTTTGAATATATATTTTCATAGAAATTTACACTATATGAATATACAAAAAAACACAAAAATAATTTAAATTTGTATGAAAATAAATATACAAAATACACATAAAATTAGGTAAATTTGTATTGAAATACATATACAAAATACACTTAAAATAATGTAAATTTGAATGAAATTACATAAACAAATACACTTAAAATGACGTTAATTTGTATAAAATATACATAAAAAATACACATTAAATAATGAAAATATTTACAAAAAATATATAGAAAACACAAATAGTATAATATAAAATCGTATCAAAATATATACACAGAATATTAATAAAATAATGTACATTTGTATGAAAACTAAGATGCAAAATACCTATAAAATAACGCATTTTTTATAAAATTATATATACCAAAATACACATAAAATATTTGAATTTGTATTAAAATAAATATACAAAATGCACATACAATAGGGTGAATTTGTATTGAAATAGATATGCAAAAAACATATAAAACAATGTAAATTTGTTTCAAAATATATATACGAATACACATAAAATAACGTAGATTTCTATAAATATATATATACAAAATACAAATAAAATTAAGTAAATACAAATCAAAAATGTATACAAAATACACATAAAATAATGTAAATTCGTATAAATATAAATAAACAAAATACCAATAAGAGAATGTGTATTTGTATAAATATAAATATACAAAATGCACATAAAATAACGTAAATTTGTATAAAACTATATACAAAAATACACAGAAGTAATTAAATTTTATGAAAATAGATATACAAAATACACACAAAATAAGCTAAATTTGAATTGAAATATATATACAAAATACATAAAATAAAGTAAATTCGTTTCAAAATATTTTTAACAAATACACATATAATAACATAAATTTGTAAAAAAAATATATAAACAAAATACACATTAAGTAATGTAAATACGTATAAAAAAATATTTACAAAATACACCAATAATCAAGTCATTCGTATCAAAAAAAATAAACAAAAAACTAATTAAATAATGTAAATTTGTATGAGAAAACATATACAAAATACACATAAAATAACGTTTTAAGTTTCTATAAAAATATATGTACAAAAATGCACATAAAATTAGTTTGCATAAAAAAATATATACAAAACACACATCAGATAATGTAAATGAGTATAAACATATGTATACAAAATACCTATGAAATAATCTAAATTCGTATCGAGCTAAATTGAGAAAATAACAATAAAATAATGTAATTTTGGATGAAAATATATATAGAAAACACACATAAAATAACCTAAATACAAATACAAATATACACATTAAATAATTTAAAACTGAATGAAATAAATATACAAAATAAACATAAAATAAGGTAAATTTGTAATAAAATATATGTAAGAATACACATAAAAAGAATAGAAATTTGTATGAAAATATATATACAAATACACATAAAATTACATGAATTTGTATAAAATGTTTCAAAATATATACGAATACACACAATAAAATAACGTAAATTTTTATGAAAATGTATATATAAAATACACATAAAATAGTTTAAAGACGTAGAAAAATATATATACAAAATACACATAAAATAATGTAAATTTGTAAAAAATTAAATACACAAAATTCCAATAAAAGAATGTATATTTGTAGGAAAATATATATACAAAAAACAAATCAAATACCTAAAATTTGTATAAAAATATATACAAATATACACAAAAATAATTTATATTTGTTTGAAAATAGATATGCAAAATACACATAAAGTTAGGCAAATTTGTATTGAAATACATATACAAAACTCACATAAAATAATGTAAATTTGTATGAAAATATATAAACAAATACATATAAAATCACGTAAATTTGGATAAAATATATATATATACAAAATATACATTAAATATTTTAAATATGTATAAAAATATATTATATTATATATATTTTTATTGATATTTGCGTTATTTATGTGTATTTTGTATATGTTTTCTCATAGAAATTTACATTATTTTATTGGTATTTTGTCTATTTATTTTGATACGAATTACATGATTATTTGTGTATTTTTACATTTTTTATACGTATTTACATTATTTAATGTGTATTTTGTTTATATATTTTTATACAAATTTACGTTATTATATGTGTATTTGTATAGGTATTTTGATACAAATTTACATTATTTTATGTATTTTGTATATATATTTCAATTCAAATTTAGCTTATTTTATGTGTTTTTTGTATATCTATTTATTTTAATACAAAATCAAATATTTTATGTTTTTTCGTATTTATATTTTTATAAAAAATACGTTATTTTATGGGTATTTTGCATCTTAATTTTCATACATATTTACATTATTTTATTAATATTTTCTGTATTTATTTTGATACGACTTTACATTATTTTATTTGTGTTTTGTATATTTTTTTATACATATTTGCATTATTTAATGTTTTTTTTTGTATATATATTTGATACAAATTTACGTTATTTTAAGTCTATATGTTTATATATTTTCATTCAAATTTACATTATTTTATGTGTATTTTGTATATGTATTTCAATACAAATTTACCTATATTTACATGTTTTTTGTATATTTATTTTCATACAAGTTTAAACTATTTTTGTGTATTTTTGTATATAGTTTTATACAAATTTAGGTTATTTTATGTGTATTTTGTATATCTATTTTCATACAAATACACATTATTTTCATGATATTTTGTTTATTTATTTTGACACGAATTAACATTATTTAATGTGTATTTTGTATATATATTTTTACGTATTTACATTATTTCAAGTGTATTTTGTATATATATTTCTATAGAAGTCTGCATTATTTTATGAGTATTCGTATATATATTTTGAAACAAATTTACATTATTTTATGTGTATTTTGCATATTTTTTCAATACAAATTTACCTTATTGTATGTGCATTTTGTATATTAATTTTAATACAAACTTGATTAATCTATGTGTATTTTTGTATATGTATTTTTATAAAAATATGCTTTATTTTATGGGTATTTTGCATCTTTATTTTCATACAAATTTACATTATTTTATTGATATTCTGTGTATTTATTTTGATATGATTTTACATTATTCTATGTGTATTTTGTATATATATTTTATATAAAATGTATTTGTTTTCATTTCAAACAAATCTACATTAATTTATGTGTTTTTTGTACATGTATTTAAATACAAATTTAACTAGTTATATGTGTATTTTGTATATCTATTTTGTATGTATATTTTCATAGAAATTTACTCTATTTTATGAGTATTCGTATATACATTTTGATACAAATTAACATTATTGATGTGTATTTTGCATATCTATTTCAATACAAATTTACTTTATTGTACGTGCATTTTGTATATTTATTTTAATACAAATTTAACTATTTTATATGTATTTTTGTATATATATTTTTATGCAAATATGCGTTATTATATGGATATTTTGCATCCTTATTTTCATACAAATTTACATTATTTTATTGATATTCTCTTTATTTATTTTGATACGATTTAACAATATTCTATGTGTATTTTGTATATATTTTTTTTATACATATTTACATTATTTAATGTTCATTTTGTATATATATTTTATCCATATTTACATTATTTTATGTGTATTTGTTTATATATTTTCATACAAATTTACATTATTTTATGTGTTTTTTGTAAATATATTTTTCTACGTGTTTAAATTATTTTATGTGTATTTTGTATATACATTTTCATAAAAAAAACTGCGTTATTTTATTGTGTGTATAAGTATATATTTTGATACAAATTTTATACAAATTCATGTTATTTAATGTGTATTTGTATATATATTTTCATAGAAATTTATATTATTTTATGTGTATTTTTTCATATTACAAATTTACCTTATTTTATGTTTATTTTGTATATTTATTTCATTCAATTTTAAATTATTTTATGTGTATATTTGTATTTGTATTTAGGTTATTTTATGTGTATTTTGTATATATATTGTCATCCAAAATTACATTATTTTATTGATATTTTCTTAATTTAATTCGATACGAATTTAGATTATTTCATAGGTATTTTGTATACATATTTTTATACTCATTTACATTATCTAAAGCGTGTTTTGTATATATATTTTTATGCAAATTTATTTTATGTTCATTTTTGTACATATATTTTTATAGAAATTTGCGTTATTTTATGTATATAGTTTTATATAAATCTACGTTATTTTATGTGCATTTTGTATATTTATATTTATACAAATACACATTTTTTTATTGGTATATTGCTTATTTACATTTATACGAATTTACATTATTTTATGTGTATTTTGTATACATTTTTTATACGTATTTACTTAATATTATGTGTATTTTGTATATGTATTTTTATAGAAATCTACGTTATTTTATGTGTATTCGTATATATATTTTGAAACATATTTACATTATTTTATATGTATTTTGCATATCTATTTCAATACAAATTTACCTTATTGTATGTGCATTTTGTATATTTATTTTAATACAAATTCAAATATTTTATGTGTATTTTGGTATCAATATTTTTATAAAAAAAGCGTTATTTTATAGGTATTTTGCATCTTATTTACATTATTTTATTAATAATCTGTGTATATATTTTGATACGATTTTACATTATTCTATTTGTGTTTTGTATATATTTTTTTTATACATATTTACATTATTTAATGTGCATTTTGATTATATATTTCATACAAATTTACGTTATTATATGTGTATTTGTTTATATATTTTCTTTCAAATTTACATTATTTTATATGTATTTTGTATATGTATTTCAATACAAATTTACCTTATTGTATGTGCATTTTGTATATTGATTTTAATACAAATTTGATTAATCTATGTGTATTTTTGTATATGTATTTTTATAAAAATATGTAATTAGTTAAATTTGTATTTAAATACAAGTACAAAATACACATAAAATAATATAAATTTGTATGAAATGAAAACAAATTCACATAAAATAACGTACATTTGTATAAAATAGATATACAAAATAATTTTATGTGTATTTTGTATATTTATTTTCATACAAATTTAAATTATTTTTGTGTTTTTTTGTATATAGTTTTATACAAACCTAGGTTATTTTATGAGTATTTTGTATATCATACAAATACACATTATTTTATTGATATTTTGTTTATTTATTTTGACGAGAATTTAAATTATTTAATGTGTATTTTGTATATATATTTCTATACGTATTTACATCATTTCATGTGTATTTTGTATATATATTTCTATAGAAATCTACGTTATATTATGTGTATTCGTATATAGATTTTTAAACAAATTTACACTTTTATATGTATTTTGCATATTTTTTCAATACAAATTTACCTTATTGTATATGCATTTTGTATATTAATTTTAATACAAATTTAATGATTCTATGTGTATTTTTGTATATGTATTTTTATAAAAATATGCTTTATTTTACGGGTATTTTGCATCTTTATTTTCATACAAATTTATGTTATTTTATTGATATTCTGCTCATTCATTTTGATACGATTTGACATTATTCTATGTGTATTTTGTATATGTTTTTCAAACAAATTTACGTTATTTTATGTGTATTTGTTTATATATTCTGACACAAATTTACAATATTTTGAGGGTATTTTGTATATATATTTCAAAAGAAATTTACCTAGTTTTATGTGTATTTTGAATATCTATTTTCACACAAACTCAAATTATTTTTATGTATTTTTTGTATATATTTCAATACAAATTTTAGTTATGTTATGTGTATTTTGTAAATCTAGTTTCATTCAAATATATATTATTTTATTGGTATTTTGTTGATTTATATTGATACGAATTTACATTATTTTATATGTACTTTTTATATATATTTTTATACGCATTTACATTATTTAATATTTATTTTGAATATATAATTTAATATAAATTCATGGTATTTTATGTGTATTTGTATATATATTTTCATACAAATTTACATTATTTTATGTGTATTTTGTGCATATATTTCATTACAAATTTACCTTATTTTATGTTTATTTTGTATATGTATTTTGTACATTTATATTTATACAAATACACATTCTTTTATTGGTATTTTGTTTATTTATTTTGTTTCGAATTTATATTATTTTATGTGTATTTTGTTTACATTTTTTTATACGTATTTACCTAATTTTATGTGTATTTTGTATATATATATTTTTAGAAATCTACGTTCTTTTATGTGTATTCGTATATATATTTTGAAACAAATTTACTTTGTTTTATATGTATTTTTGCATATCTCTTTTAATAGATGTTTACCTTATTGTATGTGCATTTTGTATATTTATTTCAATACAAATTTAAATATTTTATGTGTATTTTGGTATATATATTTTTATAAGAAATGCGCTATTTGATGAGAATTTTGCATCTTTATTTTCATACAAATTTACATTATTTTATTAATATTCGGTGTATTTATTTTGATACGATCTTACATTATTCTATTTGTTTTTTGTATATATTTTTTTTTTACATATTTACATTATTTAATGTATATCTTGCATATATATTTCATACAAATTTATTATCTATTATCTATTTTCATACAAATACACATTCTTTTCATGATATTTTGTTTATTTATTTTGACCCGAATTTACATTACTTAATATGTATTTTATATATATATATATATATATATATATATATATATATATATATATATATATATATATATATATATATATATATATATATATATATATATATATATATATATATATATATATATATATATATATATATATATTTATTTATTTTTTTTATACGTATTTACATAATTTCATGTGTATTTTGTATATATATTTCTATAGAAATCTACGTTATTTTCTGTGTATTCGTATATATATTTTGAAACAAATTTACAAAGTTTTATTTGTATTTTGCGTTTTTTTTCAATACAAATTTACCTTATTGTATGTGTGCATTTTGTATATTAATTTTAATACAAATTTAATTATTCTATGTGTATTTTAAATATGCTTATCTTATGGGTATTTTGCATCTTTGTTTTCATACAAATTTAAATTATTTTATTGATATTCTGTGTACTTATTTTGTTACGATTTTACATTATTCTATGTATAACAAAAA
Organism: Eriocheir sinensis; assembly: GCF_024679095.1. Classification (NCBI taxonomy): domain Eukaryota; kingdom Metazoa; phylum Arthropoda; class Malacostraca; order Decapoda; family Varunidae; genus Eriocheir; species Eriocheir sinensis. The sequence goes on from NW_026110640.1 coordinate 250,645, forward strand.
TAAATACAGAATACACAAAAATAGATATGCAAAATACATATAAACAATGTTAATTTGTTTCAAAATATATATACGAATACACATGACATGGGTATTTTGAATCTTAATTTTCATACAAATTTACATTATTTTTTTTAATATTTTCTGTATTTATTTTGATACGATTTTACATTATTTTATTTGTTTTGTATATATTTTTTTATACATATTTACATTATTTAATGTGTTTTTTGTATATATATTTGATACAAATTTATGTTGTTTTAAGTCTATATGTTTATATATTTTCATACAAATTTACATTATTTTATATGTATTTAGTATATGTATTTCAATACAAATTTACCTAATTTTATGTTTTTTGTATATTTATTTTCTTACAAGTTTAAATTATTTTTGTTTATTTTTGTATATAGTTTTATACAAATTTAGGTTATTTTATGTGTATTTTGTATATATATTTTCATACAAATACACATTCTTTTCATGATATTTCTTTTATTTTTTTTGACACGAATTAACATTATTTAATGTGTATTTTGTATATATATTTTTATACGTATTTACATTATTTCATGTGTATTTTGTATATATATTTCTATAGAAATCTATGTTATTTTATGTGTATTCGTATATATATTTTGAAACAAATTTACATTGTTTTATGTGTATTTTGCATATTTTTCAATGTAAATTTACATTATTGTATGTGCATTTTGTATATTAATTTTAATACAAATTTGATTAATCTATGTGTATTTTTGTGTATGTATTTTTATAAAAATATGCTTTATTTTATGGGTATTTTGCATCTTTATTTTCATACAAATTTACATTATTTTATTGATATTCTGTGTATTTATTTGGTATGATTTTACATTATTCTATGTGTATTTTGTATATATATTTTATATAAAATGTATTTGTTTTCATTTGATACAAATCTACATTATTTTATGTGTTTTTTGTACATGTATTTAAATACAAATTTAACTAGTTATATGTGTATTTTGTATATCTATTTTGTATGTATATTTTCATAGAAATTTACTCTATTTTATGAGTATTCGTATATATATTTAGATACAAATTTACATTATTGATATGTATTTTGCATATCTATTTCAATACAAATTTTCTTTATTGTACGAGCATTTTGTATATTTATTTTAATACAAATTTAATTATTTTATATGTATTTTTGTATATATATTTTTATGCAAATATGCGTTATTATATGGATATTTTGCAGCTTTATTTTCATACAAATTTACATTATTTTATTGATATTCTCTTTATTTATTTTGATACGATTTAACATTATTCTATGTGTATTTTGTATATATTTTTTATACATATTTACATTATTTAAGGTTTATTTTGTATATATATTTCATCCAAATTTACATTATTTTATGTGTATTGTTTATATATTTTTATACAAATTTACTTTATTTTATGTGTATTTTGTATATACATTTTCATTAAAAAAATTACGTTATTTTATTGTGTGTATTCGTATATATTTTGATACAAATTTTATACAAATTCATGTTATTTAATGTGTATTTGTATATATAGTTTCATACAAATTTATATTCTTTTATGTGTATTTTTTCATATATTTCATTGCAAATTTACCTTATTTTATGTTTATTTTGTATATTTATTTCATTCAATTTTAAATTATTTTATGTGTATATTTGTATTTGAATTTAGGTTATTTTATGTGTATTTTGTATATATATTTTCATCCAAAATTACATTATTATATTGGTATTTTCTTAATTTAATTCGATACGAATTTAGATTATTTCATAGGTATTTTGTATACATATTTTTATACTCATTTACATTATCTAATGTGTGTTTGTATATATATTTTTATGCAAATTTATTTTATGTTCATTTTTGTACATATATTTTTATAGAAATTTGCGTTATTTTATGTATATAGTTTTATATAAATTTACGTTATTTTATGTGTATTTTGTATATTTATATTTATACAAATACACATTCTTTTATTGCTGTATTGTTTATTTATATTTATACGAATTTACATTATTTTATGTGTATTTTGTATACATTTTTTTATACGTATTTACTTAATTTTATGGTTATTTTGTATATGTATTTTTATAGAAATCAACGTTATTTTATGTGTATTCGCATATATATTTTGAAACAAATTTACATTATTTTATATGTATTTTGCATATCTATTTCAATACAAATTTACCTTATTGTATGTGCATTTTGTATATTTATTTTGATACAAATTCAAATATTTTATGTGTATTTTGGTATCAATAATTTTATAAAAAATGCGTTATTTTATAGGTATTTTGCATCTTAATTTTCATACAAATTTACATTATTTTATTAATATTCTGTGTATATATTTTGATACGATTTTACATTATTCTATTTGTGTTTTGTATATATTTTTTTATACATATTTACATTATTTAATGTGTATTTTGTATATATATTTCATACAAATTTACGTTATTATATGTATATTTGTTTATATATTTTCTTTCAAATTCACATTATTTGATGTGTATTTTGTATATGTATTTCAATAGAAATTAACCTAATTTTATGTGTATTTTGTATATTTCTTTTCATACAAATTTAAATTATTTTTGTGTATTTTTGTATATAGTTTTATACAAATTTAGGTTATTTTATGTAGCATTTACATTATTTAATGTGTGTTTTGTATATATATTTTTATCCAAAGTTAATTTATTTTACGTTCATTTTTGGAGATATATTTTTATAGAAATTAGCGTTATTTTATATGTATTTGTATATGTTTTCTCATACAAATTTACATTATTTTATTGCTATTTTGTTTATTTAGTTTGATACGAATTACATGATTATATGTGTATTTTGTACATTTTTTTATACATATTTACATTACTTAATGTGTATTTTGTTTATATATTTTTAAACAAATTTACGTTATTATATGTATTTTTATAAATATTTTGATACAAATTTACATTATTTTATGTATTTTGTATATACATTTCAATTCAAATTTAGCTTATTTTATCTGTATTTTGTATATCTATTTTCATACGAATTTAATTACTTGTATGTATTTTGTATATAGTTTTATACAAATTTACGTTATTTTATGTGTATTTTGTATATTTATATTTATACAAATACACATTCTTTTATTGGTATTTTGTTTATTTATTTTGATACGAATTTACATTATTTTATGTGTATTTTGTATACATTTTTTTATACGTATTTACTTCATTTTACGTGTATTTTGTATATATATTTTTATACAAATCTACGTTATTTTATGTGTATTCGTATATATTTTGAAACAAATTTACATTGTTTTATATGTATTTTGCATATCTATTTCTATACAGATTTACCTTATTGTATGTGTATTTTGTATATTTATTTTAATACAAATAAAAAAATTTATGTGTATTTTTGTATATATATTTATAAAAAAATGCGTTATTTCATGGGTATTTTGTTTCTTTATTTTCATACAAATTTACATTATTTTATTAATATTCTGTGTATTTATTTTGATACGATTTTACATTATTCTATTTGTGTTTTGTATATATTTCTTTATACAAATTTACGTTATTTTAAGTGTATTTGTTTATGTATTTTCATTCAAATTTACAGCATTTTATGTGTATTTTGTATATGTATTTCTATACAAATTTACCTAATTTTATGTGTATTTTGTGTATTTATTTTTATACAAATTTAAATTATTTTTGTGTATTTTTGTATATAGTTTTATACAAATTTATGTTATCTTATGTGTATTTTGTATATTTATTTTCATACAAATACACATTCTTTTATTGACATTTTGTTTATTTATTTTGACGCGAATTTACATTATTTAATGTGTATTTTGTATATATTTTTATACGTATTTACATCCTTTCATGTATTTTGTATATTTATAAAAAATGCGTTATTTTATGGGTATTTTGCATCTTTATTTTCATATAAATTTACATTATTTTATTTACATTCTGTGTATTTATTTTAATACGATTTTACATTATTCTATTTGTGTTTTGTATATATATTTTTTATACATATTTACATTATTTAATGAGTATTTTTTATATATATTTTATACAAATTTATGTTAATTTAAGTGTATTTGTTTATATATTTTCATTCAAATTTACATTATTTTATGTGTATTTTGTATACGTATTTCTTTACAAATTTACCTAATTTTATGTGTATTTTGTATATTTATTTTCATACAAATTTAACTTATTTTTGTGTATTTTTATATATAGTTTTATACAAATTTACGTTATTTTATGTGTATTTTGTATATGTATTTTCATACAAATACACATTCTATTATTGATATTTTAATTATTTATTTTGACACGAGTTTACATTATTTAATGTGTATTTTGTATATATATTTTTATACGTATTTACAACATTTCATGTATATTTTGTATATATATTTCTATAGAAATCTACGTTATTTTATGTGTATTCGTATATATATTTTGAAACAAATCTACATTATTTTATGTGTATTTTGTATATTTATATTTATACAAATTCACATTTTTTTATTGGTATTTTGTTTATTTATTTTGATACGAATTTACATTATTTTATGTGTATTTTGTATACATTTTTTTATACGTATTTACTTCATTTTACGTGTATTTTGTATATATATTTTTATACAAATCTACGTTATTTTATGTGTATTCGTATATATATTTTGAAACAAATTTACATTGTTTTATATGTATTTTGCATATCTATTTCTATACAGATTTACCTTATTGTATGTGTATTTTGTATATTTATTTTAATACAAATAAAAAAATTTAAGTGTATTTTTGTATATATATTTAAAAAAAATGCGTTATTTCATGGGTATTTTGTTTCTTTATTTTCATACAAATTTACATTATTTTATTAATATTCTGTGTATTTATTTTGATACGATTTTACATTATTCTATTTGTGTTTTGTATATATTTCTTTATACAAATTTACGTTATTTTAAGTGTATTTGTTTATGTATTTTCATTCAAATTTACAGCATTTTATGTGTATTTTGTATATGTATTTCTATACAAATTTACCTAATTTTATGTGTATTTTGTGTATTTATTTTTATACAAATTTAAATTATTTTTGTGTATTTTTGTATATAGTTTTATACAAATTTATGTTATCTTATGTGTATTTTGTATATTTATTTTCATACAAATACACATTCTTTTATTGACATTTTGTTTATTTATTTTGACGCGAATTTACATTATTTAATGTGTATTTTGTATATATATTTTTATACGTATTTACATCCTTTCATGTGTATTTTGTATATTTATAAAAAATGCGTTATTTTATGGGTATTTTGCATCTTTATTTTCATATAAATTTACATTATTTTATTTACATTCTGTGTATTTATTTTAATACGATTTTACATTATTCTATTTGTGTTTTGTATATATATTTTTTATACATATTTACATTATTTAATGAGTATTTTTTATATATATTTTATACAAATTTATGTTAATTTAAGTGTATTTGTTTATATATTTTCATTCAAATTTACATTATTTTATGTGTATTTTGTATACGTATTTCTTTACAAATTTACCTAATTTTATGTGTATTTTGTATATTTATTTTCATACAAATTTAACTTATTTTTGTGTATTTTTATATAGTTTTATACAAATTTACGTTATTTTATGTGTATTTTGTATATGTATTTTCATACAAATACACATTCTTTTATTGATATTTTAATTATTTATTTTGACACGAATTTACATTATTTAATGTGTATTTTGTATATATATTTTTATACGTATTTACAACATTTCATGTATATTTTGTATATATTTATAGAAATCTACGTTATTTTATGTGTATTCGTATATATATTTTGAAACAAATCTACATTATTTTATGTGTATTTTGTATATATATTTCATTATAAATTTGCCTTATTTTAAGTTTAATTTTATATCTATTTTCATTAAAATTCTAATCATTTTATGTGTATATATTTATTTGTATTTGCGTTATTTTATGTGTATTTTCTATATATATATTTTCATTCAAAATTACATTATTTTATCGGTATTTTGTTCATTTATTTCGATGCGAGTTTAGATTATTTCATGTGTATTTTCTATACATATACATATAAAGGAAATTTCTATGAAAATATATATTCAAAATACATATAAAATTACGGAAATAAGTATAAAAATATATATATCAAATACACCTAAAAAAAAATGAAAATTCGTATCAAAATAAATAAATAAAATTCCGATAAAAGAACGTATATTTGAAGGAAAATAAATATACAAAATACACATAAAATTACGAAAATTTGAATAAAAATATATACAAAAATACACAAAATTAATTTCAATTTATAAGAAAATAGATATACAAAATACACATATAATTAGTTAAATTTGTATTTATATACATGTACAAAATTCACATAAAATAATGTAAATTTGTATGAAATGAAAACAAATTCTCATAAAATAACGTACATTGGTATAAAATAGATATACAAAATATACATAGAATAATGTAAAATCGTATCAAAATAAATACACAGAATATAAATAAATTAATGTAATTTTGTTTCAAAATAAAGATGCAAAATACCCATAAAATAAAGCATATTTTTATAAAAATACATATACAAAAATACACATAGAATAGCTAAATTTGTATTAAAATTAATATAAAAAATGCACGTACAATAAGGTTAATTTGTATTGAAAAAATATGCAAAATGCACATAAAACAATGTATATTTGTTTCAAAATATATATACGAATACACATAAAATAACGTATATTTCTATAGAAATATATATATATATATATATATATATATATATATATATATATATATATATATATATATATATATATATATATATATATATACACAATACACATTAAATAATGTAAATTCGCATCAAAATAAATAAACAAAATATCAATAAAAGAATGTGTATTTGTATGAAAATAGATATACAAAATACACATAAAATATTTTAAATTTGAATAAAACTCTATACAAAAATACACAAAAAATAATTTAAATTTGTATAAAATATATATACAAAATACACATGAAATTAGGTAAATTTCTATTGAAATACATATACAAAATACACATAAAATAATGTAAATTTGAATAAAAATATGTAAATTTGTTTCAAAATATACATACGAATACACATAAAATAACGTAGATTTCTATAAAATATATATACAAAATACTCATAAAATGAAGTAAATACGTATAAGAAAATGTATACAAAATACACATAAAATAATGTAAACTCGTATCAAAATAAATAAACTAAATGCCAATAAAACTAAAAACTATATACAAAAATAAACAAAAATAATTAAATTTGTATGAAAATAGATATACAAAAGACACATAAAATAAGCTAAATTTGAATTGAAATATATATAGAAAATACATAAAATAATGTAAATTTGTATCAAAATATATATTCAAATACACATATAATAACGTAAATTTGTATAAAAATATATAAACAAAATACACATTAAATAATGTAAATACGTATAAAAGATATGTACGTAATGTAAAAATTTATAAAATTAAAGATGCAAAATACCCATAAAATATCTTATATTAAAAAAAAAATATATACAAAATTACACATAAAATAATTAAATTTGTATTAAAATAAATATACAAAATACACATACAATAAGGTAGATTTTTATTGAAATAGATAAGCAAAAAACACATAAAATAATGAAAATTTTTATCAAAATATATACGAATACACACAATAAAATTACGTAAATTTTTATGAAAATATATATAAAAAATACACATAAAATAATGTAAATACATAGAAAAATATATATACAAAATACACATAAAATAATGTAAATTCGTATCAAAATAAATAAGAAAACTTCCTGTAAAAAAATGTATATGTGTAGGAAAATATATATACAAAATACAAATAAAATAAAAAAATTTGTATAAAAATAATACAAAAATACACAAAAATAATTTAAATTTGTTTGAAAATAGATATGCAAAATACAAATGAAATTAGGAAAATTTTTATTGAAATACATATATAAAATACACATAAAATAATGTAAATTTGTATGAAAATATATAAACAAATACACATAAGATAACGTAAATTTCCATAAAATATATGTACAAAATATACATTAAATAATGTAAATATGTCTAAAAATATATATACAAAATACACAGAATAACGTAAAATCGTATCAAAATAAATAAACAGACAATCAATAAAATAATGTAAATTTGTATGAAAATAAAGATGCAAAATACCCATATAATAACGCATATTTGTTTAAAAATATATATACAAAAATACACATAAAATAATTAAATTTGCATCAAAATAAATATACAAAAGGCACATACAATAAAGAAAATTTGTATTGAAATAGATATGCGAAATACACATAAATAATGTAAATTTGTATCAAAATATATATACGAATACACATAAAATAGAGTAAATTTCTATGAAAATATATATTCAAAATACATATAAAATTATGTTAAGAAGTATAAAAATATATATATCAAATACACCTAAAATAATGAAAACTCGTATCAAAATAAATAAACAAAATTACGATAAAAGAACGTATATTTGTAGGAAAATAAATATACAAAATTCACATAAAATTACGAAAATTTGAATAAAAATATATACTAAAATACACAAAATTAATTTCAATTTGTATGAAAATAGATATACATAATACACATAATTAGTTAAATTTGTATTTAAATACATGTACAAAATACACATAAAATAATGTAAATTTGTATGAAATGAAAACAAATTCACATAAAATAACGTTCATTTGTATGAAATATATATACAAAATATACATAGAATAATGTAAAATCTTATCAAAATAAATACACAGAATATCAATAAAATAATGTAAATTTGTATGAAAATAAAGATGCAAAATACCCATAAAATGAAGCATTTTTTTATGAAAATACATATACAAAAATACACATAGAATAATTAAATTTGTATTAAAATTAATATACAAAATGCACGTACAATAAGGTAAATTTATATTGAAAAAATATGCAAAATGCACATAAAACAATGTATATTTGTTTCAAAATATATATAAAAAACACATAAAATAACATATATTTCTATAGAAATATATATACAAAATACACATGAAATGACGTAAATACGTATAAAAATATATATACACAATACACATTAAATAATGTGAATTCGCGTCAAAATAAATAAACAAAATATGAATAAAAAATGTGTATTTGTATGAAAATAGATATACAAAATACACATAAAATATTTTAAATTTATATAAAACTCTTTTTATAAAAATATATATACCAAAATAATAAAATTTTTAAATTTGTATTACAATAAATATACAAAATGCACATACAATAAGGTAGATTTATATTGAAATAGATATGCTAAATGCATATAAAATAATGTAAATTTGTATCAAAACATATATACAAATACACATGAAATAAAATAAATTTGTATGAAAATATATATACAAAATACACAATAAATAAAGTAAATACGTATAAAAGTGTATGTACAAAGGACATAAAATAACGTAAATTTGTATGAAAATATATATACCAAATACACATACAATAAGGTAAATCTATATTGAAATAGATATGCAAGATAAACATAAAATAATGTAAATTTGTATCAAATCATATACGAATACATACAATAAAATAACGTAAATTTTTATGAAAATGTATATAAAAAATACACATAAAATAATGTAAATACGTAGAAAAATATATATACAAAATACACATAAAATTATGTAAATTTTTATGAAAATAAATGAACAAAATTCCACTAAAAGAATGTATATTTGTAGGAAAATATAAATACAAAAAACAAATAAAATAACTAAAATTTGTATAAAAATATATAAAAAATACATAAAAATAATTTAAATTTGTTTGAAAATAGATATGCAAAATACACATAAAATTAGGCAAATCTGTATTGAAATACATATACAAATTACACATAAAATATTGTAAATTTTTATGAAAATATATAAACAAATACACATAAAATATCGTAAATTTATATAAAATATATATACAAAATATACATTAAATAATGTAAATGTGTATAAAATATATATACAAAATACATATAGAATAATGTAAAATCGTATCAAAATAAATAAACAGAATATCAATAAAATAATGTAAATTTATATGAAAATAAAGATGCAAAATACCTAAATAATAACGCATATTTTTACAAAAATACACATAAAATAATTAAATTTGTATTAAAATAAATATACAAAATACATATACAATATGGTAAATTTGTATTGAAATTGATATGCAAAATAAACATAAATAATGTAAATTTGAATCAAAATATATACGAATACCCATAAAATAGAGTAAATTTCTATGAAAATATATATTCAAAATACAAATAAAATGATATAAATAAGAATAAAAATATATTTATCAAATACACCTAAAATAATGTAAATTCGTATAAAAATAAATAAACAAAATTACGATAAAAGATGCAAGATAAACATTAAATAATGTAAATATTTATAAAAAAAATATATACAAAAAAAAAAGAATAATGTGAAATCGTATCAAAATAAATACACCGAATATTAATAAAATAATGTAAATTTGTATGAAAACAAAGATGCAAAATTCCCATCAAATAGCGCATTTCTTATAAAAATATATATACCAAAATACACATAAAATATTTAAATTTGTATTGAAATAAATATACAATATGCACATACAATAAGGTAAATTTGTATTGAAAGAGATATGCAAAAATACATATAAAACAATGTAAATTTGTTTCAAAATATATATACGAATACACATAAAATAACGTAGATTTCTATAAAAATATATATACAAAATACACATAAAATTAAGTAAATACGTATAAAAATAGATATAGAAAATACACATAGAATTATGTAAAATTGTTTCAAAAAAAAAAAAAAACAGAATATAAATAAAATAACGTAAATTTTTATGAAAATAAAAATGCAAAATATCCATAAAATATAGCATATTTTTATAAAAATACATATACAAAAATACACATAGCATAATTAAATTTGTATTAAAATTAATATACAAAAGCCATATACAATAAGGTAAATTTGTATTGAAAAAATATGCAAAATACACATAAAACAGAGTAAATTTATTTCAAAATCTATATACGAATACTCGTTAATCAACGTAGATTTCTACAGAAATATGTATACAAAATACACATCAAATGATGTAAACACGTATAAAAAAAAAAATATATATATATATATATATATATATATATATATATATATATATATATATATATATATATATATATATATATATATATATATATATATATATATATATATATATATATATATATATATATATATATATATATATATATATATATATATATATATATATATATATATATATATATATATATAAATAATGTAAATTGTCAAATAAACAAAATAAACAAAATAAAATAAATGTGTATTTGTATGAAAATAATAATATATATAAAATCACCTAAATTTGTATAAAACTATATACAAAAATACAAAAAAATAATTTTTATTTGTATGAATATAAATATACAAAATGCACATAAAATTAGGTAAATTTGTATTGAAATACATTTACAAAATACACATAAAATAATGTAAATTTGAATGAAAATATATAAACAAATACACTTAAAATAACGTAAATTTGTATAAAATATATAAAAAATACACATTAAATAATGTAAATATGTATAAAAGAATATATACAAAACACAAATAGAATACTATAAAATCGTATCAAAATAAATACACAGAATATTAATAAGATAATGTAAATTTGTATGAAAATTAAGATGCAAAACACCCATAAAATAACGCATTTTTTATAAAAATATTTATACCAAGACACACATAAAATATTTGAATTTGTATTAAAATAAATATACAAAATGCACATACAATAAGGTAAATTTGTATTGAAATAGATATGCAAAATACATATAAAACCATGTAATTTTTTTTAAAAATATATATACGAATACACATAAAATAACGTAGATTTCTATGAAAATAAATATACAAAATATACATAAAATGAAGTAAATACGTATAAAAAAAGGTATACAAAATACACATAAAATAATGTAAATATATATATATATATATATATATATATATATATATATATATATATATATATATATATATATATATATATATATATATATATATATATATATATATATATATATATATATATATATATATATATATATATATATATATATATATATATATATATATATATACAAAATACAAAAAAAATAACTTAAATTTATATAAAATTATATTCAAAAATACACAAAAGTAATTAAATTTGTGTGAAAATAGATATACAAAATACATGTGTTTTTTGTATATTTATTTTCATACAAATTGAAATTATTTTTGTTTATTTTTTTATATATTTTCATACAAGTTTTCGTTATTTAATGTGTATTTTGTATATTTATTTTTTCTACAAATATACGTTCTTTTATCTGAATTTTGTTTATTGAATTTGTAACGAATTTACCTTATTTTGTATATCTATTTTCATTCAAATTAAAATACTTCTGTGTATTTTTGTATATAGTTTTATATAAATTTAAGTTATTTTATGTATATTTTGTATATTTATATTTATACAAATACACATTCTTTTATTGGTATTTTGTATATTTATTTTGATACGAATTTACATTATTTTATGTGTATGTTGTACATTTTTATAAGTATTTACTTCATTTTATGTGTATTTTGTATATATATTTTTATAGAAATCTACGTTATTTTATGTGTATTCGTATATATATTTTGAAACAAATTTACATTGTTTTATATGTATTTTGCATATCTATTTCAATACAAATTTACCTTATTGTATGTGTTTTTTGTAGATTTATTTTAATACAAATTTAATTTTTTGATGTGTATTTTGGTATATATATTTTTATAAATAAAGAATATGCGTTGTTTTATGGGTATTTTTATAAATATTTTGATACAAATCTACATTATTTTATGTATTTTGTATATACATTTCAATTCAAATTTAGCTTATTTTATATGTATTTTGTATATCTATTTTCATACGAATTTAATTACTTCTGTGTATTTTTGTATATAGTTTTATACAAATTTACGTTATTTTATGTGTATTTTGTATATTTATATTTATACAAATACACATTCTTTTATTGGTATTTTGTTTATTTATTTTGATACGAATTTACATTATTTTATGTGTATTTTGTATATATATATTTATACAAATCTACGTTATTTTATGTGTATTCGTATATATATTTTGAAACAAATTTACATTGTTTTATATGTATTTTGCATATCTATTTCAATACAGATTTACCTTATTGTATGTGTATTTTGTATATTTATTTTAATACAAATTAATTTTTTCATGTGTATTTTGGTATATATATTTTTATAAAAAATGCGTTATTTAATGGGTATTTTGCATCTTTATTTTCATACAAATTTACATTGTTTTATTAATATTCTGTATTTATTTTGATACGATTTTACATTATTCTATTTGTATTTTGTATATATTTTTTTTATACATATTTACATTATTTAATGTGTTTTTTGTATATTTTAAAACAAATTTACGTTATATTATGCGCATCTGTTAAAATATTTTGATACAAATTTACATTATTTTATGTATTTTGTATATATATTTCAATACAAATTTAGTTTATTTTCTGTATATTTTGTATATCTATTTTCTTTTGTATCAAAATAAATAAACAAAATAGCAATAAAATAATGTAAATTTGTATGAGAAAACATATACAAATACACATAAAATAACGCAAATTTCTAAAAAAATATATGTACAAAAATGCACATAAAATAATGTAATTTGCAAATTTGTATTGAAATAGATATGCAAAATACATATAAAACAATGTAAATTTGTTTCAAAATATATATACGAATACACATAAAATAACGTTGATTTCTATAAAAATATATACAAAATACACATAAAAAGAGGTAAATACGTATAAAAAAATGAATACAAAATACACATAAAAATCGTATCAAAATAAAAAAACAAAATACTTGTAAAAGAAAGTGTATTTGTATAAATATAAATATACAAAATACACATAAAATATCGTAAATTTGTATAAAACTATATACAAAAATACACAGAAGTTATTAAATTTGTATGAAAATCTATATACAAAATACAGCTAAAATAAGCTAAATTTGAATTGAAATGTACATACAAAATACATAAAATAATGTAAATATGTATCAAAATATTTATACAAATACATATAATAACGTAGATTTGTTTAAAAATATATAAACAAAATACACATTAAGTAATGAAAATACGTATAAAAAATATGTACAAAATACACATATAATCATGTAATTCGTATCAAAATAAATAAACAAAATAGCAATAAAATAATGTAAATTTGTATGAGAAAACATATACAAATAACGCAAATTTCTATAAAAATATATGTACAAAAATGCACATAAAATTAGCATAAAAATATATATACAAAACACTCACTAAATAATGTAAATGCGTACATAAAATAACCTAAATTTGTATAAAACTATATACAAAAATACACAAAAATAATTTAAATTTGTTTGAAAAGAAATATACAAAATACACATAAAATTAAGTAAATTTGTATGGAAATACATATACAAAATACACATCAAATAATGTAAATTTGAATGAAAATATATAAACAAATACACTTAAAATAACGTAAATTTGTATAAAATATATATGCAAGATACACATTAAATAATGTAAATGTGTATAAAAAAATATAAACAAAAAACAAATAGAATAATGTAAAATCGTATCAAAATAAATACAAAGAATATCAATAAAATAATGTAAATTTGTATGTAAATAAAGATGCAAAATTCCCAAAAATTATCGCATTTTTTATAAAAATATATATACCAAAACACACATAAAATATTTAAATTTGTATTGAATTAAATATACAAAATGCATATACAGTAAGGTAAATTTGTATTGAAAGAGATATTCAAAAATACATATAAAACAATGTAAATTTGTTTCAAAATATATATACGAATACACATAAAATAAAGTAGATTTCTATAGAAATATATATACAAAATACATATGAAATTATGTAAATACGTATAAAAATATATATACAAAATACATATCAAAGAATGTAAATTCGTGTCAAAATAAATTAACAAAATATCATGAAAAGAATATGTTTTTGTATGAAAATAGATAATAGATAATAAATTTGTATAAAATATATATGCAAGATACACATTAAATAATGTAAATATGTATAAAAAAGTATATACAAAAAACAAATAGAATAATGTAAAATCGTATCAAAATAAATACACAGAATATTAATAAAATAATGTAAATTTGTATGAAAATAAAGATGCAAAATTCCCATAAAATAGCGCATTTCTTATAAAAATATATATACCAAAATACACATCATATATTTAAATTTGTATTGAAATAAATATACAAAATGCACATACAATAAGGTAAATTTGTATTGAAAGAGATATGCAAAAATACATATAAAACAATGTAAATTTGTTTCAAAATATATATACGAATACAAATGAAAAAACGTAGATTTCTATAAAAATATATATACAAAATACACATAAAATTAAGTAAATACGTATAAAAAAAATGTATACAAAATACACATAAAATAATGTAAATTCGAATTAAAATAAATAAACAAAATACCAATAAAAGAATGTGTATTTGGATAAATATAAATATACTAAATACATTTGTTTCAAAATATATATACGAATACACATAAAATAACGTAGATTTCTATAAAAATACATATACAAAATACACATTAAATTAAGTAAATACGTATAAAAAAATGTATACAAAATACACATAAAATAATGTAAATTCGTATAAATGTAAATAAACAATATACCAATAAAAGAATGTGTATTTGTATAAATATAAATATACAAAATGCACATAAAATAACGTAGATTTATATAAAACTATATACATAAAATAACGCAAATTTCTATAAAAATATATGTACAAAAATGCACATTAAATAAATTTGCATAAAAATATATATACAAAACACACATTAGATAATGTAAATGAGTATAAAAATATGTATACAAAATACCTATGAAATAATCTAAATTCGTATCGAATTAAATTAAGAAATACCAATAAAATAATGTGATTTTGGATGAAAATATATATACAAAATACACATAAAATAACCTAAATACAAATACAAATATACACAAAATAATTTAAACTTGAATGAAATAAATACAAAATAAACATAAAATAAGGTAAATTTGTAATGAAATATATGAAAAAATACACATAAAATAATATAAATTTGTATGAAAATATATATACAAATACACATTAAATAACATGAATTTGTATAAAATTTGTATCAAAATATACTTATACACACAATAAAATAACGTAATTTTTATGAAATATATACAAAATACATAAAATAATTTAAATACGTAGAAAATATATATACAAAAACACATAAAATAATGTAAATATGTATGAAATTATATAAACAAATACACATAAAATAATGTAAATTTGGATAAAATATATATCATAAAATAATGTAAATTCGTATCAAAATAAATAAACAAAATACCAATAAAAGAATGTGTATTTGTATGAATATAAATATACAAAATACACATAAAATAACGTAAATTTATATAAAACTATATACAAAAATACACAGAAGTAATTAAATTTGTATGAAAATATACAAAATACACACGAAATAAGCTAAATTTGAATTGAAATATATATACAAAATACATGAAATAAAGTAAATTTGTATCAAAATATTTATACAAATACACATATAATAACGTAAATATGTATGAAAATATATAAACAAAATACACATTAAATAATGTAAATACGTATAAAGAAATATGTACAAAATACACATATAATCATGTAATTCGTATCAAAATAAATAAACAAAATACCAATAAAATAATATAAATTTGTATGAGTAAATATATGTTGCATATTTTTCAATACAAATTTACCTTATTATATATATATCGCATTTTGTATATTAATTTTAATAAATGTGTATTTGAATATATATTTTGATACAAATTTACATTATTTTATGTATTTTCTATATATATTTCAATTCAAATTTAGCTTATTTTATGTGTCTTTTGTATATCTATTTTCATACAAATTTAATTATTTTTGTTTATTTTTGTATATAGTTTTATACAATTTTACGTTATTTTATGTGTATTTTGTATATTTATATTTATGCAAGTAAACATTCTTTTATTGGCATTTAGTTTATTTATTTTGATACGAATTTACATTATTTTATGTGTATTTTGTATACTTTTTCTTATACGTATTTACTTCATTTTATGTGTATTTTGTATATATATTTTTATAGAAATCTACGTTATTTTATGTGTATTCGTATATATATTTTGAAACAAATTTACATTGTTTTATGTGTATTTTGCATATCTATTTCAATACAAATTTACCTTATTGTATGTGCATTTTGTATATTTATTGTAATACAAATTTAAATATTTTATGTGTATTTTGGTATATATATTTTCATACAAATTTACATTATTTTATTAATATTCTGTGTATTTATTTTGATACTATTTTACATTATTCTATTTGTATTTTGTATATATTTTTTTATACATATTTACATTATTTAATGTGTATTTTCTATATATATTTCATAGAAATTTACGTTATTTTAAGTGTATTTGTTTATATATTTTCATTCAAATTTACATTATTTTATGTGTATTTTGTATATGTATTTCAATAGAAATTTACCTAGTTTTATGTGTATTTTGTATATATATTTTTATACAAATTTAAATTATTTATGTGTATTTTTTTAATAGAGTTTTATACAAATTTACAATATTTAATGTGTATTTTGTATATCTATTTTCATATAAATACACATTCTTTTATTGATATTTTGTTTATTTATATTGACGCGAATTTACATTATTTAATGTTTATTGTGTATATATATTTTTATACATATTTACGTCATTTCATGTGTATTTTGTATATATTTCTATAGAAATATACGTTATTTTATGTGTATTCGTATATATATTTTGAAACAAATATACATTGTTTTATGTGCATTTTGTATATTTTTTCAATACAAATTTCCCTTATTGTACGTGCATTTTGTATATTAATTTTAATACAAATTTAATTATTCTATGTGTATTCTTGTATATGTATTTAAAAAAAATATGCTTTATTTTATGGGTATTTTGCATCTTTATTTTCATACAAAATTACATTATTTTATTGATATTCTGTGTATTTATTTTGATACGATTTTACATTATTCTATGTATATTTTGTATATCTATTTTATACAAATGTACGTTATTTTATGTGAATTTGTTTTCATTTCATACAAATTTACATTATTTTATGTGTATTTTGTACATGTATTTAAATACAAATTTAACTAATTATAAGTGTATTTTGTATATCTATTTTCATACAAATTGAAATTTATTTTTTTTTGTTTTTTTGTATATACTTTTATTCAAATTTTCGTAATTTTATGTGTATTTTTATATTTATTTTCCTACAAATATACGTTCTTTTATCGGAATTTTGTTTATTTATTTTGATACGAATTTTCATTTTTTAGGTGTATTTGATATATATATTTTTATACTTATTTACATAATTTTATATGTATTTTGAATATATATTTTCATAGAAATTTACACTATATGTATATACAAAAAAACACAAAAATAATTTAAATTTGTATGAAAATAAATATACAAAATACACATAAAATTAGGTAAATTTGTATTGAAATACATATACAAAATACACTTAAAATAATGTAAATTTGAATGAAATTACATAAACAAATACACTTAAAATAACGTTAATTTGTATAAAATATTCATAAAAAATACACATT
Source organism: Eriocheir sinensis (assembly GCF_024679095.1). Classification (NCBI taxonomy): domain Eukaryota; kingdom Metazoa; phylum Arthropoda; class Malacostraca; order Decapoda; family Varunidae; genus Eriocheir; species Eriocheir sinensis. Next base: position 269,921 of record NW_026110640.1, read on the forward strand.
AAATAATGAAAATATGTACAAAAAATATATAGAAAACACAAATAGTATAATATAAAATCGTATCAAAATATATACACAGAATATTAATAAAATAATGTACATTTGTATGAAAACTAAGATGCAAAATACCTATAAAATAACGCATTTTTTTTTTAAATTATATATACCAAAATACACATAAAATATTTGAATTTGTATTAAAATAAATATACAAAATGCACATACAATAGGGTGAATTTGTATTGAAATTGATATGCAAAAAACATATAAAACAATGTAAATTTGTTTCAAAATATATATACGAATACACATAAAATAACGTAGATTTCTATAAATATATATATACAAAATACAAATAAAATTAAGTAAATACGAATCAAAAATGTATACAAAATACACATAAAATAATGTAAATTCGTATAAATATAAATAAACAAAATACCAATAAGAGAATGTGTATTTGTATAAATATAAATATACAAAATGCACATAAAATAACGTAAATTTGTATAAAACTATATACAAAAATACACAGAAGTAATTAAATTTTATGAAAATAGATATACAAAATACACACAAAATAAGCTAAATTTGAATTGAAATATATATACAAAATACATAAAATAAAATAAATTCGTTTCAAAATATTTTTAACAAATACACATATAATAACATAAATTTAAAAAAAAAATATATAAACAAAATACACATTAAGTAATGTAAATACGTATAAAAAAAATATTTACAAAATACACCAATAATCAAGTCATTCGTATAAAAAAATAAAAAAAAACTAATTAAATAATGTAAATTTGTATGAGAAAACATATACAAAATACACATAAAATAACGTTTTAAGTTTCTATAAAAATATATGTACAAAAATGCACATAAAATTAGTTTGCATAAAAAAATATATACAAAACACACATTAGATAATGTAAATGAGTATAAACATATGTATACAAAATACCTATGAAATAATCTAAATTCGTATCGAGTTAAATTAAGAAAATAACAATAAAATAATGTAATTTTGGATGAAAATATATATAGAAAACACACATAAAATAACCTAAATACAAATACAAATATACACATTAAATAATTTAAAATTGAATGAAATAAATATACAAAATAAACATAAAATAAGGTAAATTTGTAATAAAATATATGTAAGAATACACATAAAAAGAATATAAATTTGTATGAAAATATATATACAAATACACATAAAATTACATGAATTTGTATAAAATGTTTCAAAATATATACGAATACACACAATAAAATAACGTAAATTTTTATGAAAATGTATATATAAAATACACATAAAATAGTTTAAAGACGTAGAAAAATATATATACAAAATACACATAAAATAATGTAAATTTGTAAAAAATTAAATACACAAAATTCCAATAAAAGAATGTATATTTGTAGGAAATATATATATATATATATACAAAAAAACAAATCAAATAACTAAAATTTATAAAAATATATACAAATATACACAAAAATAATTTATATTTGTTTGAAAATAGATATGCAAAATACACATAAAGTTAGGCAAATTTGTATTGAAATACATATACAAAACTCACATAAAATAATGTAAATTTGTATGAAAATATATAAACAAATACATATAAAATCACGTAAATTTGGATAAAATATACATATACAAAATATACATTAAATATTTTAAATATGTATAAAAATATATTATATTATATATATTTTTATTGATATTTGCGTTATTTATGTGTATTTTGTATATGTTTTCTCATAGAAATTTACATTATTTTATTGGTATTTTGTCTATTTATTTTGATACGAATTACATGATTATTTGTGTATTTTTTACATTTTTTTATACGTATTTACATTATTTAATGTGTATTTTGTTTATATATTTTTATACAAATTTACGTTATTATATGTGTATTTGTATAGGTATTTTGATACAAATTTACATTATTTTATGTATTTTGTATATATATTTCAATTCAAATTTAGCTTATTTTATGTGTTTTTTGTATATCTATTTATTTTAATACAAAATCAAATATTTTATGTTTTTTCGTATTTATATTTTTATAAAAAATACGTTATTTTATGGGTATTTTGCATCTTAATTTTCATACATATTTACATTATTTTATTAATATTTTCTGTATTTATTTTGATACGACTTTACATTATTTTATTTGTGTTTTGTATATTTTTTTTATACATATTTACATTATTTAATGTTTTTTTTTTGTATATATATTTGATACAAATTTACGTTATTTTAAGTCTATATGTTTATATATTTTCATTCAAATTTACATTATTTTATGTGTATTTTGTATATGTATTTCAATACAAATTTACCTATATTTACATGTTTTTTGTATATTTATTTTCATACAAAATTAAACTATTTTTGTGTATTTTTGTATATAGTTTTATACAAATTTAGGTTATTTTATGTGTATTTTGTATATCTATTTTCATACAAATACACATTATTTTCATGATATTTTGTTTATTTATTTTGACACGAATTAACATTATTTAATGTGTATTTTGTATATATATTTTTATACGTATTTACATTATTTCAAGTGTATTTTGTATATATATTTCTATAGAAGTCTGCATTATTTTATGAGTATTCGTATATATATTTTGAAACAAATTTACATTATTTTATGTGTATTTTGCATATTTTTTCAATACAAATTTACCTTATTGTATGTGCATTTTGTATATTAATTTTAATACAAATTTGATTAATCTATGTGTATTTTTGTATATGTATTTTTATAAAAATATGCTTTATTTTATGGGTATTTTGCATCTTTATTTTCATACAAATTTACATTATTTTATTGATATTCTGTGTATTTATTTTGATATGATTTTACATTATTCTATGTGTATTTTGTATATATATTTTATATAAAATGTATTTGTTTTCATTTCATACAAATCTACATTAATTTATGTGTTTTTTGTACATGTATTTAAATACAAATTTAACTAGTTATATGTGTATTTTGTATATCTATTTTGTATGTATATTTTCATAGAAATTTACTCTATTTTATGAGTATTCGTATATACATTTTGATACAAATTAACATTATTGATGTGTATTTTGCATATCTATTTCAATACAAATTTACTTTATTGTACGTGCATTTTGTATATTTATTTTAATACAAATTTAACTATTTTATATGTATTTTTGTATATATATTTTTATGCAAATATGCGTTATTATATGGATATTTTGCATCCTTATTTTCATACAAATTTACATTATTTTATTGATATTCTCTTTATTTATTTTGATACGATTTAACAATATTCTATGTGTATTTTGTATATATTTTTTTTATACATATTTACATTATTTAATGTTCATTTTGTATATATATTTTATCCATATTTACATTATTTTATGTGTATTTGTTTATATATTTTCATACAAATTTACATTATTTTATGTGTTTTTTGTATATATATTTTTCTACGTGTTTAAATTATTTTATGTGTATTTTGTATATACATTTTCATAAAAAAAACTACGTTATTTTATTGTGTGTATAAGTATATATTTTGATACAAATTTTATACAAATTCATGTTATTTAATGTGTATTTGTATATATATTTTCATAGAAATTTATATTATTTTATGTGTATTTTTTCATATATTTCATTACAAATTTACCTTATTTTATGTTTATTTTGTATATTTATTTCATTCAATTTTAAATTATTTTATGTGTATTTTTGTATTTGTATTTAGGTTATTTTATGTGAATTTTGTATATATATTTTCATCCAAAATTACATTATTTTATTGATATTTTCTTAATTTAATTCGATACGAATTTAGATTATTTCATAGGTATTTTGTATACATATTTTTATACTCATTTACATTATCTAAAGCGTGTTTTGTATATATATTTTTATGCAAATTTATTTTATGTTCATTTTTGTACATATATTTTTATAGAAATTTGCGTTATTTTATGTATATAGTTTTATATAAATCTACGTTATTTTATGTGCATTTTGTATATTTATATTTATACAAATACACATTTTTTTATTGGTATATTGCTTATTTACATTTATACGAATTTACATTATTTTATGTGTATTTTGTATACATTTTTTATACGTATTTACTTAATATTATGTGTATTTTGTATATGTATTTTTATAGAAATCTACGTTATTTTATGTGTATTCGTATATATATTTTGAAACATATTTACATTATTTTATATGTATTTTGCATATCTATTTCAATACAAATTTACCTTATTGTATGTGCATTTTGTATATTTATTTTAATACAAATTCAAATATTTTATGTGTATTTTGGTATCAATATTTTTATAAAAAAAACGTTATTTTATAGGTATTTTGCATCTTATTTACATTATTTTATTAATAATCTGTGTATATATTTTGATACGATTTTACATTATTCTATTTGTGTTTTGTATATATTTTTTTATACATATTTACATTATTTAATGTGCATTTTGATTATATATTTCATACAAATTTACGTTATTATATGTGTATTTGTTTATATATTTTCTTTCAAATTTACATTATTTTATATGTATTTTGTATATGTATTTCAATACAAATTAACCTAATTTTATGTGTATTTTGTATATTTCTTTTCATACAAATTTAAATTATTTTTGTGTATTTTTGTATATAGTTTTATACAAATCTAGGTTATTTTATGTACGCATTTACATTATTTAATGTGTGTTTTGTATATATATTTTTATCCAAAGTTACTTTATTTTACGTTCATTTTTGGACATATATTTTGATGGAAATTAGCGTTATTTTATATGTATTTGTATATGTTTTCTCATACAAATTTACATTATTTGATTGATATTTTGTTTATTTAGTTTGATACGAATTACATGATTATATGTGTATTTTGTACATGTTTTTTATACGTATTTACATTACTTAATGTGTATTTTGTTTATATATTTTTAAACAAATTTACGTTATTATATGTATTTTTATAAATATTTTGATAAAAATTTACATTATTTTATGAATTTTCTATATACATTTCAATTCAAATTTAGCTTATTTTATCTGTATTTTGTATATCTATTTTCATACGAATTTAATAACTTCTGTGTATTTTTGTATATAGTTTTATACAAATTTATGTTATTTTATGTGTATTTTGTATATTTATATTTATACAAATACACATTCTTTTATTGGTATTTTGTTTATTTATTTTGATACGAATTTACATTATTATATGTGTATTTTGTATACATTTTCTTATACGTATGTACTTCATTTTATGTGTATTTTGTATATATATTTTTATACAAATCTACGTTATTTTATGTGTATTCGTATATATATTTTGAAACAAATTTACATTGTTTTATATGTATTTTGCATATCTATTTCAATACAGATTTACCTTATTGTATGTGTATTTTGTATATTTATTTTAATAGAAATTAATTTTTTCATGTGTATTTTGGTATATATATTTTTATAAAAAAATGCGTTATTTAATGGGTATTTTGCATCTTTATTTTCATACAAATTTACATTGTTTTATTAATATTCAGTGTATTTATTTTGATACGATTTTACATTATTCTATTTGTGTTTTGTATATATTTTTTTTTACATATTTACATTATTTAATGTGTATTTTGTATATTTTAAAACAAATTTACGTTATTTTATGCGCATCTGTTAAAATATTTTGATACAAATTTACATTATTTTATGTATTTTGTATATATATTTTAATACAAATTTAGTTTATTTTATGTATATTTTGTATATCTATTTTCATTCGTATCAAAATAAATAAACAAAATAGCAATAAAATAATGTAAATTTGTATGAGAAAACATATACAAATACACATAAAATAACGCAAATTTCTAAAAAAATATATGTACAAATATGCACATAAAATAAAGTAAATTTGCATAAAAATATATATACAAAACACACATTAAATAATGTAAATGCGTTCATAAAATAACCTAAATTTGTATAAAACTATTTACAAAAATACACAAAATTTTTTAAAATTTGAATGAAAAGAAATATTACAATAAGGTAAATTTCTATTGAAATAGATATGCAAAATACATATAAAACAATGTAAATTTGTTTCAAAATATATATACGAATACACATAAAATAACGTAGATTTCTATAAAAATATATATACAAAATACACATAAAATGAAGTAAATACGTATAAAAAAATGTATACAAAATACACATAAAATAATGTAAACTCGTTTCAAAATAAATATACAAAATACCAATAAAAGAATGTGTATTTGTATAAATATAAATATACAAAATACACATAAAATAACGTAAATTTATATAAAACTATATACAAAAATACACAGAAGTATTTTAATTTGTATGAAAATAGATATACAAAATAAGGTAAATTCGTTTCAAATTCAATAAACAAAATTCAGATAAAAGAAAGTATATTTGTAGAAAAATTAAATATACAAAATACACATAAAATAACGAAAATTTGTTTGATAATATATAAAAAAATAAACAAAAATAATTTCAATTTGTATGAAAATAAATATACAAAATACACATGTATTTTGTATATCTATTTTCACAGAAATTTAATTACTTTTGTGTATTTTTGCATATAGTTTTATATAAATTTACGTTATTTTATTTGTATTTTGTATATTTATATTTATAGAATACACATTCTTTTATTAGTATTTTGTTTATTTATTTTGATACGAGTTTACATTATTTTATGTGTATTTTGTATACCTTTTTTTATACGTATTTACTTCATTTTATGTGTATTTTGTATATTTATTTTCATAGAAATCTACGTTGTTTTATGTGTATTCGTATATATATTTTGAAAAAAATTTACATGGTTTTATATGTATTTTGCATATTTATTTCAATACAAATTTACCTTATTGTATGTGCATTTTGTATATTTATTTTAATACAAATTCAAATATTTTATGTGTGTCTTGGTATTAATATTTTTATAAAAAATGCGTTATTTAATGGGTATTTTGCATCTTAATTTTCATACAAATTTACATTATTTTATTAATATTCTGTGTATTTATTTTGATACGATTTTATATTATTCTATTTGTGTTTTGTATATATTTTTTTATACATATTTACATTATTTAATGTGTATTTTTTATATATATTTTATACAAATCTACGTTATTTTAAGTGTATTTGTTTATATATTTTCATTCAAATTTACATTATTTTATGTGTATTTTGTATATGTATTTCAATACAAATTTACCTAATTTTATGTGTATTTTGTATATTTATTTTCATACAAATTAAAATTATTTTTGTGTATTTTTGTATATAGTTTTATACAAATTTAGGTGATTTTATGTGTATATTGTATATCTATTTTCATACAAATGCACATTCTTTTATTGATATTTTGTTTATTTATTTTGACGCGAGTTTACATTATTTAATGTGTATTTTATATATATATTTTTATACGTGTTTACATCATTTGATGTTTATTTTGTATATATATTTCTATAGAAATCTACGTTGATTTATGAGTATTCGTATATAGATTTTGAAATAAATTTACACTGTTTTATGAGTATTTTGCATATTTTTTCAATACAAATTTACCTTATTGTATATGCATTTTATATATTAATTTTAATACAAATTTAATTATGCTATGTGTATTTTTGTATATGTATTTTTATAAAAATATGCTTTATTTTATGGGTATTTTGCATTTTTATTTTCATACAAATTAACATTATTTTATTTATATTCTGTTTTTTTTAAACAATTTTACATTATTCTATGTGTATTTTGTATATCTATTTTTATACGTATTTACTTAATTTTATGTGTATTTTGTATATATATTTTTTATAGAAATCTACGTTATTTTATGTGTTTTCGTATATATATTTTGAAACAAATTTACATTGTTTTATATGTATTTTTGCATATCTCTTTCAATACAAGTTTACATTATTGTATGTGCATTTTGTATATTTATTTCAATACAAATTTAAATATTTTATGTGTATTTTAGTATATATATTTTTATAAGAAATGCGCTATTTGATGGGAATTTTTTATCTTTAATTTCATACAAATTTACATTATTTTATTAATATTCGGTATATTTATTTTGTTGCGATTTCACATTATTCTATTTGTTTTTATTATATATATTTTTTTTACATATTTACATTATTTAATGTGTATCTTGCATATATATTTCCTACAAATTTATTATATATTATTTATTTTCATGCAAATACACATTCTTTTCATGATATTTTGTTTATTTATTTTGACACGAATTTACCAAGATATGTATTTTGTATATATATATTTTTATACGTATTTACATAATTTCATGTGTATTTTGTATATATATTTATATAGAAATCTACGTTATTTTATGTATATTCGTATATATATTTTGAAACAAATTAACTTTGTTTTATATGTATTTTTGAATATCTCTTTGAATACATATTTACCTTACTGTATATGGATTTTGTATATTTATTTCAATACAAATTTAAATATTTTGTGTATTTTGGTATATATATTTTTATAAAAAATGCGCTATTTTATGGGAATTTTGCATCTTTCTTTTCATACAAATTTACATTATTTTATTGATATTCTGTGTATTTATATTGATAGGATTTTACATTATTCTATTTCTTTTTTGTATATATTTTTTTATACACATTTACATTATTTAATGTGTATCTTGCATATATATTTTTTACAAATTTACGTTATATTAAGTGTATTTGTTTATATATTTTCATTCAAATTTACATTATTTTATGTGTATTTTGAATATGTATTTCAATACAAATTTACCTAATTTCATGTGTATTTTGTATATTTCTTTTCATACAAATTTTAAAATTTTTTGTGTATTTTTGTATCTAGTTTTATAAAAATTTAGGTTATTTTATGTACGCATTTACATTATTTAATGTGTGTTTTGTATATATATTTTTATGCAAATTTACTTTATTTTATGTGCATTTTTGTACATATATTTTTTTAGAAATTTGCGTTATTTTATGTGTATTTGTATATGTTTTCTCATACAAATTTACATTATTTTATTGCTATTTTGTTTATTTATTTTGATACGAATGAAAATAGATATACAAAATATACATAAAATAAACTAAATTTGTATTAAAATATATATACAAAATACATAAAATAATGTAAATTTGTATCAAAATATTTTAACACATGCGCATAAAATAACGTAAATTTGTTTTAAAATATACAAAATACACATTAAATAATGTAAATATGTATAAAAAAATATATACAAAACACAAATAGAATAATGTAAAATCGTATCAAAATAGATACACTGAATATTAATAAAACAATGTAAATTTGTATGAAAATAAAGATGCAAAATACCCATTAAATAACGCATTTTTTTATAAAAATATATATACCAAAATACACATGAAAAAATTTATTTGTATTAAAATAAATATACAAAATACACATACAATAAGGTAAATCTGTATTGAAATAGATATGCAAAATACATATAAAACAATGTCAATTTGTTTCAAAATATATATACGAATACACATAAAATAACGTAGATTTGTATAAAAATATATATACAAAATACACATAAAATGAAGTAAATACGTATAAGAAAATGTATACAAAATACACATAAAATAATGTAAATTCGTATCAAAATAAATAAACAAAATACCAATAAAAGAATGTGTATTTGTATAAATATAAATATACAAAATACACATAAAATAACGAAAATTTGTATAAAACTATATACAAAAATACACAGAAGTTATTAAATTCGTATGAAAATAGATATACAAAAAACAGATAAAATAAGCTAAATTTGAATTGAAATGTATAGAGAAAATACATAAAATAATGTAAATTTCTATCAAAATATTTATAAAAATACATATAATAACGTAAATTTGTTTAAAAATATATAAACAAAATACACATTAAGTAATGTAAATACGTATAAAAAATATGTACAAAATACACATATAATCATGTAATTCGTATCAAACTAAATAAACAAAATATCAATAAAATAATGTAAATTTGTATGAGAAAACATATACAAATACATATAAAATAACGCTAATTTCCATCAAAATATGTCCAAAAATGAACGTAAAATAAAGTAACTTTGGATAAAAATATATATACAAAACACACATTAAATAATGTAAATGCGTACATAAAATAACCTAAATTTGTATAAAACTATATACAAAAATACACAAAAATAATTTAAATTTGTATGAAAAGAAATATACAAAATACACATAAAATTAGGTTAATTTGTATTGAAATACATATACAAAATACATATAAAATATTGTAAATTTGAAAGAAAATATATAAACAAATACACATATAATAACGTAAATTTGTATGAAATATATAATCAAAATACACATTAAATAATGTAAATATGTATCAAAAAAATATATGCAAAACACAAATAGAATAATGTAAAATCGTATCAAAATATATACACAGAATATTAATAAAATAATGTAAATTTGTATGAAAATTAAGATGCAAAATACCTATAAAATAACGCACTTTTTATAAAAATATTGATACCAAAATACACATAAAATATTTGAATTTGTATTAAAATAAATATACAAAATGCACATACAATAAGGTAAATTTGTATTGAAATAGATATGCAAAATACATATAAAATAATGTAAATTTGTTTCAAAATATATATACGAATACACATAAAATAACGTGTATATTGTATATCTATTTTCATACAAATACACATTCTTTTATTGATATTTTGTTTATTTATTTTGAAGCGAATTTACATTATTTAATGTGTATTTTATATATATATTTTTATACGTGTTTACATCATTTGATGTGTATTTTGTATATATATTTCTATAGAAATCTACGTTGATTTATGAGTATTCGTATATAGATTTTGAAATAAATTTACACTGTTTTATGTGTATTTTGCATATTTTTTCAATACAAATTTACCTTATTGTATATGCATTTTGTATATTAATTTTAATACAAATTTAATTATGCTATGTGTATTTTTGTATATGTATTTTTATAAAAATATGCTTTATTTTATGGGTATTTTGCATTTTTATTTTCATACAAATTTACATTATTTTATTTATATTCTGTTTATTTTTTTTTAAACAATTTTACATTATTCTATGTGTATTTTGTATATCTATTTTTATACGTATTTACTTAATTTTATGTGTATTTTGTATATATATTTTTATAGAAATCTACGTTATTTTATGTGTTTTCGTATATATATTTTGAAACAAATTTACATTGTTTTATATGTATTTTTGCATATCTCTTTCAATACAAGTTTACATTATTGTATGTGCTTTTTGTATATTTATTTCAATAGAAATTTAAATATTTTATGTGTATTTTAGTATATATATTTTTATAAGAAGTGCGCTATTTGATGGGAATTTTGCATCTTTATTTTCATACAAATTTACATTATTTTATTAATATTCGGTATATTTATTTTGTTACGGTTTCACATTATTCTATTTGTTTTTTGTATATATATTTTTTTTTACATATTTACATTATTTAATGTGTATCTTGCATATATATTTCCTACAAATTTATTATCTATTATTTATTTTCATGCAAATACACATTCTTTTCATGCTATTTTGTTTATTTATTTTGACACCAATTTACCAAGATATGTATTTTGTATATATATTTTTATACGTATTTACATAATTTCATGTGTATTTTGTATATATATTTATATAGAAATCTACGTTATTTTATGTATATTCGTATATATATTTTGAAACAAATTAACTTTGTTTTATATGTATTTTTGAATATCTCTTTCAATACATATTTACCTTACTGTATATGCATTTTGTATATTTATTTCAATACAAATTTAAATATTTTATGTGTATTTTGGTATATATATTTTTATAAAAAATGCGCTATTTTATGGGACTTTTGCATCTTTCTTTTTATACAAATTTACATTATTTTATTGATATTCTGTGTATTTATATTGATAGGATTTTACATTATTCTATTTCTTTTTTGTATATATTTTTTTATACACATTTACATTATTTAATGTGTATCCTGCATATATATTTTATACAAATTTACGTTATTTTAAGTGTATTTGTTTATATATTTTCATTCAAATTTACATTATTTTATGTGTATTTTGAATATGTATTTCAATACAAATTTACCTAATTTTATGTGTATTTTGTATATTTCTTTTCATACAAATTTTAAAAATTTTTGTGTATTTTTGTATATAGTTTTATATAAATTTAGGTTATTTTATGTACGCATTTACATTATTTAATGAGTGTTTTGTATATATATTTTTATGCAAATTTACTTTATTTTATGTGCATTTTTGTACATATATTTTTTTAGAAATTTGCGTTATTTTATGTGTATTTGTATATGTTTTCTCATACAAATTTACATTATTTTATTGCTATTTTGTTTATTTATTTTGATACGAATGAAAATAGATACACAAAATATACATAAAATAAACTAAATTTGTATTAAAATATATATACAAAATACATAAAATAATGTAAATTTGTATCAAAATATTTTAACAGATGCGCATAAAATAACGTAAATTTGTTTTAAAATATACAAAATACACATTAAATAATGTAAATATGTATAAAAAAATATATACAAAACAAAAATAGAATAATGTAAAATCGTATCAAAATAGATACACTGAATATTAATAAAACAATGTAAATTTGTATGAAAATAAAGATGCAAAATACCCATTAAATAACGCATTTTTTTATAAAAATATATATACCAAAAAACACATGAAAAAATTAATTTGTATTAAAATAAATATACAAAATTCACATACAATAAGGTAAATCTGTATTGAAATAGATATGGAAAATACATATAAAACAATGTAATTTTTTTTCAAAATATATATATACGAATACATATAAAATAACGTAGATTTGTATAAAAATATATATACAAAATACACATAAAATGAAGTAAATGCGTATAAGAAAATGTATACAAAATACACATAAAATAATGTAAATTCGTATAAAAATAAATAAACAAAATACCAATAAAAGAATGTGTATTTGTATAAATATAAATATACAAAATACACATAAAATAACGTAAATTTGTATAAAACTATATACAAAAAATACACAGGTTATTAAATTCGTATGAAAATAGATATACAAAATACAGATAAAATAAGCTAAATTTGAATTGAAATGTATATTGAAAATACATAAAATAATGTAAATTTTTATCAAAATATTTATAAAAATACATATAATAACGTAAATTTGTTTAAAAATATATAAACAAAATACACATTAAATAATGTAAATACGTATAAAAAATATGTACAAAATACACATATAATCATGTAATTCGTATCAAACTAAATAAACAAAATATCAATAAAATAATGTAAATTTGTATGAGAAAATATATACAAATACATATAAAATAACGCTAATTTCCATAAAAATATATGTCCAAAAATGAACGTAAAATAAAGTAACTTTGGATAAAAATATATATACAAAACACACATTAAATAATGTAAATGCGTACATAAAATAACCTAAATTTGTATAAAACTATATACAAAAATACACAAAAATAATTTAAATTTGTATGAAAAGAAATATACAAAATACACATAAAATTAGGTTAATTTGTATTGAAATACATATACAAAATACATATAAAATAATGTAAATTTGAAAGAAAATATATAAACAAATACACATATAATAACGTAAATTTGTATGAAATATATAATCAAAATACACATTAAATAATGTAAATATGTAAAAAAAAATATATACAAAACACAAATAGAATAATGTAAAATCGTATCAAAATATATACACAGAATATTAGTAAAATAATGAAATTTGTATGAAAATTAAGATGCAAAATACCTATAAAATAACGCATTTTTTATAAAAATATTGATACCAAAATACACATAAAATATTTGAATTTGTATTAAAATAAATATACAAAATGCACATACAATAAGGTAAATTTGTATTGAAATAAATATGCAAAATACATATAAAATAATGTAAATTTGTTTCAAAATATATATACGAATACACATCAAATAACGTAGATTTCTATAAAAATACATATACAAAATACACATAATATTAAGTAAATACGTATAAAAAAATGTATACAAAATACACATAAAATAATGTAAATTCGTATAAATGTAAATAATCAATATACCAATAAAAGAATGTGTATTTGTATAAATATAAATATACAAAATGCACATAAAATAACGTAAATTTATATAAAACTATATACATAAAATAACGCAAATTTCTATAAAAATATATGTATAAAAATGAACATAAAATAAATTTGCATAAAAATATATATACAAAACACACTTTTGATAATGTAAATGAGTATAAAAATATGTATACAAAATACCTATGAAATAATCCAAATTCGTATCGAGTTAAATTAAGAAAATATCAATAAAATAATGTAATTTTGGATGAAAATATATATACAAAATACACATAAAATAACCTAAATACAAATACAAATATACACATAAAATAATTTAAAATTGAATGAAATAAATATACAAAATAAACATAAAATAAGGTAAATTTGTAATGAAATATATGAAATAATACACATAAAATAATATAAATTTGTATGAAAATATATATACAAATGCATATTAAATAACATGAATTTGTATAAAATTTGTATCAAAATATATACTTATACACACAATAAAATGACGTAATTTTTTTATGAAAATGTATATACAAAATACACATAAAATAATTTAAATACGTAGAAAAATATATATACAAAAAACACATCAAATAAAATAAATTTGTATGAAAATATATAAACAAATACACATAAAATAATGTAAATTTGGATAAAATATATATACAAAATGAACATTAAATAATGTAAATATGTATAAAAAAAAATATACAAAATATACATAGAATAATGTTAAATCGTATGAAAATAAATAAAGAGAATATCAATAAAATAATGTAAATTTGTATGAAAATAAAGATGCAAAATATCCATATAATAACGCATATTTGCATAAAAATATATATACAAAAATACATATAAAATAATTAAATTTGTATTAAAATAAATATACAAAATGCACGTACAATAAAGTAAATTTGTATTGAAATAGATATGCAAAATACACATCAATAATGTAAATTTCTATCAAAATATATATAAGAATACTCATAAAATAGAATAAATTTCTATGAAAATATACATACAAAATAGATATACAAAATACACATATAACTAGTTAAATTTGTATTTAAATACATGTACAAAAAACTCATAAAATAATGTAGATTTGTATGAAATGAAAACAAATACATTTTATATAAAATATATATACAAAATACACATAGAATAATGTAAAATCATATCAAAATAAATACACAGAATATCAATAAAATAATGTAAATTTGTATGAAAATAAAGATGCAATATACCCATAAAATAAAGCATATTTTTAAAAAAATACATATACAAAAATACACATAGATTAATCAAATTTGTATTAAAATTAATATACAAAATGCACATACAATAAGGTAAATTTGTATTGAAAAAATATGCAAAATACACATAAAATAATGTAAACTTGTTTCAAAATATATATACGAATACACATAAAATAACGCAGATTTCTATAGAAATATATATACCAAAATACACTTGAAATAATGTAAATACGTATAAAAAAATATATAAAAAATACACATTAAATAATGTTAATTCGTGTCAAAATAAATAAACAAAATATCATGAAAAGAATGAGTATTTGTATGAAAATAGATATACAAAATACACATAAAATAACCTAAATTTGTATAAAACTATATACAAAAATACACAAAAATAATTTAAACTTGTATGAAAATAAATATACAAAAAACATATAAAAATAGGTAAATTTGTATTGAAATACATATACAAAATACATATAAGATAATGTAAATTTGAATGAAAATATATAAACATATAGACTTAAAATAACGTAAATTTGTATCAAATATATATACAAAAAAAAAATTAAATAATGTAAATATGTATAAAAAAAATATATACAAAACACAAATAAAATAATGTAAAATCGTATCAAAATAAATACAGAAAATATTAATAAAATAATGTAAATATGTATGAAAATTAAGATGCAAAATACCCATAAAATAACGCATTTTTTATAAAAATATAAATACGAAAAAACATAAAACATTTGATTTTGTATTAAAATAAATAGATATACAAAATACACATAAAACAAGCTAAATTTTAATTGAAATATATATACAAAATACATAAAATAATGTAAATATGTATCAAAATACCTATACAAATACACATATAATAACGTAAATTTGTATAAAAATATATAAACAAAATACACATTAAATAATATAAATACGTATAAAAAAATGTAAATAATACACAAATAATCATGTAATTCGTATCAAAATAAATAGACAAAATACCAATAAAATAATGTAAATTTCTATGAGAAAACATATACAAAATACACATAAATAACGCAAATATCAATAAAAATATATATAATATAATATATTTTTAATGGTATTTAAAATATTTAATGTATATTTTGTATATATATATTTTATCCAAATTTACGTGATTTTATATGTATTTGTTTATATATTTTCATACAAATTTACATTATTTTATGTGAGTTTTGTATATGTATTTCAATACAAATTTGCCTAACTTTATGTGTATTTTGCATATCTATTTTCAAACAAATTTAAATTATTTTTGTGTATATTTGTATATATTTTTATACAAATTTTAGTTATTTTATTTGTTTTTTTATATATATTTTCCTACATATATACATTCTTTTATTGGAATTTTGTGTATTTAATTTTTTACGAATTTACATTATTTTATGTGTATTTTGTATATATATTTTTCTTCGTATTTAAACTATTTTATGTGTATTTTATATATACATTTTCATAAAAATTTACGTTATTTTATTCTGTGTATTCGTATATATTTTGAAACATTTTATACAAATTCATGTTATTTTATGTGTATTTGTATATATATTTTCATACAAATTTATATTATTTTATGTGTATTCTTACATATATTTTATTACAAATTTACCTTATTTTATGTTTATTTTGTATATTTATTTCATTCAATTTTATATTATTTAATGTGTATATTTGTATTTGTATTTAGGTTATTTTATGTGTGTTTTCTATATATATTTTCATCCAAAATTACATTATTTTATTGTTATTTTCTTAATTTAACCCGATACGAGTTTAGATTATTCATAGGTATTTTGTATACATATTTTTATACTCATTTACATTACCTAATGTGTGTTTTGTATTTATTTTTTTATGCAAACTAATTTTATGTGCATTTTTGTACATATATTTTTATAGAAACTTAAAACGTTATTTTATGTGTATTTTGTATATGTTTTCTCATACAAATTTACATTATTTAATTAGTTTTTTGTTTATTTATTTTGATACGAATGACTTGATTATTGGTGTATTTTGTAAATATTTTTTTTTATGTATTTACATTACTTAATGTGTATTATGTTTATATATTTTTTTTACAAATTTACGTTATTATATATGTATTTGTTAAAAATATTTTGAAACGAATTTACTTTATTTTATGTATTTTGTATATATATTTCAATTCAAATTTAGCTTATTTTGTGTGTATTTTGTATATCTATTTTCATACAAATTTAATTACTTCTGTGTAGTTTTGTATATAGTTTTATACAAATTTACGTTATTTTATGTGCATTTTGTATATTTATATTTATACAAATACACATTCTCTTATTGGTATTTTGTTTATTTATATTTATACGAATTTACATTATTTTATGTGTATTTTGTATACATTTTTCATTCGTATTTACTTAATTTTATTTGTATTTTGTATATATATATTTATAGAAATCTACGTTATTTTATGTGTATTCGTATATATATTTTGAAACAAATTTACATTGTTTTATATGTTTTTTGCATATCTATTTCAATACAAATTTACCTTATTGTATGTGCATTTTGTATATTTATTTTAATACAAATTCAAATATTTTATGTGTATTTTGGTATATATAATTTTATAAAAAATGCGTTATTTTATAGGTATTTTGCATCTTAGTTTTCATACAAATGTACATTATTTTATTAATATTCTGAGTATATATTTTGATACGATTTTATATTATACTATTTGTGTTTTGTATATATTTTTTTATACATATTTTCATTATTTAATGTGTATTTTTTATGTATATTTTATACAAATTAACGTCATTTTAAGTGTATTTGTTTATATAATTTCATTCAAATTTACATTATTTTAAGTGTATTTTGTATATGTATTTCAATACAAATTTACCTAATTTTACGTGTATTTGTAAATTTGTTTCAAAATATATATACGAATACACATAAAATAACGTAGAAGTATATAAAAATATATATACAAAAAAATGTATACAAAATACACATAAAATAATGTAAATTCGTATCAAAATAAATAAAATAAATGCCAATAAAAGAATGTTTACTTGTATAAATATAAATATACAAAATACACATAAAATAACGTAAAATTGTATAAAACTATATACAAAAATAAACAAAAATATTTAAATTTGTATGAAAATAGATATACAAAAGACACATAAAATAAGCTAAATTTGAATTGAAATAAATATAGAAAATACATAAAATATTGTAAATTTGTATCAAAATATATATTCAAATACACATATATTAAAATTAATATACAAAATGCGTATATAATAAGGTAAATTTCTATTGAAAAAATATGCAGCATACACGTTTACTCATACAAATTTATATTATTTTATTGGTATTTTGTTTATTTATTTTGATACGAATTACATGATTATATGTGTATTTTGTACGTTTTTCTTTATACGTATTTACATTATTTAATGTGTATTTTGTTTATATATTTTCATACAAATTTACGTTATTATATGTGAATTTGTATAAATATTTTGATACAAATTTTCTTTATTTCATGTATTTTGTATATATATTTCAATTCAAATTTAGCTTATTTTGTGTGTATTTTGTATATATTTTCATACAAATTTAATTACTTCTGTGTTTTTTTGTATATAGTTTTATATAAATTTACGTTATTTTATGTGTATTTTGTATATTTATATTTATACAAATACACATTCTTTTATTGGTATTTTGTTTATTTATTTGGTACGAATTTACATTATTTTATGTGTATTTTGTATACATTTTTTTATACGTATTTACTTCATTTTATGTGTATTTTGTATATATATTTTTATAGAAATCTACGTTATTTTATGTGTATTCGTATATATATTTTGAAACAAATTTACATTGTTTTATATGTATTTTGCATATCTATTTCAATACAAATTTACCTTATTGTATGTGTTTTTTGTATATTTATTTTAATACAAATTTTATTATTTGATGTGTATTTTGGTATATATATTTTTATAAATAAAAAAAATGCGTTATTTTATGGGTATTTTGCTTCTTTATTTTCATACAAATTTACATTATTTTATTAATATTCTGTGTATTTATTTTGATACGATTTTATATTATTCTATTTGTGTTTTGTACATATTTTTTTATACAAATTTACGTTATTTTAAGTGTATTTATTTATGTATTTTCATTCAAATTTACATTATTTTATGTGTATTTTGTGTATGTATTTCAATACAAATTTACCTAATTTTATCTGTATTTTGTATATTTTCATACAAATTTAAAATATTTTTGTTTATTTTTGTATATAGTTTGATACAAATTTAGGTTATTTTATGTGTATTTTGTATATCTATTTTCATACAAATACACATTCTTTTATTGATATTTTGTTTATTTATTTTGACGCGAATTTTATGTGAATTTGTTTTCATTTCATACAAATTTACACTATTTTATGTATATTTTGTACATGTATATAAATACAAATTTAACTAATTATATGTGTATTTTGTATATCTATTTTCATACAACTTGAAATTTATTTTTTTTGTTTTTTTGTATATATTTTTATTCAAATTTTCGTAATCTTATAAAAATATATATACCAAAATACACATAAAATATTTAAATTTGCATTGAAATAAATATACAAAATGCACATACAATAAGGTAAATTTGTATTGAAAGAGATATGCAAAAATACATATAAAACAATGTAAATTTGTTTCAAAATATATATATATACGAATACAAATAAAAAAACGTAGATTTCTATAAAAATATATATACAAAATACACATAAAATTAAGTAAATACGTATAAAAAAATGTATACAAAATACACATAAATAATGTAAATTCGAATTAAAATAAATAAACAAAATACCAATAAAAGAATGTGCATTTGGATAAATATAAATATACAAAATACACATACAAAATAAACATAAAATAAGGTAGATTTTTAAAAAAAATATATGTACAAAATACACATAAAATAATGTAAATTTATATAAAATATATATACAAATACACATAAAATATCATGAATTTGTATAAAAATATATATTCAAAATAAATATTAAATAATGTAAAAGCGTATAAAAATATGTATACAAAATACATATAAAATAATGTAAATTCGTATCAATATAAATCAACAAAACACCAATAAAATAATATATATTTGAATGAAAATAAATTCACAAAATACACATAACATAACTAAAATTTGTATTAAAATATATACAAAAATACATAGAAATAATTTGAGTTTGTATGAAAATAGATATACAAAATACACATAAAACTAGGTAATTTTCTTTTTAATGTATATACAAAATACCCATAAAATATTGTAAATTTGTGTCAAAATATATAAACAAATACACATAAAATAAAGTAAATTTGTATGAAAAATATATACAAAATACACATAGAATAATGTCAGTTCGTATCAAAATGAATGAGCAGAATATCAATAAAATAATGTAAATTTGTATGAAAATAAAGATGCAAAATACTCAAAAAATAAAGCATATGTTTATAAAAATACAGATACAAAAATACACATCGAATAATTAAATTTGTATTAAAATTAATATACAAAATGCGTATATAATAAGGTAAATTTGTATTGAAAAAATATGCAACATACACGTTTACTCATACAAATTTATATTATTTTATTGGTATTTTGTTTATTTATTTTGATACGAATTACATGATTATATGTGTATTTTGTACATATTTTTTATACGTATTTACATTATTTAATGTGTATTTTGTTTATATATTTTCATACAAATTTACGTTATTATATGTGTATTTGTATAAATATTTTGATACAAATTTACTTTATTGCATGTATTTTGTATATATATTTCAATTCAAATTCAGCTTATTTTGTGTGTATTTTGTATATATTTTCATACAAATATAATTACTTCTGTGTATTTTTGTATATAGTTTTATATAAATTTACGTTATTTTATGTGTATTTTGTATATTTATATTTATAGAAATACACATTCTTTTATTGGTATTTTGTTTATTTATTTTGATACGAATTTACATTATTTTATGTGTTTTTTGTATATATTTTTTTATACGTATTTACTTCATTTTATGTGTATTTTGAATATATATTTTTATAGAAATCTACGTTATTTTATGTGTATTCGTATATATATTTTGAAACAAATTTACATTGTTTTATATGTATTTTGCATATCTATTTCAATACAAATTTACCTTATTGTATGTGTTTTTTGTATATTTATTATAATACAAATTTAATTTTTTGATGTGTATTTTGGTATATATATTTTTATAAATAAAAAAATGCGTTATTTTATGAGTATTTTGCTTCTTTATTTTCATACAAATTTACATTATTTTATTAATATTCTGTGTATTTATTTTGATACGATTTTACATTATTCTATTTGTGTTTTGTACATATTTTTTATACAAATTTACGTTATTTTAAGTGTATTTGTTTATGTATTTTCATTCAAATTTACATTATTTTATGTGTATTTTGTATATGTATTTCAATACAAATTTACCTAATTTTATGTGTATTTTGTATATTTATTTTCATACAAATTTAAAATATTTTTGTTTATTTTTTAATATAGTTTGATACAAATTTAGGTTATTTTATGTGTATTTTGTATATCTATTTTCATACAGATACACATTCTTTTATTGGTATTTTGTTTATTTATTTTGATACTAATTTACATTATTTTATGTGTATTTTGTATACATTTTTTATACGTATTTACTTAATTTTATGTGTATTTTGTATATATATTTTTATAGAAATCTACCTTATTTCATGTGTATTCGTATATATATTTTGAAACAAATTTACATTGTTTATATTTATTTTGCATATCTATTTTTGTGTATTCTGTATTTATTTTTGTTATACATAGAATAATGTAAAATCGTATCAAAATAGGTACACAGAATATCAATAAAATAATTTAAATTTGTATGAAAATAAAGATGCAAAATACCCATAAGATAAAGCATATTTTTTTTTAAAAATACATATACAAAAATACACATAGAATAATTAAATTTGTATTAAAATTAATATACAAAATGCACACATACAATAAGGTAAATTTGTATTGAAAAAAAACGCAAAATACAAATAAAACAGTGTAAATTTGTTTCAAAATATATATACGAATACACATAAAATAACGTAGATTTCTATAGAAATATATATACAAAATACACATGAAATTATGTAAATACGTATAAAAATATATATATAAAATACATATTAAGTAATGTAAATTCGTGACAAAATAAATAAACAAAATATCATGAAAAGAATGTGTATTTGTATGAAAATAAATAATAGATAATAAATTTGTATGTAATATATATGCAAGATACACATTAAATAATGTAAATATGTATAAAAAAAAATATATATACAAAAAACAAATAGAATAATGTAAAATCGTATCAAAATAAATACACCGAATATTAATAAAATAATGTAAATTT
Source organism: Eriocheir sinensis (assembly GCF_024679095.1). NCBI lineage: Eukaryota > Metazoa > Arthropoda > Malacostraca > Decapoda > Varunidae > Eriocheir > Eriocheir sinensis. The sequence goes on from NW_026110640.1 coordinate 293,258, forward strand.
GTATGAAAATAAAGATGCAAAATTCCCATCAAATAGCGCATTTCTTATAAAAATATATATACCAAAATACACATAAAATATTTAAATTTGTATTGAAATAAATATACAAAATGCACATACAATAAGGTAAACTGTTGAAAGAGATATGCAAAAATACATATAAAAAATTGTAAATTTGTTTCAAAATATATATACGAATACACATAAAATAACGTAGATTTCTATAAAAATATATATACAAAATACACATAAAATTAGGTAAATACGTATAAAAAAATGTAAACAAAATACACATAAAATAATATAAATTCGAAACAAAATAAATAAACAAAATACATATAAAAGAATGTGTATTTGTTCTGTGTATTTTTGTATATAGTTTTATACAAATTTACGATATTTTATGTGTATTTTGTATATTTATATTTATACAAATACACATTCTTTTACTGGTATTTTGTTTATTTATTTTGATACGATTTTTATGTGTATTTTGTATTCATTTTTTTATACGTATTTACTTCATTTTATGTGTATTTTGTATATATTTTTATAGAAATCAACGTTATTTTATGTGTATTCGTATATATATTTTGAAACAAATTTACATTGTTTTATATGTATTTTGCATATCTATTTCAATACAAATTTACCTTACAGTATGTGCATTTTTTATATTTATTTTAATACAAATTTTAATATTTTATGTGTATTTGGGTATATATATTTTTATAAAAAATGCGTTATTTTATGGCAATTTTGCATCTTTATTTTCATACAAATATACATTATTTAATTAATATTCTGTGTATTTATTTTGATACGATTTTACATTATTCTATTTGTGTTTTGTATATATTTTTTTATACATATTTACATTATTTAATTAGTATTTTGTATATATATTTGATACAAATTTACGTTATTTTAAGTGTATATGTTTATATATTTTCATTCAAATTCCCATTATTTTATGTGTATTTTGTATATGTATTTCAATACAAATTTACCAAATTTTATGTGTATTTTGTATATTTATTTTCATACAAATTTAAATTATTTTTGTGTATTTTTGTATATAGTTTTATACAAACTTAGGTTATTTTATGAGTATTTTGTATATCTATTTTCATACAAATACACATTCTTTTATTGATATTTTGTTTATTTATTTTGACGAGAATTTAAATTATTTAATGTGTATTTTGTATATATATATTTTTTGATACGTATTTCCATCATTTCATGTGTATTTTGTATATATATTTCTATAGAAATCTACGTTATTTTATGTGTATTCGTGTATACATTTTTAAACAAATTTACGCTTTAATATGCATTTTGTATATTTTTTCAATACAAATTTACTTTATTGTACGTTAATTTTGTATATTAATTTTAATACAAATTTAATTATTCTATGTGTATTTTTGTATATTTATTTAAAAAAAAATGTTTATTTTATGGGTATTTTGCATCTTTATTTTCATTCAAAATTACATTATTTTATTGATATTCTGTGTATTTATTTTGATACGATTTTACATTATTCCATGTGTATTTTGTATATATTTTTCATTTAATTTAGCTTATTTTTTGTGTATTTTGTATATCTATTTATTTTAATACAAAATCAAATATTTTATGTTTTTTCGTATATATATTTTTATAAAAAATGCGTTATTTTATGGGTATTTTGCATCTTAATTTTCATACAAATTTACATTATTTTATTAATATTTTCTGTATTTATTTTGATACGATTTTACATTATTTTACTTGTGTTTTGTATATATTTTTTTATACATATTTACATTATTTAATGTGTTTTTTGTATATATATTTGATACAAATTTACGTTATTTTAAGTCTATATGTTTATATATTTTCATTCAAATTTACATTATTTTATGTGTATTTTGTATATGTATTTCAATACAAATTTAACTAATTTTACATGTTTTTTGTATATTTATTTTCATACAAGTTTAAATTATTTTTGTGTATTTTTGTTTATAGTTTTATACAAATTTAGATTATTTTATGTGTATTTTGTATATCTATTTTCATACAAATACACATTCTTTTCATGATATTTTGTTTATTTATTTTGACACGAATTAACATTATTTAATGTGTATTTTGTATATATAATTTTATACGTATTTACATTATTTCAAGTGTATTTTGTATATATATTTCTATAGAAATCTGCGTTATTATATATGTATTCGTATATATATTTTGAAACAAATTTACATTGTTTTATATGTATTTTGCTTATTTTTTCAATACAAATTTACCTTATTGTATGTGCATTTTGTATATTAATTTTAATACAAATTTGATTAATCTATGTGTATTTTTGTATATGTATTTTTATAAAAATATGCTTTATTTTATGGGTATTTTGCATCTTTATTTTCATACAAATTTACATTATTTTATTGATATTCTGTGTATTTATTTTAATATGATTTTACATTATTCTATGTGTATTTTGTATATATATTTTATATAAAATGTATTTGTTTTCATTTCATACAAATCTACATTATTTTATGTATTTTTTGTACATGTATACACATAAAATATTTAAATTTGTATTGAAATAAATATACAAAATGCACATACAATAAGGTAAACTTCTATTGAAAGAGATTTGGAAAAATACATATAAAACAATGTAAATTTGTTTCAAAATATATATACGAATACACATAAAATAACGTAGATTTCTATAAAAATATATTTACAAAATACACATAAAATTAAGTAAATACGTATAAAAAAATGTAAACAAAATACACATAAAATAATGTAAATTCGAAACAAAATAAATAAACAAAATACCAATAAGAGAATGTGTATTTGTATAAATATATACAAAATACACATACAAAATAAACATAAAATAAGGTAAATTTGTAATGAAATATATGTACAAAATACACATAAAATAATGTAAATTTATATGAAAATATATATACAAATACACATAATTTGTATAAAAATATATATTCAAAATAAATATTAAATAATGTAAATGCGTATAAAAATATATATACAAAGTACATATAAAATAATGTAAACTCGTATCAATATAAATCAACAAAATACCAATAAAATAATATATATTTGAATGAAAATAGATTTACAAAATACACATAACATAACTAAAATTTGTATTGAAATATATACAAAAATACATAAAAACAATTTGAGTTTGTATGAAAATAGATAATCAAAATACATATAAAACTAGGTAAATTTCTTTTGAAATATATATATAAAATACCCATAAAATATTGTAAATTTGTGTCAAAATATATAAACAAATACACATAAAATAACTTAAAATAACGTAAATATGTATCAAATATATATACAAAAAACACATTAAATAATGTAAATATGTATAAAAAAATATATACAAAACATAAATAAAATAATGAAAAATCGTATCAAAATAAATATAGAAAATATTAATAAAATAATGTAAATTTGTATGAAAATTAAGATGCAAAATACCCATAAAATAACGCATTTTTTTATAAAATATATATACGAAAAAACATAAAATATTTGATTTTGTATTAAAATAAATAGATATACATTCTTTTATTGGTATTTTGTTTATTTATTTTGTTTCGAATTTACATTATTTTATGTGTATTTTATTTACATTTTTTTTTCGTATTTACTTAATTTTATGTGTATTTTGTATACATATTTTTATAGAAATCTACGTTATTTTATGTGTATTCGTATATATATTTTGAAACAAATTTACATTGTTTTATATTTTTTTTTTTTTTGCATATCTCTCTCAATAGAAGTTTACCTTATTGTATGTGCATTTTGTATATTTATTTCAAAACAAATTTAAATATTTTATGTGTATTTTGGTATATATATTTTTATAAGAAATGCGCTATTTGATGGGAATTTTGCATCTTTATTTTCATACAAATTTACATTATTTTATTAATATTCGGTGTATTTATTTTGATACGATTTTACATTATTCTATTTGTTTTTTGTATATAATTTTTTTTATACATATTTACATTATTTAAATGTATCTTGCATATATATTACATACAAATTTATTATCTATTATTTATTTTCATACAAATACACATTCTTTTCATGATATTTTGGTTATTTATTTTGTCACGAGTTTACATTACTTAATATGTATTTTATATATATATTTTTATGCTTATTTACATAATTTCATGTGTATTTTGTATTTTTATAGAAATCTACGTTATTTTAAGTGTATTCGTATATATATTTTGAAACAAATTTACACTGTTTTATTTGTGTTTTGCGTTTTTTTTCAATACAAATTTTTATACGTATTTACATAATTTCATGTGTATTTTGTATATATATTTCTATAGAAATCTACGTTATTTTATGTGTATTCGTATATATATTTTGAAACACATTTACAGTTTTATTTGTGTTTTGCGTTTATTTTCAATAGAAATTTACCTTATTGTATGGGTGCATTTTGTATATTAATTTTAATACAAATTTAATTATTCTTTGTGTATTTTTGTATATGTATTTAAAAAAAAATATGCTTTATCTTATGGGTATTTTGCATCTTTATTTTCATACAAATTTAAATTATTTTATTGATATTCTGTGTACTTATTTTGATACGATTTTACATTATTCTATGTATAACAAAAATAAATACAGAATACACAAAAATAGATATGCAAAATACATATAAACAATGTAAATTTGTTTCAAAATATATATACGAATACACATGAAATAAGGTAGATTTCTATAAAAATATATATACAAAATACACATAAAATTAAGTAAATACTTATAAAAAATGTATATAAAATACACATAAAATAATGTAAATTAGTATCAAAATAAATAAACAAAATACCAATAAAAGAATGTGTATTTGTATAAATATATATATACAAAATACACATTAAATAATATAAATTTGTTTAAAACTATACAAAATACACATGAAATGATGTAAATATGTATAAAAATATATATACAAAATACACATTAAATAATGTAAATTCGCGTCAAAATAAATAAACAAAATATCAATAAAAGAATGTGTATTTGAATGAAAATAGATATACAAAATACACATAAAATAACCTAAATTTGTATCAAACTATATACAAAAATACACAAAAATATTTTAAATTTGTATGAAAATAAATATACAAAATACACATAAAATTAAGTAAATTTGTATTGAAATACATACACAAAATACACATAAAATAATGTAATTTGAATGAAAATACATATACAAATACACTTAAAATAACGTAAATCTGTATAAAAAAAATATGTACAAAACACAAATAGAATAATGTAAAATCGTATCAAAATAAATACACAGAATATTAATAAAATAATGTAAATTTGTATGAAAATAAAGAAGCAAAATACCCATAAAATAACGCATTTTTTTTATTTATAAAAATATATATACCAAAATACACATCAAAAAATTAAATTTGTATTAAAATAAATATACAAAAAACACATACAATAAGGTAAATTTGTATTGAAATAGATATGCAAAATACATATAAAACAATGTAAATTTGTTTCAAAATATATATACGAATACACATAAAATAACGTAGATTTCTATAAAAATATATTTAAAAAATACACATAAAATGAAGTAAATACGTATAAAAAAAATGTATAAAAAATACACATAAAATAATGTAAATTCGTATCAAAATAAATAAACAAAATACCAATAAAAGAATGTGTATTTGTATGAATATAAATATACAAAATACACATAAAATAACGTAAATTTGTATAAAACTATATACAAAAATACACAGAAGTAATTAAATTTGTATGAAAATATATACAAAATACACACGAAATAAGCTAAATTTGAATTGAAATATATATACAAAATACATGAAATAAAGTAAATTTGTATCAAAATATTTATACAAATGCACGTAAATTTATATGAAAATATATAAACAATATACACATTAAACAATGTAAATACGTATAAAAAAATATGTACAAAATACACATATAATCATGTAATTCGTATCAAAATAAACAAACAAAATACCAATAAATAATATAAATTTGTATGAGTAAACGTGTATGTTGCATATTTTTTCAATACAAATTTACCTTATTATATACGCATTTTGTATATTAATTTTAATACAAATTTAATTATTCGAAGTGTATTTTTGTATGTGTATTTTTATAAACATATGCTTTATTTTTTGAGTATTTTGCATCTTTATTTTCATACAAATTTACATTATTTTATTGATATTCTGCTCATTCATTTTGATACGAATTGACATTATTCTATGTGTATTTTGTATATATTTTTCATACAAATTTACGTTATTTTGTGTTTAAAAATATGTACAAAATGCACATATAATCATGTAATTCGTATCAAAATAAATAAACAAAATACCAATAAAATAATATAAATTTGTATGAGTAAACGTGTATGTTGCATATTTTTTCAATACAAATTTACCTTATTATATACGCATTTTGTATATTAATTTTAATACAAATTTAATTATTCGATGTGCATTTTGGTATCTGTGTTTTTATAAACATATGCTTTATTTTTTGGGTATTTTGCATCCTTATTTTCATACAAATTTACATTATTTTACTGATATTCTGCTCATTCATTTTGATACGAATTGACATTATTCTATGTGTATTTTGTATATATTTTTCATACAAATTTACGTTATTTTATGTGTATTTGTTTATATATTTTGACACAAATTTACAATATTTTATTGGTATTTTGTATATACATTTCAAAAGAAATTTACCTAGTTTTATGTGTATTTTGTATATCTATTTTCATACAAACTCAAATTATTTCTATGTATTTTTGTATATATTTTAATACAAATTTTAGTTATGTTATGTGTATTTTGTAAATTTATTTTCATTCAAATATATATTATTTTATTGGTGTTTTGTTGATTTATATTGATACGAATTTACATTATTTTATATGTACTTTGTATATATATTTTTATACGCTTTTACATTATTTAATATTTTTTTTGAATATATATTTTTACACAAATTCATGGTATTTTATGTGTATTTGTATATATATTTTTACATAAATTTACATTATTTTATGTGTATTTTGTACATATATTTTTTTACAAATCTACCTTATTTTATGTTTATTTTGTATGTGTATTTTGTATATTTATATTTATCCAAATACACATTCTTTTATTGGTATTTTGTTTATTTATTTTAATTCGAATTTACATTATTTTATGTGTATTTTGTATACATTTTTTTATACGTATTTACTTAATTTTAAGTGTATTTTGTATATATATTTTTATAGAAATCTACGTTTTTTTATTTGTATTCGTATATATATTTTGAAACAAATTTACATTGTGTTATATGTATTTTTGCATATCTCTTTCAATACAAATTTACCTTATTGTATGTGCATTTTGTATATTTATTTCAATGCAAATTTAAATATTTTATGTGTTTTTTGGTATAAATATTTTTATAAGATTACGAAAATTTGAATAAAAATATATACAAAAAAACAAAAAAATAAATTTCAATTTGTATGAAAATAGATATACAAAATACACATATAATTAGTTAAATTTGTATTGAAATACATGTACAAAATACACATAAAATAATGTAAATTTGTATGAAATGAAAACAAATTCACATAAAATTCGCGTCAAAATAAATAAACAAAATATCAATAAAAAAATGTGTATTTGTATGAAAATAGATATACAAAATACACATAAAATAACCTAAATTTGTATCAAACTATATACAAAAATACAAAAAAATATTTTAAATTTGTATGAAAATAGATATACAAAATACACATAAAATTAGGTAAATTTGTATTGAAATACTTACACAAAATACACATAAAATAATGTAAATTTGAATGAAAATACATAAACAAATACACTTAAAATAACGTAAATTTGAATAAAAAAATATGTACAAAACACAAATAGAATAATATAAAATCGTATCAAAATAAATACACAGAATATTAATAAAATAATGTAAATTTGTATGAAAATAAAGAAGCAAAATACCCATAAAATAACGCTTTTTTTTTGTTTATAAAAATATATACCAAAATACACATCAAAAAATTAAATTTGTATTAAAATAAATATACAAAAAACACATACAATAAGGTAAATTTGTATTGAAATAGATATGCAAAATACATATAAAACAATGTAAATTTGTTTCAAAATATATATACGAATACACATAAAATAACGTTGATTTCTATAAAAATACATATACAAAATACACATAAAATGAAGTAAATACGTATAAAAAAATGTATTCAAAAAAACACATAAAATAATGTAAATTCGTATCAAAATAAATAAACAAAATACCAATAAAAGAATGTGTATTTGTATAAATATAAATATACAAAATACACATAAAATAACGTAAATTTATATAAAACTATATACAAAAATACACAGAAGTAATTAAATTTGTATGAAAATATATGCAAAATACAAACACAATAAACTAAATTTGAATTGAAATATATATACAAAATACATGAAATAAAGTAAATTTGTATCAAAATATTTATACAAATACACATATAATAACGTAAATTTGTATGAAAATATATAAACAAAATACACATTAAATAATGTAAATACGTATAAAAAATATGTACAAAATACACATATAATCATGTAATTCGTATCAAAATAAACAAAATACCAATAAAATAATATAAATTTGTATGAGTAAACGTTTATGTTGCATATTTTTTCAATGCAAATTTACCTTATTATATACGCATTTTGTATATTAGTTTTAATACAAATTTAATTATTCGATGTGTATTTTTGTATCTGTATTTGTATATATATTTTTATACGCTTTTACTTTATTTAATATTTATTTTGAATATATATTTTTATACAAATTCATGGTATTTTATGTGTATTTGTATATATATTTTTATATAAATTTACATTATTTTATGTGTATTTTGTACATATATTTTTTTACAAATCTACCTTATTTTATGTTTATTTTGTATGTGTATTTTGTATATTTATATTTATCCAAATACACATTCTTTTATTGGTATTTTGTTTATTTATTTTAATTCGAATTTACATTATTTTATGTGTATTTTGTATACATTTTTTTATACGTATTTACTTTTATAGAAATCTACGTTTTTTTATTTGTATTCGTATATATATTTTGAAACAAATTTACATTGTTTTATATGTATTTTTGCATATCTCTTTCAATACAAATTTACCTTATTGTATGTGCATTATGTATATTTATTTCAATGCAAATTTAAATATTTTATGTGTATTTTGGTATATATATTTTTATAAGATTACGAAAATTTGAATAAAAATATATACAAAAAAACAAAAAAATATATTTCAATTTGTATGAAAATAGATATACAAAATACACATATAATTAGTTAAATTTGTATTTAAATACATGTACAAAATACACATAAAATAATGTAATTTGTATGAAATCAAAACAAATTCACATAAAATTCGCGTCAAAATAAATAAACAAAATATCAATAAAAGAATGTGTATTTGTATGAAAATAGATATACAAAATACACATAAAATAACTTAAATTTGTATCAAACTATATACAAAAATACAAAATTTTTTTTTTTAAATTTGTATGAAAATAAATATACAACATACACATAAAATTAGGTAAATTTGTATTGAAATACATACACAAAATACACATAAGATAATGTAAATTTGAATGAAAATACATAAACAAATTCACTTAAAATAACGTAAATTTGTATAAAAAAAATATGTACAAAACACAAATAGAATAATGTAAAATCGTATCAAAATAAATACACAGAATATTAATAAAATAATGTAAATTTGTATGAAAATAAAGAAGCAAAATACCCATAAAATAACGCATTTTTTTTATTTATAAAAATATATATACCAAAATACACATAAAGAAATTAAATTTGTATTAAAATAAATATACAAAAAACACATACAATAAGGTAAATTTGTATTGAAATAGATATGCAAAATACATATAAAACAATGTAAATTTGTTTCAAAATATATATACGAATACACATATAATAACGTAGATTTCTATAAAAATATATATACAAAATACACATAAAATGAAGTAAATACGTATAAAAAATGTATACAAAATACACATAAAATAATGTAAATTCGTATCAAAATAAATAAACAAAATGGCAATAAAAGAATGTGTATTTGTATAAATATAAATATACAAAAAACACATAAAATGAGGTAAATTTATATAAAACTATATACAAAAATACACAGAAGTAATTAAATTTGTATGAAAATATATACAAAATACACACAAAATAAGCTAAATTTGAATTGAAATATATATACAAAACACATGAAATAAAGTAAATTTGTATCAAAATATTTATACAAATACTCATATAATAACGTAAATTTGTATGAAAATATATAAACAAAATACACATTAAATAATGTAAATACGTATAAAAAAATATGTACAAAATACACATATAATCATGTAATTCGTATCAAAATAAATAAACAAAATACCAATAAAATAATATAAATTTGTATGAGTAAACGTGTATGTTGCATATTTTTTCAATACAAATTTACCTTATTATATACGCATTTTGTATATTAATTTTAATATATGTGTATTTGAATATATATTTTGATACAAATTTACATTATTTTATGTGTTTTCTATATTTATTTCAATTCAAATTTAGCTTATTTTATGTGTCTTTTGAATATCTATTTTCATACAAATTTAATTATTTTTGTTTATTTTTGTATATAGTTTTATACAATTTTACGTTATCTTATGTGTATTTTGTATATTTATATTTATACAAGTAAACATTCTATTATTGGCATTTAGTTTATTTATTTTGATACGAATTTACATTATTTTATGTGTATTTTGTATACATTTTCTTATACGTATTTAGTTCATTTTATGTGTATTTTGTATATATATTTTTATAGAAATCTACGTTATTTTATATGTATTTGTATATATATTTTGAAACAAATTTACATTGTTTTATGTGTATTTTGCATATCTATTTCAATACAAATTTACCTTATTGTATGTGCATTTTGTATATTTATTGTAATACAAATTTAAATATTTTATGTGTATTTTGGTATATATATTTTCATAAAAAATGCGTTGTTTTATGGGTATTTTGCATCTTTATTTTCATACAAATTTACATTATTTTATTAATATTCTGTGTATTTATTTTGATACTATTTTACATTATTCTATTTGTGTTTTGTATATATTTTTTTATACATATTTACATTATTTAATGTGTATTTTCTATATATATTTCATACAAATTTACGTTATTTTAAGTGTATTTGTTTATATATTTTCATTCAAATTTACACTATTTTATGTGTATTTTGTATATGTATTTCAATAGAAATATATTTCTATAGAAATATACGTTATTTTATGTGTATTCGTATATATATTTTGAAACAAATATACATTGTTTTATGTGCATTTTGTATATTTTTTCAATACAAATTTCCCTTATTGTACGTGCATTTTGTATATTAATTTAAATACAAATTTAATTATTCTATGTGTATTCGTGTATATGTATTTTAAAAAAATATGCTTTATTTTGGGTATTTTGCATCTTTATTTTCATACAAAATTACATTATTTTATTGATATTCTGTGTATTTATTTTGATACGATTTTACATTATTCTATGTATATTTTGTATATCTATTTTATACAAATGTACGTTATTTTATGTGAATTTGTTTTCATTTCATACAAATTTACATTATTTTATGTGTATTTTGTACATGTATTTAAATACAAATTTAACTAATTATATGTGTATTTTGTATATCTATTTTCATACAAATTGAAATTTATTTTTTTGTTTTTTTGTATATATTTTTATTCAAATTTTCGTAATTTTATGCGTATTTTGTATATTTATTTTCCTACAAATATACGTTCTTTTATCGGAATTTTGTTTATTTATTTTGATACGAATTTTAATTTTTTAGGTGTATTTGATATATATATTTTTATACTTATTTACATAATTTTATATGTATTTTGAATATATATTTTCATAGAAATTTACTCTATATGTATATACAAAAAAACACAAAAATAATTTAAATTTGTATGAAAATCAATATACAAAATACACATAAAATTAGGTAAATTTGTATTGAAATACATATACAAAATACACTTAAAATAATGTAAATTTGAATGAAATTATATAAACAAATACTCTTAAAATGACGTTAATTTGTATAAAATATATATAAAAAATACACATTAAATAATGAAAATATGTATAAAAAAATATATAGAAAACACAAATAGTATAATATAAAATCGTATCAAAATATATACACAGAATATTAATAAAATAATGTACATTTGTATGAAAACTAAGATGCAAAATACCTATAAAATAACGCATTTTTTATAAAATTATAAATACCAAAATACACATAAAATATTTGAATTTGTATTAAAATAAATATTCAAAATGCACATACAATAAGGTAAATTTGTATTGAAATAGATATGCAAAAAACATATAAAACAGTGTAAATTTGTTTCAAAATATATATACGAGTACACATAAAATAACGTAGATTTCTTTAAATATATATATATATATACAAAATACAAATAAAATTAAGTAAATACGAATCAAAAATGTATACAAAATACACATAAAATAATGTAAATTCGTATAAATATAAATAAACAAAATACCAATAAGAGAATGTGTATTTGTATAAATATAAATATACAAAATGCACATAAAATAACGTAAATTTGTATAAAACTATATACAAAAATACACAGAAGTAATTAAATTTGCATGAAAATAGATATACAAAATACACACAAAATAAGCTAAATTTGAATTGAAATATATATACAAAATACATAAAATAAAGTAAATTCGTTTCAAAATATTTTTAACAAATACACATATAATAACGTAAATTTGTAAAAAAATATATAAACAAAATACACATTAAGTAATGTAAATACGTATAAAAAAATATTTACAAACTACACCAATAATCAAGTCATTCGTATCAAAATAAATAAACAAAAAACTAATTAAATAATGTAAATTTGTATGAGAAAACATATACAAAATACACATAAAATAACGTTTTAAGTTTCTATAAAAATATATGTACAAAAATGCACATAAAATTAGTTTGCATAAAAAAATATATACAAAACACATTAGATAATGTAAATGAGTATAAAAATATGTATACAAAATACCTATGAAATAATCTAAATTCGTATCGAGTTAAATTAAGAAAATAACAATAAAATAATGTAATTTTGGATGAAAATATATATAGAAAACACACATAAAATAACCTAAATACAAATACAAATATACACATTAAATAATTTAAAATGAATGAAAAAAATATACAAAAACATAAAATAAGGTAAATTTGTAATAAAATATATGTAAGAATACACATAAAATAATATAAATTTGTATGAAAATATATATACAAATACACATAAAATAACATGAATTTGTATAAAATGTTTCAAAATATATACGAATACACACAATAAAATAACGTAAATGTTTATGAAAATGTATATATAAAATACACATAAAATAGTTTAAATACGTAGAAAAATATATATACAAAATACACATAAAATAATGTAAATTCGTAAAAAATTAAATACACAAAATTCCAATAAAAGAATGTATATTTGTAGGAAAATATATATACAAAAAACAAATCAAATAACTAAAATTTGTATAAAAATATATACAAAAATACACCAAAATAATTTAAATTTGTTTGAAAATAGAAATGCAAAATACACATAAAGTTAGGCAAATTTGTATTGAAATACATATACAAAACTCACATAAAATAATGTGAATTTGTATGAAAATATATAAACAAATACATATAAAATCACGTAAATTTGGATAAAATATATATATACAAAATATACATTGAATATTTTAAACATGTATAAAAATATATTATATTATATATATTTTTATTGATATTTGCGTTATTTATGTGTATTTTGTATATGTTTTCTTATTGAAATTTACATTATTTTATTGGTATTTTGTCTATTTATTTTGATACGAATTACATGATTATTTGTGTATTTTTTACATTTTTTTATACGTATTTACATTATTTAATGTGTATTTTGTTTATATATTTTTATACAAATTTACGTTATTATATGTGTATTTGTATAGGTATTTTGATACAAATTTACATTATTTTATGTATTTTGTATATATATTCAATTCAAATTTAGCTTATTTCATGTGTATTTTGTATATCTATTTTAATACAAAATCAAATATTTTATGTTTTTTCGTATATATATTTTTATAAAAAATGCGTTATTTTATGGGTATTTTGCATCTTAATTTTCATACAAATTTACATTATTTTATTAATATTTTCTGTATTTATTTTGATACGATTTTACATTATTTTATTTGTGTTTTGTATATATTTTTTTATACATATTTACATTATTTAATGTTTTTTTTTGTATATATATTTGATACAAATTTACGTTATTTTAAGTCTATATGTTTATATATTTTGATTCAAATTTACATTATTTTATGTGTATTTTGTATATGTATTTCAATACAAATTTACCTATTTTTATGTTTTTTGTATATTTATTTTCATACAAGTTTAAATTATTTTTGTGTATTTTTGTATATAGTTTTATACAAATTTAGGTTATTTTATGTGTATTTTGTATATCTATTTTCATACAAATACACATTCTTTTCATGATATTTTGTTTATTTATTTTGACACGAATTAACATTATTTAATGTGTATTTTGTATATATATTTTTATGCGTATTTACATTATTTCAAGTGTATTTTGAATATATATTTCTATAGATATCTGCGTTATTTTATGTGTATTCGAATATATATTTTGAAAGAAATTTACATTGTTTTATGTGAATTTTGCATATTTTTTCAATACAAATTTACCTTATTGTATGTGCATTTTGTATATTAATTTTAATACAAATTTGATTAATCTATGTGTATTTTTGTATATGTATTTTTATAAAAATATGTAATTAGTTAAATTTGTATTTAAATATATGTACAAAATACACTTAAAATAATGTAAATTTGTATGAAATGAAAACAAATTCACATAAAATAACGTACATTTGTATAAAATAGATATACAAAATAATTTTATGTGTATTTTGTTTATTTATTTTCATACAAATTTAAATTATTTTTGTGTATTTTTGTATATAGTTTTATACAAACTTAGGTTATTTTATGAGTATTTTGTATATCTATTTTCATACAAATACACATTCTTTTATTGATATTTTGTATATTTATTTTAACGAGAATTTAAATTATTTAATGTGTATTTTGTATATATATTTTTATACGTATTTACATCATTTCATGTGTATTTTGTATATATATTTCTATAGAAATCTACGTTATATTATGTGTAATCGTATATAGATTTTTAAACAAATATACACTTTTATGTGTATTTGCATATTTTTTCAATACAAATTTACCTTATTGTATATGCATTTTGTATATTAATTTTAATACAAATTTAATTAATCTATGTGTATTTTTGTATATGTATTTTTATAAAAATATGCTTTATTTTATGGGTATTTTGCATCTTTATTTTCATACAAATTTACGTTATTTTATTGATAATCTACTCATTCATTTTGATACGATTTGACATTATTCTATGTGTATTTTGTATATGTTTTTCAAACAAATTTACGTTATTTTATGTGTATTTGTTTATATATTCTGACAGAAATTTACAATATTGAATGGGTATTTTTTATATATATTTCAAAAGAAATTTACCTAGTTTTATGTGTATTTTGAATATCTTTTTTCATACAAACTCAAATTATTTTTATGTATTTTTGAATATATTTCAATACAAATTTTAGTTATGTCATGTGTATTTTGTAAATCTATTTTCATTCAAATATATATTATTTTATTGGTATTTTGTTGATTTATATTGATACGAATTTACATTATTTTATATGTACTTTTTATATATATTTTTATACGCATTTACATTATTTAATATTTATTTTGAATATATAATTTTATATAAATTCATGGTATTTTATGTGTATTTGTATATATATTTTCATATAAATTTACATTATTTTATGTGTATTTTGTACATATATTTCATTACAAATTTACCTTATTTTATGTTTATTTTGTATGTGTATTTTGTACATTTATATTTATACAAATACACATTCTTTTATTGGTATTTTGTTTATTTATTTTGTTTCGAATTTATATTATTTTATGTGTATTTTGTTTACATTTTTTTATACGTATTTACCTAATTTTATGTGTATTTTGTATATATATTTTTATAGAAATCTACGTTCTTTTATGTGTATTCGAATATATATTTTGAAACAAATTTACTTTGTTTTATATGTATTTTTGCATATCTCTTTCAATAGATGTTTACCTTATTGTATGTGCATTTTGTATATTTTTTTCAATACAAATTTAAATATTTTATGTGTATTTTGGTATATATATTTTTATAAGAAATGCGCTATTTGATGGGAATTTTGCATCTTTATTTTCATACAAATTTACATTATTTAATTAATATTCGGTGTATTTATTTTGATACGATCTTACATTATTCTATTTGTTTTTTGTTTATATTTTTATTAATACATATTTACATTATTTAATGTATATCTCGCATATATATTTCATACAAATTTATTATCTATTATTTATTTTCATACAAATACACATTCTTTTCATGATATTTTGTTTATTTATTTTGACACGAATTTTCATTACTTAATATGTATTTTATATATATATATATTTTTATACGTATTTACATAATTTCATGTGTATTTTGTATATATATTTCTATAGAAATCTACGCTATTTAATGTGTATTCGTATATATATTTTGAAACAAATTTACAATGTTTTATTTGTATTTTGCGTTTTTTTCAATACAAATTTACCTTATTGTATGTGTGCATTTTGTATATTAATTTTAATACAAATTTAATTATTCTATGTGTATTTTTGTATATGTATTTTTTAAAAAAAATATACTTATCTTATGGGTATTTTGCATCTTTGTTTTCATACAAATTTAAATTATTTTATTGATATTCTGTGTACTTATTTTGATACGATTTTACATTATTCTATGTATAACAAAAATAAATACAGAACTCACAAAAATAGATATGCAAAATACATATAAACAATGTAAATTTGTTTCAAAATATATATACGAATACACATGACATGGGTATTTTGAATCTTAATTTTCATACAAATTTACATTATTTTATTAATATTTTCTGTATTTATTTTTAATCGATTTTACATTATTTTATTTGTATTTTGTATATATTTTTTTATACATATTTACATTATTTAATGTGTTTTTTGTATATATATGTGATACAAATTTATGTTATTTTATGTCTATATGTTTATATATTTTCATTCAAATTTACATTATTTTATGTGTATTTTGTATATGTATTTCAATACAAATTTACCTAATTTTATGTTTTTTGTATATTTATTTTCATACAAGTTTAAATTATTTTTGTTTATTTTTGTGTATAGTTTTATACAAATTTAGGTTATTTTGTGTGTATTTTGTATATCTATTTTCATACAAATACACATTCTTTTCATGATATTTTGTTTATTTGTTTTGACACGAATTAATATTATTTAATGTGTATTTTGTATATATATTTTTATACGTATTACATTATTTCAAGTGTATTTTGTATATATATTTCTATAGAAATCTATGTTATTTTATGTGTATTCGTATATATATTTTGAAACAAATTTACATTGTTTTATGTGTATTTTGCATATTTTTTCAATACAAATTTACATTATTGTATGTGCATTTTGTATATTAATTTTAATACAAATTTTATTAATCTATGTGTATTATTGTGTATGTATTTTTATAAAAATATGTTTTATTTTATGAGTATTTTGCATCTTTATTTTCATACAAATTTACATTATTTTATTGATATTCTGTGTATTTATTTGGTATGATTTTACATTATTCTATGTGTATTTTGTATATATATTTTATATAAAATGTATTTGTTTTCATTTCATACAAATCTACATTTTTTTATGTGTTTTTTGTACATGTATTTAAATACAAATTTAACTAGTTATATGTGTATTTTGTATATCTATTTTGTATGTATATTTTCATAGAAATTTACTCTATTTTATGAGTATTCGTATATATATTTTGATACAAATTTGCATTATTGATATGTATTTTGCATATCTATTTCAATACAAATTTTCTTTATTGTACGTGCATTTTGTATATTTATTTTAATACAAATTTAATTATTTATATGTATTTTTGTATATATATTTTTATGCAAATATGCGTTATTATATGGATATTTTGCAACTTCATTTTCATACAAATTTACATTATTTTATTGATATTCTATTTATTTTGATACGATTTAACATTATTCTATGTGTATTTTGTATATATTTTTTATACATATTTACATTATTTAAGGTTTATTTTGTATATATATTTTATCCAAATTTACATTATTTTATGTGTATTTGTTTATATATTTTTATACAAATTTAAATTATTTTATGTTTATTTTGTATATACATTTTCATAAAAAAAATTGCGTTATTTTATTGTGTATTCGTATATATTTTTATACAAATTTTATACAAGTTCATGTTATTTAATGTGTATTTGTATATATATTTTCATACAAATTTATATTATTTTATGTGTATTTTTTCATATATTTCATTACAAATTTACATTATTTTATGTTTATTTTGTATATTTATTTTATTCAATTTTAATTTTTTTTATGTGTATATTTGTATTTGTATTTAGGTTATTTTATGTGTATTTTGTATATATATTTTCATCCAAAATTACATTATTATATTGGTATTTTCTTAATTTAATTCGATACGAATTTAGATTATTTCATAGGTATTTTGTATACATATTTTTATACTCATTTACATTATCTAATGTGTGTTTTGTATATATATTTTTATGCAAATTTATTTTATGCTCATTTTTGTACATATATTTGTATAGAAATTTGCGTTATTTTATGTATATAGTTTTATATAAATTTACGTTATTTTATGTGCATTTTGTATATATATATATATATTTATACAAATACACATTCTTTTATTGCTATATTGTTTATTTATATTTATACGAATTTACATTATTTTATGTGTATTTTGTATACATTTTTTATACGTATTTACTTAATTTTATGTGTATTTTGTATATGTATTTTTATAGAAATCTACGTTATTTTATGTGTATTCGCATATATATTTTGAAACAAATTTACATTATTTTATATGTATTTTGCATATCTATTTCAATACAAATTTACCTTATTGTATGTGCATTTTGTATATTTATTTTGATACAAATTCAAATATTTTATGTGTATTTTGGTATCAATAATTTTATAAAAAATGCGTTATTTTGTAGGTATTTTGCATCTTAATTTTCATACAAATTTACATTATTTTATTAATATTCTGTGTATATATTTTGATACGATTTTACATTATTTTATTTGTGTTTTGTATATATTTTTTTATACATATTTACATTATTTAATGTGTATTTTGTATATATATTTCATAAAAATTTACGTTATTATATGTGTATTTGTTTATATATTTTGTTTCAAATTTACATTATTTTATGTGTATTTTGTATATGTATTTCTAAAGAAATTAACCTAATTTTATGTGTATTTTGTATATTTCTATTCATACAAATTTAAATTATTTTTGTGTATTTTTGTATATAGTTTTATACAAATTTAGGTTATTTTATGTACGCATTTACATTATTTAATGTGTGTTTTGTATATATATTTTTATCCAAAGTTAATTTATTTTACGTTCATTTTTGGACATATATTTTTATAGAAATTAGCGTTATTTTATATATATTTGTATATGTTTTCTCATACAAATTTACATTATTTTATTGATATTTTGTTTATTTAGTTTGATACGAATTACATGATTATATGTGTATTTTGTACATATTTTTTATACGTATTTACATTACTTAATGTGTATTTTGTTTATATATTTTTAAACAAATTTACGTTATTATATGTATTTTTATAAATATTTTGATACAAATTTACATTATTTATGTATTTTGTATATACATTTCAATTCAAATTTAGCTTATTTTATCTGTATTTTGTATATCTATTTTCATACGAATTTAATTACTTCTGTGTATTTTTGTATATAGTTTTATACAAATTTACGTTATTTTATGTGTATTTTTTATATTTATATTTATACAAATACACATTCTTTTATTGGTATTTTGTTTATTTATTTTGATACGAATTTACATTATTTTATGTGTATTTTGTATACATTTTTTTATACGTATTTACTTCATTTTACGTGTATTTTGTATATATATTTTTATACAAATCTACGTTATTTTATGTGTATTCGTATATATATTTTGAAACAAATTTACATTGTTTTATATGTATTTTGCATATCTATTTCAATAAAGATTTACCTTATTGTATGTGTATTTTGTATATTTATTTTAATACAAATAAAAAAAAATTTGTGTATTTTTGTATATATATATGTAAAAAAAATGCGTTATTTTATGGGTATTTTGCTCATTTATTTTCATACAAATTTACATTATTTTATTAATATTCTGTGTATTTATTTTGATACGATTTTACATTATTCTATTTGTGTTTTGTATATATATTTTTATACAAATTTACGTTATTTTAAGTGTATTTGTTTATGTATTTTTATTCAAATTTACAGTATTTTATGTGTTTTTTGTATATGCATTTCAATACAAATTTACCTAATTTTATGTGTATTTTGTATATTTATTTTCATACAAATTTAAATTATTTTTGTGTATTTTTGTATATAGTTTTATACAAATTTATGTTATCTTATGTGTATTTTGTATATTTATTTTCATACAAATACACATTCTTTTATTGACATTTTGTTTATTTATTTTGACGCGAATTTACATTATTTAATGTGAATTTTGTATATATATTTTTATACGAATTTACATCCTTTCATGTGTATTTTTTATATTTATAAAAAATGCGTTATTTTATGGGTATTTTGCATCTTTATTTTCATACAAATTTACATTATTTTATTTACATTCTGTGTATTTATTTTAATACGATTTTACATTATTCTATATGTGCTTTGTATATATATTTTTTATACATATTTACATTATTTAATGAGTATTTTTCATATATATTTTATACAAATTTATGTTAATTTAAGTGTATTTGTTTATATATTTTCATTCAAATTTACATTATTTTATGTGTATTTTGTATATGTATTTCAATAGAAATTTACCTAATTTTATGTGTATTTTGTATATTTATTTTCATACAAATTTAACTTATTTTTGTGTATTTTTATATATAGTTTTATACAAATTTACGTTATTTTATGTGTATTTTGTATATGTATTTTCATACAAATACACATTATTTTATTGAAATTTTAATTTTTATTTTTATACGTATTTACAACATTTCATGTGTATTTTGTATATATATTTCTATAGAAATCTACGTTATTTTATGTGTATTCGTATATATATTTTGAAACAAATCTACATTATTTTATGTGTATTTTGTATATATATTTCATTATAAATTTGCCTTATTTTAAGTTTATTTTTATATCTATTTTCATTCAAATTCAAATCATTTTATGTGTATATATTTATTTGTATTTACGTTATTTTATGTGTATTTTCTATATATATTTTCATTCAAAATTACATTATTTTATCCGTATTTTGTTCATTTATTTCGATACGAATTTAGATTATTTCATGTGTATTTTCTATACATATAGAGTAAATTTCTATGAAAATGTATATTCAAAATAAATATAAAATTATGTAAATAAGTATAAAATATATATATCAAATACACTAAAAAATGAAAATTCGTATCAAAATAAATAAATAAAATTCCGATAAAAGAACGTATATTTGTAGGAAAATAAATATACAAAATACACATAAAATTACGATAATTTGAATAAAAATATATACAAAAATACACAAAATTAATTTCAATTTGTATGAAAATAGATATACAAAATACACATATAATTAGTTAAATTTGTCTTTAAATACATGAACAAAATTCACATAAAATAATGTAAATTTGTATGAAATGAAAACAAATTTACATAAAATAACGTACATTGGTATAAAATAGATATACAAAATATTCATAGAATAAAGTAACATCGTATCAAAATAAATACACAGAATATCAATAAAATAATGTAATTTTGTATGAAAATAAAGATGCAAAATACCCATAAAATAAAGCATATTTATAAAAAAATACATATACAAAAATACACATAGAATAGCTAAATTTGTATTAGAATTAATATACAAAATGCACGTACAATAAGGTAAATTTGTATTGAAAAAATATGCAAAATGCACATAAAACAATGTATATTTGTTTCAAAATATATATACGAATACACATAAAATAACATATATTTCTATAGAAATATATTTAAAAATACACATGAAATGACGTAAATACGTATAAAAATATATATACACAATACACATTAAATAACGTAAATTCGCATCAAAATAAATAAACAAAATATCAATAAAATAATGTGTATTTGTATGAAAATAGATATACAAAATACACATAAAATATTGTAAATTTGAATAAAACTATATACAAAAATACACAAAAAATAATTTAAATTTGTATAAAATAGATATACAAAATACACATGAAATTAGGTAAATTTCTATTGAAATACATATACAAAATACACAAAATAATGTAAATTTGAATAAAAATATATAAACAAATACACTTAAAAGAACGAAAATTTGTAAGAAATATATATAGAAAATACACATTAAATAATGTAAATATGTATAAAAAAATATATACAAAACACAAATAGAATAATGTAAAATAGTATCAAAATAAATACACAGAATATTAATAAAATAATGTAAATTTGTATGAAAATAAAGATGCAAAATACCCATAAAACAACGCATTTTTTATGAAAATATATATACCAAAATGCACATAAAATATTTAAATTTGTATTACAATAAATATACAAAATGCACATACAATAAGGTAAATTTGTATTGAAATAGATATGCAAAATACATATAAAACAATGTAAATTTGTTTCAAAATATACATACGAATACACATAAAATAACGTAGATTTCTATAAAATATATATACAAAATACACATAAAATGAAGTAAATACGTATAAGAAAATGTATACAAAATACACATAAAATAATGTAAATTCGTATCAAAATAAATAAACTAAATGCCAAAAAAAGGTTTACTTGTATAAATATAAATATACAAAATACACATAAAATAACGTAAAATTGTATAAAACTATATACAAAAATAAACAAAAATAATTAAATTTGTATGAAAATAGATATACAAAAGACACATAAAATAAGCTATTTTTGAATTGAAATAAATATAGAAAATTCATAAAATAATGTAAACTTGTATCAAAATATATATTCAAATACACATATAATAACGTAAATTTGTATAAAAATATATAAACAAAATACACATTAAATAATGTAAATACGTATAAAAGATATGTACGTAATGTAAAATTTTATAAAATTATAGATGCAAAATACCCATAAAATATCTTATATTTAAAAAAATATATATACAAAAATACACATAAAATAATTAAATTTGTATTAAAATAAATGTACAAAATACACATACAATAAGGTAGATTTTTATTGAAATAGATATGCAAAAAACACATAGAATAATGAAAATTTATATCAAAATATATACGAATACACACAATAAAATTACGTAAATTTTTATGAAAAAATATATATACAAAATACACATAAAATAATGTAAATACATAGAAAAATATATATACAAAATACACATAAAATATTGTAAATTCGTATCAAAATAAATAAACAAAATTTCCTCTAAAAGAATGTATATGAGTAGGAAAATATATATACAAAATACAAATCAAATAAAAAAAATTGTATAAAAATAATACAAAAATACACAAAAATAGTTTAAATTTGTTTGAAAATAGATATGCAAAATACAAATGAAATTAGGCAAATTTTTATTGAGATACATATACAAAATACACATAAAATAATGTAAATTTGTATGAAAATATATAAACAAATACACATAAGATAACGTAAATTTCCATAAAATATATGTACAAAATATACATTAAATAACGTAAATATGTCTAAAAATATATATACAAAATACACAGAATAACGTAAAATCGTATCAAAATAAATAAACAGACAATCAATAAAATAATGTAAATTTGTATGAAAATAAAGATGCAAAAAACCCATATAATAACGCATATTTGTTTAAAAATATATATACAAAAATACACATAAAATAATTAAATTTGCATCAAAATAAATATACAAAAGGCACATACAATAAAGAAAATTTGTATTGAAATAGATATGCGAAATACACATAAATAATGTAAATTTGTATCAAAATATATATAAGAATACACATAAAATAGAGTAAATTTCTATGAAAATATATATTCAAAATACATATAAAATTATGTAAATAAGTATAAAAATATATATATCAAATACACCTAAAATAATGAAAACTCGTATCAAAATAAATAAACAAAATTCCGATAAAAGAACGTATATTTGTAGGAAAATAAATATACAAAATTCAATTAAAATTACGAAAATTTGAATAAAAATATATACTAAAATACACAAAATTAATTTCAATTTGTATGAAATAGATATACACATATAATTAGTTAAATTTGTATTTAAATACATGTACAAAATGCACATAAAATAATGTAAATTTGTATGAAATGAAAACAAATTCACATAAAATAACGTTCATATGTATGAAATATATATACAAAATATACATAGAATAATGTAAAATCGTATCAAAATAAATACACAGAATATCAATAAAATAATGTAAATTTGTATGAAAATAAAGATGCAAAATACCCATATAATAAAGCATTTTTTTATGAAAATACATATAAAAAAATACACATAGAATAATTAAATTTCTATTAAAATTAATATACAAAATGCACGTACAATAAGGTAAATTTATATTGAAAAAATATGCAAAATGCACGTAAAACAATGTATATTTGTTTTAAAATATATATACGAATACACATAAAATAACATATATTTCTATACAAATATATATACAAAATACACATGAAATGACGTAAATACGTATAAAAATATATATACACAATACACATTAAATAATGTGAATTCGCGTCAAAATAAATAAGCAAAATATCAATAAAAAATGTGTATTTGTATGAAAATAGATATACAAAATACACATAAAATATTTTAAATTTATATAAAACTCTTTTTATAAAAATATATATACCAAAATAATAAAATTTTAAAATTTGTATTACAATAAATATACAAAATGCACATACAATAAGGTAAATCTATATTGAAATAGATATGCAAAATAAACATAAAATAATGTAAATTTGTATCAAATCATATACGAATACACACAATAAAATAACGTAAATTTTTATGAAAATATATATAAAAAATACACATATAATAATGTAAATACGTAGAAAAATATATATACAAAATACACATAAAATTATGTAAATTCTTATGAAAATAAATGAACAAAATTCTACTAAAAGAATGTATATTTATAGGAAAATATAATTACAAAATACAAATAAAATAACTAAAATTTGTATAAAAATATATAAAAAATACATAAAAATAATTTAAATTTGTTTGAAAATAGATATGCAAAATACACATAAAATTAGGCAAATCTGTATTGAAATACATATACAAATTACACATCAAATATTGTAAATTTGTATGAAAATATATAAACAAATACAAATAAAATAGCGTAAATTTATATAAAATATATATACAAAATATACATTAAATAATGTAAATGTGTATAAAAATATATATACAAAATACACATAGAATAATGTAAAATCGTATCAAAATAAATAAACAGAATATATCAATAAAATAATGTAAATTTGTATGAAAATAAAGATGCAAAATACCCAAATAAGAACGCATATTTTTACAAAAATACACATAAGATAATTAAATTTGTATTTAAATAAATATACAAAATACACATACAATATGGTAAATTTGTATTGAAATAGAAATGCAAAATAAACATAAATAATGTAAATTTGTATCAAAATATATATACGAATTCCCATAAAATAGAGTAAATTTCTATGAAAATATATATTCAAAACACAAATAAAATGATATAAATAAGTATAAAAATATACATATCAAATACACCTAAAATAATGTAAATTCGAATAAAAATAAATAAACAAAATTACGATAAAAGATGCAAGATACACATTAAATAATGTAAATATGAATAAAAAAAATATATACAAAAAACAAATAGAATAATGTGAAATCGTATCAAAATAAATACACCGAATATTAATAAAATAATGTAAATTTGTATGAAAATAAAGATGCAAAATTCCCATCAAATAGCGCATTTCTTATAAAAATATATATACTAAAATACACATAAAATATTTAAATTTGTATTGAAATAAATATCCAAAATGCACATACAATAAGGTAAATTTGTATTGAAAGAGATATGCAAAAATACATATAAAACAATGTAAATTTGTTTCAAAATATATATACGAATACACATAAAATAACGTAGATTTCTATAAAAATATATATACAAAATATACATAAAATTAAGTAAATACGTATAAAAATAGATATACAAAATACACATAGAATAATGTAAAATTGTTTAAAAAAAAATAAACAGAATATAAATAAAATAATGTAAATTTGTATGAAAATAAAAATGCAAAAAACCCATAAAATAAAGCATATTTTTTTAAAAATACATATACAAAAATACACATAGCATAATTAAATTTGTATTAAAATTAATATACAAAATGCATATACAATAAGGTAAATTTGTATTGAAAAAATATGCAAAATACACATAAAACAGTGTAAATTTATTTCAAAATCTATATACGAATACTCATAAATCAACGTGAATTTCTATAGAAATATATATATACAAAATACACATCAAATGATGTAAACACGTATAAAAAAAAATATATATATATATATATATATATATATATATATATATATATATATATATATATATATATATATATATATATATATATATATAAAATACACATTAAATAATGTAAATTCGCGTCAAAGTAAATAAACAAAATATCAATAAAAGAATGTGTATTTGTATGAAAATAGATATACAATATACATATAAAATCACCTAAATTTGTATAAAACTATATACAAAAATACACAAAAATAATTTTAATTTGTATGAAAAAAAATTATACAAAATACACATAAAATTAGGTAAATTTGTATTGAAATACATTTACAAAATACACATAAAATAATGTAAATTTGAATGAAAATATATAAACAAATACACTTAAAATAACGTAAATTTGTATAAAATATATATAAAAAAAAACATTAAATAATGTAAATATGTATAAAAGAATATATACAAAACACAAATAGAATAATATAAAATCGTATCAAAATAAATACACAGAATATTAATAAAATAATGTAAATTTGTATAAAAATTAAGATGCAAAATACCCATAAAATAACACATTTTTTATAAAAAATATTTATACCAAGACACACATAAAATATTTGAATTTGTATTAAAAAAAATATACAAAATGCACATACAATAAGGAAAATTTGTATTGAATTAGATATGCAAAATACATATAAAACCATGTAAATTTTTTTAAAAATATATATACGAATACACATAAAATTACGTAGATTTCTTTGAAAATAAATATACAAAATACACATAAAATGAAGTAAATACGTATAAAAAAAGGTATACAAAATACACATAAAATAATGTAAACTCGTATCAAAATAAATAAACAAAATACTAATAAAAGAATATGTATTGTATATATATATATATATATATATATATATATATATATATATATATATATATATATATATATATATATATATATATATATATATATATATATATATATATATATATATATATATATATATATATATATATATATATATATATTTACAAAATACAAATAAAATAACGTAAATTTATATAAAACTATATGCAAAAATACACAGAAGTAATTAAATTTGTGTGAAAATAGATATAGTTATTTTATGTGTATTTTCTATATTTATATTTATACAAATACACATTCTTTTATTGGTATAAAATCGTATCAAAATAAATACAAATAATGTGTATTTTGTATATTTATTTTGATACGAGTTTACATTATTTTATGTGTATTTTGTATACATTTTTTTATACGTATTTACTTCATTTTATGTGTATTTTGTATATATATATATATATATACGTTATATGTATATATATATATATATATATACAAATTTACATTATATATATATATATATATAAATATATATATATATTTATAAATATTTTGATACAAATTTACATTATTTTATGTACTTTGTATATACATTTCAATTCAAATTTAGCTTATTTTATCTGTATTTTGTATATCTATTTTCATACGAATTTAATAACTTCTGTTTTATACAAATTTACGTTATTTTATGTGTATTTTGTATATTTATATTTATACAAATACACATTCTTTTATTGGTATTTTGTTTATTTATTTTGATACGAATTTACATTATTTTATGTGTATTTTGTATACATTTTCTTATACGTATTTACTTCATTTTATGTGTATTTTTTATATATATTTTTATACAAATCTACGTTATTTTATGTGTATTCGTATATATATTTTGAAACAAATTTACATTGTTTTATATGTATTTTGCATATCTATTTCAATACAGATTTACCTTATTGTATGTGTATTTTGTATATTTATTTTAATACAAATTAATTTTTTCATGTGTATTTTGGTATATATATTTTTATAAAAAATGCATTATTTAATGGGTATTTTGCATCTTTATTTTCATACAAATTTACATTGTTTTATTAATATTCTGTGTATTTAATTTGATACGATTTTATATTATTCTATTTGTGTTTTGTATATATTTTGTTACACATATTTACATTATTTAATGTGTATTTTGTATATTTTAAAACAAATTTACGTTATTTTATGCGCATCTGTTAAAATATTTTGATACAAATTTACATTATTTTATGTATTTTGTATATATATTTCAATACAAATTTAGTTTATTTTATGTATATTTTGTATATCTATTTTCATTTGTATCAAAATAAATAAACAAAATAGCAATAAAATAATGTAAATTTGTATGAGAAAACATATACAAATACACATAAAATAACGCAAATTTCTAAAAAAATATATGTACAAAAATGCACATAAAATAAAGTAAATTTGCAAATTTGTATTGAAATAGATATGCAAATTACTTATAAAAAAATGTAAATTTGTTTCAAAATATATATACGAATACACATAAAATAATGTAGATTTCTATAAAAATATATACAAAATACACAAAAAATGAAGTAAATACGTATAAAAAAATGAATACAAAAAATACATAAAAATCGTATCAAAATAAATAAACAAAATACCAGTAAAAGAATGTATATTTGTAAAAATATAAATATACAAAATACACATAAAATATCGTAGATTTGTATAAAACTATATACAAAAATACACAGAAGTAATTAAATTTGTATGAAAATATATATACAAAATACAGCTAAAATAAGCTAAATTTGAATTGAAATGTACATACAAAATACATAAAATAATGTAAATCTGAATCAAAATATTTATACAAATACATATAATAACGTAGATTTGTTTAAAAATATATAAACAAAATACACATTAAGTAATGTAAATACGTATTAAAAATATGTACAAAATACACATATAATCAAATAATTCGTATCAAAATAAATAAACAAAATAGCAATAAAACAATGTAAATATGTATGAGAAAACATATACAAATAACGCAAATTTCTATAAAAATATATGTACAAAAATACACATAAAATAAAGTAAATTTGCAAAAAAAATACAAAACACACACTAAATAATGTAAATGCGTACATAAAATAACCTAAATTTGTATAAAACTATATACAAAAATACACAAAAATAATTTAAATTTGTTTGAAAAGAAATATACAAAATACACATAAAATTAGGTAAATTTGTATTGAAATACATATACAAAATATACATCAAATAATGTAAATTTGAATGAAAATATATAAACAAATACACTTAAAATAACGTAAATTTGTATAAAATATATATGCAAGATACACATTAAATAATGTAAATGCGTATAAAAAATATATATACAAAAAACAAATGGAATAATGTAAAATCGTATCAAAATAAATACACAGAATATCAATAAAATAATGTAAATTTGTATGAAAATAAAGATACAAAATTCCCAAAAATTATCGGATTTTTTATAAAAATATATTTACCAAAATACACATAAAATATTTAAATTTGTATTGAAATAAATATACAAAATGCATATACAGTAAGGTAGATTTGTATTGAAAGAGATATTAAAAAATACATATAAAACAATGTAAATTTGTTTCAAAATATATTTACGAATACACATAAAATAAAGTAGATTTCTATATATATATATATACAAATATATATATATATATATATATATATATATATATATATATATATATATATATATATATATATATATATATATATATATATATATATATATATATATATATATATATATATACATATATATATATATATATATATATATATATATATACAAATATATGTAAATATATATATAAAAATATATATATACAAAATACATATAAAATAATGTAAATTCGTGTCAAAATAAATAAACAAAATATCATGAAAAAAATGTGTATTTGTATGAAAATAGATAGTAGATAATAAATTTGTATAAAATATATATGCAAGATACACATTAAATAATGTAAATATGTATAAAAAAGTATATACAAAAAACAAATAGAATAATGTAACATCGTATCAAAATAAATACACCGAATATTAATAAAATAATGTAAATTTGTATGAAAATAAAGATGCTAAATTCCCATAAAATAGTGCATTTCTTATAAAAATATATATACCAAAATACACATAAAATATTTAAATTTGCATTGAAATAAATATACAAAATGCACATACAATAAGGTAAATTTGTATTGAAAGAGATATGCAAAAATACATATAAAACAATTTAAATTTGTTACAAAATATATATACGAATACAAATAAAAAAACGTAGATTTCTAAAAAAATATATATACAAAATACACATTAAATTAAGTAAATACGTATAAAAAAATGTATACAAAATACACATAAAATAATGTAAATTCGAATTAAAATAAATAAACAAAATACCAATAAAAGAATGTGTATTTGGATAAATATAAATATACAAAATACACATACAAAATAAACATAAAATAAGGTAGATTTGTAATAAAATATATGTACAAAATACACATAAAATAATGTAAATTTATTTGAAAATATATATACAAATACACATAAAATACCATGAATTTGTATAAAAATATATATTCAAAATAAATATTAAATAATGTAAAAGCGTATAAATATATATATATATATATATATATATATATATATATATATATATATATATATATATATATATATATATATATATATATATATATATATATATATATATATATATATATATATACAAAGTACATATAAAATAATGTAAATTCGTATCAATATAAATCAACAAAACACCAATAAAATAATATATATTTGAATGAAAATAAATTTACAAAATACAAATAACATAACTAAAATTTGTATTAAAATATATACAAAAATACATAGAAATAATTTTTGTATGAAAATAGATATACAAAATACACATAAAACTAGGTAAATTTCTTTTGAAATGTATGTACAAAATTCCCATAAAATATTGTAAATTTGTGTCTAAATATATAAACAAATACACATAAAATAACGTAAATTTGTACGAAAAATATATACAAAATACACATAGAATAATGTCAATTCGTATCAAAATGAATGAGCAGAATATCAATAAAATAATGTAAATTTGTATGAAAATAAAGATGCAAAATACCCAAAAAATAAAGCATATGTTTATAAAAATACAGATACGAAAATACACATCGAATAGTTAAATTTGTATTAAAATTAATATACAAAATGCGTATATAATAAGGTAAATTTGTATACAAAATACACCTACAAAATAAACATAAAATAAGGTAGATTTGTAAAAAAAATATATGTACAAAATACACATAAAATAATGTAAATTTATTTGAAAATATATATACAAATACACATAAAATACCATGAATTTGTATAAAAATATATATTCAAAATAAATATTAAATAATGTAAAAGCGTATAAATATATATATATACAAAGTACATATAAGATAATGTAAATTCGTATCAATATAAATCAACAAAACACCAATAAAATAATATATATTTGAATGAAAATAAATTTACAAAATACACATAACATAACTAAAATTTGTATTAAAATATATACAAAAATACATAGAAATAATTTGAGTTTGTATGAAAATAGATATACAAAATACACATAAAACTAGGTAAATTTCTTTTGAAATGTATATACAAAGTACCCATAAAATATTGTAAATTTGTATCAAAATATATAAACAAATACACATAAAATAACGTAAATTTGTATGAAAAATATATACAAAATACACATAGAATAATGTCAATTCGTATCAAAATGAATGAGCAGAATATGAATAAAATAATTTAAATTTGTATGAAAATAAAGATGCAAAATACCCAAAAAATAAAGCATATGTTTATAAAAATACAGATACAAAAACACACATCGAATAATTAAATTTGTATTAAAATTAATATTCAAAATGCGTATATAATAAGGTAAATTTGTATTGAAAAAATATGCAACATACACGTTTACTCATACAAATTTATATTATTTATTGGTATTTTGTTTATTTATTTTGATACGAATTTCATGATTATATGTGTATTTTGTACATATTTTTTTATACGTATTTACATTATTTAATGTGTATTTTGTTTATATATTTTCATACAAATTTACGTTATTTTATGTGTATTTGTATAAATATTTTGATACAAATTTACTTTATTTCATGTATTTTGTATATATATTTCAATTCAAATTTATCTTATTTTGCGTGTATTTTGTATAAATTTTCATACAAATTTAATTACTTCTGTGTATTTTTGTATATAGTTTTATATAAATTTACGTTATTTTATGTGTATTTTGTATATTTATATTTATACAAATACACATTCTTTTATTGGTATTTTGTTTATTTATTTTGATACGAATTTACATTATTTTATATGTATTTTGTATACATTTTTTTTATACGTATTTACTTCATTTTATGTGTATTTTGTATATATTTTTATAGAAATCTACGTTATTTTATGTGTATTCGTATATATATTTTGAAACAAATTTACATTGTTTTATATGTATTTTGCATATCTATTTCAATACAAATTTACCTTATTGTATGTGTTTTTTGTATATTTATTTTAATACAAATTTAATTTTTTGATGTGTATTTTGGTATATATATTTTTATAAATAAAAAAATGCGTTATTTTATGGGTATTTTGCTTCTTTATTTTCATACAAATTTACATTATTTTATTAATATTCTGTGTATTTATTTTGATACGATTTTACATTATTCTATTTGTGTTTTGTACATATATTTCAATACAAATTTACCTAATATTATGTGTATTTTGTATATTTATTTTCATACAAATTTAAAATATTTTTGTGTATTTTTGTATATAGTTTGATACAAATTTAGGTTATTTTATGTGTATTTTGTATTTTCATACAAATACACATTCTTTTATTGATATTTTGTTTATTTATTTTGACGCGAATTTACATTATTTAATGTGTATTTTGTATATATATTTTTATAGGTATTTACATCATTTCATGTGTATTTTGTATAGTTTTAAACAAATTTATATTATTTAATGTGTATTTTGTATATATATATTTATACAAATACACATTCTTTTATTGGTATTTTGTTGATTTATTTTGATACTAATTTCCATTATTTTGTGTATTTTGTATACATTTTTTATACGTATTTACTTAATTTTATGTGTATTTTGTATATATATTTTTATAGAAATCTACGTTATTTCATGTGTATTCGTATACATATTTCGAAACAAATTTACATTGTTTATATGTATTTTGCATAACTATTTTTGTGTATTCTGTATTTATTTTTGTTATACATAGAATAATGTAAAATCGAATCAAAATAACTACACAGAATATCAATAAAATAATTTAAATTGGTATGAAAATAAAGATGCAAAATACCCATAAGATAAAGCTTTTTTTTTTAAATACATATACAAAAATACACATAGAATAATTAAATTTGTATTAAAATTAATATACAAAATGCACACATACAATAAGTATGCCGTAAATACGTATAAAAATATATATACACAATACACATTAAATAATGTAAATTCGCATCAAAATAAATAAACAAAATATCAATAAAAGAATGTGTATTTGTATGAAAATAGATATATAAAATAAACATAAAATATTGTAAATTTGTATAAAACTCTATTAAAAAAATACACAAAAATAATTTAAATTTGTATAAAAATATATATACAAAATACACATAAAACTAGTTAAATTTCTATTGAAATACATATACAAAATACACATAAAATAATGTAAATTTGAATGAAAATATATAAACAAATACACTTAAAATAACGTAAATTTGTATGAAATATATATAGAAAATACACATTAAATAATGTAAATATGTATAAAAAAATATATACAAAACACAAATAGAATAATGTAAAATAGTATCAAAATAAATACACAGAATATTAATAAAATAATGTAAATTTGTATGAAAATAAAGATGCAAAATACCCATAAAACAACGCATTTTTTATGAAAATATATATACCAAAATACACATAAAATATTTAAATTTGTATTACAATAAATATACAAAATGCACATACAATAAGGTAAATTTGTATTGAAATAGATATGCAAAATACACATAAAACAATGTAAATTTGTTTCAAAATATATATACGAATACACATAAAATAACGTAGATTTCTATAAAAATATATATACAAAATACACATAAAATGAAGTAAATACGTATAAGAAAAAGTATACAAAATACACATAAAATGATGTAAATTCGTATCAAAATAAATAAACTAAATGCCAATAAAAGAATGTTTACTTGTATAAATATAAATATACAAAATACATATAAAATAAGGTAAAATTGTATAAAACTATATACAAAAATAAACAAAAATAATTAAACTTGTATGAAAATAGATATACAAAAGACACATAAAATAAGCTAAATTTGAATTTAAATAATTATAGAAAACACATAAAATAATGTAAATTTGTATCGAAATATATATTCAAATACACATATATTAAAATTAATATACAAAATGCGTATATAATAAGGTAAATTTGTATTGAAAAAATATGCAACATACACGTTTACTCATACAAATTTATATTATTTTATTCGTATTTGTTTATTTATTTTGATACGAATTACATGATTATATGTGTATTTTGTACATATTTTTTTATACGTATTTACATTATTTAATGTGTATTTTGTTTATATATTTTCATACAAATTTACGTTATTATATGTGTATTTGTATAAATATTTTGATACAAATTTACTTTATTTAATGTATTTTGTATATATATTTCAATTCAAATTTAGCTTATATCGTGTGTATTTTGTATATATTTTCATACAAATTTAATTACTTCTGTGTATTTTTGTATATAGTTTTATATAAATTTACGTTATCTTGTGTGTATTTTGTATATTTATATTCATACAAATACACATTCTTTTATTGGTATTTTGTTTATTTATTTTGATACGAATTTACATTATTTTATGTGTATTTTGTATACATTTTTTTATACGTATTTACTTCATTTTATGTGTATTTTGTATATATATTTTTATAGAAATCTACGTTATTTTATGTGTATTCGTATATATATTTTGAAACAAATTTACATTGTTTTATATGTATTTTGCATATCTATTTCAATACAAATATACCTTATTGTATGTGTTTTTTGTATATTTATTTTAATACAAATTTAATTTTTTGATGTGTATTTTGGTATATATATTTTTATAAATAAAAAAATGCGTTATTTTACGGGTATTTTGCTTCTTTATTTTCATACAAATTTACATTATTTTATTAATATTCTGTGTATTTATTTTGATACGATTTTACATTATTCTATTTGTGTTTTGTACATATTTTTTTTATACAAATTTACGTTTTTTTATAAAATTATTGATACCAAAATACACATAAAATATTTCAATTTGTATTAAAATAAATATACAAAATGCACATACAATAAGGTAAATTTGTATTGAAATAGATATGCAAAATACATATAAAATAATGTAAATTTGTTTCAAAATATATATACGAATACACATAAAATAACGTAGATTTCTATAAAAATACATATACAAAATACACATAACATTAAGTAAATACGTATAAAAAATGTATACAAAATACACATAAAATAATGTAAATTCGTATAAATGTAAATAAACAATATACCAATAAAAGAATGTGTATTTGTATAAATATAAATATACAAAATGCACATAAAATAACGTAAATTTATATAAAAATATATGTACAAAAATGAACTTAAAATAAATTTGCATAAAAATATATATTCAAAACACACATTAGATAATATAAATGAGTATAAGAATTTGTATGGAAAATACCTATGAAATAATCTAGATTCGTATCGAATTAAATTAAGAAAATACCAAAAAATAATTTAATTTTGGATGAAAATATATATACAAAATACACATAAAATAACCTAAATACAAATATACACATAAAATATTGTATTTTGTATATACATTTCAATTCAAATTTAGCTTAGTTTATCTGTATTTTGTATATCTATTTTCATACGAATTTAATTACTTCTGTGTATTTTTGTATAGTTTTATAGAAATTTACGTTATTTTATGTGTATTTTGTATATTTATATTTATACAAATACACATTTTTTATTGGTATTTTGTTTATTTATTTTGAGACGAATTTACATTATTTTATGTGTATTTTGTATACATTTTCTTATACGTATTTACTTCATTTTATGTGTATTTTGTATATATATTTTTATACAAATCTACGTTATTTTATGTGTATTCGTATATATATTTTGAAACAAATTTACATTGTTTTATATGTATTTTGCATATCTATTTCAATACAGATTTACTTTATTGTATGTGTATTTTGTATATTTATTTTAATACAAATTAATTTTTTCATATGTATTTTGGTATATATATTTTTATAAAAAATGCGTTATTTATTGGGTATTTTGCATCTTTATTTTCATACAAATTTACATTAATTTATTATAAAATAATATAAATTTGTATGAAAATATATATAAAAATACACATAAAATAACATGAATTTGTATAAAATTTATTTCAAAATATATACGAATACACACAATAAAATAACGTAAATTTTTATGAAAATGTATATATAAAATACACATAAAATAGTTTAAATACGTAGAAAAATATATATACAAAATACACATAAAATAATGTAAATTCGTAAAAAATTAAATACACAAAATTCCAATAAAAGAATGTATATTTGTAGGAAAATATATATACAAAAAACAAATAAAATAACTAAAATTTGTATAAAAATATATACAAAAATACACAAAAATAATTAAAATTTGTTTGAAAATAGATATGCAAAATACACATAAAGTTAGGCAAATTTGTATTGAAATACATATACAAAACTCACATAAAATAATGTAAATTTGTATGAAAATATATAAACAAATACATATAAAATCACGTACATTTGGATAAAATATATATATATATATATATATATATATATATATATATATATATATATATATATATATATATATATATATATATATATATATATATATATATATATATATATATATATATATATATATATATATATATATATATATATATATATATATATACAAAATATACATTAAATATTTTAAATATGTATAAAAATATATTATATTATATATATTTTTATTGATATTTGCGTTATTTATGTGTATTTTGTATATGTTTTCTCATAGAAATTTACATTATTTTATTGATATTTTGTCTATTTATTTTGATACGAATTACATGATTATTTGTGTATTTTTTACATTTTTTTATACGTATTTACATTATTTAATGTGTATTTTGTTTATATATTTTTATACAAATTTACGTTATTATATGTGTATTTGTATAGGTATTTCGATACAAATTTACATTATTTTATGTATTTTGTATATATATTTCAATTCAAATTTAGCTTATTTTATGTGTATTTTGTATATCTATTTATTTTAATACAAAACCAAATATTTTATGTTTTTTCGTATATATATTTTTATAAAAAATGCGTTATTTTATGGGTATTTTGCATCTTAATTTTCATACAAATTTACATTATTTTATTAATATTTTCTGTATTTATTTTGATACGATTTTACATTATTTTATTTGTGTTTTATATATATTTTTTTATACATATTTACATTATTTAATGTTTTTTTTGTATATATATTTGATACAAATTTACGTTATTTTAAGTCTATATGTTTATATATTTTCATTCAAATTTACATTATTTTATGTGTATTTTGTATATGTATTTCAATACAAATTTACCTATTTTTATATGTTTTTTGTATATTTATTTTCATATAAGTTTAAATTATTTTTGTGTATTTTTGTTTATAGTTTTATACAAATTTAGGTTATTTTATGTGTATTTTGTATATCTATTTTCATACAAATACACATTCTTTCCATGATATTTTGTTTATTTATTTTGACACGAATTAACATTATTTAATGTGTGTTTTTTATATATATTTTTATACGTATTTACATTATTTCAAGTGTATTTTGTATATATATTTCTATAGAAATCTGCGTTATTTTATGTGTTTTCGTATATATATTTTGAGACAAATTTACAATGTTTTATGTGTATTTTGCATATTTTTTTAATATAAATTTACCTTATTGTATGTGCATTTTGTATATTAATTTTAATACAAATTTGATTAATCTATGTGTATTTTTGTAAATGTATTTTTATAAAAATATGCTTTATTTTATGGGTATTTTGGATCTTTATTTTCATACAAATTTACATTATTTTATTGATATGCTGTGTATTTATTTTAATATGATTTTACATTATTCTATGTGTATTTTGTATATATATTTTATATAAAATGTATTTGTTTTCATTTCATACAAATCTACATTATTTTATGTTTTTTTTTGTACATGTATTTAAATACAAATTTAAGTAGTTATATGTGTATTTTGTATATCTATTTTGTATGCATATTTTTATAGAAATTTACTCTATTTTATGAGTATTCGTATATATATTTTGATACAAATTTATATTATTGATGTGTATTTTGCATATCTATTTCAATACCAATTTACTTTATTGTACGTGCATTTTGTATATTTATTTTAATACAGATTTAACTATTTTATATGTATTTTTGTATATATATTTTTATGCAAATATGCGTTACTATATGGATATTTTGCATCTTTATTTTCATACAAATTTACATTATTTTATTGATATTCTCTTTATTTATTTTGATACGATTTAACATTATTCTATGTGTATTTTGTATATTTTTTTTATACATATTTACATTATTTAATGTTCATTTTGTATATATATTTTATCCAAATTTACATTATTATATGTGTATTTGTTTATATATTTTCATACAAATTTACATTATTTTATGTATTTTCTATATTTATTTCAATTCACATTTACCTTATTTTATGTGTCTTTTGTATATCTATTTTTATACAAATTTAATTA
Organism: Eriocheir sinensis; assembly: GCF_024679095.1. Taxonomy (NCBI): domain Eukaryota; kingdom Metazoa; phylum Arthropoda; class Malacostraca; order Decapoda; family Varunidae; genus Eriocheir; species Eriocheir sinensis. Next base: position 333,885 of record NW_026110640.1, read on the forward strand.
TTTTTGTTTATTTTTGTATATAGTTTTATACAATTTTTTGTATGTATATTTTTCTACGTATTTAAATTATTTTATGTGTATTTTGTATATACATTTTCATAAAAAAATTACGTTATTTTATTGTGTGTATAAGTAAATATTTTGATACAAACTTTATACAAATTTATGTTATTTAATGTGTATTTGTATATATATTTTCATACAAATTTATATTATTTTATGTGTATTTTTTCATATATTTCATTACAAATTTACCTTATTTTATATTTATTTTGTATATTTATTTCATTCAATTTTAAATTATTTTATGTGTATATTTGTATTTGTATTTAATTTATTTCATGTGTATTTTGTATATATATTTTCATCCAAAATTACATTATTTTATTGATATTTTCTTAATTTAATTCGAAACGAATGTAGATTATTTCATAGGTATTTTGTATACATATTTTTATACTCATTTACATTATCTAACGTGTGTTTTGTATATATATTTTTATGCAAATTTATTTTATGTTCATTTTTGTACATATATTTTTATAGAAATTTGCGTTATTTTATGTATATAGATTTATATAAATTTACGTTATTTTATGTGCATTTTGTATATTTATATTTATACAAATACACATTCTTTTATTGGTATATTGTTTATTTACATTTATACGAATTTACATTATTTTATGTGTATTTTGTATTCATTTTTTTATACGTATTTACTTAATATTATGTGTATTTTGTATATGTATTTTTATAGAAATCTACATTATTTTATGTGTATTCGTATATATATTTTGAAACAAATTTACATTATTTTATATGTATTTTGCATATCTATTTCAATACAAATTTACCTTATTGTATGTGCATTTTGTATATTTATTTTAATACAAATTCAAATATTTTATGTGTATTTTGGTATCAATAATTTTATAAAAAATGCGTTATTTTATAGGTATTTTGCATCTTAATTTTCATACAAATTTACATTATTTTATTAATATTCTGTGAATATATTTTGATACGATTTTACATTATACTATTTGTGTTTTGTATATATTTTTTTATACATATTTACATTATTTAATGTGTATTTTGAATATATATTTCATACAAATTTACGTTATTATATGTGTATTTGTTTATATATTTTCTTTCAAATTTACATTATTTTATATGTATTCTGTATATGTATTTCAATACAAATTAACCTAATTTTATGTGTATTTTGTATATTTCTTTTCATACAAATTTAAATTATTTTTGTGTATTTTTGTATATAGTTTTATACAAATTTAGGTTATTTTATGTACGCATTTACATTATTTAATGTGTGTTTTGTATATATATTTTTATCCAAAGTTACTTTATTTTACGTTCATTTTTGGACATATATTTCTATGGAAATTAGCGTTATTTTATATGTATTTGTATATGTTTTCTCATACAAATTTACATTATTTTTTTGATATTTTGTTTATTTAGTTTGATACGAATTACATGATTATATGTGTATTTTGTACATATTTTTTATACGTATTTACATTACTTAATGTGTATTTTGTTTATATATTTTTAAACAAATTTACGTTATTAAATGTATTTTTATAAATATTTTGATTCAAATTTACATTATTTTATGTATTTTGTATATACATTTCAATTCAAATTTAACTTATTTTATCTGTATTTTGTATATCTATTTTCATACGAATTTAATAACTTCTGTGTATTTTTGTATATAGTTTTATACAAATTTACGTTATTTTATGTGTATTTTGTATATTTATATTTATACAAATACACATTCTTTTATTGGTATTTTGTTTATTTATTTTGAAACGAATTTACATTATTTTATGTGTATTTTGTACACATTTTCTTATACGTATTTACTTCATTTTATGTGTATTTTGTATATATATTTTTATACAAATCTACGTTATTTTATGTGTATTCGTATATATATTTTGAAACAAATTTACATTGTTTTATATGTATTTTGCATATCTATTTCAATACAGATTTACCTTATTGTATGTGTATTTTGTATATTTATTTTAATACAAATTAATTTTTTCATGTGTATTTTGGTATATATATTTTATAAAAAAATGCGTTATTTAATGGGTATTTTGCATCTTTATTTTCATACAAATTTACATTGTTTTATTAATATTCTGTGTATTTATTTTGATACGATTTTACATTATTCTATTTGTGTTTTGTATATATTTTTTATACATATTTACATTATTTAATGTGTATTTGTATATTTTAAAACAAATTTACGTTATTTTATGCGCATCTGTTAAAATATTTTGATACAAATTTACATTATTTTATGTATTTTGTATATATATTTCAATACAAATTTAGTTTATTTTATGTATATTTTGTATATCTATTTTCATTCGTATCAAAATAAATAAACAAAATAGCAATAAAATAATGTAAATTTGTATGAGAAAACATATACAAATACACATAAAATAACGCAAATTTCTAAAAAAATATATGTTCAAAAATGCACATAAAATAAAGTAAATTTGCATAAAAATATATATACAAAACACACATTAAATAATGTAAATGCGTACATAAAATAACCTAAATTTGTATAAAACTATATACAAAAATACACAAAAATATTTAAAATTTGTATGAAAAGAAATATACAAAATACACATAAAATTAGGTAAATTTGTATTGAAATACATATACAAAATACACATAGAATAATGTAAATTTCAATGAAAATATATAAACAAATACACTTAAAATAACGTAAATTTGTATAAAATATATATGCAAGATACACATTAAATAATGTAAATGTGTATAAAAAAATATATACAAAAAAGAAATAGAATAATGTAAAATCCTATCAATATAAATACACAGAATATCAATAAAATAAAGTAAATTTGTATGAAAAGAAAGATGCAAAATTCACATAAAATAGCGCATTTTTTATAAAATATATATACCAAAATACACATAAAATATTTAAATTTGTATTGAAATAAATATACAAAATGCATATACAGTAAGGTAAATATGTATTGAAAGAGATATTCAAAAATACATATAAAACAAAGTTAATTTGTTTCAAAATATATACACGAATACACATAAAATAACGTAGATTTCTATAGAAATATATATACAAAATACACATGAAATTACGTAAATACGTATAAAAATATATATACAAAATACATATCTAGGTAAATTCGTGTCAAAATAAATAAACAAAATATCATGAAAAGAATGTGTATTTGCATGAAAATAAATAATAGATAATAAATTTGTATGAAATATATATGCAAGATACACATTAAATAATGTAAATATGTATAAAAAAAATATATACAAAAAACAAATAGAATAATGTGAAATCGTAACAAAATAAATACACCGAATATTAATAAAATAATGTAAATTTGTATGAAAATAAAGATGCAAAATTCCCATCAAATAGCGCATTTCTTATAAAATATATATACCAAAATACACATAAAATATTTAAATTTGTATTGAAATAAATATACAAAATGCACATACAATAAGGTAAACTTGTATTGAAAGAGATATGCAAAAATACATATAAAACAATGTAAATTTGCTTAAAAATATATATACGAATACACATAAAATAACGTAGATTTCTATAAAAATATATATACAAAATACACATAAAATTAAGTAAATACGTATAAAATAGATATACAAAATACACATAGAATAATGTAAAATTGTTTTAAAAAAAATAAACAGAATATAAATAAAATAATGTAAATTTGTATGAAAATAAAAATGCAAAATACCCATAAAATAAAGCATATTTTTATAAAAATACATATACAAAAATACACATAGCATAATTAAATTTGTATTAAAATTAATATACAAAATGCATATACAATAAGGTAAATTTGTATTGAAAAAATATGCAAAATACACATAAAACAGTGTAAATTTATTTCAAAATCTATATACGAATACTCATAAATCAACGTAGATTTCTATAAAAATATATATACAAAATACACATCAAATGATGTAAACACGTATAAAAATATATATATATAAAATACATATTAAATAATGTAAATTCGCGTCAAAATAAATAAACTAAATATCAATAAAAGAATGTGTATTTGTATGAAAATAGATATACAATATACACGTTACTTTATGTGTATTCGTATATATATTTTGAAACAAATTTACACTGTTTTATTTGTATTTTGCATTTTTTTTTCAATACAAATCTACCTTTTTGTATGTGTGCATTTTATATATTAATTTTAATACAAATTTAATTATTCTATATGTATTTTTGTATATGTATTTTTATAAAAAAAAATATGCTTTATCTTATGGGTATTTTGCATCTTTATTTTCATACAAATTTTAATTATTTTATTGATATTCTGTGTACCTATTTTGATACGATTTTACATTATTCTATGTATAACAAAAATAAATATATACAAAAATACACAAAAATAATTTAAATTTGTTTGAAAATAGATATGCAAAATATGTGTATTTTGTATATATATTTCAATTTAAATTTAGCTTATTTTGTATGTATTTTGTATATATTTTCATACAAATTTAATTACTTCTGTGTATTTTTGTATATAGTTTTATATAAATTTACGTTATTTTATGTGTATTTTGCATATTTATATTTATACAAATACACATTCTTTTATTGGTATTTTGTTTATATATTTTGATACGAATTTACATTATTTTATGTGTATTTTGAATACATTTTTTTATACGTATTTGCTTCATTTTATGTGTATTTTGTATATATATTTGTATAGAAATCTACGTTATTTTATGTGTATTCGTATATATATTTTGAAACAAATTTACATTGTTTTATATGTATATTGCATATCTATTTCAATACAAATTTACCTTATTGTATGTGTTTTTTGTATATTTATTTTAATACAAATTTAATTTTTTGATGTGTATTCTGGTATATATATTTTTATAAATAAAAAAATGCGTTATTTTATGGGTATTTTGATTCTTTATTTTCATACAAATTTACATTATTTTAATAATATTCTATGTATTTATTTTGATACGATTTTACATTATTCTATTTGTGTTTTGTACATATTTTTTTATACAAATTTACGTTTTTTTATAAAATTATTGATACCAAAATACACATAAAATATTTCAATTTGTATTAAAATAAATATACAAAATGCACATACAATAAGGTAAATTTGTATTGAAATAGATATGCAAAATACATATAAAATAATGTAAATTTGTTTCAAAATATATATACGAATACACATAAAATAACGTAGATTTCTATAAAAAAAAACATATACAAAATACATATAAAATTAAGTAAATACGTATAAAAAAATGTATACAAAATTCACATAAAATAATGTAAATTCGTATAAATGTAAATAAACAATATACCAATAATGTGTATTTGTATAAATATAAATATACAAAATGCACATAAGATAACGTAAATTTATATAAAACTATATACATAAAATAACGCAAATATCTATAAAAATATATGTACAAAAATGAGCATAAAATAAATTTGCATAAAAATATATATACAAAACACACGTTAGATAATGTAAATGAGTATAAAAATATGTATAGAAAATACCTATGAAATAATTTAAATTCGTGTCGAATTAAATTAAAAAAATACCAATAAAATAATGTAATTTTGGATGAAAATATATATACAAAATACACATAAAATAACCTAAATACAAATACAAATATACACATAAAATATTGTATTTTGTATATACATTTCAATTCAAATTTAGCTTATTTTATCTGTATTTTGTATATCTATTTTCGTACGAATTTAATTACTTCTGTGTATTTTTGTATAGTTTTATACAAATTTACGTTATTTTATGTGTATTTTGTATATTTATATTTATACAAATACACATTCTTTTATTGGTATTATGTTTATTTATTTTGATACGAATTTACATTATTTTATGTGTATTTTGAATACATTTTCTTATACGTATTTACTTCATTTTATGTGTATTTTGTATATATATTTTTATACAAATCTACGTTATTTTATGTGTATTCGTATATATATTTTGAAACAAATTTACATTGTTTTATATGTATTTTGCATATCTATTTCAATACAGATTTACCTTATTGTATGTGTATTTTGAATATTTATTTTAATACAAATTAATTTTTTCATGTGTATTTTGGTATATATATCTTTATAAAAAATGCGTTATTTAATGGGTATTTTGCTTCTTTATTTTCATACAAATTTACATTGTTTTATTAATATTCTGTGTATTTATTTTGATACGATTTTACATTATTCTATTTGTGTTTTGTATATATTTTTTTATACATCTTTACATTATTTAATGTGTATTTGTATATTTTAAAACAAATTTACGTTATTTTATGCGCATCTGTTAAAATATTTTGATACAAATTTACATTATTTTATGTATTTTGTATATATATTTCAATACAAATTTAGTTTATTTTATGTATATTTTGTATATCTATTTTCATTCGTATCAAAATAAAAAAACAAAATAGCAATAAAATAATGTAAATTTGTATGAGAAAACATATACAAATACACATAAATTAACGCAAATTTCTAAAAAAATATATGTAAAAAATGCACATAAAATAAAGTAAATTTGCATAAAAGTATATATACAAAACACACATTAAATAAAGTAAATGCGTACATAAAATAACCTAAATTTGTATAAAACTATATATAAAAATACACAAAAATATTTAAAATTTGTATGAAAAGAAAGATACAAAATACACATAAAATTAGGTAAATTTGTATAGAAATACATATACAAAATACACATAGAATAATGTAAATTTGAATGAAAATATATAAACAAATACACTTAAAATAACGTAAATTTGTATTTTTATACAAATTTACGTTATATATGCAAGATACACATTAAATAATGTAAATGTGTATAAAAAAATATATACAAAAAAGAAATAGAATAATGTAAAATCCTATCAATATAAATACACAGAATATCAATAAAATAATGTAATTTTGTATGAAAAGAAAGATGCAAAATTCCCATAAAATAGCGCTTTTTTTTTTTAAATATATATACCAAAATACACAAAAATTTTTTAAATTTGTATTGAAATAAATATACAAAATGCATATACAGTAAGGTAAATATGTATTGAAAGAGATATTCAAAAATACATATAAAACAAAGTAAATTTGTTTCAAAATATATATACGAATACACATAAAATAACGTAGATTTCTATAGAAATATATATACAAAATACACATGAAATTATGTAAATACGTATAAAAATATATATACAAAATACATATCTAGGTAAATTCGTGTCAAAATAAATAAACAAAATATCATGAAAAGAATGTGTATTTGTATGAAAATAAATAATAGATAATAAATTTGTATGAAATATATATGCAAGATACACATTAAATAATGTAAATATGTATAAAAAAAATATATACAAAAAACAAATAGAATAATGTGAAATCGTATGAAAATAAATACACCGAATATTAATAAAATAATGTAAATTTGTATGAAAATAAAGATGCAAAATTCCCATCAAATAGCGCATTTCTTATAAAAATATATATACCAAAATACACATAAAATATTTAAATTTGTATTGAAGTAAATATACAAAGTGCACATACAATAAGGTAAACTTGTATTGAAAGAGATATGCAAAAATACATATAAAACAATGTAAATTTGTTTCAAAATATATATAGGAATACACATAAAATAACGTGGATTTCTATAAAAATATATATACAAAATATACATAAATTAAGTAAATACGTATACAAATAGATATACAAAATACAAATTGGCCTAACTTTATGTGTATTTTGCATATCTATTTTCAAACAAACTTAAATTATTTTTGTGTATTTTTGTATATATTTTTATACAAATTTTAGTTTTATTTGTTTTTTCTATATATATTTTTCTACAAATATACATTCTTTTATTAGAATTTCGTGTATTTAATTTTTTACAAATTTACATTATTTTATGTGTGTTTTGTATATATATTTTTCTACGTATTTAAATTATTTTATGTGTATTTTATATATACATTTTCATAAAAATTTACGTTATTTTTTTGTGTGTATTCGTATATATTTTGAAACAAATTTTATACAAATTTATGTTATTTTATGTGTATTTGTATATATATTTTCATACAAATTTATATTATTTCATGTGTATTCTTACATATATTTTATTACAAATTTACCTTATTTTATGTTTATTTTGTATATTTATTTCATTCAATTTTAAATTATTTAATGTGTATTTTTGTATTTGTATTTGTATCGTAAATTTGTATAAAACTATATACAAAAATACACAGAACAAATACTCATTCTTTTATTGGTATTTTGTTTATTTATTTTGTTTCGAATTTATATTATTTTATGTGTATTTTGTTTACATTTTTTTATACGTATTTACCTAATTTTATGTGTATTTTGTATATATATTTTTATAGAAATCTACGTTATTTTATGTGTATTCGTATATATATTTTGAAACAAATTTACAATTTTTTATATGTATTTTTGCATATCTCTTTCAACAGAAGTTTACCTTATTGTATGTGCATTTTGTATATTTATTTCATTACAAATTTAAATATTTGATGTGTATTTTGGTATATATATTCTTATAAGAAATGCGCTATTTGATGGGAATTTTCCATCTTTATTTTCATACAAATTTACATTATTTTATTAATATTCGGTGTATTTATTTTGATACGATTTTACATTATTCTATTTGTTTTTTGTATATATTTTTTTTATACATATTTACATTATTTAATGTGTATCTTGCATATATATTACATACAAATTTATAATCTATTATTTATTTTCATACAAATACACATTCTTTTCATGATATTTTGTTTATTTATTTTGTCACTAATTTACATTACTTAATATGTATTTTATATATATATTTTTATACGTATTTACATAGTTTCATGTGTATTTTGTATATATATTTCTATAGAAATCTACGTTATTTTATGTGTATTCGTATATATATTTTGAAACAAATTTACACTGTTTTATTTGTATTTTGCGTTTTTTTTCAATACAAATTTACCTTATTGTATGTGTGCATTTTGTATATTAATTTTAATACAAATTTAATTATTCTATGTGTATTTTTGAATATGTATTTTTTAAAAAAAAATATGCTTTATCTTATGGGTATTTTGCATCTTTATTTTCATACAAATTTAAATTATTTTATTGATATTCTGTGTACCTATTTTGATAAGATTTTACATTATTCTATGTATAATAAAAATAAATACAGAATACACAAAAATAGATATGCAAAATACATATAAACAATGTAAATTTGTTTCAAAATATATATACGAATACACATGAAATAAGGTAGATTTCCATAAAAATATATATGCAAAATACACATAAAATTAAGTAAATACGTATAAAAAATGTATACAAAATACACATAAAATAATGTAAATTAGTATCAAAATAAATAAACAAAATACCAATAAAAGAATGTGTATTTGTATAAATATATATATACAAAATACACATTAAATAATATAGATTTGTTTAAAACTATACAAAATACACATGAAATGATGTAAATACGTATAAAAATATATATACAAAATACACATTAAATAATGTAAATTCGCGTCAAAATAAATAAACAAAATATCAATAAAAGAATGTGTATTTGTATGAAAATAGATATACAAAATACACATAAAATAACCTAAATTTGTATCAAACTATATACAAAAAGTACACAAAAATATTTTAAATTTGTATGAAAATAAATATACAAAATACACATAAAATTAGGTAAATTTGTATGGAAATACATATACAAAATACACATAAAATAATGTAAATTTGAATGAAAATACATAAACAAATACACTTAAAATAACGTAAATTTGTATAAAAAAATATATTCAAAACACAAATAGAATAATGTAAAATCGTATCAAAATAAATACACAGAATATTAATAAAATAATGTAAATTTGTATGAAAATAAAGAAGCAAAATACCCATAAAATAACGCATTTTTTTATTTATAAAAATATATATACCAAAATACACATCAAAAAATTAAATTTGTATTAAAATAAATATACAAAAAACACATACAATAAGGTAAATTTGTATTGAAATAGATATGCAAAATACATATAAAACAATGTAAATTTGTTTCAAAATATATATACGAATACACATAAAATAACGTAGATTTCTATAAAAATATATATACAAAATACACATAAAATGAAGTAAATACGTATAAAAAATGTATACAAAATACACATAAAATAATGTAAATTCGTATCAAAATAAATAAACAAAATACCAATAAAAGAATGTGTATTTGTATAAATATAAATATACAAAATACACATAAAATAACGTAAATTTATATAAAACTATATACAAAAATACACAGAAGTAATTAAATTTGTATGAAAATATATACAAAATACAAACGAAATAAGCTAAATTTGAATTGAAATATATATACAAAATACATGAAATAAAGTAAATTTGTATCAAAATATTTATACAAATACACATATAATAACGTAAATTTGTATGAAAATATATCAACAAAAAACACATTAAATAATGTAAATACGTATAAAAAATATGTACAAAATACACATATAATCATGTAATTCGTATCAAAATAAATAAACAAAATATAAATAAAATAATATAAATTTGTATGAGTAAACGTGTATGTTGCATATTTTTTCAATACAAATTTACCTTATTATATGCGCATTTTGTATATTAATTTTATTACAAATTTAATTATTCGAAGTGTATTTTTGTATCTGTTTTTTAATAAACATATACTTTATTTTTTGGGTATTTTGCATCTTTATTTTCATACAAATTTACATTATTTTATTGATATTCTGCTCATTCATTTTGATACGATTTGACACTATTCTATGTGTATTTTGTATATATTGTTCATACAAATTTACGTTATTTTATGTTTAAAAATATGTACAAAATACACATATAATCATGTAATTCGTATCAAAATAAATAAACAAAATACCAATAAAATAATATAAATTTGTATGAGTAAACGTGTATGTTGCATATTTTTTCAATACAAATTTACCTTATTATATACGCATTTTGTATATTAATTTTAATACAAATTTAATTATTCGATGTGTATTTTTGTATCTGTATTTTTTTAACATATGCTTTATTTTTTGGGTATTTTGCATCTTTATTTTCATACAAATTTACATTATTTTATTGATATTCTGCTCATTCATTTTGATACGAATTGACATTATTCTATGTGTATTTTGTATATATTTTTCATACAAATTTACGTTATTTTATGTGTATTTTTTATATATTTTGACACAAATTTACAATATTTTATGGGTATTTTGTATATACATTTCAAAAGAAATTTACCTAGTTTTATGTGTATTCTGTATATCTATTTTCATACAAACTCAAATTATTTCTATGTATTTTTGTATATATTTAAATACAAATTTTAGTTATGTTATATGTATTTTGTAAATTTATTTTCATTCAAATATATATTATTTTATTTTTGTTTTGTTGATTTATATTGATACGAATTTACATTATTTTATATGTACTTTGTATATATATTTTTATACGCTTTTACATTATTTAATATTTATTTTGAATATATATTTTTATACAAATTCATGGTATTTTATGTGTATTTGTATATATATTTTTATATAAATTTACATTATTTTATGTGTATTTTGTACATATATTTTTTTTACAAATCTACCTTATTTTATATTTATTTTGTATGTGTATTTTGTATATTTATATTTATCCAAATACACATTCTTTTTTATATTTTGTTTATTTATTTTAATTCGAATTTACATTATTTTATGTGTATTTTGTATACATTTTTTTATACGTATTTACTTAATTTTAAGTGTATTTTGTATATATATTTTTGTAGAAATCTACGTTTTTTATTTGTATTCGTATATATATTTTGAAACAAATTTACATTGTTTTATATGTATTTTTGCATATCTCTTTCAATACAAATTTACCTTATTGTATGTGCATTTTGTATATTTATTTCAATACAAATTTAAATATTTTATGTGTATTTTGGTATATATATTTTTTATAAGATTACGAAAATTTGAATAAAAATATATACAAAAAAACAAAAAAAAAAATTTCAATTTGTATGAAAATAGATATACAAAATACACATATAATTAGTTAAATTTGTATTTAAATACATGTACAAAATACACATAAAATAATGAAAATTTGTATGAAATGAAAACAAATTCACATAAAATTCACGTCAAAACAAATAAACAAAATATCAAGAAAAGAATGTGTGTTTGTATGAAAATAGATATACAAAATACACTTAAAATAACCTAAATTTGTATCAAACTATATACAAAAATACACAAAAATATTTTGAATTTGTATGAAAATAAATATACAAAATACACATAAAATTAGGTAAATTTGTATTGAAATACATACACAAAATACACTTAAAATAATGTAAATTTGAATGAAAATACATAAACAAATACTCTTAAAATAACGTAAATTTGTATAAAAAAAATATGTACAAAACACAAATAGAATAATGTAAAATCGTATCAAAATAAATACACAGAATATTAATAAAATAATGTAAATTTGTATGAAAATAGAGAAGCAAAATACCCATAAAATAACGCATTTTTTTTGTTTATAAAAATATACCAAAATACACATCAAAAAATTAAATTTGTATTAAAATAAATATACAAAAAACACATACAATAAGGTAAATTTGTATTGAAATAGATATGCAAAATACATATAAAATAATGTAAATTTGTTTTAAAATATATATACGAATACACATAAAATAACGTAGATTTCTATAAAAATATATATACAAAAAACACATAAAATAATGTAAATTCGTATCAAAATAAATAAACAAAATACCAATAAAAGAATGTGTATTTGTATAAATATAAATATACAAAATACACATAAAATAACGTAAATTTATATAAAACTATATACAAAAATACACAGAAGTAATTAAATTTGTATGAAAATATATACAAAAACACATAAAATAAGCTAAATTTGAATTGAAATATATATACAAAATACATGAAATAAAGTAAATTTGTATCAAAATATTTATACAAATACACATATAATAACGTAATTTTGTATGAAAATATATAAACAAAATACACATTAAATAATGTAAATACGTATAAAAAATATGTACAAAATATACATATAATCATGTAATTCGTATCAAAATAAACAAAATACCAATAAAATAATATAAATTTGTATGAGTAAACGTGTATGTTGCATATTTTTTCAATACAAATTTACATTATTATATACGCATTTTGTATATTAAATTTAATTCAAATTTAATTATTCGATGTGTATTTTTGTATCTGTATTTGTATATATATTTTTATACGCTTTTACATTATTTAATATTTATTTTGAATATATATTTTTATATAAATTCATGGTATTTTATGTGTATTTGTATATATATTTTTATATAAATTTACATTATTTTATGTGTATTTTGTACATATATTTTTTTTTTCAAATCTACCTTATTTTATGTTTATTTTGTATGTGTATTTTGTATATTTATATTCATCCAAATACACATTCTTTTATTGGTATTTTGTTTATTTATTTTAATTCGAATTTACAATATTTATGTGTTTTTTGTATACATTTTTTTTATACGTATTTACTTATTTTTAAGTGTATTTTGTATATATATTTTTGTAGAAATTACGTTTTTTATTTGTATTCGTATATATATTTTGAAACAAATTTACAAATTTTTATATATATTTTTGCATATCTCTTTCAATACAAATTTACCTTATTGTATGTGCATTTTGTATATTTATTTCAATGCAAATTTAAATATTTTATGTGTATTTTGGTATATATATTTTTATAAGATTACGAAAATTTGAATAAAAATATATACAAAGAAACAAAAAAATAAATTTCAATTTGTATGAAAAGAGATATACAAAATACACATATAATTAGTTAAATTTGTATTTAAATACATGTAAAAATACACATAAAATAATGTAAATTTGTATGAAATTAAAACAAATTCACATAAAATTCGCGTCAAAATAAATGAACAAAATATCAATAAAAGAATGTGTACTTGTATGAAAATAGATATACAAAATACACATAAAATAACCTAAATTTGTATCAAACTATATACAAAAATACACAAAAATATTTTAAATTTGTATGAAAATAAATATTCAAAATACACATAAAATTAGGTAAATTTGTATTGAAATACATACACAAAATACACATAAAATAATGTAAATTTCAATGGAAATACATAAACAAATACACTTAAAATAACGTAAATTTGTATAAAAAAATATGTACAAAACACAAATATAATAATGTAAAATCGTATCAAAATAAATACACAGAACATTAATAAAATAATGTAAATTTGTATGAAAATAGAGAAGCAAAATACCCATAAAATAACGCATTTTTTTTGTTTATAAAAATATATATACCAAAATACACATCAAAAAATTAAATTTGTATTAAAATAAATATACAAAAAACATATACAATAAGGTAAATTTGTATTGAAATAGATATGCAGAATACATATAAAACAATGTAAATTTGTTTCAAAATATATATACGAATACACATAAAATAACGTAGATTTCTATAAAAATATATATACAAAATACACATAAAATGAAGTATATACGTATAAAAAATTTTATACAAAAAACACATAAAATAATGTAAATTCGTATCAAAATAAATAAACAAAATACCAATAAAAGAATGTGTATTTGTATAAATATAAATATACAAAATACACATAAAATAACGTAAATTTATATAAAACTATATACAAAAATACACAGAAGTAATTAAATTTGTATGAAAATATATACAAAAACACATAAAATAAGCTAAATTTGAATTGAAATATATATACAAAATACATGAAATAAAGTAAATTTGTATCAAAATATTTATACAAATACACATATAATAACGTAATTTTGTATGAAAATATATAAACAAAATACACATTAAATAATGTAAATACGTATAAAAAATATGTACAAAATATACATATAATCATGTAATTCGTATCAAAATAAACAAAATACCAATAAAATAATATAAATTTGTATGAGTAAACGTGTATGTTGCATATTTTTTCAATACAAATTTACATTATTATATACGCATTTTGTATATTAAATTTAATTCAAATTTAATTATTCGATGTGTATTTTTGTATCTGTATTTGTATATATATTTTTATACGCTTTTACATTATTTAATATTTATTTTGAATATATATTTTTATATAAATTCATGGTATTTTATGTGTATTTGTATATATATTTTTATATAAATTTACATTATTTTATGTGTATTTTGTACATATATTTTTTTTTCAAATCTACCTTATTTTATGTTTATTTTGTATGTGTATTTTGTATATTTATATTCATCCAAATACACATTCTTTTATTGGTATTTTGTTTATTTATTTTAATTCGAATTTACAATATTTATATGTTTTTTGTATACATTTTTTTTATACGTATTTACTTATTTTTAAGTGTATTTTGTATATATATTTTTGTAGAAATTACGTTTTTTATTTGTATTCGTATATATATTTTGAAACAAATTTACAAATTTTTATATATATTTTTGCATATCTCTTTCAATACAAATTTACCTTATTGTATGTGCATTTTGTATATTTATTTCAATGCAAATTTAAATATTTTATGTGTATTTTGGTATATATATTTTTATAAGATTACGAAAATTTGAATAAAAATATATACAAAGAAACAAAAAAATAAATTTCAATTTGTATGAAAAGAGATATACAAAATACACATATAATTAGTTAAATTTGTATTTAAATACATGTAAAAATACACATAAAATAATGTAAATTTGTATGAAATTAAAACAAATTCACATAAAATTCGCGTCAAAATAAATGAACAAAATATCAATAAAAGAATGTGTACTTGTATGAAAATAGATATACAAAATACACATAAAATAACCTAAATTTGTATCAAACTATATACAAAAATACACAAAAATATTTTAAATTTGTATGAAAATAAATATTCAAAATACACATAAAATTAGGTAAATTTGTATTGAAATACATACACAAAATACACATAAAATAATGTAAATTTCAATGGAAATACATAAACAAATACACTTAAAATAACGTAAATTTGTATAAAAAAATATGTACAAAACACAAATATAATAATGTAAAATCGTATCAAAATAAATACACAGAACATTAATAAAATAATGTAAATTTGTATGAAAATAGAGAAGCAAAATACCCATAAAATAACGCATTTTTTTTGTTTATAAAAATATATATACCAAAATACACATCAAAAAATTAAATTTGTATTAAAATAAATATACAAAAAACATATACAATAAGGTAAATTTGTATTGAAATAGATATGCAGAATACATATAAAACAATGTAAATTTGTTTCAAAATATATATACGAATACACATAAAATAACGTAGATTTCTATAAAAATATATATACAAAATACACATAAAATGAAGTATATACGCATAAAAAATTTTATACAAAAAACACATAAAATAATGTAAATTCGTATCAAAATAAATAAACAAAATACCAATAAAAGAATGTATATTTGTATAAATATAAATATACAAAATACACATAAAATAACGTAAATTTTTATAAAACTATATACAAAAATACACAGAAGTAATTAAATTTGTATGAAAATATATACAAAATACACACAAAATAAGCTAAATTTGAATTGAAATATATATACAAAATACATGAAATAAAGTAAATTTGTATCAAAATATTTATACAAATACACATATAATAACGTAAATTTGTATGAAAATATATAAACAAAATACACATTAAATAATGTAAATACGTATAAAAAATATGTACAAAATACACATATAATCATGTAATTCGTATCAAAATAAACAAAATACCAATAAAATAATATAAATTTGTATGAGTAAACGTGTATGTTGCATATTTTTTCAATACAAATTTACCTTATTATATACGCATTTTGTATATTAAATTTAATACAAATTTAATTATTCGATGTGTATTTTTGTATCTGTATTTGTATATATATTTTTATACGCTTTTACATTATTTAATATTTATTTTGGATATATATTTTTATACAAATTCATGGTATTTTATGTATATTTGTATATATATTTTTATATAAATTTACATTATTTTATGTATTTTGTACATATATTTTTTTACAAATCTACCTTATTTTATGTTTATTTTGTATGTGTATTTTGTATATTTATATTTATCCAAATACACATTCTTTTATTGGTATTTTGTTTATTTATTTTAATTCGAATTTACATTATTTTATGTGTATTTTGTATACATTTTTTTATACGTATTTACTTAATTTTAAGTGTATTTTGAATATATATTTTTATAGAAATCTACGTTTTTTTATTTGTATTCGTATATATATTTTGAAACAAATTTACATTGTTTTATATGTATTTTTGCATATCTCTTTCAATACAAATTTACCTTATTGTATGTGCATTTTGTATATTTATTTCAATGCAAATTTAAATATTTTATGTGAATTTTGGTATATATATTTTTATAAGATTACGAAAATTTGAATAAAAATATATACAAAAAAACAAAAAAATAAATTTCAATTTGTATGAAAATAGATATACAAAATACACTTAAAATAACCTAAATTTGTATCAAACTATATAAAAAAATACACAAAAATATTTTAAATTTGTATGAAAATAGATATACAAAATACACATAAAATTAGGTAAATTTGTATTGAAATACACACACAAAATACACATAAAATAATGTAAATTTGAATGAAAATACATAAACAAATACACTTAAAAAAACGTAAATTTGTATAAAAAAATATGAACAAAACACAAATAGAATAATGTAAAATCGTATCAAAATAAATACACAGAATATTAATAAAATAATGTAAATTTGTATGAAAATAAAGAAGCAAAATACCCATAAAATAACGCATTTTTTTTGTTTATAAAAATATATATACCAAAATACACATCAAAAAATTAAATTTGTATTAAAATAAATATACAAAAAACACATACAATAAGGTAAATTTGTATTGAAATAGATATGCAAAATACATATAAAACAATGTAAATTTGTTTCAAAATATATATACGAATACACATAAAATAACGTAGATTTCTATAAAAATATATATACAAAATACACATAAAATGAAGTAAATACGTATAAAAAAAAGTATACAAAAAACACATAAAATAATGTAAATTCGTATCAAAATAAATAAACAAAATACCAATAAAAGAATGTGTATTTGTATAAATATAAGTATACAAAATACACATAAAATAACGTAAATTTATATAAAACTATATACAAAAATACACAGAAGTAATTAAATTTTTATGAAAATATATACAAAATACAAACAAAATAAGCTAAATTTGAATTGAAATATATATACAAAATACATGAAATAAAGTAAATTTGTATCAAAATATTTATACAAATACACATATAATAACTTAAACTTGTATGAAAATATATAAACAAAATACACATTAAATAATGTAAATACGAATAAAAAATATGTACAAAATACACATATAATCATGTAATTCGTATCAAAATAAACAAAATACCAATAAAATAATATAAATTTGTATGAGTAAACGTGTATGTTGCATATTTTTTCAATACAAATTTTCATTATTATATACGCATTTTGTATATTAATTTTAATACAAATTTAATTATTCGATGTGTATTTTTGTATATGTATTTGTATATATATTTTTATACGCTTTTACATTATTTAATATTTATTTTGAATATATATTTTTATACAAATTCATGGTATTTTATGTGTATTTGTATATATATTTTTATATAAATTTACATTATTTTATGTGTATTTTGTACTTATATTTTTTTACAAATCTACCTTATTTTATGTTTATTTTGTATGTGTATTTTGTATATTTATATTTATCCAAATACACATTCTTTTTTTGGTATTTTGTTTATTTATTTTAATTCGAATTAACATTATTTTATGTGTATTTTGTATACATTTTTTTATACGTATTTACTTAATTTTATGTGTATTTTGAATATATATTTTTATAGAAATCTACGTTTTTTTATTTGTATTCGTATATATATTTTGAAACAAATTTACATTATTTTATATGTTTTTTTGCATATCTCTTTCAATACAAATTTACCTTATTGTATGTGCATTTTGTATATTTATTTCAATGCAAATTTAAATATTTTATGTGTATTTTAATATATATATTTTTATAAGATTACGAAAATTTGAATAAAAATATATACAAAAAAACAAAAAAATAAATTTCAATTTGAATGAAAATAGATATACAAAATACACATATAATTAGTTAAATTTGTATTTAAATACATGTACAAAATACACATAAAATAATGTAAATTTGTATGAAATGAAAACAAATTCACATAAAATTCGCGTCAAAATAAATAAACAAAACATCAATAAAAGAATGTATATTTGTATGAAAATAGATATACAAAATACACATAAAATATCCTAAATTTGTATCAAACTATATATAAAAATACACAAAAATATTTTAAATTTGTATGAAAATAAATATAAAAAATACACATAAAATTAGGTAAATTTGTATTGAAATACATACACAAAATACACATAAAATAATGTAAATTTGAATGAAAATACATAAACAAATTCACTTAAAATAACGTAAATTTGTATAAAAAAATATGTTCAAAACACAAATAGAATAATGTAAAATCGTATCAAAATAAATACACAGAATATTAATAAAATAATGTAAATTTGTATGAAAATAAAGAAGCAAAATACCCATAAAATAACGCATTTTTTTATTTATAAAAATATATATACCAAAATACACATCAAAAAATTAAATTTGTATTAAAATAAATATGCAAAAAACACATACAATAAGGTAAATTTGTATTGAAATATATATTCAAAATACATATAAAACAATGTAAATTTGTTTCAAAATATATATACGAATACACATATAATAACGTAGATTTCTATAAAAATATATATACAAAATACACATAAAATGAAGTAAATACGTATAAAAAAATATATACAAAATACAATTAAAATAATGTAAATTCGTATCAAAATAAATAAACAAAATACCAATAAAAGAATGTGTATTTGTATAAATATAAATATACAAAATACACATAAAATAACGTAAATTTATATAAAACTATATAGAAAAATACACTGAAGTAATTAAATTTGTATGAAAATATATACAAAATACACACACAATAAGCTAAATTTTAATTGAAATATATATACAAAACACATGAAATAAAGTAAATTTGTATCAAAATATTTATAGAAATACTCATATAATAACGTAAATTTGTATGAAAATATATAAACAAAATACATATTAAATAATGTAAATACGTATAAAAAAATATGTACAAAATACACATATAATCATGTAATTCGTATCAAAATAAATAAACAAAATACCAATAAAATAATATAAATTTGTATGAGTAAACGTGTATGTTGCATATTTTTTTCAATACAAATTTATCTTATTATATACGCATTTTGCATATTAATTTTAATATATGTGTATTTGAATATATATTTTGATACAAATTTACATTATTTTATGTATTTTCTATATTTATTTCAATTCAAATTTAGCTTATTTTATGTGTCTTTTGTATATCTATATTCATACAAATTTAATTATTTTTGTTTATTTTTGTATATAGTTTTATGCAATTTTACGTTATCTTATGTGTATTTTGTTTATTTACATTTATACAAGTAAACATTCTTTTATTGGCATTTAGTTTATTTATTTTGATACGAATTTACATTATTTTATGTGTATTTTGTATACATTTTCTTATACGTATTTAGTTCATTTTATGTGTATTTTGTTTATATATTTTTATAGAATTCTACGTTATTTTATGTGTATTCGTATATATAATTTGAAACAAATTTACATTGTTTTATGTGTATTTTGCATATCTATTTCAATACAAATTTACCTTATTGTATATGCATTTTGTATATTTGTTGTAATACAAATTTAAATATTTTATGTGTATTTTGGTATATATATTTTCATAAAAAATGCGTTGTTTTATGGGTATTTTGCATCTTTATTTTCATACAAATTTACATTATTTTATTAATATTCTGCGTATTTATTTTGATACTATTTTACATTATTCTATTTGTGTTTTGTATATATTTTTTTATACATATTTACATTATTTAATGTGTATTTTCTATATATATTTCATACAAATTTACGTTATTTTAAGTGTATTTGTTTATATATTTTCATTCAAATTTACCCTATTTTATGTGTATTTTGTATATGTATTTCAATAGAAATTTAATTAGTTTTATGTGTATTTTGTATATATATTTTTATACAAATTTAAATTATTTTTGTGTATTTTTTTAATACAGTTTTATACAAATTTACAATATTTTATGTGTATTTTGTATATCTATTTTCATGCAAATACACATTCTTTTATTGATATTTTGTTTATTTATTTTGATGCGAATTTACATTATTTAATGTGTATTGTGTATATATATTTTTATACGTATTTACGTCATTTCATGTGTATTTTGTATATATATTTTTATAGAAATCTACGTTATTTTATGTGTATTCGTATATATATTTTGAAACAAATATACATTGTTTTATGTGCATTTTGTATATTTTTTCAATACAAATTTCCCTTATTGTACGTGCATTTTGTATATTAATTTTAATACAAATTTAATTATTCTATGTGTATTCTTGTATTTGTATTTAAAAAAAAATGCTTTATTTTATGGGTATTTTGCATCTTTATTTTCATACAAAATTACATTATTTTATTAATATTCTGTGTATTTATTTTGATACGATTTTACATTATTCTATGTATATTTTGTGTATCTATTTAATACAAATGTACGTTATTTTATGTGAATTTTTTTTCATTTCATACATATTTACATTATTTTATGTGTATTTTGTACATGTATTTAAATACAAATTTAACTAATTATATGTGTATTTTGTATATCTATTTTCATACAAATTGAAATTTATTTTTTTGTTTTTTTTTGTATATATTTTTATTCAAATTTTCGTAATTTTATGCGTATTTTGTACATTTATTTTCCTACAAATATACGTTCTTTTATCGGAATTTTGTTTATTTATTTTGATACGAATTTTAATTTTTTTTAGGTGTATTTGATATATATATTTTTATACTTATTTACATAATTTTATATGTATTTTGAATATATATTTTCATAGAAATTTACTCTATATGTATATAGAAAAAAAAATAATAATTTAAATTTGTATGAAAATAAATATACAAAATACTCATAAAATTAGGTAAATTTGTATTGAAATACATATACAAAATACACTTAAAATAATGTAAATTTGAATGAAATTATATAAACAAATACACTTAAAATGACGTTAATTTGTATAAAATATATATAAAAAATACACATTAAATAATGAAAATATGTATAAAAAAATATATACAAAACACAAATAGTATAATATAAAATCGTATCAAAATATATACACAGAATATTAGTAAAATAATGTACATTTGTATGAAAACTAAGATGCAAAATACCTATAAAATAACGCATTTTTATAAAATTATATATACCAAAATACACATAAAATATTTGAATTTGTATTAAAATAAATATACAAAATGCACATACAATAAGGTAAATTTGTATTGAAATAGATATGCAAAAAACATATAAAACAGTGTAAATTTGTTTCAAAATATATATACGAATACACATAAAATAACGTAGATTTCTATAAATATATATATACAAAATACAAATAAAATTAAGTAAATACGAATCAAAAATGTATACAAAATACACATAAAATAATGTAAATTCGTATAAATATAAATAAACAAAATACCAATAAGAGAATGTGTATTTGTATAAATATAAATATACAAAATGCACATAAAATAACGTAAATTTGTATAAAACTATATACAAAAATACACAGAAGTAATTAAATTTGCATGAAAATATATATACAAAATACACACAAAATAAGCTAAATTTGAATTGAAACATATATACAAAATACATAAAATAAAGTAAATTCGTTTCAAAATATTTTTAACAAATACACATATAATAACGTAAATTTGTAAAAAAAATATATAAACAAAATACACATTAAGTAATGTAAATACGTATAAAAAATATTTACAAAATACACCAATAATCAAGTCATTCGTATCAAAATAAATAAACAAAAAACTAATTAAATAATGTAAATTTGTATGAGAAAACATATACAAAATACACATAAAATAACGTTTTAAGTTTCTATAAAAATATATGAACAAAAATGCACATAAAATTATTTTGCATAAAAAAATATATACAAAACACACATTAGATAATGTAAATGAGTATAAAAATATGTATACAAAATACCTATGAAATAATCTAAATTCGTATCGAGTTAAATTAAGAAAATAACAATAAAATAATGTAATTTTGGATGAAAATATATATAGAAAACACACATAAAATAACCTAAATACAAATACAAATATACACATTAAATAATTTAAAATTGAATGAAATAAATATACAAAATAAACATAAAATAAGGTAAATTTGTAATAAAATATATGTAAGAATACACATAAAATAATATAAATTTGTATGAAAATATATATACAAATACACATAAAATAACATGAATTTGTATAAAATGTTTCAAAATATATACGAATACACACAATAAAATAACGTAAATTTTTATGAAAATGTATATGTAAAATACACATAAAATTGTTTAAATACGTAGAGAAATATATATAGAATATACACATAAGATAATGTAAATTCGTAAAAAATTAAATACACAAAATTCCAATAAAAGAATGTATATTTGTAGGAAAATATATATACAAAAAACAAATCAAATAACTAAAATTTGTATAGAAATATATACAAAAATACACAAAAATAATTTAAATTTCTTTGAAAATAGATATGCAAAATACACATAAAGTTAGGCAAATTTGTATTGAAATACATATACAAAACTCACATAAAATAATGTAAATTTGTATGAAAATATATAAACAAATACATATAAAATCACGTAAATTTGGATAAAATATATATATACAAAATATACATCAAATATTTTAAATATGTATAAAAATATATTATATTATATATATTTTTATTGATATTTGCGTTATTTATGTGTATTTTGTATATGTTTTCTCATAGAAATTTACATTATTTTATTGGTATTTTGTCTATTTATTTTGATACGAATTACATTATTATTTGTGTATTTTTTACATTTTTTTATACGTATTTATATTATTTAATTTGTATTTTGTTTATATATTTTTATACAAATTTACGTTATTATATATGTATTTGAATAGGTATTTTGATACAAATTTACATTATTTTATGTATTTTGTATATATATTTCAATTCAAATTTAGCTTATTTTATGTGTATTTTGTATATCTATTTATTTTAATACAAAATCAAATATTTTATGTTTTTTCGTATAAATATTTTTATAAAAAATGCGTTATTTTATGGGTATTTTGCATCTTAATTTTCATACAAATTTACATTATTTTATTAATATTTTCTGTATTTATTTTGATACGATTTTACATTATTTTATTTGTGTTTTGTATATATTTTTTATACATATTTACATTACTTAATGTTTTTTTTGTATATATATTTGATACAAATTTACGTTATTTTAAGTCTATTTGTTTATATATTTTCATTCAAATTTACACTATTTTATGTGTATTTTGTATATGTATTTCAATACAAATTTACCTATTTTTATATGTTTTTTGTATATTTATTTTCATACAAGTCTAAATTATTTTTGTGTATTTTTGTATATAGTTTTATACAAATTTAGGTTATTTTATGCGTATTTTGTATATCTATTTTCATACAAATACACATTCTTTTCATGATATTTTGTTTATTTATTTTGACACGAATTAACATTATTTAATGTGTATTTTGTATATATATTTTTATACGTATTTACATTATTTCAAGTGTATGTTGTATATATATTTCTATAGAAATCTGCGTTATTTTATGTGTATTCGAATATATATTTTGAAACAAATTTACATTGTTTTATGTGAATTTTGCATATTTTTTCAATACAAATTTACCTTATTGAATGTGCATTTTGTATATTAATTTTAATACAAATTTGATTAATCTATGTGTATTTTTGTATATGTATTTTTATAAAAATATGTAATTAGTTAAATTTGTATTTAAATACATGTACAAAATACACATAAAATAATATAAATTTGTATGAAATGAAAACAAATTCACATAAAATAACGTACATTTGTATAAAATAGATATACAAAATAATTTTATGTGTATTTTGTATATTTATTTTCATACAAATTTAAATTATTTTTGTGTATTTTTGTATATAGTTTTATACAAACCTAGGTTATTTTATGAGTATTTTGTATATCTATTTTAATACAAATACACATTCTTTTATTGATATTTTGTTTATTTATTTTGACGAGAATTTAAATTATTTAATGTGTATTTTGTATATATATTTTTATACGTATTTACATCATTTCATGTGTATTTTGTATATATATTTCTATAGAAATCTACGTTATATTATGTGTATTCGTATATAGATTTTTAAACAAATTTACACTTTTATATGTATTTTGCATATTTTTTCAATACAAATTTACCTTATTGTATATGCATTTTGTATATTAATTTTAATACAAATTTAATTATTCTATGTGTATTTTTGTATATGTATTTTTATAAAAATATGCTTTATTTTACGGGTATTTTGCATCTTTATTTTCATACAAATTTATGTTATTTTATTGATATTCTGCTCATTCATTTTGATACGATTTGACATTATTCTATGTGTATTTTGTATATGTTTTTCAAACAAATTTACGTTATTTTATGTGTATTTGTTTATATATTCTGACACAAATTTACAATATTTTATGGGTATTTTGTATATATATTTCAAAAGAAATTTACCTTGTTTTATGTGTATTTTGAATATCTTTTTTCATACAAACAAATTATTTTTATGTATTTTTGTATATATTTCAATACAAATTTTAGTTATGTTATGTGTATTTTGTAAATCTATTTTCATTCAAATATATATTATTTTATTGGTATTTTGTTGATTTATATTGATACGAATTTACATTATTTTATATGTACTTTTTATATATATTTTTATACGCATTTACATTATTTAATATTTATTTTGAATATATAATTTTATATAAATTCATGGTATTTTATGTGTATTTGTATATATATTTTCATACAAATTTACATTATTTTATGTGTATTTTGTACATATATTTCATTACAAATTTACCTTATTTTATGTTTATTTTGTATGTGTATTTTGTACATTTATATTTATACAAATACACATTCTTTTTGGTATTTTGTTTATTTATTTTGTTTCGAATTTATATTATTTTATGTGTATTTTGTTTACATTTTTTTATACGTATTTACCTAATTTTATGTGTATTTTGTATATATATTTTTATAGAAATCTACGTTCTTTTATGTGTATTCGTATATATATTTTGAAACAAATTTACTTTGTTTTATATGTATTTTTGCATATCTCTTTCAATAGATGTTTACCTTATTGTATGTGCATTTTGTATATTTATTTCAATACAAATTTAAATATTTTATGTGTATTTTGGAATATATATTTTTATAAGAAATGCGCTATTTGATGAGAATTTTGCATCTTTATTTTCATACAAATTTACATTATTTTATTAATATTCGGTGTATTTATTTTGATACGATCTTACATTATTCTATTTGTTTTTTGTATATATTTTTTTTTTACATATTTACATTATTTAATGTATATCTTGCATATATATTTCATACAAATTTATTATCTATTATCTATTTTCATACAAATACACATTCTTTTCATGATATTTTGTTTATTTATTTTGACACGAATTTACATTACTTAATATGTATTTTATATATATATATATATATATATATATATATATATATATATATATATATATATATATATATATATATATATATATATATATATATATATATATATATATATATATATATATATATATAGGTTTTTACATAATTTGGTGTGTTTTTTTTATATATATTTCTATAGAAATCTACGTTATTTTATATGTATTCGTATATATATTTTGAAACAAATTTACAATGTCTTATTTGTATTTTGCGTTTTTTTTCAATACAAATTTACCTTATTGTATGTGTGCATTTTGTATATTAATTTTATTACAAATTTAATTATTCTATGTGTATTTTTGTATATGTATTTTCTAAAAAAATATGCTTATCTTATGGGTATTTTGCATCTTTGTTTTCATACAAATTTAAATTATTTTATTGATATTCTGTGTACTTATTTTGATACGATTTTACATTATTCTATGTATAACAAAAATAAATACAGAATACTCAAAAATAGATATGCAAAATACATATAAACAATGTAAATTTGTTTCAAAATATATATACGAATACACATGACATGGGTATTTTGCATCTTAATTTTCATACAAATTTACATTATTTTATTAATATTTTCTGTATTTATATTGATACGATTTTACATTATTTTATTTGTGTTTTGTATATATTTTTTATACATATTTACATTATTTAATGTGTTTTTTGTATATATATTTGATACAAATTTACGTTATTTTAAGTCTATATGTTTATATATTTTCATTCAAATTTACATTATTTTATGTGTATTTTGTATATGTATTTCAATACAAATTTACCTAATTTTATGTTTTTTGTATATTTATTTTCATACAAGTTTAAATTATTTTTGTTTATTTTTGTATATAGTTTTATACAAATTTAGGTTATTTTATGTGTATTTTGTATATCTATTTTCATACAAATACACATTCTTTTCATGATATTTTTTTATATATATTTTGACACGAATTAACATTATTTAATGTGTATTTTGTATATATATTTTTATACGTATTTACATTATTTCAAGTGTATTTTGTATATATATTTCTATAGAAATCTACGTTATTTTATGTGTATTCGTATATATATTTTGAAACAAATTTACATTGTTTTATGTGTATTTTGCATATTTTTTCAATACAAAATTACATTACAGTATGTGCATTTTGTATATTAATTTTAATACAAATTTTGTTAATCTATGTGTATTTTTGTGTATGTATTTTTATAAAAATATGCTTTATTTTATGGGTATGTTGCAATTTTATTTTCATACAAATTTACATTATTTTATTCATATTATGTGTATTTATTTGGTATGATTTTACATTATTCTATGTGTATTTTGTATATATATTTTATATAAAATGTATTTGTTTTCATTTGATACAAATCTACATTATTTTATGTGTTTTTTGTACATGTATTTAAATACAAATTTAACTAGTTATATGTGTATTTTGTATATCTATTTTGTATGTATATTTTCATTGAAATTTACTCTATTTTATGAGTATTCGTATATATATTTAGATACAAATTTACATTATTGATGTGTATTTTGCATATCTATTTCAATACAAATTTTCTTTATTGTACGTGCATTTTGTATATTTATTTTAATACAAATTTAATTATTTTATATGTATTTTTGTATATATATTTTTATGCAAATATGCGTTATTATATGGATATTTCGCAGCTTTATTTTCATACAAATTTACATTATTTTATTGATATTCTCTTTATTTATTTTGATACGATTTAACATTATTCTATGTGTATTTTGTATATATTTTTTATACATATTTACATTATTTAAGGTTTATTTTGTATATATATTTTATCCAAATTTACATTATTTTATGTGTATTGTTTATATATTTTTATACAAATTTACATTATTTTATGTGTATTTTGTATATACATTTTCATAAAAAAAATTACGTTATTTTATTGTGTGTATTCGTATATATTTTGATACAAATTTTATACAAATTCATGTTATTTAATATGTATTTGTATATATAGTTTCATACAAATTTATATTCTTTTATGTGTATTTTTTCATATATTTCATTGCAAATTTACCTTATTTTATGTTTATTTTGTATATTTATTTCATTCAATTTAAAATTATTTTATGTGTATATTTGTATTTGTATTTAGGTTATTTTATGTGTATTTTGTATATATATTTTCATCCAAAATTACATTATTATATTGGTATTTTCTTAATTTAATTCGATACGAATTTAGATTATTTCATAGGTATTTTGTATACATACTTTTATACTCATTTACATTATCTAATGTGTGTTTTGTATATATATTTTTATGCAAATTTATTTTATGTTCATTTTTGTACATATATTTCTATAGAAATTTGCGTTATTTTATGTATATAGTTTTATATAAATTTACGTTATTTTATGTGTATTTTGTTTATTTATATTTATACAAATACACATTCTTTTATTGCTGTATTGTTTATTTATATTCATACGAATTTACATTATTTTATGTGTATTTTGTATACATTTTTTTTATACGTATTTACTTAATTTTATGGTTATTTTGTATATGTATTTTTATAGAAATCTACGTTATTTTATGTGTATTCGCATATATATTTTGCAACAAATTTACATTATTTTATATGTATTTTGCATATCTATTTCAATACAAATTTACCTTATTGTATGTGCATTTTGTATATTTATTTTGATACAAATTCAAATATTTTATGTGTATTTTGGTATCAATAATTTTATAAAAAATGCGTTATTTTATAGGTATTTTGCATCTTAATTTTCATACAAATTTACATTATTTTATTAATATTCTGTGTATATATTTTGATACGATTTTACATTATTCTATTTGTGTTTTGTATATATTTTTTTATACATATTTACATTATTTAATGTGTATTTTGTATATATATTTCATACAAATTTACGTTATTATATGTGTATTTGTTTATATATTTTCTTTCAAATTCACATTATTTAATGTGTATTTTGTATATGTATTTCAATAGAAATTAACCTAATTTTATGTGTATTTTGTATATTTCTTTTCATACAAATTTTAATTATTTTTGTGTATTTTTGTATATAGTTTTATACAAATTTAGGTTATTTTATGTAGCATTTACATTATTTAATGTGTGTTTTGTATATATATTTTTATCAAAGTTAATTTATTTTACGTTCATTTTTGGACATATATTTTTATAGAAATTAGCGTTATTTTATATGTATTTGTATATGTTTTCTCATACAAATTTACATTATTTTATTGCTATTTTGTTTATTTAGTTTGATACGAATTACATGATTATATGTGAATTTTGTACATTTTTTTAAACGTATTTACATTACTTAATGTGTATTTTGTTTATATATTTTTAAACAAATTTACGTTATTATATGTATTTTTATAAATATTTTGATACAAATTTACATTATTTTATATATTTTGTATATACATTTCAATTCAAATTTAGCTTATTTTATCTGTATTTTGTATATCTATTTTCATACGAATTTAATTACTTCTGTGTATTTTTGTATATAGTTTTATACAAATTTACGTTATTTTATGTGTATTTTGTATATTTATATTTATACAAATACACATTCTTTTATTGGTATTTTGTTTATTTATTTTGATACGAATTTACATTATTTTATGTGTATTTTGTATACATTTTTTTATACGTATTTACTTCATTTTACGTGTATTTTGTATATATATTTTTATACAAATCTACGTTATTTTATGTGTATTCGTATATATATTTTGAAACAAATTTACAATGTTTTATATGTATTTTGCATATCTATTTCTATACAGATTTACCTTATTGTATGTGTATTTTGTATATTTATTTTAATACAAATAAAAAAATTTATGTGTATTTTTGTATATATATTTAAAATAAAAAGCGTTATTTCATGGGTATTTTGTTTCTTTATTTTCATACAAATTTACATTATTTTATTAATATTCTGTGTATTTATTTTGATACGATTTTACATTATTCTATTTGTGTTTTGTATATATTTTCTTATACAAATTTACGTTATTTTAAGTGTATTTGTTTATGTATTTTCATTCAAATTTACAGTATTTTATGTGTATCTTGTATATGTATTTCAATACAAATTTACCTAATTTTATGTGTATTTTGTGTATTTATTTTCATTCAAATTTAAATTATTTTTGTGTATTTTTGTATATAGTTTTATACAAATTTATGTTATCTTATGTGTATTTTGTATATTTATTTTCATACAAATACACATTCTTTTATTGACATTTTGTTTATTTATTTTGACGCGAATTTACATTATTTAATGTGTATTTTGTATATATATTTTTATACGTATTTACATCCTTTCATGTGTATTTTGTATATTTATAAAAAAAATGCGTTATTTTATGGGTATTTTGCATCTTTATTTTCATACAAATTTACATTATTTTATTTACATTCTGTGTATTTATTTTAATACGATTTTACATTATTCTATTTGTGTTTTGTATATATATTTTTTATACATATTTACATTATTTAATGAGTATTTTTTATATATATTTTATACAAATTTATGTTAATTTAAGTGTATTTTTTTATATATTTTCATTCAAATTTACATTATTTTATGTTTATTTTGTATACGAATTTCTTTACAAATTTACCTAATTTTATGTGTATTTTGTATATTTATTTTCATACAAATTTAACTTATTTTTGTGTATTTTTATATATAGTTTTATACAAATTTACGTTATTTTATGTGTATTTTGTATATGTATTTTCATACAAATACACATTCTTTTATTGATATTTTAATTATTTATTTTGACACGAATTTACATTATTTAATGTGTATTTTGTATATATATTTTTATACGTATTTACAACATTTTATGTATATTTTGTATATATATTTCTATAGAAATCTACGTTATTTTATGTGTATTCGTATATATATTTTGAAACAAATCTACATTATTTTATGTGTATTTTGTATATATATTTCATTATAAATTTGCCTTATTTTAAGTTTATTTTTATATCTATTTTCATTCAAATTCTAATCATTTTATGTGTATATATTTATTTGTATTTGCGTTATTTTATGTGTATTTTCTATATATATTTTCATTCAAAATTACATTATTTTATCGGTATTTTGTTCATTTATTTCGATGCGAGTTTAGATTATTTCATGTGTATTTTCTATACATATACATATAAAGGAAATTTCTATGAAAAAATATATTCAAAATACATATAAAATTATGGAAATAAGTATAAAAATATATATATCAAATACACCTAAAAAAAAAAATGAAAACTCGTATCAAAATAAATAAATAAAATTCCGATAAAAGAACGTATATTTGAAGGAAAATAAATATACAAAATACACATAAATGAAAACTCGTATCAAAATAAATAAATAAAATTCCGATAAAAGAACGTATATTTGAAGGAAAATAAATATACAAAATACACATAAAATTACGAAAATTTGAATAAAAATATATACAAAAATACACAAAATTAATTTCAATTTATAAGAAAATAGATATACAAAATACACATATAATTAGTTAAATTTGTATTTAAATACATGTACAAAATTCACATAAAATAATGTAAATTGGTATGAAATGAAAACAAATTCACATAAAATAACGTACATTGGTATAAAATAGATATATAAAATATACATAGAATAATGTAAAATCGTATCAAAATAAATACACAGAATATCAATAAATTAATGTAATTTTGTTTGAAAATAAAGATGCAAAATACCCATAAAATAAAGCATATTTTTATAAAAATACATATACAAAAATACACATAGAATAGCTAAATTTGTATTAAAATTAATATAAAAAATGCACGTACAATAAGGTTAATTTGTATTGAAAAAATATGCAAAATGCACATAAAACAATGAATATTTGTTTCAAAATATATATATGAATACACATAAAATAACGTATATTTCTATAGAAATATATATACAAAATACACATGAAATGACGTAAATACGTATAAAAATATATATACACAATACACATTAAATAATGTAAATTCGCATCAAAATAAATAAACAAAATATCAATAAAAGAATGTGTATTTGTATGAAAATAGATACAAAATACACATAAAATATTGTAAATTTGAATAAAACTCTATACAAAAATACACAAAAAATAATTTAAATTTGTATAAAATATATATACAAAATACACATGAAATTAGGTAAATTTCTATTGAAATACATATACAAAATACACATAAAATAATGTAAATTTGAATAAAAATATGTAAATTTGTTTCAAAATATACATACGAATACACATAAAATAACGTAGATTTCTATAAAATATATATACAAAATACACATAAAATGAAGTAAATACGTATAAGAAAATGTATACAAAATACACATAAAATAATGTAAACTCGTATCAAAATAAATAAACTAAATGCCAATAAAACTAAAAACTATATACAAAAATAAACAAAAATAATTAAATTTGTATGAAAATAGATATACAAAAGACATAAAATAAGCTAAATTTGAATTGAAATAAATATAGAAAATACATAAAATAATGTAAATTTGTATCAAAATATATATTCAAATACACATATAATAACGTAAATTTGTATAAAAATATATAAACAAAATACACATTAAATAATGTAAATACGTATAAAAGATATGTACGTAATGTAAAAATTTATAAAATTAAAGATGCAAAATACCCATAAAATATCTTATATATAAAAAAAAATATATACAAAAATACACATAAAATAATTAAATTTGTATTAAAATAAATATACAAAATACACATACAATAAGGTAGATTTTTATTGAAATAGATATGCAAAAAACACATAAAATAATGAAATTTTTTATCAAAATATATACGAATACACACAATAAAATTACGTAAATTTTTATGAAAATATATATAAAAAATACACATAAAATAATGTAAATACATAGAAAAATATATATACAAAATACACATAAAATAATGTAAATTCGTATCAAAATAAATAAAGAAAACTTCCTGTAAAAAAATGTATATGTGTAGGAAAATATATACAAAATACAAATAAAATAAAAAAATTGTATAAAATAATAAAAAATACACAAAAATAATTTAAATTTGTTTGAAAATACAAATGAAATTAGGCAAATTTTATTGAAATACATATACAAAATACACATAAAATAATGTAAATTTGTATGAAAATATATAAACAAATACACATAAGATAACGTAAATTTCCATAAAATATATGTACAAAATATACATTAAATAATGTAAATATGTCTAAGAATATATATACAAAATACACAGAATAACGTAAAATCGTATCAAAATAAATAAACAGACAATCAATAAAATAATGTAAATTTGAATGAAAATAAAGATGCAAAATACCCATATAATAACGCATATTTGTTTAAAAATATATACAAAATACACATAAAATAATTAAATTTGCATCAAAATAAATATACAAAAGGCACATACAATAAAGAAAATTTGTATTGAAATAGATATGCGAAATACACATAAATAATGTAAATTTGTATCAAAATATATATACGAATACACATAAAATAGAGTAAATTTCTATGAAAATATATATTCAAAATACATATAAAATTATGTAAATAAGTATATAAATATATATATCAAATACACCTAAAATAATGAAAACTCGTATCAAAATAAATAAACAAAATTCCGATAAAAGAACGTATATTTGTAGGAAAATAAATATACAAAATTCACATAAAATTACGAAAATTTGAATAAAAATATATACTAAAATACACAAAATTAATTTCAATTTGTATGAAAATAGATATACATAATACATAATAATTTGTATTTAAATACATGTACAAAATACACATAAAATAATGTAAATTTGTATGAAATGAAAACAAATTCACATAAAATAACGTTATTTGTATGAAATATATATACAAAATATACATAGAATAATGTAAAAT
This sequence comes from Eriocheir sinensis, assembly GCF_024679095.1. Lineage (NCBI taxonomy): Eukaryota > Metazoa > Arthropoda > Malacostraca > Decapoda > Varunidae > Eriocheir > Eriocheir sinensis. The sequence continues at coordinate 369,510 of NW_026110640.1, forward strand.
CGTATCAAAATAAATACACAGAATATCAATAAAATAATGTAAATTTGTATGAAAATAAAGATGCAAAATACCCATAAAATAAAGCATTTTTTTATGAAAATACATATACAAAAATACACATAGAATAATTAAATTTGTATTAAAATTAATATACAAAATGCACGTACAATAAGGTAAATTTATATTGAAAAAATATGCAAAATGCACATAAAACAATGTATATTTGTTTCAAAATATATATAAGAAAACACATAAAATAACATATTTTTATATAGAAATATACATACAAAATACACATGAAATGACGTAAATACGTATAAAAATATATATACACAATACACATTAAATAATGTGAATTCGCGTCAAAATAAATAAACAAAATATGAATAAAAAATGTGTATTTGTATGAAAATAGATATACAAAATACACATAAAATATTTTAAATTTATATAAAACTCTTTTTATAAAAATATATATACCAAAATAATAAAATTTTTAAATTTGTATTACAATAAATATACAAAATGTAAATGTAAATATTTATAAAAAATATATATACAAAAAAAAAATAGAATAATGTGAAATCGTATCAAAATAAATACACCGAATATTAATAAAATAATGTAAATTTGTATGAAAACAAAGATGCAAAATTCCCATCAAATAGCGCATTTCTTATAAAAATATATATACCAAAATACACATAAAATATTTAAATTTGTATTGAAATAAATATACAAAATGCACATACAATAAGGTAAATTTGTATTGAAAGAGATATGCAAAAATACATATAAAACAATGTAAATTTGTTTCAAAATATATATACGAATACACATAAAATAACGTAGATTTCTATAAAAATATATATACAAAATACACATAAAATTAAGTAAATACGTATAAAAATAGATATACAAAATACACATAGAATAATGTAAAATTGTTTCAAAAAAAAAACCCAGAATATAAATAAAATAACGTAAATTTGTATGAAAATAAAAATGCAAAATACCCATAAAATAAAGCATATTTTTATAAAAATACATATACAAAAATACACATAGCATAATTAAATTTGTATTAAAATTAATATACAAAAGCCATATACAATAAGGTAAATTTGTATTGAAAAAATATGCAAAATACACATAAAACAGAGTAAATTTATTTCAAAATCTATATACGAATACTCATAAATCAACGTAGATTTCTATAGAAATATGTATACAAAATACACATCAAATGATGTAAACACGTATAAAAAAAAATATATATATATATATATATATATATATATATATATATATATATATATACATATATATATATATATATATATATATATATATATATATATATATATATATATATATTATATATATATATATATATATAAAAAACATTAAATAATGTAAATTCGCGTCAAAGTAAATAAACAAAATATCAATAAAAGAATGTGTATTTGTATGAAAATAGATATACAATATACACATAAAATCACCTAAATTTGTATAAAACTATATACACAAATACAAAAAAATAATTTTTATTTGTATGAATATAAATATACAAAATACACATAAAATTAGGTAAATTTGTATTGAAATACATTTACAAAATACACATAAAATAATGTAAATTTGAATGAAAATATATAAACAAATACACTTAAAATAACGTAAATTTGTATAAAATATATATAAAAAATACACATTAAATAATGTAAATATGTATAAAAGAATATATACAAAACACAAATAGAATAATATAAAATCGTATCAAAATAAATACACAGAATATTAATAAGATAATGTAGATTTGTATGAAAATTAAGATGCAAAACACCCATAAAATAACGCATTTTTTATAAAAATATTTATACCAAGACACACATAAAATATTTGAATTTGTATTAAAATAAATATACAAAATGCACATACAATAAGATAAATTTGTATTGAAATAGATATGCAAAATACATATAAAACCATGTAATTTTTTTTAAAAATATATATATACGAATACACATAAAATAACGTAGATTTCTATGAAAATAAATATACAAAATATACATAAAATGAAGTAAATACGTATAAAAAAAGGTATACAAAATACACATAAAATAATGTAACCTAATAAAAGAATGTGTATTGTATATATATAAATTTACAAAATACAAATAAAATAACGTAAATTTATATAAAACTATATGTAAAAATACACAAAAGTAATTAAATTTGTGTGAAAATAGATATACAAAATACATGTGTATTTTGTATATTTATTTTCATTCAAATTGAAATTATTTTTGTTTATTTTTTTATATATTTTCATACAAATTTTCGTTATTTAATGTGTATTTTGTATATTTATTTTTTCTACAAATATACGTTCTTTTATCTGAATTTTGTTTATTGAATTTGTAACGAATTTACCTTATTTTGTATATCTATTTTCATTCAAATTAAAATACTTCTGTGTATTTTTGTATATAGTTTTATATAAATTTACGTTATTTTATGTGTATTTTGTATATTTATATTTATACAAATACACATTCTTTATTGTTATTTTGTATATTTATTTTATATACATTTTTATAAGTATTTACTTCATTTTATGTGTATTTTGTATATATATTTTTATAGAAATCTACGTTATTTTATGTGTATTCGTATATATATTTTGAAACAAATTTACATTGTTTTATATGTATTTTGCATATCTATTTCAATACAAATTTACCTTATTGTATGTGTTTTTTGTATATTTATTTTAATACAAATTTAATTTTTTGATGTGTATTTTGGTATATATATTTTTATAAATAAAGAATATGCGTTGTTTTATGGGTATTTTTATAAATATTTTGATACAAATCTACATTATTTTATGTATTTTGTATATACATTTCAATTCAAATTTAGCTTATTTTATATGTATTTTGTATATCTATTTTCATACGAATTTAATTACTTCTGCGTATTTTTGTATATAGTTTTATATAAATTTACGTTATTTTATGTGTATTTTGTATATTTATATTTATACAAATACACATTCTTTTATTGGTATTTTGTTTATTTATTTTGATACGAATTTACATTATTTTATGTGTATTTTGTATATATATATTTATACAAATCTACGTTATTTTATGTGTATTCGTATATATATTTTGAAACAAATTTACATTGTTTTATATGTATTTTGCATATCTATTTCAATACAGATTTACCTTATTGTATGTGTATTTTGTATATTTATTTTAATACAAATTAATTTTTTCATGTGTATTTTGGTATATATATTTTTATAAAAAATGCGTTATTTAATGGGTATTTTGCATCTTTATTTTCATACAAATTTACATTGTTTTATTAATATTCTCTGTATTTATTTTGATACGATTTTACATTATTCTATTTGTGTTTTGTATATATTTTTTTATACATATTTACATTATTTAATGTGTATTTTGTATATTTTAAAACAAATTTACGTTATATTATGCGCATCTGTTAAAATATTTTGATACAAATTTACATTATTTTATGTATTTTGTATATATATTTCAATACAAATTGAGTTTATTTTCTGTATATTTTGTATATCTATTTTCTTTTGTATCAAAATAAATAAACAAAATAGCAATAAGATAATGTAAATTTGTATGAGAAAACATATACAAATACACATAAAATAACGCAAATTTCTAAAAAAATATATGTACAAAAATGCACATAAAATAAAGTAATTTGCAAATTTGTATTGAAATAGATATGCAAAATACATATAAAACAATGTAAATTTGTTTCAAAATATATATACGAATACACATAAAATAACGTTGATTTCTATAAAAATATATACAAAATACACATAAAAAGAAGTAAATACGTATAAAAAAATGAATTCAAAATACACATAAAAATCGTATCAAAATAAAAAAACAAAATACTTGTAAAAGAAAGTGTATTTGTATAAATATAAATATACAAAATACACATAAAATATCGTAAATTTGTATAAAACTATATACAAAAATACACAGAAGTTATTAAATTTGTATGAAAATCTATATACAAAATACAGCTAAAATATGCTAAATTTGAATTGAAATGTACATACAAAATACATAAAATAATGTAAATATGTATCAAAATATTTATACAAATACATATAATAACGTAGATTTGTTTAAAAATATATAAACAAAATACACATTAAGTAATGTAAATACGTATAAAAAATATGTACAAAATACACATATAATCATGTAATTCGTATCAAAATAAATAAACAAAATAGCAATAAAATAAAGTAAATTTGTATGAGAAAACATATACAAATAACGCAAATTTCTATAAAAATATATGTACAAAAATGCACATAAAATAAAGTAAATTAGCATAAAAATATATATACAAAACACACACTAAATAATGTAAATGCGTATATAAAATAACCTAAATTTGTATAAAACTATATACAAAAATACACAAAAATAATTTAAATTTGTTTGAAAAGAAATATACAAAATACACATAAAATTAGGTAAATTTGTATGGAAATACATATACAAAATACACATCAAATAATGTAAATTTGAATGAAAATATATAAACAAATACACTTAAAATAACGTAAATTTGTATAAAATATATATGCAAGATACACATTAAATAATGTAAATGTGTATAAAAAAAATATAAACAAAAAACAAATAGAATAAAGTAAAATCGTATCAAAATAAATACACAGAATATCAATAAAATAATGTAAATTTGTATGAAAATAAAGATACAAAATTCCCATAAAATAGCGCATTTCTTATAAAAATATATATACCAAAATACACATCATATATTTAAATTTGTATTGAAATAAATATACAAAATGCACATACAATAAGGTAAATTTGTATTGAAAGAGATATGCAAAAATACATATAAAACAATGTAAATTTGTTTCAAAATATATATACGAATACAAATGAAAAAACGTAGATTTCTATAAAAATATATATACAAAATACACATAAAATTAAGTAAATACGTATAAAAAAATGTATACAAAATACACATAAAATAATGTAAATTCGAATTAAAATAAATAAACAAAATACCAATAAAAGAATGTGTATTTGGATAAATATAAATATACTAAATACATTTTTTTTCAAAATATATATACGAATACACATAAAATAACGTAGATTTCTATAAAAATACATATACAAAATACACATAAAATTAAGTAAATACGTATAAAAAAATGTATACAAAATACACATAAAATAATGTAAATTCGTATAAATGTAAATAAACAATATACCAATAAAAGAATGTGTATTTGTATAAATATAAATATACAAAATGCACATAAAATAACGTAAATTTATATAAAACTATATACATAAAATAACGCAAATTTCTATAAAAATATATGTACAAAAATGAACATTAAATAAATTTCCATAAAAATATATATACAAAACACACATTAGATAATGTAAATGAGTATAAAATTATGTATACAAAATACCTATGAAATAATCTAAATTCGTATCGAATTAAATTAAAAAATACCAATAAAATAATGTGATTTTGGATGAAAATATATATACAAAATACACATAAAATAACCTAAATACAAATACAAATATACACATAAAATAATTTAAAATTGAATGAAATAAATATACAAAATAAACATAAAATAAGGTAAATTTGTAATGAAATATATGAAAAAATACACATAAAATAATATAAATTTTTATGAAAATATATATATACAAATACACATTAAATAACATGAATTTGTATAAAATTTGTATCAAAATATATACTTATACACACAATAAAATAACGTAATTTTTTATGAAAATGTATATACAAAATACACATAAAATAATTTAAATACGTAGAAAAATATATATACAAAAAACACATAAAATAATGTAAATATGCATGAAAATATATAAACAAATACACATAAAATAATGTAAATTTGGATAAAATATATATCATAAAATAATGTAAATTCGTATCAAAATAAATAAACAAAATACCAATAAAAGAATGTGTATTTGTATGAATATAAATATACAAAATACACATAAAATAATGTAAATTTATATAAAACTATATACAAAAATACACAGAAGTAATTAAATTTGTATGAAAATATATACAAAATACACACAAAATAAGCTAAATTTGAATTGAAATATATATACAAAATACATGAAATAAAGTAAATTTGTATCAAAATATTTATACAAATACACATATAATAACGTAAATTTGTATGAAAATATATAAACAAAATACACATTAAATAATGTAAATACGTATAAAAAAATATGTACAAAATACACATATAATCATGTAATTCGTATCGAAATAAATAAACAAAATACCAATAAAATAATATAAATTTGTATGAGTAAACGTGTATGTTGCATATTTTTTCAATACAAATTTACCTTATTATATACGCATTTTGTATATTAATTTTAATACAAATTTAATTATTCGATGTGTATTTTTGTATCTGTATTTTTATAAACATATTCTTTATTTTTGGGGTATTTTGTCTTTATTTTCATACAAATTTACATTATTTTATTGATATACAGCTCATTCATTTTGATAGGAATTGACATTATTCTATGTGTATTTTGTATATATTTTTCATACAAATTTACGTTATTTTATGTGTATTTTGTTTATATATTTTGACACAAATTTACAATATTTTATGGGTATTTTGTATATACATTTCAAAAGAAATTTACCTAGTTTTATGTGTATTTTGTATATCTATTTTCATACAAACTCAAATTATTTCTATGTATTTTTGTATATATTTTAATGCAAATTTGAGTTATGTTATGTGTATTTTGTAAATCTATTTTCATTCAAATATATATTATTTTATTTTTGTTTTGTTGATTTATATTGAAACGAATTTACATTATTTTATATGTTCTTTGTATATATATTTTTATACGATTTTCCATTATTTAATATTTATTTTGAATATATATTTTTATACAAATTCATGGTATTTTATGTGTATTTGTATATATAATTTCATATAAATTTACATTATTTTATGTGTATTTTGTACATATATTTTATTACAAATCTACCTTATTTTATGTTTATTTTGTATGTGTATTTTCTATATTTATATTTATCCAAATACACATTCATTTATTGGTATTTTGTTTATTTATTTTAACTCGAATTTACGTTCTTTTATCGGAATTTTGTTTATTTATTTTGATACGAATTTTCATTTTTTTTAGGTGTATTTGATATATATATTTTTATACTTATTTACATAATTTTATATGTATTTTGAATATATATTTTCATAGAAATTTACTCTATATGTATATGTATAGAAAATACACATGAAATAATCTAAATTCGTATCGAAATAAATGAACAAAATACCGATAAAATAATGTAGTTTTGAATGAAAATATATATAGAAAATACAAATAAATATATACACATAAAATGATTTGAATTTGAATGAAAATAGATATAAAAATAAACTTAAAATAAGGCAAATTTATAATGAAATATATACACAAAATACACATAAAATAATGTAGATTTGTTTCAAAATATATATACGAATACACATAAAATAACCTAGATTTCTATAGAAATATATATACAAAATACACATGAAATGTTGTAAATACGTATAAAAATATATATACAAAATACACATTAAATAATGTAAATTCGTGTCAAGATAAATAACTAAAATATCAATAAAAGAATGAGTATTTGTATGAAAATACATATAAAAAATACACATAAAATAACGTAAATTTGTATAAAACTATATATATAAATACACAAAAATAAGTTAAATTTGTATAAAAATAAATATACAAAATACACATAAAATTAGGAAAATTTGTAAAGAAATACATATACAAAATACACATAAAATAATGTAAATTTGAATGAAAATATATAAACAAATACACTTAAATTAACATAGATTTGTATAAAATATATATAAAAAATACTCATTAAATAATGTAAATATGTATAAAAAATATATATACAAAACACAAATAGAATAATGTAAAATCGTATTAAAATAAATAGACAGAATGTAAATAAAATAATGTAAATTTGTATGAAAATAAAGATGCAAAATACCCATAAAATAACGCATTTTTTATAAATAAACAAAATACACATGAAAGGATGTAAATACGTATAAAAATATATATACAAAATACACATTAAATAAAGTAAATTCGCGTCAAAATAAATAAACAAAATGTCAATAAAAGAATGTGTATTTATATGAAAATAAATATACAAAATACACATAGGATACCATAAATTTGTATAAAACTATATACAAAAATACACAAAATTTTTTTATATTTGTATGAAAATAAATATACAAAATACACATAAAATTAGGTAGATTTGTATTGAAATACATATACAAAATACACATAAAATACTGTTAATTTGAATGAAAATACATAAACAAATACACTTAAAATAACGTAAATTTGTATAAAAAAATATATACAAAACACAAATAGAATAATGTAAAATCGTATCAAAATAAATACACAGAATATTAATAAAATAATGTAAATTTGTATGAAAATAAAGATGCAAAATACCCATTAAATGACGCATTATTTTATAAAAATATATATACAAAAATACACATGAAAAAATTAATTTGTATTAAAATAAATATACAAAATACACATACAATAAGGTAAATCTGTATTGAAATAGATATGCAAAATACATATAAAACAATGTAAATTTGTTTCAAAATATATATACGAATACACATAAAATAACGAAGATTTGTATAAAAATATAAATACAAAATACACATAAAATGAAGTAAATACGTATAAGAAAATGTATACAAAATACACATAAAATAATGTAAATTCGTATCAAAATAAATAAACAAAATACCAATAAAAGAATGTGTATTTGTACAAATATAAATATACAAAATACACATAAAATAACGTAAATTTTTATAAAACTATATACAAAAATACACAGAAGTTATTAAATTCGTATGAAAATAGATATACAAAATACAGATAAAATAAGCTAAATTTGAATTGAAATGTATATAGAAAATACATAAAATAATGTAAATTTGTATCAAAATATTTATAAAAATACATATAATAACGTAAATTTGTTTAAAAATATATAAACAAAATACACATTAAATAATGTAAATACGTATAAAAAATATGTACAAAATACACATATAATCATGTAATTCGTATCAAACTAAATAAACAAAATATCAATAAAATAATATAAATTTGTATGAGAAAACATATACAAATACATATAAAATAACGCTAATTTCAATAAAAATATATGTCCAAAAATGAACGTAAAATAAAGTAACTTTGGATAAAAATATATATACAAAACACATTAAATAATGTAAATGCGTACATAAAATAACCTAAATTTGTATAAAACTATATACAAAAATACACAAAAATAATTTAAATTTGTATGAAAAGAAATATACAAAATACACATAAAATTAGGTTAATTTGTATTGAAATACATATACAAAATACATATAAAATAAAGTAAATATGAAAGAAAATATATAAACAAATACACATAATAACGTAAATTTGTATGAAATATATAATCAAAATACACATTAAATAATGTAAATATGTATAAAAAAAAATATATACAAAACACAAATAGAATAATGTAAAATCGTATCAAAATATATACACAGAATATTCATAAAATAATGTAAATTTGTATGAAAATTATGATGCAAAATACCTATAAAATAACGCATTTTTTATAAAAATATTGATACCAAAATACACATAAAATATTTGAATTTGTATTAAAATAAATATACAAAATGCACATACAATAAGGTAAATTTGTATTGAAATAGATATGCAAAATACATATAAAATAATGTAAATTTGTTTCAAAATATATATACGAATACACATAAAATAACGTAGATTTCTATAAAAATACATATACAAAATACACATAATATTAAGTAAATACGTATAAAAAAATGTATACAAAATACACATAAAATAATGTAAATTCGTATAAATGTAAATAAACAATATACCAATAAAAGAATGTGTATTTGTATAAATATAAATAAACAAAATGCACATAAAATAACGTAAATTTATATAAAACTATATACATAAAATAACGCAAATTTCTATAAAAATATATGTACAAAAATGAACATAAAATAAATTTGCATAAAAATATATATTCAAAACACACATTATATAATGTAAATGAGTATAAAAATATGTATACAAAATACCTATGAAATAATCTAAATTCGTATCGAATTAAATTAAGAAAATACCAATATAATAATGTAATTTTGGATGAAAATATATATACAAAATACACATAAAATAACCTAAGTACAAATACAAATATACACATAAAATAATTTAAAATTGAATGAAATAAATATACAAAATAAACATAAAATAAGGTAAATTTGTAATGAAATATATGAAAAAATACACATAAAATAATTAAAATTTGTTTGAAAATATATATACAAATACACATTAAATAACATGAATTTGTATAAAATTTGTATTAAAATATATACTTATTCACACAATAAAATAACGTAATTTTTTTATGAAAATGTATATACAAAATACACATAAAATAATTTAAATACGTAGAAAAATATATATACAAAAAACACATAAAATAATGTAAATATGAATGAAAATATATAAATAAATACACATAAAATAATGTAAATTTGGATAAAATATATATACAAAATGAATATTAAATAATGTAAATATGTATAAAAAAAATATATACAAAAAACACAGAATAATGTTAAATCGTATCAAAATAAATAAAGAGAATATCAATAAAATAATGTAAATTTGTATGAAAATAAAGATGCAAAATATCCATATAATAATGCATATTTGCATAAAAATATATATACAAAAATACATATAAAATAATTAAATTTGTATTAAAATAAATATACAAAATGCACGTACAATAAAGTAAATTTGTATTGAAATAGATATGCAAAATACACATTAATAATGTAAATTTGTATCAAAATATATATACGAATACTCATAAAATAGAGTAAATTTCTATGAAAATATACATACAAAATAGATATACAAAATACACATATAACTAGTTAAATTTGTATTTAAATACATGTACAAAAAACACATAAAATAATGTAGATTTGTATGAAATGAAAATAAATACATTTTATATAAAATATATATACAAAATACACATATAATAATGTAAAAACATATCAAAATAAATACACAGAATATCAATAAAATAATGTAAATTTGTATGAAAATAAAGATGCAAAATACCCATAAAATAAAGTATATTTTTATAAAAATACATATACAAAAATACACATAGATTAATCAAATTTGTATTAAAATTAATATACAAAATGCACATACAATAAGGTAAATTTGTATTGAAAAAATATGCAAAATACACATAAAACAATGTAAATTTCTTTCAAAATATATATACGAATACACATAAAATAACGCAGATTTCTATAGAAATATATATACAAAATACACTTGAAATAATGTAAATACGTATAAAAATATATATACAAAATACACATTAAATAATGTTAATTCGTGTCAAAATAAATAAACAAAATATCATGAAAAGAATGTGTATTTGTATGAAAATAGATATACAAAATACACATAAAATAACCTAAATTTGTATAAAACTATATACAAAAATACACAAAAATAATTTAAACTTGTATGAAAATAAATATACAAAAAACATATAAAAATAGATAAATTTGTATTGAAATACATATACAAAATACACATAAAATAATGTAAATTTGAATGAAAATATATAAACATATAGACTTAAAATATCGTAAATTTGTATCAAATATATATACCAAAAAAAACATTAAATAATGTAAATATGTATAAAAAAATATATACAAAACACAAATATAATAATGTAAAATCGTATCAAAATAAATACAGAAAATATTAATTAAATAATGTAAATTTGTATGAAAATTAATATGCAAAATACCCATAAAATAACGCATTTTTTATAAAAATATAAATACGAAAAAACATAAAATATTTGATTTTGTATTAAAATAAATAGATATACAAAATACACATAAAATAAGCTAAATTTGAATTAAAATATATATACAAAATACATAAAATAATGTAAATTTGTATCAAAATACCTATACAAATACACATATAATAACGTAAATTTGTATAAAAATATATAAACAAAATACACATTAAATAATGTAAATACGTATAAAAAAATGTAAAAAATACACAAATAATCATGTAATTCGTATCAAAATAAATAGACAAAATACCAATAAAATAATGTAAATTTCTATGAAAACATATACAAAACACACATAAAAACCGCACATCTCAATAAAAATATATATAATATACTATATTTTTATACATATATAAAATATATTATCTATATTTTGTATATATATATATATATATATATATATATATATATATATATATATATATATATATATATATATATATATATATATATATATATATATATATATATATATATATATATATATATATATATATATATATATATATATATATATATATATATATATATTATCCAAATTTACGTGATTTTATATGTATTTGTTTATATATTTTCATTCAAATTTACATTATTTTAAGTGAGTTTTGTATATGTATTTCAATACAAATTTGCCTAACTTTATGTGTATTTTGCATATCTATTTTCAAAGAAATTTAAATTTTTTATTTATACATTTATATTTTTATACATATTTAAAATATTTAATGTATATTTTGTATATATATGTTTTATCCAAATTTACGTGATTTTATACGTATTTGTTTATATATTTTCATACAAATTTACATTATTTTATGTGAGTTTTGTATATGTATTTCAATACAAATTTGCCTAACTTTATGTGTATTTTGCATATCTATTTTCAAACAAATTTAAATTATTTTTGTGTATTTTTGTATATATTTTTATACAAATTTTAGTTATTTTATTTGTTTTTTGTATATATATTTTCCTACATATACACATTCTTTTATTGGACTTTTGTGTATTTAATTTTTTACGAATTTACATTATTTTATGTGTATTTTGTATATATATTTTTCTACGTATTTAAACTATATATACATTTTCATAAAAATTTACGTTATTTTATTGTGTGTATTCGTATATATTTTGAAACAAATTTTATTCAAATTCATGTTATTTTATGTGTATTTGTATATATATTTTCATACAAATTTATATTATTTTATGTGTATTCTTACATATATTTTATTACAAATTTACCTTATTAAATGTTTATTTTGTATATTTATTTCATTCAATTTTAAATTATTTAATGTGTATATTTGTATTTGTATTTAGGTTATTTTATGTGTGTTTTCTATATATATTTTCATCCAAAATTACATTATTTTATTGTTATTTTCTTAATTTAACTCGATACGAATTTAGATTATTTCATAGGTATTTTGTATACATATTTTTATACTCATTTACATTATCTAATGTGTGTTTTGTATATATTTTTTTATGCAAACTAATTTTATGTGCATTTTTCTACATATATTTTTATAGAAACTTAAAACGTTATTTTATGTGTATTTTGTATATGTTTTCTCATACAAATTTACATTATTTAATTATTTTTTTGTTTATTTATTTTGATGCGAATGACTTGATTATTGGTGTATTTTGTAAATATTTTTTTATACGTATTTACATTACTTAATGTGTATTTTGTTTATATATTTTTTTTACAAATTTACGTTATTATATGTGTATTTGTTAAAAATATTTTGAAACGAATTTACTTTATTATATGTATTTTGTATATATATTTCAATTCAAATTTAGCTTATTTTGTGTGTATTTTGTATATCTATTTTCATACAAATTTAATTACTTCTGTGTTTTTTTGTATATAGTTTTATACAAATTTACGTTATTTTATGTGCATTTTGTATATTTATATTTATACAAATACACATTCTCTTATTGGTATTTTGTTTATTTATATTTATACGAATTTACATTATTTTATGTGTATTTTGTATACATTTTTGATTCGTATTTACTTAATTTTATTTGTATTTTGTATATATATATTTATAGAAGTCTACGTTATTTTATGTGTATTCGTATATATATTTTGAAACAAATTTACATTGTTTTATATGTTTTTTGCATATCTATTTCAATACAAATTTACCTTATTGTATGTGCATTTTGTATATTTATTTTAATACAAATTCAAATATTTTATGTGTATTCTGGTATATATAATTTTATAAAAAATGCGTTATTTTATAGGTATTTTGCATCTTAGTTTTCATACAAATGTACATTATTTTATTAATATTCTGTGTATATATTTTGATACGATTTTTTATTATACTATTTGTGTTTTGTGTATATTTTTTTATACATATTTTCATTATTTAATGTGTATTTTTTATATATATTTTATACAAATTAACGTCATTTTAAGTGTATTTGTTTATAGAATTTCATTCAAATTTACATTATTTTAAGTGAATTTTGTATATGTATTTCAATACAAATTTACCTAATTTTATGTGTATTTTGTATATTTAATTTCATACAAATTTAAATTATTTTTGTGTTTTTTTGTATATACATATAGAGTAAATTTCTATGAAAATATATATTCAAAATACATATAAAATTATGTAAATAAGTATAAAAATATATATATCAAATACACCTAAAAAAATGAAAATTGGTATCAAAATAAATAAACAACGTTCCGATAAAAGAACGTATATTTGTAGGAAAATAAATATACAAAATACACATAAAATTACGAAAATTTGAATAAAAGTATATACAAAAAAACAAAAAATAAATATCAATTTGTATGAAAATAGATATACAAAATACACATATAATTAGTTAAATTTGTTTTTAAATACATGTTCAAAATACACATAAAATAATGTAAATTGGTAGAAATGAAAACAAATTCACATAAAATAACGTACATTTGTATAAAATAGATATACAGAATATACATTGAATAATGTAAAATCGTATCAAAATAAATACACAGAATATCAATAAAATAATGTAATTTTGTATGAAAATAAAGATGCAAAATACCCATGAAATAAAGCATATTATTTTTAAAATACATATACAAGAATGCACATAGAATAATTGAATTTGTATTAAAATTAATATACAAAATGCACGTACAATAAGGGAAATTTGTATTGAAAAAATATACAAAATGCACATTAAACAATGTATATTTGTTTCAAAATATATATACGAATACACATAAAATAACGTATATTTCTGTAGAAATATATATACAAAATACACATGAAATGACGTAAATACGTATAAAAATATATATATACACAATACACATTAAATAATGTAAATTCGCATTAAAATAAATAAACAAAATATCAATAAAAGAATGTGTATTTGTATGAAAATAGATATACAAAATACACATAAAATATTGTAAATTTGTATAAAACTCTATTAAAAAAATACACAAAAATAATTTAAATTTGTATAAAAATATATATACAAAATACACATAAAACTAGTTAAATTTCTATTGAAATACATATACAAAATACACATAAAATAATGTAAATTTGAATGAAAATATATAAACAAATACACTTAAAATAACGTAGATTTGTATGAAATATATATAGAAAATACACATTAAATAATGTAAATATGTATAAAAAAATATATACAAAACACAAATAGAATAATGTAAAATAGTATCAAAATAAATACACAGAATATTAATAAAATAATGTAAATTTGTATGAAAATAAAGATGCAAAATACCCTTAAAACAACGCATTTTTTATGAAAATATATATACCAAAATACACATAAAATATTTAAATTTGTATTACAATTAATATACAAAATGCACATACAATAAGATAAATATGTATTGAAATAGATATGCAAAATACACATAAAACAATGTAAATTTGTTTCAAAATATATATACGAATACAAATAAAATAACGTAGATTTCTATAAAAATATATATACAAAATACACATAAAATGAAGTAAATACGTATAAGAAAATGTATACAAAATACACATAAAATAATGTATTTTGGTATATTTATTTTTATAAATGCGTTATTTTATGGGTATTTTGCTTTTTTATTTTCATACAAATTTACATTATTTTATTAATATTCTGTGTATTTATTTTGATACGATTTTACATTATTCTATTTGTGTTTTGTACATATTTTTTTATACAAATTTACGTTATTTTAAGTGTATTTGTTTATGTATTTTCATTCAAATTTACATTATTTTATGTGTATTTCGTTTATGTATTTCAATACAAATTTACCTAATTTTATGTGTATTTTGTATATTTATTTTCATAAAAATTTTAAATATTTTTGTTTATTTTTGTATATAGTTTGATACAAATTTAGGTTATTTTATGTGTATTTTGTATATCTATTTTCATACAAATAGACATTCTTTTATTGATATTTTGTTTATTTATTTTGACGCAAATTTTATGTGAATTTGTTTTCATTTCATACAAATTTACATTATTTTATGTGTATTTTGTACATGTATTTAAATACAAATTTAACTAATTAAATATGTATTTTGTATATCTATTTTCAAACAAATTGAAATTTATTTTTTTGTTTTTTTGTATATATTTTTATTCAAATTTTCGTAATCTTATAAAAATATATATACCAAAAAACACATAAAATATTTAAATTTGCATTGAAATAAATATACAAAATGCACATACAATAAGGTAAATTTGTATTGAAAGAGATATGCAAAAATACATATAAAACAATGTAAATTTGTTTCAAAATATATATACGAATACAAATAAAAAAAACGTAGATTTCTATAAAAAATATATATACAAAATACACATAAAATTAAGTAAACACGTATAAAAAAATGTATACAAAATACACATAAAATAATGTAAATTCGAATTAAAATAAATAAACAAAATACCAATAAAAGAATGAGTATTTGGATAAATATAAATATAGAAAATACACATACAAAATAAACATAAAATAAGGTAGATTTGTAAAAAAATATATGTACAAAATACACATAAAATAATGTAAATTTATATAAAAATATATATACAAATACACATAAAATACCATGAATTTGTATAAAAATATATATTCAAAATAAATATTAAATAATGTAAAAGCGTATAAAAATATATATACAAATTACATATAAAATAATGTAGATTCGTATCAATATAAATCAACAAAATACCAATAAAATAATATATATTTCAATGAAAATAAATTTACAAAATACACATAACATAACTAAAATTTGTATTAAAATATATACAAAAATACGTAGAAATAATTTGAGTTTGTATGAAAATAGATATACAAAATACACATAAAACTAGGTAAATTTCTTTTGAAATGTATATACAAAATACCCATAAAATATTGTAAATTTGTGTCAATATATATAAGCAAATACACATAAAATAACGTAAATTTGTATGAAAAATATATACAAAATACACATAGAATAATGTCAATTCGAATCAAAATGAATGAGCAGAATATCAATAAAATAATGGAAATTTGTATGAAAATAAAGATGCAAAATACCCAAAAAATAAAGCATATGTTTATAAAAATACAGATACAAAAATACACATCGAATAATTAAATTTATATTAAAATTAATATACAAAATGCATATATAATAAGGTAAATTTGTATTGAAAAAAGATGCAACATACACGTTTACTCATACAAATTTATATTATTTTATTGGTATTTTGTTTATTTATTTTGATACGAATTACATGATTATATGTGTATTTTGTACATATTTTTTATACGTATTTTCATTATTTAATGTGTATTTTGTTTATATATTTTCATACAAATTTACGTTATCATATGTGTATTTGTACAAATATTTTGATACAAATTTACTTTATTTCATGTACTTTGTATATATATTTCAATTCAAATTTAGCTTATTTTGTGTGTATTTTGTATATATTTTCATACAAATTTAATTACTTCTGTGTATTTTTGTATATAGTTTTATATAAATTTACGTTATTTTATGTGTATTTTGTATATTTATATTTATACAAATACACATTCTTTTATTGGTATTTTGTTTATTTATTTTGATACGAATTTTCATTATTCTCTGTTTTTTGTATACATTTTTTTATACGTATTTACTTCATTTTATATGTATTTTGTATATATATTTTTATAGAAATCTACGTTATTTTATGTGTATTCGTATATATATTTTGAAACAAATTTACATTGTTTTATATGTATTTTGCATATCTATTTCAATACAAATTTACCTTATTGTATGTGTTTTTTTTATATTTATTTTAATACAAATTTAATTTTTTGATGTGTATTTTGGTATATATATTTTTATAAAAAAAATGCGTTATTTTATGGGTATTTTGCTTCTTTATTTTCATACAAATTTACATTATTTTATTAATATTCTGTGTATTAATTTTGATACGATTTTACATTATTCTATTTGTGTTTTGTACATATTTTTTTTATACAAATTTACGTTATTTTAAGTGTATTTGTTTATGTATTTTCATTCAAATTTACATTATTTTATGTGTATTTCGTTTATGTATTTCAATACAAATTTACCTAATTTTATGTGTATTTTGTATATTTATTTTCATACAAATTTAAAAAAATTTTGTTTATTTTTGTATATAGTTTGATACAAATATAGGTTATTTTATGTGTATTTTGTATATCTATTTTCATACAAATACACATTCTTTTATTGATATTTTGTTTATTTATTTTGACGCGAATTTTATGTGAATTTGATTTCATTTCATACAAATTTACATTATTTTATGTGTATTTTGTACATGTATTTAAATACAAATTTAACTAATTAAATATGTATTTTGTATATCTATTTTCATACAAATTGAAATTAATTTTTTTTGTTTTTTTGTATATATTTTTATTCAAATTTTCGTAATCTTATAAAAATATATATACCAAAAAACACATAAAATATTTAAATTTGCATTGAAATAAATATACAAAATGCACATACAATAAGGTAAATTTGTATTGAAAGAGATATGCAAAAATACATATAAAACAATGTAAATTTGTTTCAAAATATATATACGAATACAAATAAAAAAACGAAGATTTCTATAAAAAATATATATAAAAAATACACATAAAATTAAGTAAACACGTATAAAAAAATGTATACATTTATATTTATATTTATATTTATATTTTGTTTATTTATTTTGACGCGAATTTACATTATTTAATGTGTATTTTGTATATATATTTTTATACGAATTTACATTATTTCATGTGTATTTTGTATAGTTTTAAACAAATTTATATTATTTAATGTGTATTTTGTATATATATATTTATACAAATACACATTCTTTTATTGGTATTTTGTTTATTTATTTTGATACTAATTTACATTATTTTGTGTATTTTGTATACATTTTTTATACGTATTTACTTAATTTTATGTGTATTTTGTATATATATTTTTATAGAAATCTACCTTATTTCATGTGTATTCGTATATATATTTTGAAACAAATTTACATTGTTTATATGTATTTTGCATATCTATTTTTGTGTATTCTGAATTTAATTTTGTTATACATAGAATAATGTAAAATCGTATCAAAATAGGTACACAGAATATCAATAAAATAATCTAAATTTGTATGAAAATAAAGATGCAAAATACCCATAAGATAAAATATATATTTTTTTTAAAATACATATACAAAAATACACATAGAATAATTAAATTTGTATTAAAATTAATATACAAAATGCATATATACAATAAGGTAAATTTGTATTGAAAAAAAACGCAAAATACAAATAAAACAGTGTAAATTTGTTTCAAAATATATATACGAATACACATAAAATAACGTAGATTTCTATAGAAATATATATACAAAATAATTATGAAATTGTGTAAATACGTATAAAAATATATATATATATATATATATATATATATATATATATATATATATATATATATATATATATATATATATATATATATATATATATATATATATATATATATATATATATATATATATATATATATATATATATATATATATATATATATAAGTAATGTAAATTCTTGTCAAAATGGATAAACAAAATATCATGAAAAGAATGTGTATTTGTATGAAAATAAATAATAGATAATAAATTTGTATGAAATATATATGCAAGATACACATTAAATAATGTAAATATGTATAAAAAAAAAAATATATATATATATATATATATATATATATATATATATATATATATATATAAAAAACAAATAGAATAATGTAAAATCGTATCAAAATAAATACACCGAATATTAATAAAATAATGTAAATTTGTATGAAAATAAAGATGCAAAATTCCCATCAAATAGCGCATTTCTTATAAAAATATATATACCAAAATACACATAAAATATTTAAATTTGTATTGAAATAAATATACAAAATGCACATACAATAAGGTAAACTTCTGTTGAAAGAGATATGCAAAAATACATATAAAAAATTGTAAATTTGTTTCAAAATATATATACGAATACACATAAAATAACGTAGATTTCTATAAAAATATATATACAAAATGCACATAAAATTAGGTAAATACGTATAAAAAAATGTAAACAAAATACACATAAAATAATATAAATTCGATACAAAATAAATAAACAAAATACCAATAAAAGAATGTGTATTTGTTCTGTGTATTTTTGTATATAGTTTTATACAAATTTACGATATTTTATGTGTATTCTATATATTTATATTTATAGAAATACACATTCTTTTACTGGTATTTTGTTTATTTGTTTTGATACGATTTTTATGTGTATTTTGTATTCATTTTTTAAAACGTATTTACTTCATTTTATGTGTATTTTGTATATATTTTTATAGAAATCAACGTTATTTTATGTGTATTCATATATATATTTTGAAACAAATTTACATTGTTTTATATGTATTTTGCATATCTATTTCAATGTATTTTGTATATATTTTTATAGAAATCAACGTTATTTTATGTGTATTCGTATATATATTTTGAAACAAATTTACATTGTTTTATATGTATTTTCATATCTATTTCAATACAAATTTACCTTACAGTATGTGCATTTTTAAAATTTATTTTAATACAAATTTTAATATTTTATGTGTATTTTGGTATATATATTTTTTATAAAAAATGCGTTATTTTATGACTATTTTGCATCTTTATTTTCATACAAATTTACATTATTTAATTAATATTCTGTGTATTTATTTTGATACGATTTTACATTATTCTATTTGTGTTTTGTATATATTTTTTTATACATATTTACATTATTTAATTAGTATTTTGTATATATATTTGATACAAATTTACGTTATTTTAAGTCTATATGTTTATATATTTTCATTCAAATTTACATTATTTTATGTGTATTTTGTATATGTATTTCAATACAAATTTACCTAATTTTATATGTTTTTTGTATATTTATTTTCATACAAGTTTAAATAATTTTTGTGTATTTTTTTTATAGTTTTATACAAATTTAGGTTATTTTATGTGTATTTTGTATATCTATTTTCATAGAAATACACATTCTTTTCATGATATTTTATTTATTTATTTTGACACGAATTAACATTATTTAATGTGTATTTTGTATATATATTTTTATACGTATTTACATTATTTCAAGTGTATTTTGTATATATATTTCTATAGAAATCTGCGTTATATTATGTGTATTCGTATATATATTTTGAAACAAATTTACATTGTTTTATGTGTATTTTGCATATTTTTTCAATACAAATTTACCTTATTGTATGTGCATTTTGAATATTAATTTTAATACAAATTTGATTAATCTATGTGTATTTTTGTATATGTATTTTTATAAAAATATGCTTTATTCTATGGGTATTTTGCATCTTTATTTTCATACAAATTTACATTATTTTATTGATATTCAGTGTATTTATTTTAATATGATTTTACATTATTCTATGTGTATTTTGTATATATATTTTATATAAAATGTATTTGTTTTCATTTCATACAAATCTACATTATTTTATGTATTTTTTGTACATGTATACACATAAAATATTTAAATTTGTATTGAAATAAATATACAAAATGCACATACAATAAGGTAAACTTCTATTGAAAGAGATATGCAAAAATACATATAAAACAATGTAAATTTGTTTCAAAATATATATACGAATACACATAAAATAACGTAGATTTCTATAAAAATATATATACAAAATACACATAAAATTAAGTAAATACGTATAAAAAAATGTAAACAAAATACACATAAAATAATGTAAAGTCGAAACAAAATAAATAAACAAAATACCAATAAAAGAATGTGTATTTGTATAAATATAAATGTACAAAATACACATACAAAATTAACATAAAATAAGGTAAATTTGTAATGAAATATATGTACAAAATACATAAAATAATGTAAATTTATATGAAAATATATACAAATACACATAAAATACCATGAATTTGTATAAAATTATATATTCAAAATAAATATTAAATAATGTAAATGCGTATAAAAATATATATACAAAGTACATATAAAATAATGTAAATTCGTATCAATATAAATCAACAAAATACCAATAAAATAATATATATTTGAATGAAAATAGATTTACAAAATACACATAACATAACTAAAATTTGTATTGAAATATATACAAAAATACATAAAAATAATTTTAGTTTGTATGAAAATAGATATTCAAAATACATATAAAACTAGGTAAATTTCTTTTGAAATATATATACAAAATACCCATAAAATATTGTAAATTTGTGTCAAAATATATAAACAAATACACATAAAATAACTTAAAATAACGTAAATATGTATCAAATATATATACAAAAAACACATTAAATAATGTAAATATGTATAAAAAAATATAAACAAAACATAAATAAAATAGTGTAAAATCGTATCAAAATAAATACAGAAAATATTAATAAAATAATGTAAATTTGTATGAAAATTAAGATGCAAAATACCCATAAAATAACGCATTTTTTATAAAAATACGAGATATACGAAAAAACATAAAATATTTGATTTTGTATTAAAATAAATAGATATACATTCTTTTATTGGTATTTTGTTTATTTATTTTGTTTCGAATTTACATTATTTTATGTGTATTTTGTTTACATTTTTTTATACGTATTTCCTTAATTTTATGTGTATTTTGTATATATATTTTTATAGAAATCTACGTTATTTTATGTGTATTCGTATATATATTTTGAAACAAATTTACATTGTTTTATACGTATTTTTGCATATCTCTTTCAATAGAAGTTTACCTTATTGTACGTGCATTTTGTATATTTATTTAAATACAAATTTAAATATTTTATGTGTATTTTGGTATATATATTTTTATAAGAAATGCGCTATTTGATGGGAATTTTGCATCTTTATTTTCATACAAATTTACATTATTTTATTAATATTCGGTGTATTTATTTTGATACGATTTTTCATTATTCTATTTATTTTTTGTATATATTTTTTTTATACATATTTACATTATTTAAATGTATCTTGCATATATATTACATACAAATTTATTATCTATTATTTATTTTCATACAAATACACATTCTTTTCATGATATTTGGTTTATTTATTTTGTCACGAATTTACATTACTTAATATGTATTTTATATATATATATATATATATATATATATATCTATATATATATATATATATATATATAAATATATATATATATCTATATATATATATATATATATATATATATATATATATATATATATATATATATATATATATATACATATATATACATATATATTTTTTTTTATACGTATTTACATAATTTCATGTGTATTTTGTATATATATTTCTATAGAAATCTACGTTATTTTATGTGTATTCGTATATATATTTTGAAACAAATTTACACTGTTTTATTTGTATTTTACGTTTTTTTTCAATACAAATTTACCTTATTGTATGTGTGCATTTTGTATAATAATTTTAATACAAATTAAATTATTCTATGTGTATTTTTGTATATGTATTTTAAAAAAAAAATATGCTTTATCTTATGGGTATTTTGCATCTTTATTTTCATACAAATTTAAATTATTTTATTGATATTCTGTGTACATATTTTGATACGATTTTACATTATTCTATGTATCACAAAAATAAATACAGAATACACAAAAATAGATATGCAAAATACATATAAACAATGTAAATTTGTTTCAAAATATATATACGAATACACATGAAATTAGGTAAGTTTCTATAAAAATATATATACAAAATACACATAAAATTAAGTAAATACGTTTAAAAAATGTATATAAAATACATATAAAATAATGTAAATTAGTATCAAAATAATCTATTTTCATACAAATACACATTCTTTTCATGATATTTTGTTTATTTATTTTGACACGAATTAACATTATTTAATGTGTGTTTTGTATATATATTTTTATACGTATTTACATTATTTCAAGTGTATTTTGTATATATATTTCTATAGAAATCTGCGTTATTTTATGTGTATTCGTATATATATGTTGAAACAAATTTACATTGTTTTATGTGTATTTTGCATATTTTTTTAATACAAATTTACCTTATTGTATGTTCATTTTGTATATTAATTTTAATACAAATTTCATTAATCTATGTGTATTTTTGTATATGTATTTTTATAAAAATATGCTTTATTTTATGGGTATTTTGCATCTTTATTTTCATACAAATTTACATTATTTTATTGATATTCTGTGTATTTATTTTGATATGATTTTACATTATTCTATGTGTATTTTGTATATATATTTTATATAAAATGTATTTGTTTTCATTTCATACAAATCTACATTATTTTATGTGTTTTTTGTACATGTATTTAAATACAAATTTAACTAGTTATATGTGTATTTTGTATATCTATTTTGTATGTATATTTTCATAGAAATTTACTCTATTTTATGAGTATTCGTATATATATTTTGATACAAATTTACATTATTAATGTGTATTTTGCATATCTATTTCAATACAAATTTACTTTATTGTACGTGCATTTTGTATTTTTATTTTAATACAAATTTAATTATTTTATATGTATTTTTGTATATATATTTTTATGCAAATATGCGTTATTATATGGATATTTTGCATCTATATTTTCATACAAATTTACATTATTTTATTGATATTCTCTTTATTTATTTTAATACGATTTAACATTATTCCATGTGTTTTTTGTATATATTTTTTTATATATATATTTACATTATTTAATGTTAATTTTGTATATATTTTTTATCCAAATTTACATTATTTGATGTGTATTTGTTTATATATTTTCATACATATTTACACTATTTTCTGTGTTTTTTGTATATATATTTTTCTACGTATTTAAATTATTTTATGTGTATTTTGTATATACATTTAAAAAAAAAATTACGTTATTTTATTGTGTGTATAAGTATATATTTTGATACAAATTTTATACAAATTCATGTTATTTAATGTGTATTTGTATATATATTTTCAGACAAATTTATATTATTTTATGTGTATTTTTTCATATATTTCATTACAAATTTACCTTATTTTATGTTTATTTTGTATATTTATTTCATTCAATTTTAAATTATTTTATGTGTATATTTGTATTTGTATTTAGGTTATTTTATGTGTATTTTGTATATATATTTTCATCCAAAATTACTTTATTTTATTGGTATTTCTTAATTTAATTCGATACGAATTTAGATTATTTCATAAGTATTTTGTATACATATTTTTATACTCATTTACATTATCTAATGTGTGTTTTGTATATAGATTTTTATGCAAATTTATCTAATGTTCTTTTTTGTACATATATTTTTATAGAAATTTGCGTTATTTTATGTATATAGTTTTATATAAATTTACGTTATTTTATGTGCATTTTGTATATTTATATTTATACAAATACACATTCTTTTATTGGTATATTGTTTATTTACATTTATACGAATTTACAATATTTTATGTGTATTTTGTATACATTTTTTTATACGTATTTACTTAATATTATGTGTATTTTGTATATGTATTTTTATAGAAATCTACGTTATTTTATGTGTATTCGTATATATATTTTGAAACAAATTTACATTATTTTATATGTATTTTCCATATCTATTTCAATACAAATTTACTATATTGTATGTGCATTTTGTATATTTATTTTAATACAAGTTCAAATATTTAAGTGTATTTTGGTAACAATAATTTTATAAAAAATGCGTTATTTTATAGGTATTTTGCATCTTAATTTTCATTTTATATGTACTTTGTATATATATTTTAATACGCTCTTACGTTATTTAATATTTATTTTGAATATATATTTTTATACAAATTCATGGTATTTTATGTGTATTTGTATATATATTTTCATATAAATTTACCTTATTGTATGTGTATTTTGTACATATATTTTATTACAAATCTACCTTATTTTATGTTTATTTTGTATGTGTATTTTGTATATTTATATTTATCCAAATACACATTCTTTTATTGGTATTTTGTTTATTTATTTTAATTCGAATTTACATTATTTTATGTGTATTTGTTTATATATTTTCATTCAAATTTCCATTATTTTATGTGTATTTTGTATATGTATTTCAATACAAACTTACCTAATTTTATGTGTATTTTGTATATTTATTTTCATACAAATTTAAATTATCTTTGTGTATTTTTGTATATAGTTTTATACAAACTTAGGTTATTTTATGAGTATTTTGTATATCTATTTTCATACAAATACACATTCTTTTATTGTTATTTTGTTTATTTATTTTGACGAGAATTTAAATTATTTAATGTGTATTTTGTATATATATTTTTATACGTATTTACATCATTTCATGTGTATTTTGTGTATATATTTCTATTGAAATCTACGTTATATTATATGTATTCGTATATAGATTTTTAAACAAATTTATATTGTTTTATATGTATTTTGAATATCATTTTTCAATACAAATTTAAATTTTTGTATATGCATTTTGTATATTAATTTTAATTCATATTTAATTATTCTTTTGGTATTTTTGTATTTTTATTTTTATAAAAATATGCCTTATTTTATGGGTATTTTGCATCTTTATTTTCATTCAAATTTACATTATTTTATTGATATTCTGCTCATTCATTTTGATACGATTTGACATTATTCTATTTGTATTTTGTATATATTTTTCACACGAATTTACGTTCTTTTATGTTTATTTGTTTATATATTTTGAATCAAATTTACAATATTTTATGGTTATTTTGTATATATACTTCAAAAGAAATTTACCTAGTTTTAGTTGTATTTTGAATATCTATTTTCATACAAACTCAAAATATTTTTATGTATTTTTGAGTATATTTCAATACAAATTTTAGTTATGTTATGTGTATTTTGTAAATCTATTTTCATTCAAATATATATTATGTTATTGGTATTTGAATTGAAATATATATACAAAATACATAAAATAATGTAAATTTGTATCAAAATACACATATAATAACGTAAATTTGTATAAAAATATATAAACAAAATGCACATTAAATAATGTAAATACGTATAAAAAATGTAAAAAATACACAAATAATCATGTAATTCGTATCAAAATAAATAGACAAAATACCAATTAAATAATGTAAATTTCTATGAAAACATATACAAAATACACATAAATAACGTATATCAATAAAAATATATATAATATAATATATATTTATACATATTTAAAATATTTAATATATATTTGTATATATATTTTATCCAAATTTACGTTATTATATGTATTTGTATATATATTTTAATACAAATTTACATTATTTTATGTGAGTTTTGTATATGTATTTCAATACAAATTTGCCTAACTTTATGTGTATTTTGCATATCTATTTTCAAACAAATTTAAATTATTTTTGTGTATTTTTGTATATATTTTTATACAAATTATAGTTATTTTATTTGTTTTTTGTATATATATTTTCCTACAAATATACATTCTTTTATTTGAAATTTGTGTATTAAATTTTTTACGAATTTACATTATTATATGTGTATTTTGTATATATATTTTTCTACGTATTTAAATTATTTTATGTGTATTTTATATATACATTTTCATAAAAATTTACGTTATTTAATTGTGTGTATTCGTATATATTTTGAAACAAATTTTATACAAATTGATGTTATTTTATGTGTATTTGTATATATATTTTCATACAAGTTTATATTATTTCATGTGTATTCTTACATATATTTTATTACAAATTTACCTTATTTTATGTTTATTTTGTATATTTATTTCATTTAATATAATCAAATTTAAATGTATTGTATATGCATTTTGTATATTAATTTTAATACAAATTTAATTATTCTATGTGTATTTTTCTATATGTATTTTTATAAAAATATGCTTTATTTTATGGGTATTTTGCATCTTTATTTTCATACAAATTTACGTTATTTTATTGATATTCTGCTCATTCATTTTGATACGATTTAACATTATTCTATTTGTATTTTGTATATATTTTTCATACAAATTTACGTTATTTTATGTGTATTTGTTTATATATTTTGACACAAATTTACAATATTTTATGGGTATTTTGTATATATATTTCAAAAGAAATTTACCTAGTTTTATGTGTCTTTTGAATATCTATTTTCATACAAACTCAAATTATTTTTATGTATTTTTGTATATATTTCAATATAAATTTTAGTTAGGTTATGTGTATTTTGTAAATCTATTTTCATTCAAATATATATTATTTTATTGGTGTTTTGTTTATTAATATTGATACGAATTTACATTATTTTATATGTACTTTGTATATATATATTTTTATACCCAATTACATTATTTAATATTTATTTTGAATATATAATTTTATACAAATTCATGGTATTTTATGTGTATTTGTATATATATTTTCATATAAATTTACATTATTTTATGTGCATTTTGTTCATATATTTCATTACAAATTTACCTCATTTTATGTTTATTTTTTATGTGTATTTTGCACATTTATATTTATACAAATACACATTTTTTTATTGGTATTTTGTTTATTTATTTTGTTTCGAATTTACATTATTTTATGTGTATTTGCTCATTCATTTTTATACGTATTTACTTAATTTTATGTGTATTTTGTATATATATTTTTATAGAAATCTACGTTATTTGATTTGTATTCGTACATATATTTTGAAACAAATTTACATTGTTTTATATGTACAATAAGGTAAATTTGTATTGAAATAGATATGCAAAATAAATATATAGCAATGTAAATTTCTTTCAAAATATGTATACGAATACACATAAAATAACGTAGATTTCTATAAAAAATATATATACAAAATACACATAAAATGAAGTAAATACGTATTAAAAAATGTATGCAAAATACACATAGAATAATGTAAATTCGTATCAAAATAAATAAACAAAATACAAATAAAAGAATGTGTATTTGTATAAATATAAATATATAAAATACACATAAAATAGCGTAAATTTATATAAAACTATATACAAAAATACACAGAATAAATTAAATTTGTATGAACATATATACAAAATACACACAAAATAAGCTAAATTTGAATTGAAATATATATACAAAATACATGAAATAAAGTAAATTTGTATCAAAATATTTATACAAATACACATATAATAACGTCAATTTGTATGAAAATATATAAACAAAATACACATTAAATAATGTAAATACGTATAAAAAAAATGTGTACAAAATACACATATAATCATGTAATTCGTATCAAAATAAATAAACAAAATACCAATAAAATAATATAAATTTGTATGAGTAAACGTGTATAAATATAAATGTACAAAATACACATACAAAATAAACATAAAATAAGGTAAATTTGTAATGAAATATATGTACAAAATACACATAAAATAATGTAAATTTATATGAAAATATATATACAAATACACATAAAATACCATGAATTTATATAAAATTATACATTCAAAATAAATATTAAATAATGTAAATGCGTATAAAAATATATATAAAAGTACATATAAAATTATGTAAATTCGTATCAATATAAATCAACAAAATACCAATAAAATAATATATATTTGAATGAAAATAGATTTACAAAATACACAAAACATAACTAAAATTTGTATTGAAATATATACAAAAATACATATAAATAATTTGAGTTTGTATGAAAATAGATATTCAAAATACACATAAAACTAGGTAAATTTCTTTTGAAATATATATACAAAATACCCATAAAATATTGTAAATTTGTGTCAAAATATGTAAACAAATACACATAAAATAACGTAAATTTGTATGAAAAATATATACAAAATACACATAGAATAATGTCAAATCGTATCAAAATGAATGAGCAGAATATCAATAAAATAACGTAAATTTGTATGAAAATAAAGATGCAAAATACCCATAAAATAAAGCATATTTTTATAAAAATACATATACAAAAATTTACATTATTTGATATGTATTTTGTATATATATTTTTATACTTATTTACATAATTTCATATGTATTTTTTATATACATTTCTATAGAAATCTTCTTTATTTTATGTGTATTCGTATATATATTTTGAAACAAATTTACATTGTTTTATATGTATTTTTGAATATCTCTTTTAATACAAATTTACCTTACTGTATATGCATTTTGTATATTTATTTCAATACAAATTTAAATATTTTATGTGTATTTTGGTATATATATTTTTATAAAAAATGCGAAAATTTTTGGTAATTTTGCATCTTTATTTTCATACAAATTTACATTATTTTATTGATATTCTGTGTATTTATTTTGATACGATTTTACATTATTCTATTTGTTTTTTGTATATATATTTTTATACACATTTACATTATTTAATGTGTATCTTGCATATATATTTTATACAAATTTACGTTATTTTAAGTGTATTTGTTTTTATATTTTCATTCAAATTTACATTTATTTTAATTCGAAATTACATTATTTTATGTGTATTTTGTATACATTTTTTTATACGTATTTACTTAATTTTATGTGTATTTTGTATATATATTTTTAAGGAAATCTACGTTTTTTTTAATTTGTATTCGTATATATATTTTGAAACAAATTTACATTGTTTTATATGTATTTTTGCATGTCTCCTTCAATACAAATTTACCTTATTGTATGTGCATTTTGTATATTTATTTCAATGCAAATTTAAATATTTTATGTGTATTTTGGTATATATATTTTTATAAGAAATGCGCTATTTTATGGGAATTTTGCATATTTATTTTCATACAAATTTACATTATTTTATTAATATTCATTGTATTTATTTTGATACGATGTTACATTATTCTATTTGTTTTTTGTATATACTTTTTTTTACATATTTACATTATTTAATGTGTATCTTGCATATATATTTTATACAAAATTATTATCTATTATCTATTTTCATACAAATACACATTCTTTTCATGATATTTTGTCTATTTATTTTGACACGAGTTTACATTATTTGATATGTATTTTGTATATATATTTTTATACGTATTTACATAATTTCATATGTATTTTGTATATATATTTCTATAGAAATCTACTTTATTTTATATGTATTCGTATATATATTTTGAAACAAATTTACATTGTTTTATATGTATTTTTGAATATCTCTTTCAATACAAATTTACCTTACAGTATATGCATTTTGTATATTTATTTCAATACAAATTTAAATATTTTTTGTGTATTTTGGTAAATATATTTTTATAAAAAATGCGATAATTTTTGGGAATTTTGTATCTTTATTTTCATACAAATTTACATTATTTTATTGATATTCTGTGTATTTATTTTGATACGATTTTACATTATTCTATTTGTTTTTTGTATATATATTTTTTATACATATTTATATTATTTAATGTGTATCTTGCATATATATTTTATACAAATTTACGTTATTTTAACTGTATTTGTTTATATATTTTCATTCAAATTTACATTATTTGATGTGTATTTTGTATATGTATTTCAATACAAATTTACCTAATTTTATGTGTATTTTGTATATTTCTTTTCAAACAAATTTAAATTATTTTGTGTATTTTGTATATAGTTTTATACAAATTTAGGTTATTTATGTACGCATTTACATTATTTAGTGTGTGTTTTGTATATATATTTTTTTGCAAATTTACTTTATTTTATGTGCATTTTTGTACATATATTTTTATAGAAATTTGCGTTATTTGTATATGTTTTCTCATACAAATTTACATTATTTTATTGCTATTTTGTTTATTTATTTTGATACGAATTACATGATTATATGTGTATTTTTTATACGTATTTACATTACTTAATGTGTATTTTGTTTATATATTTTTAAACAAATCTACGTTATTATATGTATTTGTATAAATATTTTGATACAGATTTACATTATTTTATGTATTTTGTTTGTACATTTCAATTCAAATTTAGCTTATTTTAGCTGTATTTTGTATATATATTTTCATACAAATTTAATTACTTCTGTGTATTTTTGTATATAGTTTTATACAAATTTACGATATTTTATGTGTATTTTGTATATTTATATTTTTACAAATACACATTCTTTTACTGGTATTTTGTTTATTTATTTTGATACGATTTTTATGTATTTTTTGTATTAATTTTTTTATACGTATTTACTTCATTTTATGTGTATTTTGTATATATTTTTATAGAAATCTACGTTATTTTATGTGCATTCGTATATATATTTTGAAACAAATTTACATTGTTTTATATGTATTTTGCATATCTATTTCAATACAAATTTGCAACTTTACTTAATTTTGATGTGCATTTTTGTACATACATTTTTTTAGAAATTTGCGTTATTTTATGTGTATTTGTATATGTTTTCTCATACAAATTTACATTATTTTATTGCTATTTTGTTTATTTATTTTGATACAAATGAAAATAGATATACAAAATATACATAAAATAAACTAAATTTGTATTGAAATATATATACAAAATACATAAAATAATGTAAATTTGTATCAAAATATTTTAACAGATGCGCATAAAATAACGTAAATTTGTTTTAAAATATACAAAATACACATTAAATAATGTAAATATGTATAAAAAATATATACAAAACACAAATAGAATAATGTAAAATCGTATCAAAATAAATACACAGAAT
Source organism: Eriocheir sinensis (assembly GCF_024679095.1). Taxonomy (NCBI): domain Eukaryota; kingdom Metazoa; phylum Arthropoda; class Malacostraca; order Decapoda; family Varunidae; genus Eriocheir; species Eriocheir sinensis. The sequence goes on from NW_026110640.1 coordinate 403,248, forward strand.
ATTAATAAAACAATGTAAATTTGTATGAAAATAAAGATGCAAAATACCCATTAAATAACGCATTTTTAAAAAATATATATATATACCAAAATACACATGAAAAAATTAATTTGTATTAAAATAAATATACAAAATACACATACAATAAGGTAAATCTGTATTGAATTAGATATGCAAAATACATATAAAACAATGTAAATTTGTTTCAAAATATATATACGAATACACATAAAATAACGTAGATTTGTATAAAAATATATATACAAAATACACATAAAATGAAGTAAATACGTATAAGAAAATGTATACAAAATACATATAAAATAATGTAAATTCGTATCAAAATAAATAAACAAAATACCAATAAAAGAATGTGTATTTGTATAAATATAAATATACAAAATACACATAAAATAACGTAAATTTGTATAAAACTATATACAAAAATACACAGAAGTAATTAAATTCGTATGAAAATAGATATACAAAATACAGATAAAATAAGCTAAATTTGAATTGAAATGTATATACAAAATACATAAAATAATGTAGATTTGTATCAAAATATTTATAAAAATACCCATAAAATAACGCATACTTTTTATTTATAAAAATATATATACCAAAATACACATCAAAAAATTAAATTTGTATTAAAATAAATATACAAAAAACATACAATAAGGTAAATTTGTATTGAAATAGATATGCAAAATACATATAAAACAATGTAAATTTGTTTCAAAATATATACGAATACACATAAAATAACGTAGATTTCTATAAAAATATATATACAAAATACACATAAAATGAAGTAAATACGTATAAAAAAAATGTATACAAAATACACATAAAATAATGTAAATTCGTATCAAAATAAATATACAAAATACCAATAAATGAATGTGTATTTGTATAAATATAAATATACAAAATACACATAAAATAACGTAAATTTATATAAAACTATATACAAAAATAGACAGAAGTATTTTAATTTGTATGAAAATAGATATACAAAATAAGGTAAATTCGTTTCAAATTCAATAAACAAAATTCAGATAAAAGAACGTATATTTGTAGAAAAAAATAAATATACAAAATACACATTAAATAACGAAAATTTGAATGAAAATATATAAAAAAATAAACAAAAATAATTTCAATTTGTATGAAAATAAATATACAAAATACACATGTATTTTGTATATCTATTTTCACACAAATTTAATTACTTTTGAGTATTTTTGCATATAGTTTTATATAAATTTACGTTATTTTATTTGTATTTTGTATATTTATATATATATATATACAATACACATTCTTTTATTAGTATTTTGTTTATTTATTTTGATACGAGTTTACATTATTTTATGTGTATTTTGTATACCTTTTTTATACGTATTTACTTCATTTTATTTGTATTTTGTATATTTATTTTCATAGAAATCTACTTTATTTTATTTGTATTAGTATAATATATTTTTAAAAAAATTTACATGGTTTTATATGTATTTTGCATATCTATTTCAATACAAATTTACCTTATTGTATGTGCATTTTGTATATTTATTTTAATACAAATTCAAATATTTTATGTGTGTCTTGGTATAAATATTTTTATAAAAAATGCGTTATTTTATGGGTATTTTGCATCTTAATTTTCATACAAATTTACATTATTTTATTAATATTCTGTGTATTTATTTTGATACGATTTTATATTATTCTATTTGTGTTTTGTATATATTCTTTTATACATATTTACATTATTTAATGTGTATTTTTTATATATATTTTATACAAATTTACGTTATTTTAAGTGTATTTGTTTATATATTTTCATTCAAATTTACATTATTTTATGTGTATTTTGTAAATGTATTTCAATACAAATTTACCTAATTTTATGTGTATTTTGTATATTTATTTTCATACAAATTAAAATTATTTTTGAGTATTTTTGTATATAGTTTTATACAAATTTAGGTTATTTTATGTGTATATTGTATATCTATTTTCATACAAATACACATTCTTTTATTGATATTTTGTTTATTTACTTTGACGCGAATTTACATTATTTAATGTGTATTATATATATATATATATATATATATATATATATATATATATATATATATATATATATATATATAGATATATATATATATATATATATATATATATATATATATATATATATATATATATATATATATATATATATATATATATATATATATATATATATATATATATATATATATACGTGTTTACATCATTTGATGAGTATTTTGTATATATATTTCCATGGAAATCTACGTTGATTTATGAGTATTCGTGTATAGATTTTGAAATAAATTATACTGTTTTATGTGTATTTTAATATTTACAAATTTACCTTATTGTATATGCATTTTGTATATTAATTTTAATACAAATTTAATTATGCTATGTGTATTTTTGTATATGTATTTTTATAAAAATATGCTTTATTTTATGGGTATTTTGCATTTTTATTTTCATACAAATTTACATTATTTTATTTATATTCTGGTTTTTTTTTTGAAACAATTTTACATTATTCTATGTGTATTTTGTATATCTATTTTTATACGTATTTACTTAATTTTATGTGTATTTTGTATATATATTTTTATAGAAATCTACGTTATTTTATGTGCATTCGTATATATATTTTCAAACAAATTTACATTGTTTTATATGTATTTTTGCATATCTCTTTCAATACAAATTTACCTTATTGTATGTGCATTTTGTATATTTATTTCAATACAAATTAAAATATTTTATGTGTATTTTGGTATATATATTTTTATAAGAAATGCGCTATTTGATGAGAATTTTGCATCTTTATTTTCATACAAATTTACATTATTTTATTAATATTCGGTGTATTTATTTTGATACGATTTCACATTATTCTATTTGTTTTTTGTATATATTTTTTTTATACATATTTACATTATTTAATGTGTATCTTGCATCTTTTATCGTAATTTTGTTTATTAATTTTTATACGAATTTACTTTATTTTAGGTGTATTTCATATGTATATTTTTATACTTATTTATATCATTTTATTTTTGTTTTGAATATATATTTTCATAGAAATTTACTCTATTTTATGGGTATTCGTATATATATTTTGATACAAATTTACATTATTTATGTTTATTTTGCATATCTATTTCAATACAAATTTACCATATTATATGTGTATTTTTTATATTTATTTTAATACAAATTTAATTATTTTATGTGTATTTTTTGTAAAAATATGCGTTATTATTTGGGTATTTTGCATCTTTTTTTTTCATACAAATTTACATTATATTATTGATATTCTGTTTATTTATTTTGATACGATTTTATATTATTATATGTATATTTTGTATATATATTTTTATACACATTTACATTATTTAATGTATATTTTGTATATATATTTTATATAAATTTACGCTATTTTATGTGTATTTGTTTATATATTTTCATTCAAATTTGCAATAAATACAGATAAAATAAACTAAATTTGAATTGAAATGTATATACAAAATACATAAAATAATGTAAATTTGTATCAAAATATTTATAAAAATACATATAATAACGTTAATTTGTTTAAAAATATATAAACAAAATACACATTAAGTAATGTAAATACGTATAAAAAAAAAGTAAAAAATACACATATAATCATGTAATTCGTATCAAACTAAATAAACAAAATAGCAATCAAATAATGTAAATTTGTATGAGAAAACATATACAAATACATATAAAATAACGCTAATTTCTATAAAAATATATGTCCAAAAATGAACGTAAAATAAATTAACTTTGGATAAAAATATATATCCAAAACACAAATTTAATAATGTAAATGCGTACATAAAATAACCTAAATTTGTATAAAACTATATACAAAAAATACACAAAAATAATTTTAATTTGTATGAAAAGAAATATACAAAATACACATAAAATTAGGTTAATTTCTATTGAAATACATATACAAAATACACATAAAATAATGTAAATTTGAAAGAAAATATATAAACAAATACACATATAATAACGTAAATTTGTATGAAATATATATACAAAACACACATTAAATAATGTAAATATGTATGAAAAAATATATACAAAACACAAATAGAATAATGTGAAATCGCATCAAAATATTTACACAGAATATTAATAAAATAATGTAAATTTGTATGGAAATTAAGATGCAAAATACCTATAAAATAACGCATTTTTTTTTAAATTATTGATACCAAAATACACATAAAATATTTGAATTTGTATCAAAATAAATATACAAAATGCACATACAATAAGGTAAATTTGTATTGAAATAGATTTGCAAAATACATATAAAATAATGTAAATTTGTTTCAAAATATATATGCGAATACACATAAAATAACGTAGATTTCTATAAAAATACATATACTAAATAACCATAAAATTAAGTAAATACGTATAAAAAATGTATACAAAATACACATAAAATAATGTAAATTCGTATAAATATAAATAAACAATATAGCAATAAAAGAATGTGTATTTGTATAAATATAAATATACAAAATGCACATAAAATAACGTAAATTTATATAAAACTATATACATAAAATAACGCAAATTTCTATAAAAATATATGTACAAAAATGAAAAAAGAAATTTGCATAAAAATATATATACAAAACACACATTAGATAATGTAAATGAGTATAAAAATATGTATACAAAATACCTATGAAATAATCTAAATTCGTATCGAATTAAATTAAGAAAATACCAATATAATAATGTAATTTTGGATGAAAATATATATACAAAATACACATAAAATAACCTAAATACAAATACAAATATACACATAAAATAATTTAAAATTGAATGAAATAAATATACAAAATAAACATAAAATAAGGTAAATTTGTAATGAAATATATGAAAAAATACACATAAAATAATATAAATTTGTATGAAAATATATATACAAATACACATTAAATAACATGAATTTGTATAAAATTTGTATCAAAATATATACGAATACACACAATAAAATAAAATAAAATATGAAAATGTATATACAAAATACACATAAAATAATGTAAATTTGTATAAAAATATATAAACAAATACACATAAAATAATGTAAATTTGGATAAAATATATATACAAAATAAACCTTAAATAATGTAAATATGTATAAAAAATATATACAAAATACACATAGAATAATGTTAAATCGTATCAAAATAAATAAAGAGAATATCAATAAAATAAAGTAAATTTGTATGAAAATAAAGCTGCAATTTATCCATATAATAAAGCATATTTGCATAAAAATATATATACAAAAATACATATAAAATAATTAAATTTGTATTAAAATAAATATACAAAATGCACGTACAATAAAGAAAATTTGTATTGAAATAGATATGCAAAATACACATCAATAATGTAAATTTGTATCAAAATATATATACGAATACTCATAAAATAGACTAAATTTCTATGAAAATATACATACAAAATAGATATACAAAATACACATATAACTAGTTAAATTTGTATTTAAATACATGTACAAAAAACATAAAATAATGTAGGTTTGTATGAAATGAAAACAAATACATTTTATATAAAATATATATATACAAAATACACATAGAATAATGTAAAATCATACCAAATAAATACACAGAATATCAATAAAATAATGTAAATTTGTATGAAAATAAAGATGCAAAATACCAATAAAATAAAGCATATTTTTATAAAAATACATACACAAAAATACACAGATTAATCAAATTTGTATTAAAATTAATATACAAAATGCACATACATTAATGTAAATTTGTATTGAAAAAATATGCAAAATACACATAAAACAATGTAAATTTGTTTCAAAATATATATACGAAAACTCATAAAATAACGTAGATTTCTAAAGAAATATATATACAAAATACACATGAAATAATGTAAATACGTATAAAAATATATACAAAATACACATTAAATAATGTTAATTCGTGTCAAAATAAATAAACAAAATATCATGAAAGAATGTGTATTTGTATGAAAATAGATATACAAAATACACATAAAATAACGTAAATTTGTATAAAACTATATACAAAAATAGACAAAAATAATTTAAACTTGTATGAAAATAAATATACAAAAAACATAAAATTAGGTAAATTTGTATTGAAATACATATACAAAATACACATAAAATAATTTAAATTTGAATGAAAATATATAAACATATAGAATTAAAATAACGTAAATTTGTATCAAATATATATACAAAAAACACATTAAATAATGTAAATATGTATAAAAAAATATATACAAAACACAAATAAAATAATGTAAAATCGTATCAAAATAAATACAGAAAATATTAATAAAATAATGTAAATTTGTATGAAAATTAAGATGCAAAATACCCATAAAATAACGCATTTTTTATAAAAATATATATATGAAAAAACATAAAATATTTGATTTTGTATTAAAATAAATAAATACACATAAAATAAGCTAAATTTGAATTGAAATATATATACAAAATACATCAAATAATGTAAATTTGTATCAAAATACCTATACAAATACACATAATAACGTAAATTTGTATAAATATATATAAACAAAATACACATTAAATAATGTAAATACGTATAAAAAATGTAAAAAATACACAAATAATCATGTAATACGTATCAAAATAAATAGACAAAATACCAATAAAATAATATAAATTTCTATTAGAAAACATATACAAAATACACATAAATAACGCAAATATCAATAAAAATATATATAATATAATATATTTTTATACATATTTAAAATATTTAATGTATATTTTGTATATATATATTTTATCCAAATTTACGTGATTTTATATGTATTTGTTTATATATTTTCATACAAATTTACATTATTTTATATGAGTTTTGTATATGTATTTCAATATAAATTTGCCTAACTTTATGTGTATTTTGCATATCTATTTTCAAACAAATTTAAATTATTTTTGTGTATTTTTGTATATATTTTTTTACAAATTTTAGTTATTTTATTTGTTTTTTGTATATATATTTTCCTACAAATATACATTCTTTTATTGGAATCTTGTGTATTTAATTTTTTACGAATTTACATTATTTTATGTGTATTTTGTATATATATTTTTCTACGTATTTAAACTATTTTATGTGTATTTTATATATACATTTTCATAAAACATTTTATACAAATTCATGTTATTTTATGTGTGTTTGTATATATATTTTCATACAAATTTATATTATTTTATGTGTATTCTTACATATATTTTATTACAAATTTACCTTATTTTATGTTTATTTTGTATATTTATTTCATTCAATTTTAAATTATTTAATGTGTATATTTGTATTTGTATTTAGGTTATTTTATGTGTGTTTTCTATATATATTTTCATCCAAAATTACATTATTTTATTGTTATTTTCTTAATTTAACTCGATACGAATTTAGATTATTGCATAGGTATTTTGTATACATATTTTTATACTCATTTACATTATCTAATGTGTGTTTTGTATATATTTTTTTATGCAAACTAATTTTATGTGCATTTTTGTACATATATTTTTATAGAAACTTAAAACGTTATTTTATGTGTATTTTGTATATGTTTTCTCAAACAAATTTACATTATTTAATTAGTTTTTTGTTTATTTATTTTGATACGAATGACTTGATTATTGGTGTATTTTGTAAATATTTTTTATACGTATTTACATTACTTAATGTGTATTTTGTTTATAATTTTTTTTACAAATTTACGTTATTATATGTGTATTTGTTAAAAATATTTTGAAACGAATTTACTTTATTTTATGTATTTTGTATGTATATTTCAATTCAAATTTAGCTTATTTTGTGTGTATTTTGTATATCTATTTTCATGCAAATTTAATTACTTCTGTGTATTTTTGTCTATAGTTTTATACAAATTTACGTTATTTTATGTGCATTTTGTATATTTATATTTATACAAATACACATTCTCCTATTGGTATTTTGTTTATTTATATTTATACGAGTTTACATTATTTTATGTGTATTTTGTATACATTTTTGATTCGTATTTACTTAATTTTATTTGTATTTTGTATATATATATTTATAGAAATCTACGTTATTTTATGTGTATTCGTATATATATTTTGAAACAAATTTACATTGTTTTATATGTTTTTTGCATATCTATTTCAATACAAATTTACCTTATTGTATGTGCATTTTGTATATTTATTTTAATACAAATTCAAATATTTTATGTGTATTTTGGTATATATAATTTTATAAAAAATGCGTTATTTTTTAGGTATTTTGCATCTTAGTTTTCATACAAATGTACATTATTTTATTAATATTCTGTGTATATATTTTGATACGATTTTATATTATACTATTTGTGTTTTGTATATATTTTTTTATACATATTTTCATTATTTAATGTATTTTTATATATATTTTATACAAATTAACGTTATTTTAAGTGTATTTGTTTATATAATTTCATTCAAATTTACATTATTTTAAGTGTATTTTGTATATGTATTTCAATACAAATTTACCTAATTTTATGTGTATTTTGTATATTTATTTTCATACAAATTTAAATTATTTTTGTGTTTTTTTGTATATACATATAGAGTAAATTTCTATGAAAATATATATTCAAAATACATAAAAAATTATGTAAATAAATTTGTGTTAAAATAAATTTACAAAAAACACATACAATAAGGTAAATTTGTATTGAAATAGATATGCAAAATACATATAAAACAATGTAAATTTGTTTCAAAATATATATACGAATACACATAAAATAACGTAGATTTCTATAAAAATATTTATAAAAAATACACATAAAATGAAGTAAATACGTATAAGAAAATGTATACAAAATACACATAAAATAATGTAAATTCGTATCAAAATAAATAAACTAAATGCCAATAAAAGAATGTTTACTTGTATAAATATAGATATACAAAATACACATAAAATAACGTAAAATTGTATGAAACTATATACAAAAATAAACAAAAATAATTAAATTTGTATGAAAATAGATATACAAAAGACACATAAAATAAGCTAAATTTGAATTGAAATAAATATAGAAAATACATAAAATAATGTAAATTTGTATCAAAATATATATTCAAATACACATATATTAAAATTAATATACAAAATGCATATATAATAAGATAAATTTGTATTGAAAAAATATGCAATATACACGTTTACTCATACAAATTTATATTATTTTATTGGTATTTTGATTATTTATTTTGATACGAATTACATGATTATATGTGTATTTTGTACATATTTTTTTATACGTATTTACATTATTTAATGTGTATTTGGTATATATATTTTCATACAAATTTACCATATTATATGAGTATTTGTATAAATATTTTGATCCAAATTTACTTTATTTCATGTATTTTGTATTTATATTTCAATTCAAATTTAGCTTATTTCGTGTGTATTTTGTATATATTTTCATACAAATCTAATTACTTCTGTGTATTTTTGAATATAGTTTTCTATAAATTAACGTTATTTTATGTGTATTTTGTATATTTATATTTATACAAATACACATTCTTTTATTGGTATTTTGTTTATTTATTTTGATACGAATTTACATTATTTAATGTGTTTTTTGTATACATTTTTTTATACGTATTTACTTCATTTTATGTGTATTTTGGATATATATTTTTATAGAAATCTTCGTTATTTTATGTGTATTCGTATATATATTTTGAAACAAATTTACATTGTTTTATATGTATTTTGCATATCTATTTCAATACAAATTTACCTTATTGTATGTGTTTTTTGTAAATTTATTTTAACACAAATTTAATTTTTTTATGTGTATTTTAGTATATATATTTTTATAAATAAAAAAATGCGTTATTTTATGGGTATTTTGCTTCTTTATTTTCATACAAATATACATTATTTTATTAATATTCTGTGTATTTATTTTGATACGATTTTACATTATTCTATTTGTGTTTTTTACATATTTTTTATACAAATTTACGTTATTTTAAGTGTATTTGTGTATGTATTTTCATTCAAATTTACATTATTTTATGTGTATTTTGTGTATGTATTTCAATACAAATTTACCTAATTTTATGTGTATTTTGTATATATATATTTTCATACAAATTTAAAATATTTTTGTGTATTTTTGTATATAGTTTGATACAAATTTAGGTTATTTAATGTGTATTTTGTATATCTATTTTCATACAAATACACATTCTTTTATTGATATTTTGTTTATTTATTTTGACGCGAATTTTATGTGAATTTGTTTTCATTTCATACAAATTTACATTATTTTATGTGTATTTTGTATATGTATTTAAATACAAATTTAACTAATTATATGTGTATTTTGTATATCTATTTTCATACAAATTGAAATTTATTTTTTTGTTTTTTTGTATATATTTTTATTCAAATTTTCGTAATCTTATAAAAATATATATACCAAAATACACATAAAATATTTAAATTTGCATTGAAATAAATATACAAAATGCACATACAATAAGGTAAATTTGTATTGAAAGAGATATGCAAAAATACATATAAAACAATGTAAATTTGTTTCAAAATATATATACGAATACAAATAAAAAAACGTAGATTTCTATAAAAATATATATACAAAATACACTTAAAAATAAGTAAATACGTATAAAAAAAATGTATACAAAATACACATAAAATAATGTAAATTCGAATTAAAATAAAAAAACAAAATACCAATAAAAGAATGTGTATTTGGATAAATATAAATATACAAAATACACATAGAAAATAAACATAAAATAAGGTAGATTTGTAAAAAAACATATGTACAAAATCCACATAAAATAATGTAAATTTATATAAAAATATATATACAAATACATATAAAATACCATGAATTTGTATAAAAATATATATTCAAAATAAATATTAAATAATGTAAAAGCGTATAAAAATATATATACAAAGTACATATAAAATAATGTAAATTCGTATCAAAATAAATCAACAAAATACCAATAAAAGAATATATATTTGAATGAAATTAAATTTACAAAATACATATGAAATTTGTATTAAAATATATACAAAAATACATAGAAATAATTTGAATTTGTATGAAAATAGATATACAAAAAACACATAAAACTAAGTAAATTTCTTTTGAAATGTATATTCAAAATACCCATAAAATATTGTAAATTTGTGTCAAAATATATAAACAAATACACATATAATAACGTAATTTTGTATGAAAAATATATACAAAATACACATAGAATAATGTCAATTCGTATCAAAATGAATGAGCAGAATATCAATAAAATAATGTAAATTTGTATGAAAATAAAGATGCAAAATACCCAAAAAATAAAGCATATGTTTATAAAAATACAGATACAAAAATACACATCGAATAATTAAATTTGTATTAAAATTAATATACAAAATGAGTATATAATAAGGTAAATTTGTATTGAAAAAATATGCAACATACACGTTTACTCATACAAATTTATATTATTTTATTGGTATTTTGTTTATTTATTTTGATACGAATTACATGATTATATGTGTATTTTGTACATATTTTTAAACATAAAATAACGTAAATTTGTATGAAAAATATATACAAAATACACATAGCATAATGTCAATTCGTATCAAAATGAATGAGCATAATATCAATAAAATAATGTAAATTTGTATGAAAATAAAGATGCAAAATACCCAAAAAATAAAGCATATGTTCATAAAAATACAGATACAAAAATACACATCCAATAATTAAATTTGTATTAAAATTAATATACAAAATGCGTATATAATAAGATAAATTTGTATTGAAAAAATATGCAACATACACGTTTACTCATACAAATTTATATTATTTTATTGGTATTTTGTTTATTTATTTTGATACGAATTACATGATTATATGTGTATTTTGTACATATTTTTTATACGTATTTACATTATTTAATGTGTATTTTGTTTATATATTTTCATACAAATTTACATTATTATATGTGTATTTGTATAAATATTTTGATACAAATTTACTTTACTTCATATATTTTGTATATATATTTCAATTCAAATTTAGCTTATTTCGTGTGTATTTTGTATATATTTTCATACAAATTTAATTACTTCTGTGTATTTTTGTATATAATTTTATATAAATTTACGTTATTTTATGTATATTTTGTATATTTATATTCATACAAATACACATTCTTTTATTGGTATTTTGTTTATTTATTTTGATACAAGTTTACATTATTTTATGTGTATTTTGTATACATTTTTTTATACGTATTTACTTCATTTTATGTGTATTTTGTATATATATTATTATAGAAATCTACGTTATTTTATGTGTATTCGTATATATATTTTGAAACAAATCTACATTGTTTTATATATATTTTGCATATCTATTTCAATACAAATTTACCTTATTGTATGTGTTTTTTGTATATTTATTTATATTTTTTAATTCAAATTTACGTTATTTTAAGTGTATTTGTTTATGTATTTTCATTCAAATTTACATTATTTTATGTGTATTTTGAGTATGTATTTCAATACAAATTTACCTAATTTTATGTGTATTTTGTATATTTATTTTCATACAAATTTAAAATATTTTTGTGTATTTTTGTATATAGTTTGATACAAATTTAGGTTATTTTATGTGTATTTTGTATATCTATTTTCATACAAATACACATTCTTTTATTGATATTTTGTTTATTTATTTTGACGCGAATTTACATTATTTAATGTGTATTTTGTATATATATTTTTATACGTATTTACATCATTTCATGTGTATTTTGTTTAGTTTTAAACAAATTTATATTATTAAATGTGTATTTTGTATATATATATTTATACAAATACACATTCTTTTATTGGGATTTTGTTTATTTATTTTGATACTAATTTACATTATTTTATGTGTATTTTGTATACATTTTTATACGTATCTACTTAAGTTGATGTGTATTTTGGATATATATATTTTTATAGAAATCTACCTTATTTCATGTGTATTCGTATATATATTTTGAAACAAATTTACATTGTTTATATGTATTTTGCATATCTATTTTTGTGTATTCTGTATTTATTTCTGTTATACATAGAATAATGTAAAATCGTATCAAAATAAGTACACAGAATATCAATAAAATAATTTAAATTTGTATGAAAATAAAGATGCAAAATACATGTAAAATACATATACAAAAATACACATAGAATAATTAAATTTGTATTAAAATTAATATACAAAATGCACACATACAATAAGGTAAATTTGTATTGAAAAAAAAAAGCAAAAAAAAAAAAAAAAATTTTAAATTTGTCAAAATATCTCTACGAATACACATAAAATAACGTAGATTTCTATAGAAATATATATACAAAATACACATGAAATTATGTAAATACGTATAAAAATATATATATAAAATACATATTAAGTAATGTAAACTCGTGACAAAATAAATAAACAAAATATCATGAAAAGAATGTGTATTTGTATGAAAATAAATAATAGATAATAAATTTGTATGTAATATATATGCAAGATACATTTAAATAATGTAAATATGTATAAAAAAAATATATACAAAAAACAAATAGAATAATGTAAAATCGTATCAAAATAAATACACCGAATATTAATAAAATAATGTAAATTTGTATGAAAATAAATATGCAAAATTTCCATCATATAGCGCATTTCTTATAAAAAAATATATATACCAAAATACACATAAATATTTAAATTTGTATTGAAATAAATATACAAAATGCACATACAATAAGGTAAATTTGTATTGAAAGAGATATGCAAAAATACATATAAAACAATGTAAATTTGTTTCAAATTATATATACGAATACACATAAAATAACGTAGATTTCTATAAAAATATATTTACAAAATACACGTAAAACTAAGTAAATACGTATAAGAAAATGTAAACAAAATACACCTAAAATAATGTAAATTCGAAACAAAATAAATAAACAAAATACCAATAAAAGAATGTATATCTATTTATTTTAATACAAAATCAAATATTTTGTTTTTTCGTATAAAATGCGTTATTTTATGGGTATTTTGTATCTTAATTTTCATACAAATTTACATTATTTTCTTAATATTTTCTGTATTTATTTTGATACGATTTTACATTATTTTATTTATGTTTTGTATATATTTTTTTATACATATTTACATTATTTAATGTGTTTTTTGTATATATATTTGATACATATTTACGTTATTTTAAGTTATTTTATGTGTATTTGTTTATATATTTTGACACAAATTTAAAATATTTTATGGGTATTTTGTATATATATTTCAAAAGAAATTTACCTAGTTTTATATGTATTTTGAATATCTATTTTCATACAAACTCAAACTATTTTTATGTATTTTTTGTATATATTTCAATACAAATTTTAGTCATGTTATGTGTATTTTTTAAATCTATTTTCATTCATATATATATTATTTTATTGGTATTTTGTTGATTTATATTGATACGAATTTACATTATTTTATATGTACTTTGTATATATATTTTTATATGCATTTACATTATTTAATATTTATTTTGAATATATAATTTTATACAAATTCATGGTATTTTATGTGTATTTGTATATATATGTTCATATAAATTTACATTATTTTATGTGTATTTTGTACATATATTTCCTTACAAATTTACCTTATTTTATGTTTATTTTGTATGTGTATTTTGTACATTTATATTTATACAAATACACATTCTTTTATTGGTATTTTGTTTATTTATTTTGTTTCGAATTTACATTATTTTATGTGTATTTTGTTTACATTTTTATACGTATTTACTTATTTTTATGTATTTTGTATATTTTTATAGAAATCTACGTTATTTTATGTGTATTCGTATATATATTTTGAAACAAATTTACATTGTTTTATATGTATTTTTGCATATCTCTTTCAATACAATACAAATTTAAATATTTTATGTGTATACATGTACAAAAAATACATAAAATAATGTAGATTTATCTGAAATGAAAACAAATACATTTTATATAAAATATATATACAAAATACACATAGAATAATGTAAAATCATATTAAAATAAATACACAGAATATCAATAAAATAATGTAAATTTGTATGAAAATAAAGATGCAAAATACCCATAAAATAAAGCATATTTTTATAAAAATACATATACAAAAATACACTTAGATTAATCAAATTTGTATTAAAATTGATATACAAAATGCGCATTCAAGAAGGTAAATTTGTATTGAAAAAATATGCAAAATACACATAAAACAATGTAAATTTGTTTCAAAATATATATACGAATACACATAAAATAACACAGATTTCTATAGTAATATATATACAAAATACACTTGAAATAATGTAAATACGTATAAAAATATATATACAAAATACACATTAAATAATGTTAATTCGTGTCAAAATAAATAAACAAAATATCATGAAAAGAATGTGTATTTGTATGAAAATAGATATACAAAATACACATAAAATAACCTAACTTTGTATAAAACTATAAACAAAAATACACAAAAATAATTTAAACTTGTATGAAAATAAATATACAAAAAATATATAAAATTAGGTAAATTTGTATTGAAATACATATACAAAATACACATAAAATAATGTAAATTTGAATGAAAATATATAAACATATAGACTTAAAATAACGTAAATTTGTATCAAATATATATACAAAAAACACATTAAATAATGTATATATGTATAAAAAAATATATACAAAACACAAATAAAATAATGTAAGATCGTATCAAAATAAATACAGAAAATATTAATAAAATAATGTAAATTTGTATGAAAATTAAGATGCAAAATACCCATAAAATAACGCATTTTTTATAAAAATATATATACGAAAAAACATAAAATATTTGATTTTGTATTAAAATAAATAGATATACAAATACACATAAAATAAGCTAAATTAAATGAAAAATATATACAAAATACACATAGAATAATGTAAAATCGTATCAAAATAAATACACAGAATATCAATAAAATAATGTAATTTTGTATGAAAATAAAGATGCAAAATACCCATAAAATAAATCATATTTTTTTAAAAAAACATATACAAAAATACACATAGAATAATTAAATTTGTGTTAAAATTAATATACAAAATGCACGTACAATAAGGTAAATTTGTATTGAAAAAATATACAAAATGCACATTAAAGCGTAAATTTGTTTAAAAATCTATATACGAATACACATAAAATAACGTAGATTTCTATAGAAATATATATACAAAATACACATGAAATGATGTAAATACGTATAAAAATATATATATACAAAATACACATTAAATAATTTAAATTCTCGTCAAAATAAATAAACAAAATATCAATGAAATAATGTGTATTTGTATGAAAATAGATATACAAAATACTCATAAAATAACCAAAGTTTGTATAAAACTATATACAAAAATACACAGAAGTAATTTAAATTTGTATGAAAATAAATATACAAAATACACATAAAATTAGGTAAATTTGTATTGAAATACATATACAAAATAAATACATAAAATAATGGAAATTTGAATGAAAATATACAAACATATACACTTAAAATAAAGTAAATTTGTATCAAATATATATACAAAATACTAATTAAATAATGTAAATATGTATAAAAAAATATATACAAAACACAAATAGAATAATGTAAAATGGTATCAAAATAAATACACAGAATATTAATTAAATAATGTAAATTTGTATGAAAATAAAGATGCAAAATAGCCATAAAATAACGACTTTTTTATAAAAATATATATACCAAAATACACATAAATTTTTTAAAATTTGTATTAAAATAAATATAAAAAATGCACATACTGTAAGGTAAATTTGTATTGAAATAGATAGGCAAAATACATATAAAACAATGTAAATTTGTTTCAAAATATATATACGAATACACATAAAACGTTGATTTCTATAAAAATATATACAAAATACACATAAAATGAAGTAAATACGTATAAAAAAATGAATACAAAATACACATAAAAATCGTATCAAAATAAATAAACAAAATACCAGTAAAATAATGTGTATTTGTATAAATATAAATATACAAAATACACATAAAATATCGTAAATTTGTATAAAACTATATACAAAAATACACAGAACAAATACACATTCTTTTATTGGTATTTTGTTTATTTATTTTGTTTCGAATTTATATTATTTTATGTGTATATTGTTTGCATTTTTTTATACGTATTTACCTAATTTTATGTGTATTTTGTATATATATTTTTTATAGAAATCTACGTTATTTTATGTGTATTCGAATATATATTTTGAAACAAATTTACTATTTTTTATATGTATTTTTGCATATCTCTTTCAACAGAAGTTTACCTTATTGTATGTGCATTTTGTATATTAATTTCAATACAAATTTAAATATTATATGTGTATTTTGGTATATATATTTTTATAAGAAATGCGCTATTTGATGGGAATTTTGCATTTTATTTTCATACAAATTTACATTATTTTATTAATATTCGGTGTATTTATTTTGATACGATTTTACATTATTCTATTTGTTTTTTGTATATATTTTTTTTATACATATTTACATTATTTAATGTGTATCTTGCATATATATTACATACAAATTTATTATCTATTATTTATTTTCATACAAATACACATTCTTTTCATGATATTTTGTTTATTTATTTTGTCACGAATTTGCATTACTTAATATGTATTTTATATATATATTTTTATACGTATTTACATAATTTCATGTGTATTTTGTATATATATTTCTATAGAAATCTACGTTATTTTATGTGTATTCGTATATATATTTTGAAACAAATTTACACTGTTTTATTTGTATTTTGCGTTTTTTTTCAATACAAATTTACCTTATTGTATGTGTGCATTTTGTATATTAATTTTAATACAAATTTAATTATTCTATGTGTATTTTTGTATATGTATTTTTTTATAAAAAAATGCTTTATCTTATGGGTATTTTGCATCTTTATTTTCATACAAGTTTAAATTATTTTATTGATATTCTGTGTACCTATTTTGATACGATTTTACATTATTCTATGTATAACAAAAATAAATACAGAATACACAAAAATAGATATGCAAAATACATATAAACAATGTAAATTTGCTTCAAAATATATATACGAATACACATGAAATAAAGTAGATTTCTAAAAAAATATATATACAAAATACACATAAAATTAAGTAAATACGTATAAAAAATGTATACAAAATACACATAAAATAATGTAAATTAGTATCAAAATAAATTAACAAAATACCAATAAAAGAATGTGTATTTGTATAAATATATATATACAAAATACACATTAAATAATATAAATTTGTTTAAAACTATACAAAATACACATGAAATGATGTAAATACGTATAAAAATATATATAAAAAATACACATTATATAATGTAAATTCGCGTCAAAATAAATAAACAAAATATCAATAAGAGAATGTGTATTTGTATGAAAATAGATATACAAAATACACATAAAATAACTGAAATTTGTATCAAACTATATACAAAAATACACAAAAATATTTTAAATTTGTATGAAAATAAATATACAAAATACACATAAAATTAGGTAAATTTGTATTGAAATACATACACAAAATATACATAAAATAATGTAAATTTGAATGAAAATACATAAACAAATCCACTTAAAATAACGTAAATTTGTATAAAAAAAATATGTACAAAACACAAATAGAATAATGTAAAATCGTATCAAAATAAATACACAGAATATTAATAAAATAATGTAAATTTGTATGAAAATAAAGAAGCGAAATACAAATAAAATAACGCATTTTTTTATTTATAAAAATATGTATACCAAAATACACATCAAAAAATTAAATTTGTATTAAAATAAATATACAAAAAACACATACAATAAGGTAAATTTGTATTGAAATAGATATGCAAAATACATATAAAACAATGTAAATTTGTTTCAAAATATATACACGAATACACATAAAATAACGTAGATTTCTATAAAAATATATATACAATATTCACATAAAATGAAGTAAATACGTATAAAAAAATGTATACAAAAACACATAAAATAATGTAAACTCGTATCAAAATAAATAAACAAAATACCAATAAAAGAATGTGTATTTGTATAAATATAAATATACAAAATACACATAAAATAACGTAAATTTATATAAAACTATATACAAAAATACACAGAAGTAATTAAATTTGTATGAAAATATATACAAAATACACACAAAATAAGCTAAATTTGATTTGAAATATATATACAAAATACATGAAATAAAGTAAATTTGTATCAAAATATTTATACAAATACACATATAATAACGTACATTTGTATGAAAATATATAAACAAAATACACATTAAATAATGTAAATACGTATAAAAAAATATGTACAAAATACACATATAATCATGTAATTCGTATCAAAATAAATGAACAAAATACCAATAAAATAATATAAATTTGTATGAGTAAACGTCTATGTTGTATATTTTTTCAATACAAATTTACCTTATTATATACGCATTTTGTATATTAATTTTAATACAAATTTAATTATTCGATGTGTATTTTTGTATCTGTATTTTTATAAACATATGCTTTATTTTTTGGGTATTTTGCATCTTTATTTTCATACAAATTTACATTATTTTATTGATCTTCTGCTCATTCATTTTGATACGAATTGACATTATTCTATGTGTATTTTGTATATATTTTTCATATAAATTTACGTTATTTTATGTGTATTTGTTTATATATTTTGACACAAATTTACAATATTGTATGGGTATTTTGTATATACATTTCAAAAGAAATTTACCTAGTTTTATGTGTATTTTGTTTATCTATTTTCATACAAACTCAAATTATTTCTATGTATTTTTGTATATATTTTAATACAAATTTTAGTTATGTTATGTGAATTTTGTAAATCTATTTTCATTCAAATATATATTATTTTATTGGTGTTTTGTTGATTTATATTAATACGAATTTACATTATTTGATATGTACTTTGTATATATATTTTTATACGCTTTTACATTATTTAATATTTATTTTGAATATATATTTTTATACAAATTCATGGTATTTTATGTGTATTTGTATATATATTTTTATATAAATTTACATTATTTTATGTGTATTTTGTACATATGTTTTTTTACAAATCTACCTTATTTTATGTTTATTTTGTATGTGTATTTTGTATATTTATATTTATCCAAATACACATTCTTTTATTGGTATTTTGTTTATTTATTTTAATTCGAATTTACATTATTTTATGTGTATTTTGTATACATTTTTTTATACGTATTTACTTAATTTTATGTGTATTTTGTATATATGTTTTTATAGAAATCTACGTTTTTCTATTTGTATTCGTATATATATTTTGAAACAAATTTACATTGTTTTATATGTATTTTTGCATATCTCTTTCAATACAAATTTACCTTATTGTATGTGCATTTTGTATATTTATTTCAATGCAAATTTAAATATTTTATGTGTATTTTGGTATATATATTTTTATAAGATTACGAAAATTTGAATAAAAATATATACAAAAAAACAAAAAAATAAATTTCAATTTGTATGAAAATAGATATACAAAATACACATATAATTAGTTAAATTTGTATTTAAGTACATGTACAACATACACATAAAATAATGTAAATTTGTATGAAATGAAAACAAATTCACATAAAATTCGCGTCAAAATAAATAAGCATAATATCAATAAAAGAATGTGTATTTGTATTAAAATAGATATTCAAAATACACATAAAATAACCTAAATTTGTATCAAATTATATACAAAAATACACAAAAATATTTTAAATTTGTATGAAAATAAATATACAAAACACACATAAAATTAGGTAAATTTGTATTGAAATACATACACAAAATACACATAAAATAATGTTAATTTGAATGAAAATACATCAACAAATACACTTAAAATAACGTAAATTTGTATAAAAAAATATGTACAAAACCAAAATAGAATAATGTAAAATCGTATCAAAATAAATACACAGAATATTAATAAAATAATGTAAATTTGTATGAAAATAAAGAAGCAAAATACCCCACAAATAACGCATTTTTTTATTTATAAAAATATATATACCAAAATACACATCAAAAAATTAAATTTGTATTAAAATAAATATACAAAAAACACATACAATAAGGTAAATTTGTATTGAAATAGATATGCAAAATACATATAAAACAATGTAAATTTGTTTCAAAATATATATACGAATACACATAAAATAACGTAGATTTCTATAAAAATATATATACAAAATACACATAAAATAAAGTAAATACGTATAAAAAAATGTATACAAAAAACACATAAAATAATGTAAATTCGTATCAAAATAAATAAACAAAATACCAATAAAAGAATGTGTATTTGTATAAATATAAATATACAAAATACACATAAAATAACGTAAATTTATATAAAACTATATACAAAAATACACAGAAATAATTAAATTTGTATGAAAATATATACAAAATACACACAAAATAAGCTAAATTTGATTTGAAATATATATACAAAATACATGAAATTAAGTAAATTTGTATCAAAATATTTTTACAATTACACATATAATAACGTAAATTTGTATGAAAATATATAAACAAAATACACATTAAATAATGTAAATACGTATAAATAAATAAGTACAAAATACACATATAATGATGTAATTCGTATCAAAATAAATAAACGAAATACCAATAAAATATTATAAATTTGTATGAGTAAACGTGTATGTTGCATATTTTTTCAATACAAATTTACCTTATTATATACGCATTTTGTATATTAATTTTAATATATGTGTATTTGAATATATATTTTGATACAAATTTACATTATTTTATGTATTTTCTATATTTATTTCAATTCAAATTTAGCTTATTTTATGTGTCTTTTGTATATCTATTTTCATACAAATTTAATTATTTTTGTTTATTTTTGTATATAGTTTTATACAATTTTACGTTATTTTATGTGTATTTTGTATATTTATATTTATACAAGTAAACATTCTTTTATTGGCATTTAGTTTATTTATTTTGATACGAATTTACATTATTTTATGTGTATTTTGTATACATTTTCTTATACGTATTTACTTCATTTTATGTGTATTTTGTATATATATTTTTATAGAAATCTACGTTATTTTATGTGTATTCGTATATATATTTTGAAACAAATTTACATTGTTTACATAAAGTTGTATAAAACTATATACAAAAATACACAAAAATAATTTATATATGTATGAAAATAAATATACAAAATACACATAAAATTAGGTAAATTTGTATTGAAATACATATACAAAATACACATAAAATAATGTAAATTTGAATGAAAATATATAAACAAATACACTTAAAATAACGTAAATTTGTAAAAAATATATATGCAAGATACACATTAAATAATGTAAATGTGTATAAAAAAATATATACAAAAAAGAAATAGAATAATGAAAAATCCTATCAATATAAATACACAGAAAATATATATACGAATATACATAAAATAACGTAGATTTCTATATAAATATATATACAGAATACTCATGAAATTATGTAAATACGTATAAAAATATATATACAAAATACATATCTTGGTAAATTCGTGTCAAAATAAATAAACAAAATATCATGAAAAGAATGTGTATTTGCATGAAAATAAATAATATATAATAAATTTGTAGGAAATATATATGCAAGATACACATTAAATAATGTAAATATGTAAAAAAAAAAATATATAATAAAAACAAATAGAATAATGTGAAATCGCAACAAAATAAATATACCGAATATTAATAAAATAATGTAAATTTGTATGAAAATAAAGATGCAAAATTCCCATCAAATAGCGCATTTCTTATAAAAATATATATACTAAAATACACATAAAATATTTAAATTTGTATTGAAATAAATATACAAAATGCACATACAATAATGTAAACTTGTATTGAAAGAGATATGCAAAAATACATATAAAACAATGTAAATTTGGTTCAAAATATATATACGAAAACACATAAAATAACGTAGATTTCTATAAAAATATATATACTAAATACACATAAAATTAAGTAAATACGTATAAAAATAGATATACAAAATACACATAGAATAATGTAAAATTGTTTAAAAAAAAAAATATATATATATAAATAAAATAATGTTAATTTGTATGAAAATAAAAATGCAAAATACCCATAAAATAAAGCATATTTTTTTAAAATACATATACAAAAATACACATAGCATAATTAAATTTGTATTAAAATTAATATATAAAATGCATATACAATAAGGTATATTTGTATTGAAAAAATATGCAAAATACACATAAAACAGTGTAAATTTATTTCAAAATCTATATACGAATACTCATAAATCAACGTAGATTTCTATAGAAATATATATACAAAATACACATCAAATGATGTAAACACGTATAAAAATATATGTATAAAATACACATTAAATAATGTAAACTCGCGTCAAAATAAATAAACAAACTGTGTATTTGTATGAAAATAGATATACAATATACACATAAAATCACCTAAATTTGTATAAAACTATATACAAAAATACACAAAAATAGTTTTAATTTGTATGAAAATGAATATAGAAAATACACATAAAATTAGGTAAATTTGTATTGAAATACATTTACAAAATACACATAAAATAATGTAAATTTGAATGAAAATATATAAACAAATACACTTAAAATAACGTAAATTTGTATAAAATATATATAAAAAATACACATTAAATAATGTAAATATGTATAAAAAAATATATACAAAACACAAATAGAATAATATAAAATACACAGAATATTAATAAAATAATGTAAATTTGTATGAAAATTAAGATGCAAAATACCCATAAAATTTTTGTAAAAATATTTATACCAAGACACACATAAAATATTTGAATTTGTATTAAAATAAATATACAAAATGCACATACAATAAGGTAAATTTGTATTGAAATAGATATGCAAAATACATATAAAACCATGTAAATTTTTTTCAAAATATATATACGAATACACATAAAATAGCATAGATTTCTATGAAAATAAATATACAAAATACACATAAAATGAAGTAAATACGTATAAAAAAAGGTATACAAAATACACATAAAATAATGAAAACTCGTATCAAAATAAATAAACAAAATACTAATAAAAGAGTGTGTATTGTATAAATATAAATATACAAAATACAAATAAAATATCGTAAATTTATATAAAACTATATGAAAAAATACACAAAAGTAATTAAATTTGTGTGAAAATAGATATACAAAATACATGTGTATTTTGTATATTTATTTTCATACAAAAAATTGAAATTATTTTTGTTTATTTTTTTATATATTTTCATACAAATTTTCGTTATTTAATGTGTATTTTGTATATTTATTTTTTCTACAAATATACGTTCTTTTATCTGAATTTTGTTTATTGAATTTGAAACGAATTTACCTTATTTTGTATATCTATTCTCATACAAATTAAAATACTTCTGTGTATTTTTGTATATAGTTTTATATAAATTTACGTTATTTTATGTGTATTTTGTATATTTATATTTATACAAATACACATTCTTTTATTGGTATTTTGCATATTTATTTTGATACGAATTTACATTATTTTATGTGTATTTTGTATACATTTTTTTATACGTATTTACTTCATTTTATGTGTATTTTGTATATATTTTTATAGAAATCTACGTTATTTTATGTGTATTCGTATATATATTTTGAAACAAATTTACATTGTTTTATATGTATTTTGCATATCTATTTCAATACAAATTTACCTTATTGTATGTGTTTTTTGTAGATTTATTTTAATACAAATTTAATTTTTTGATGTGTATTTTGGTATATATATTTTTATAAATAAAAAAAATGCGTTATTTTATGGGTATTTTTATAAATATTTTGATACAAATCTACATTATTTTATGTATTTTGTATATACATTTCAATTAAAATTTAGCTTATTTTATCTGTATTTTGTATATCTATTTTCATGCGAATTTAATTACTTCTGTGTATTTTTGTATATAGTTTTATACAAATTTACGTTATTTTATGTGTATTTTGTATATTTATATTTATACAAATACACATTCTTTTATTGGTATTTTGTTTATTTATTTTGATACGATTTTACATTATATTATTTGTGTTTTTTGTATATTTTTTTATACATATTTACATTATTTAATGTGTATTTTGTATATTTAAAAAAAAAATTACGTTATTTTATGCGCATCTGTTAAAATATTTTGATACAAATTTACATTATTTTATGTATTTTGTATATATATTTCAATACAAATTTAGTTTATTTTATGTATATTTTGTATATCTATTTTCATTTGTATCAAAATAAATAAACAAAATAGCAATAAAATAATGTAAATTTGTATGAGAAAACATATACAAATACACATAAAATAACGCAAATTTCAAAAAAAATATATGTACAAAGATGCACATAAAGTAAAGTAAATTTGCAATTTTGTATTGAAATAGATATGCAAAATACATATAAAACAATGTAAATTTGTTTCAAAATATATATACGAATACACATAAAATAACGTAGATTTCTATGAAAATATATACAAAATACACATAAAATGAAGTAAATACGTATAAAAATGATTACAAAAATACATAAAAATCGTATCAAAATAAATAAACAAAATACCAGTAAAAGAATGTGTATTTGTAAAAATATAAATATACAAAATACACATAAAATATCGTAAATTTGTATAAAACTATATACAAAAATACACAGAAGTAATTAAATTTGTATGAAAATATATATACAAAATACAGCTAAAATAAGCTAAATTTGAATTGAAATGTACATACAAAATATATAAAATAATGTAAATCTGTATCAAAATATTTATACAAATACATATAATAACATAGATTTGTTTAAAAATATATAAACAAAATACACATTAAGTAATGTAAATACGTATAAAAAATATGTACAAAATACACATATAATCATGTAATTCGTATCAAAAAAATAAACAAAATAGCAATAAAATAATGTAAATTTGTATGAGAAAACATATACAAATAACGCAAATTTCTATAAAAATATATGTACATAAATGCACATAAAATAAAGTAAATTTGCAAAAAAATATATATATACAAAACACACACTAAATAATGTAAACGCGTACATAAAATAACCTAAATTTGTATAAAACTATATACAAAAATACACAAAAATAATTTAAATTTGTTTGAAAAGAAATATACAAAATACACATAAAATTAGGGAAATTTGTATTGAAATACATATACAAAATACACATCAAATAATGTAAATTTGAATGAAAATATATAAACAAATACACTTAAAATAACGTAAATTTGTATAAAATATATATGCAAGATACACATTAAATAATGTAAATGTATAAAAATATATATACAAAAAACAAATAGAATAATGTAAAATCGTATCAAAATAAATTCACAGAATATCAATAAAATAATGTAAATTTGTATGAAAATAAAGATACAAAATTCCCAAAAATTATCGCATTTTTTATAAAAATATATTTACCAAAATACACATAAAATATTTAAATTTGTATTGAAATAAATATACAAAATGCATATACAGTAAGGTAAATTTGTATTGAAAGAGATATTCAAAATACATATAAAACAATGTAAATTTGTTTCAAAATATATATACGAATACACATAAAATAAAGTAGATTTCTATAGAAATATATATACAAAATACATATGAAATTATGTAAATACGTATAAAAATATATATACAAAATACATATCAAATAATGTAAATTCGTGTCAAAATAAATAAACAAAATATCATGAAAAGAATGTGTATTTGTATGAAAATAGATAATAGATATTAAAATTTGTATAAAATATATATTCAAGATACACATTAAATAATGTAAATATGTATAAAAAAAGTATATACAAAAAACAAATAGAATAATGTAACATCGTATCAAAATAAATACACCGAATATTAATAAAATAATGTAAATTTGTATGAAAATAAAGATGCAAAATTCCCATAAAATAGCGCATTTCTTATAAAAATATATATGCCAAAATACACATAAAATATTTAAATTTGCATTGAAATAAATATACAAAATGCACATACAATAAGGTGAATTTGTATTGAAAGAGATATGCAAAAATACATATAAGACAATGTAAATTTGTTTCAAAATATATATACGAATACAAATAAAAAAACGTAGATTTCTATAAAAATATATATACAAAATACACATAAAATTAAGTAAATACGTATAAAAAAATGTATACAAAATACACATAAAATAATGTAATTTCGAATTAAAATAAATGTAAATTTGAATGAAAATATAAAAACAAATGCACTTAAAATAGCGAAAATTTGTATAAAATATATATGCAAGATACACATTAAATAATGTAAATGTGTATAAAAAAATATATACAAAAAACAAATAGAATAATGTAAAATCGTATCAAAATAAATACACAGAATATCAATAAAATAATGTAAATTTGTATGAAAATAAAGATGCAAAATTCCCAAAAATTATCGCATTTTTTATAAAAATATATAAACCAAAATACACATAAAATATTTAAATTTGTATTGAAATAAATATACAAAATGCATATACAGTAAGGTAAATTTGTATTAAAAGAGATATTCAAAAATACATATGAAACAATGTAAATTTGTTTCAAAATATATATACGAATACACATACAATAAAGAAGATTTCTATAGAAATATATATGCAAAATATATATGAAATTATGTAAATACGTATAAAAATATATATTCAAAATACATATCAAATAATGTAAATTTTTGTATATGTATTTTTATAAAAATATGCTTTATTTTATGGGTATTTAGCATCTTTATTTTTATACAAATTTACGTTATTTTATTGATATTCTGCTCATTCATTTTGATACGAGTTGACATTATTCTATGTGTATTTTGTATATATTTTTCATACAAATTTACGTTATTTTATGTGTATTTGTTTATATATTTTGACACAAATTTACAATATTTTATGGGTATTTTGTATATATATTTCAAAAGAAATTTACCTAGTTTTATGTGTATTTTGAATATCTATTTTCATACAAACTCAAATTATTTATATGTATTTTTATATATATTTCAATACAAATTTTAGTTATGTCATGTGTATTTTGTAAATCTATTTTCATTCAAATATATATTATTTTACTGGTATTTTGTTGATTTATATTGATACGAATTTACATTATTTTATATGTTCTTTTTATATATATTTTTATACGCATTTACATTATTTAATATTTATTTTGAATGTATAATTTTATAGAAATTCATGGTATTTTATGTGTATTTGTATATATATTTTCATATAAATTTACATTATTTTATGTGTATTTCGTACATATATTTCATTACAAATTTACCTTATTTTATGTTTATTTTGTATGTGTATTTTGTACATTTATATTTATACACATTTACTCATACAAAATTTATATTATTTTATTGGTATTTTGTTTATTTATTTTGATTTTTTTTTTATCTTTGTTTTCATACAAATTTAAATTATTTTATTGAAATTCTGTGTACTTATTTTGATACGATTTTACATTATCCTATGTATAACAAAAATAAATACGGAATACACAAAAATAGATATGCAAAATACATATAAACAATGTAAATTTGTTTCAAAATATATATACGAATACACATGACATAGGTATTTTGAATCTTAATTTTCATACAAATTTACATTATTTTATTAATATTTTCTGTATTTATTTTGATACGATTTTACATTATTTTATTTGTGTTTTGTATATATTTTTTTTATACATATTTACATTATTTAATGTGTTTTTTGTATATATATTTGATACAAATTTACGTTATTTTAAGTCTATATGTTTATATATTTTCATTCAAATTTACATTATTTTATGTGTATTTTGTATATGTATTTCAATACAAATTTACCTAATTTTATGTTTTTTGTATATTTATTTTCATACAAGTTTAAATTATTTTTCTTTGTTTTTGTATATAGTTTTATACAAATTTAGGTTATTTTATGTGTATTTTGTATATCTATTTTCATACAAATACACATTCTTTTCATGAAATTTTTTTTATATATTTTGACACGAATTAACATTATTTAATGTGTATTTTGTATATATATATTTTTATACGTATTTACATTATTTCAAGTGTATTTTGTATATATATTTCTATAGAAATCTACGTTA
Source organism: Eriocheir sinensis (assembly GCF_024679095.1). NCBI lineage: Eukaryota > Metazoa > Arthropoda > Malacostraca > Decapoda > Varunidae > Eriocheir > Eriocheir sinensis. Next base: position 433,117 of record NW_026110640.1, read on the forward strand.
TTTTATGTGTATTCGTATATATATATTTTGAAACAAATTTACATTGTTTTATGTGTATTTTGCATATTTTTTCAATACAAATTTACCTTATTGTATGTGCATTTTGTATATTATTTTAATACAAATTTGATTAATCTATGTGTATTTTTGTGTATGTGTTTTTATAAAAATATGCTTTATTTTATGGGTATTTTGCATCTTTATTTTCATACAAATTTACATTATTTTATTGATATTCTGTGTATTTATTTGGTATGATTTTACATTATTCTATGTGTATTTTGTATATATATTTTATATAAAATGTATTTGTTTTCATTTGATACAAATCTACATTATTTTATGTGTTTTTTGTACATGTATTTAAATACAAATTTAACTAGTTATATGTGTATTTTGTATATCTATTTTGTATGTATATTTTCATAGAAATTTACTCTATTTTATGAGTATTCGTATATATATTTAGATACAAATTTACATTATTGATGTGTATTTTGTATATCTATTTCAATACAAATTTTCTTTATTGTACGTGAATTTTGTATATTTATTTTAATACAAATTTAATTATTTTATATGTATTTTTGTAAATATATTTTTATGCAAATATGCGTTATTATATGGATATTTTGCAGCTTTATTTTCATACAAATTTACATTATTTTATTGATATTCTCTTTATTTATTTTGATACGATTTAACATTATTCTATGTGTATTTTGTATATATTTTTTATACATATTTACATTATTTAAGGTTTATTTTGTATATATATTTTATCCAAATTTACATTATTTTATGTGTATTTGTTTATATATTTTTATACAAATTTACATTATTTTATGTGTATTTTGTATATACATTTTCATAAAAAATTACGTTATTTTATTGTGTGTATTCGTATATATTTTGATACAAATTTTATACAAATTCATGTTATTTAATGTGTATTTGTATATATATTTTCATACAAATTTATATTCTTTTATGTGTATTTTTTCATATATTTCATTACAAATTTACCTTATTTTATGTTTATTTTGTATATTTATTTCATTCAGTTTTAAATTTTTTTATGTGTATATTTGTATTTGTATTTAGGTTATTTTATGTGTATTTTGTATATATATTTTCATCTAAAATTACATTATTATATTGGTATTTTCTTAATTTAATTCGATACGAATTTAGATTATTTCATAGGTATTTTGTATACATATTTCTATACTCATTTACATTATCTAATGTGTGTTTTGTATATATATTTTTATGCAAATTTATTTTATGTTCATTTTTGTACATATATTTTTATAGAAATATGCGTTATTTTATGTATATAGTTTTATATAAATTTACGTTATTTTATGTGCATTTTGTATATTTATATTTATACAAATACACATTCTTTTATTGCTATATTGTTTATTTATATTTATACGAATTTACATTATTTTATGTGTATTTTGTATACATTTTTTTTTACGTATTTACTTAATTTTATGGTTATTTTGTATATGTATTTTTATAGAAATCTACGTTATTTTATGTGTAATCGCATATATATTTTGAAACAAATTTACATTATTTGATATGTATTTTGCATATCTATTTCAATACAAATTTACCTTATTGTATGTGCATTTTGTATATTTATTTTGATACAAATTCAAATATTTTATGTGTATTTTGGTATCAATAATTTTATAAAAAATGCGTTATTTTATAGGTATTTTGCATCTTAATTTTCATATAAATTTACATTATTTTATTAATATTCTGTGTATATATTTTGATACGATTTTACATTATTCTATTTGTGTTTTGTATATATTTTTTTATACATATTTACATTATTTAATGTGTATTTTGTATATATATTTCATACAAATTTACGTTATTATATGTGTATTTGTTTATATATTTTCTTTCAAATTTACATTATTTTATGTGTATTTTGTATATGTATTTCAATAGAAATTAACCTAATTTTATGTGTATTTTGTATATTTCTATTCATACAAATTTAAATTATTTTTGTGTATTTTTGTAAATAGTTTTATACAAATTTAGGTTATTTTATGTAGCATTTACATTACTTAATGTGTGTTTTGTATATATATTTTTATCCAAAGTTAATTTATTTAACGTTCATTTTTGGACATATATTTTTATAGAAATTAGCGTTATTTTATATGTATTTGTATATGTTTTCTCATACAAATTTACATTATTTTATTGCTATTTTGTTTATTTAGTTTGATACGAATTAGATGATTATATGTGTATTTTGTACATTTTTTTATACGTATTTACATTACTTAATGTGTATTTTGTTTATATATTTTTAAACAAATTTACGTTATTATATGTATTTTTATAAATATTTTGATACAAATTTACATTATTTTATGTATTTTGTATATGCATTTCAATTCAAATTTAGCTTATTTTATCTATTTTCATACGAATTTAATTACTTCTGTGTATTTTTGTATATAGTTTTATAGAAATTTACGTTATTTTATGTGAATTTTGTATATTTATATTTATACAAATACACATTCTTTTATAGGTATTTTGTTTATTTATTTTGATACGAATTTACATTATTTTATGTGTATTTTGTATACATTTTTTTATACGTATTTACTTCATTTTACGTGTATTTTGTATATATATTTTTATACAAATCTACGTTATTTTATGTGTATTCCTATATATATTTTGAAACAAATTTACATTGTTTTATATGTATTTTGCATATCTATTTCTATACAGATTTACCTTATTGTATGTGTATTTTGTATATTTATTTTAATACAAATAAAAAAATTTATGTGGATTTTTGTATATATAGTTTAAAAAAATGCGTTATTTTATGCGTTATTTTATGCTTCTTTATTTTCATACAAATTTACATTATTTTATTAATATTCTGTGTATTTATTTTGATACGATTTTACATTCTATTACATTATTCTATTTGTGTTTTGTATATATTTTTTTATACAAATTTACGTTATTTTAAGTGTATTTGTTTATGTATTTTCATTCAAATTTACAGTATTTTATGTGTATTTTGTATATGTATTTCAATACAAATTTACCTAATTTTATGTGTATTTTGTATATTTATTTTCATACAAATTTAAATTTTTTGTGTGTATTTTTGTATATAGTTTTATACAAATTTATGTTATCTTATGTGTATTTTGTATATTTATTTTCATACGTATTTACATCCTTTCATGTGTATTTTGTATATTTATAAAAAATGCGTTATTTCATGGGTATTTTGCATCGTTATTTTCATACAAATTTACATTATTTTATTTACATTCTGTGTATTTATTTTAATACGATTTTACATTATTCTATTTGTGTTTTGTATATATATTTTTTATACATATTTGCATTATTTAATGAGTATTTTTTATATATATTTTATACAAATTTATGTTAATTCAAGTGTACTTGTTTATATATTTTCATTCAAATTTACATTATTTTATGTGTATTTTGTATATGTATTTCTTTACAAATTTACCTAATTTTATGTGTATTTTGTATATTTATTTTCATACAAATTTAACTTATTTTTGTGTATTTTTATATATAGTTTTATACAAATTTACGTTATTTTATGTGTATTTTGTATTTGTATTTTCATACAAATACACATTCTTTTATTGATATTTTAATTATTTATTTTGACACGAATTTACATTATTTAATGTGTATTTTGTATATATATTTTTATACGTATTTACAACATTTCATGTATATTTTGTATATATATTTCTATAGAAATCTACGTTATTTTATGTGTATTGGTATATATATTTTGAAACAAATCTACATTATTTTATGTGTTTTTTGTATATATATTTCATTATAAATTTGCCTTATTTTAAGTTTATTTTTATATCTATTTTCATTCAAATTCAAATCATTTTATGTGTATATATTTATTTGTATTTGCGTTATTTTATGTGTATTTTCTATATATATTTTCATTAAAAATTACATTATTTTATCGGTATTTTGTTCATTTATTTCGATACGAGTTTAGATTATTTCATGTGTATTTTCTATATATATACATATAAAGGAAATTTCTATGAAAATATATACTCAAAATACATATAAAATTATGGAAATAAGTATAAATATATATATATCAAATACACCTAAAAAAATGAAAATTCGTATCAAAATAAATAAATAAAATTCCGATAAAAGAACGTATATTTGTAGGAAAATAAATATACAAAATACACATAAAATTACGAAAATTTGAATAAAAATATATACAAAAATACTCAAAATTAATTTCAATTTGTATGAAAAAAGATATACAAAATACACATATAATTAGTTAAATTTGTATTTAAATACGTGTACAAAATTCACATAAAATAATGTAAATTTGTATGAAATGAAAACAAATTCACATAAAATAACGTACATTGGTATAAAATAGATATACAAAATATACATAGAATAATGTAAAATCGTATCAAAATAAATACACAGAATATCAATAAAATAATGTAATTTTGTTTGAAAATAAAGATGCAAAATACCCATAAAATAAAGCATATTTTTATAAAAATACATATACAAAAATACACATAGAATAGCTAAATTTGTATTAAAATTAATATAAAAAATGCACGTACAATAAGGTTAATTTGTATTGAAAAAATATGCAAAATGCACATAAAACAACGTATATTTGTTTCAAAATATATATATACGAATACACATAAATTAACGTATATTTCTATAGAAATATATATACAAAATACACATGAAATGACGTAAATACGTATAAAAATATATATACACAATACACATTAAATAATGTAAATTCGCATCAAAATAAATAAACAAAATATCAATAAAAGAATGTGTATTTGTATGAAAATAGATATACAAAATACACATAAAATATTGTAAATATGAATAAAACTCTATACAAAAATACACAAAAAATGATTTAAATTTGTATAAAATATATATACAAAATACAAATGAAATTAGGTAAATTTCTATTGAAATACATATACAAAATACACATAAAATAATGTAAATTTGAATAAAAATATATAAACAAATACACTTAAAATAACAAAAATTTGTATGAAATATATATAGAAAATACACATTAAATAATGTAAATATGTATAAAAATATATATACAAAACACACATAGAATAATGTAAAATAGTATCAAAATAAATACACAGAATATTAATAAAATAATGTAAATTTGTATGAAAATAAAGATGCAAAATACCCATAAAACAACGCATTTTTTATGAAAATATATATACCAAAATGCACATAAAATATTTAAATTTGCATTACAATAAATATACAAAATGCACATACAATAAGGTAAATTTGTATTGAAATAGATATGCAAAATACATATAAAACAATGTAAATTTGTTTCAAAATATACATACGAATACACATAAAATAACGTAGATTTCTATAAAATATATACAAAATACACATAAAATGAAGTAAATACGTATAAGAAAATAAATACAAAATACACATAAAATAATGTAAACTCATATCAAAATAAATAAACTAAATGCCAATAAAAGAATGTTTACTTGTATAAATATAAATATACAAAATACACATAAAATAACGTAAAATTGTATAAAACTATATACAAAAATAAACAAAAATAATTAAATTTGTATGAAAATAGATATACAAAAGACACATAAAATAAGCTAAATTTGAATTGAAATAAATATAGAAAATACATAAAATAATGTAAATTTGCATCAAAATATATATTCAAATACACATATAATAACGTAAATTTGTATAAAAATATATAAACAAAATACACATTAAATAATGTAAATACGTATAAAAGATATGTACGTAATGTAAAAATTTATACAATTAAAGATGCAAAATACCCATAAAATATCTTATATTTAAAAATATATATATACAAAAATACACATAAAATAATTAAATTTGTATTAAAATAAATAAACAAAATACACATACAATAAGGTAGATTTTTATTGAAAAGATATGCAAAAAACACATAAAATAATGAAAATTTTTATCAAAATATATACGAATACACACAATAAAATTACGTAAATTTTTATGAAAATATATATAAAAAATACCCATAAAATGATGTAAATACATAGAAAAATATATATACAAAATACACATCAAATAATGTAAATTCGTATCAAAATAAATAAACAAAACTTCCTCTAAAAGAATGTATATTTGTAGGAAAATATATATACAAAATACAAATAAAATAAAAAAAATTTGTATAAAAATAATACAAAAATACACAAAAATAATTTAAATTTGTTTGAAAATAGATATGAAAAATACAAATGAAATTAGGCAAATTTTTATTGAAATACATATACAAAATACACATAAAATAATGTAAATTTGTATGAAAATATATAAACAAATACACATAAGATAACGTAAATTTCCATAAAATATATGTACAAAATATACATTAAATAATGTAAATATGTCTAAAAATATATATACAAAATACAGAGAATAACGTGAAATCGTATCAAAATAAATAAACAGACAATCAATAAAATAATGTAAATTTGTATGAAAATAAAGATGCAAAATACCCATATAATAACGCATATTTGTTTAAAAATATATATAAAAAATACACATAAAATAATTAAATTTGCATCAAAATAAATATACAAAAGGCACATACAATAAAGAAAATTTGTATTGAAATAGATATGCGAAATACACATAAATAATGTAAATTTGTATCAAAATATATATACGAATACACATAAAATAGAGTAAATTTATATGAAAAAATATATTCAAAATACATATAAAATTATGTAAAGAAGTATAAAAATATATATATCAAATACACCTAAAATAATGAAAACTCGTATCAAAATAAATAAACAAAATTCCGATAAAAGAACGTGTATTTGTAGGAAAATAAATATACAAAATTCACATAAAATTACGAAAATTTGAATAAAAATATATACAAAAATACACAAAATTAATTTCAATTTGTATGAAAATAGATAAACATAATACACATATAATTAGTTAAATTTGTATTTAAATACATGTACAAAATACACATAAAATAATGTAAATTTGTATGAAATGAAAACAAATTCACATAAAATAACGATCATTTGTATGAAATTTATATACAAAATATACATAGAATAATGTAAAATCGTATCAAAATAAATACACAGAATATCAATAAAATAATGTAAATTTGTATGAAAATAAAGATGCAAGATACCCATAAAATAAAGCATTTTTTTTTGAAAATACATATACAAAAATACACATGGAATAATTAAATTTGTATTAAAATTAATATACAAAATGCACTTACAATAAGGTAAATATATATTGAAAAAATATGCAAAATGCACATAAAACAATGTATATTTGTTTCAAAATATATATACGAAAACACATAAAATAACAAAATACACATGAAATGACGTAAATACGTATAAAAATATATATACACAATACACATTAAATAATGTAAATTCGCGTCAAAATAAATAAACAAAATATAAAAAAAATATATATATATATATATATATATATATATATATATATATATATATATATATATATATATATATATATATATATATATATATATATATATATAATTTATATATATATACAATAACTACACATGAAATGACGTAAATACGTATAAAAATATATATACACAATACACATTAAATAATGTGAATTCGCGTCAAAATAAATAAACAAAATATATAAAAAAAATGTGTATTTGTATGAAAATAGATATACAAAATACACATAAAATATTTTAAATTTATATAAAACTCTTTTTATAAAAATATATATACCAAAATAATAAATTTTTAAAATTTGTACTACAATAAATATACAAAATGCACATACAATAAGGTAGATTTATATTGAAATAGATATGCAAAATAAACATAAAATAATGTAAATTTGTATCAAATCATATACGAATACATACAATAAAATAACGTAAATTTTTATGAAAATGTATATAAAAAATACACATAAAATAATGTAAATACGTAGAAAAATATATATACAAAATACACATAAAATTATGTAAATTCTTATGAAAATAAATGAACAAAATTCCACTAAAAGAATGTATATTTGTAGGAAAATATAAATACAAAATACAAATAAAATAACTAAAATTTGTATAAAAATATATAAAAAATACATAAAAATAATTTAAATTTGTTTGAAAATAGATATGCAAAATACACATAAAATTAGGCAGATCTGTATTGAAATACATATACAAATTACACATAAAATATTGTAAATTTGTATGAAAATATATAAACAAATACACATAAAATAGCGTAAATTTATATAAAATATATATACAAAATATACATTAAATAATGTAAATGTGTATAAAAATATATATACAAAATACACATAGAATAATGTAAAATCGTATCAAAATAAATAAACAGACAATCAATAAAATAATGTAAATTTGTATGAAAATAAAGATGCAAAATACCTAAATAATAACGCATATTTTTACAAAAATACACATAAAATAATTAAATTTGTATTAAAATAAATATACAAAATACACATACAATATGGTAAATTTGTATTGAAATAGATATGCAAAATAAACATAAATAATGTAAATTTGAATCAAAATATATATACGAATACCCATAAAATAGAGTAAATTTCTATGAAAATTTATATTCAAAACACAAATGAAATGATATAAATAAGTATAAAAATATACATATCAAATACACCTAAAATAATGTAAATTCGTATAAAAATAAATAAACAAAATTACGGTAAAAGATGCAAGATACACATTAAATAATGTAAATATTTATAAAAAAAATATATACAAAAAAAAAATAGAATAATGTGAAATCGTATCGAAATAAATACACCGAATATTAATAAAATAATGTAAATTTGTATGAAAACAAAGATGCAAAACTCCCATCAAATAGCGCATTTCTTATAAAAATATATATACCAAAATACACATAAAATATTTAAATTTGTATTGAAATAAATATACAAAATGCACATACAATAAGGTAAATTTGTATTGGAAGAGATATGCAAAAATACATATATAAAACAATGTATATTTGTTTCAAAATATATATACGAATACACATAAAATAACGTAGATTTCTATAAAAATATATATACAAAATACACATAAATTTAAATAAATACGTATAAAAATAGATATACAAAATACACAAAGAATAATGTAAAATTGTTTCAAAAACAAACAAACAGAATATAAATAAAATAACATAAATTTGTATGAAAATAAAAATGCAAAATACCCATAAAATAAAGCATATTTTTATAAAAATACATATACAAAAATACACATAGCATAATTAAATTTGTATAAAAATTAATATACAAAAGCCATATACAATAAGGTAAATTTGTATTGAAAAAATATGCAAAATACACATAAAACAGAGTAAATTTATTTCAAAATCTATATACGAATACTCATAAATCAACGTAGATTTCTATAGAAATATGTATACAAAATACACATCAAATGATGTAAACACGTATAAATATATATATATATATATATATATATATATATATATATATATATATATATATATATATATATATATATATATATATATATATATATATATATATATATATATATATATATATATATACATTAAATAATGTAAATTCGCGTCAAAGTAAATAAACAAAATATCAATAAAAGAATGTGTAATTGTATGAAAATAGATATACAATATACATAAAATCACCTAAATTTGTATAAAACTATATACAAAAATACACAAAAATAATTTTAATTTGTATGAAAATAAATATACAAAATACACATAAAATTAGGTAAATTTGTATTGAAATACATTTACAAAATACACATAAAATAATGTAAATTTGAATGAAAATATATAAACAAATACACTTAAAATAACGTAAATTTGTATAAAATATATATAAAAAATACACATTAAATAATGTAAATATGTATAAAAGAATATATACAAAACACAAATAGAATAATATAAAATCGTATCAAAATAAATACACAGAATATTAATAAAATAATGTAAATTTGTATGAAAATTAAGATGCAAAATACCCATAAAATAACGCATTTTTTATAAAAATATTTATACCAAGACACACATAAAATATTTGAATTTGTATTAAAATAAATATACAAAATGCAAACACAATAAGGTAAATTTGTATTGAAATAGATATGCAAAATACATATAAAACCATGTAAATTTTTTTAAAAATATATATACGAATACACATAAAATAACGGAGATTTCTATGAAAATATATATACAAAATACACATAAAATGAAGTAAATACATATAAAAAAAGGTATACAAAATACACATAAAATAATGTAAACTTGTATCAAAATAAATAAACAAAATACTAATAAAAGAATGTGTATTGTATATATATAAATTTACAAAATACAAATAAAATAACGTAAATTTATATAAAACTATATGCAAAAATACACAAAAGTAATTAAATTTGTGTGAAAATAGATATACAAAATACATGTGTATTTTGTATATTTATTTTCATAAATATTGAAATTATTTTTGTTTTGTTTTTTATATATTTTCAAACAAATTTTCGTTATTTATTGTGTATTTTGTATATTTTTTTTCTACAAATATACGTTCTTTTATCTGAATTTTGTTTATTGAATTTGTAACGAATTTACCTTATTTTGTATATCTATTTTCATACAAATTAAAATACTTCTGTGTATTTTTGTATATAGTTTTATATAAATTTACGTTATTTTATGTGGGTTTTGTATATTTATATTTATACAAATACACATTCTTTTATTGGTATTTTGTATATTTATTTTGATACGAATTTACATTATTTTATGTGTATTTTGTATACATTTTTTTATACGTATTTACTTCATTTTATGTGTATTTTGTATATTTATTTTTATAGAAATCTACGTTATTTTATGTGTATTCGTATATATATTTTGAAACAAATTTACATTGTTTTATATGTATTTTCCATATCTATTTCAATACAAATTTACCTTATTGTATGTGTTTTTTGTATATTTATTTTAATACAAATTTAATTTTTTGATGTGTATTTTGGTATATATATTTTTATAAATAAAAAATATGCGTTGTTTTATGGGTATTTTTATAAATATTTTGATACAAATCTACATTATTTTATGTATTTTGTATATACATTTCAATTCAAATTTAGCTTATTTTATCTGTATTTTGTATATCTATTTTCATACGAATTTAATTACTTCTGTGTATTTTTGTATATAGTTTTATACAAATTTACGTTATTTTATGTGTATTTTGTATATTTATATTTATACAAATACACATTCTTTTATTGGTATTTTGTTTATTTATTTTGATACGAATTTACATTATTTTACGTGTATTTTGTATACATTTTCTTATACGTATTTACTTCATTTTATGTGTATTTTGTATATATATTTTTATACAAATCTACGTTATTTTATGTGTATTCGTATATATAATTTGAAACAAATTTACATTGTTTTATATGTATTTTGCATATCTATTTCAATACAGATTTACCTTATTGTATGTGTATTTTGTATATTTATTTTAATACAAATTAATTTTTTGATGTGTATTTTGGTATATATATTTTTTTTAAAAATGCGTTATTTTATGGGTATTTTGCATCTTTATTTTCATACAAATTTACATTGTTTTATTAATATTCTGTGTATTTATTTTGATACGATTTTACATTATTTTATTTGTGTTTTGTATATATTTTTTTATACATATTTACATTATTTAATGTGTATTTTGTATATTTTAAAACAAATTTACGTTATCTTATGCGCATCTGTTAAAATATTTTGATACAAATTTACATTATTTTATGTATTTTGTATATATATTTCAATACAAATTTAGTTTATTTTATGTATATTTTGTATATCTATTTTCTTTTGTATCAAAATAAATAAACAAAATAGCAATAAAATAATGTAAATTTGTATGAGAAAACATATACAAATACACATAAAATAACTCAAATTTCTAAAAAAATATATGTACAAAAATGCACATAAAATAAAGTAATTTGCAAATTTGTATTGAAATAGATATGCAAAATACATATAAAACAATGTAAATTTGTTTCAAAATATATATACGAATACACATAAAATAACGTAGATTTCTATAAAAATATATACAAAATACACATAAAATGAAGTAAATACGTATAAAAAATTAATACAAAAAATACATAAAAATCGTATCAAAATAAATAAACAAAATACCAGTAAAAGAATGTATTTGTAAAATATAAATATACAAAATACACATAAAATATCGTAAATTTGTATAAAACTATATACAAAAATACACAGAAGTAATTAAATTTGTATGAAAATATATATACAAAATACAGCTAAAATAAGCTAAATTTGAATTGAAATGTACATACAAAATACATAAAATAATGTAAATCTGTATCAAAATATTTATACAAATGCATATAATAACGTAGATTTGTTTAAAAATATATAAACAAAATACACATTAAGTAATGTAAATACGTATAAAAAATATGTACAAAATACACATATAATCATGTAATTCGTATCAAAATAAATAAACAAAATAGCAATAAAATAATGTAAATTTGTATGAGAAAACATATACAAATAACGGAAATTTCTATAAAAATATATGTACAAAAATGCACATAAAATAAAGTAAATTTGCATAAAAATATATATACAAAACACACACTAAATAATGTAAATGCGTACATAAAATAACCTAAATTTGTATAAAACAATATACAAAAATACACAAAAAAAATTTTAATTTGTTTGAAAAGAAATATACAAAATAAACATAAAATTAGGTAAATTTGTATTGAAATGCATATACAAAATACACATCAAATAATGTAAATTTGAATGAAAATATATAAACAAATGCACTTAAAATAACGTAAATTTGTATAAAATATATATGCAAGATACACATTAAATAATGTAAATGTGTATAAAAAAATATATATACAAAAAACAAATAGAATAATGTAAAATCGTATCAAAATAAATACACAGAATATCAATAAAATGATGTAAATTTGTATGAAAATAAAGATACAAAATTCTCAAAAATTATCGCATTTTTTATAAAAATATATTTACCAAAATACACATAAAATATTTAAATTTGTATTGAAATAAATATACAAAATGCATATACAGTAAGGTAAATTTGTATTGAAAGAGATATACAAAAATACATATAAAACAATGTAAATTTGTTTCAAAATATATATACGAATACACATAAAATAAAGTAGATTTCTATAAAAATATATATACAAAATACATATGAAATTATGTAAATACGTATAAAAATATATATACAAAATACATATCAAATAATGTAAATTCGTGTCAAAATAAATAAACAAAATATCATGAAAAGAATGTGTATTTGTATGAAAATAGATAATAGATATTAAAATTTGTATAAAATATATATGCAAGATACACATTAAATAATGTAAATATGTATAAAAAAGTATATACAAAAAACAAATAGAATAATGTAACATCGTATCAAAATAAATACACCGAATATTAATAAAATAATGTAAATTTGTATGAAAATAAAGATGCAAAATTCCCATAAAATAGCGCATTTCTTATAAAAATATATATACCAAAATACACATAAAATATTTAAATTTGCATTGAAATAAATATACAAAATGCACATACAATAAGGTAAATTTGTATTGAAAGAGATATGCAAAAATACATATAAAACAATGTAAATTTGTTTCAAAATATATATACGAATACAAATAAAAAAACGTAGATTTCTATAAAAATATATATACAAAATTTGTATTGAAATAGATATGCAAAATACACATTAATAATGTAAATTTATCATAATATATATACGAATACTCTTAAAATAGAGTAAATTTCTATGAAAATATACATACAAAATAGATATACAAAATACACATATAACTAGTTAAATTTGTATTTAAATACATGTACAAAAAACACATAAAATAATGTAGATTTGTATGAAATGAAAACAAATACATTTTATATAAAATATATATATACAAAATACACATAGAATAATGTAAAATCATATCAAAATAAATACACAGAATATCAATAAAATAATGTAAATTTGTATGAAAATAAAGATGCAAAATACCCATAAAATAAAGCATATTTTTATAAAAATACATATACAAAAATACACATAGATTAATCAAATTTGTATTAAAATTAATATACAAAATGCACATACAATAAGGTAAATTTGTATTGAAAAAATATGCAAAATACACATAAAACAATGTAAATTTGTTTCAAAATATATATACGAATACAAATAAAATAACGCAGATTTCTATAGAAATATATATACAAAATACACTTGAAATAATGTAAATACGTATAAAAATATATATACAAAATACACATTAAATAATGTTAATTCGTGTCAAAATAAATAAAAAAAATATCATGAAAAGAATGTGTATTTGTATGAAAATAGATATACAATATACACATAAAATAACCTAAATTTGTATAAAACTATATTCAAAAATACACAAAAATAATTTAAACTTGTATGAAAATAAATATACAAAAAACATATAAAATTAGGTAAATTTGTATTGAAATACATATACAAAATACAAATAAAATAATGTAAATTTGAATGAAAATATATAAACATATAGACTTAAAATAACGTAAATTTGTATCAAATATATATACAAAAAACACATTAAATAATGTAAATATGTATAAAAAAATATATACAAAACACAAATAAAATAATGTAAAATCGTATCAAAATAAATACAGAAAATATTAATAAAATAATGTAAATATGTATGAAAATTAAGATGCAAAATACCCATAAAATAATGCATTTTTTATAAAAATATATATACGAAAAAAACATAAAATATTTGATTTTGAATTAAAATAAATAGATATACAAAATACTCATAAAATAAGCTAAATTTGAATTGAAATATATATACAAAATACATAAAATAATGTAAATTTGTATCAAAATACTTATACAAATACACATATAATAACGTAAATTTGTATAAAAATATATAAACAAAATACACATTAAATAATGTAAATACGTATAAAAAAATGTACAAAATACACAAATAATCATGTAATTCGTATCAAAATAAATAGACAAAATACCAATAAAATAATGTAAATTTCTATGAGAAAACATATACAAAATACTCATAAATAACGCAAATATCAATAAAAATATATATAATATAATATATTTTTAAACATATTTAAAATATTTAATGTATATTTTGTATATATATTTTATCCAAATTTACGTGATTTTATATGTATTTGTTTATATATTTTCATACAAATTTACATTATTTTATGTGAGTTTTGTATATGTATTTCAATACAAATTTGTCTAACTTTATGTGTATTTTGCATATCTATTTTCAAACAAATTTAAATTATTTTTGTGTGTTTTTGTATATATTTTTATACAAATTTTAGTTATTTTATTTGTTTTTTGTATATATATTTTTCTACGTATTTAAATTATTTTATGTGTATTTTATATATACATTTTCATAAAATTTTACGTTATTTTATTATGTGTATTCGTATATATTTTGAAACAAATTTTATACAAATTCATGTTATTTTATGTGTATTTGTATATATATTTTCATACAAATTTATATTATTTTATGTGTATTCTTACATATATTTTATTACAAATTTACCTTATTTTATGTTTATTTTGTATATTTATTTCATTTAATATAGTCAAATTTAAATTTATTGTATATGCATTTTGTATATTAATTTTAATACAAATTTAATTATTCTATGTGTATTTTTCTATATGTATTTTTATAAAAATATGCTTTATTTTATGGGTATTTTGCATCTTTATTTTCATACAAATTTACGTTATTTTATTGATATTCTGCTCATTCATTTTGATACGATTTGACATTATTCTATGTGTATTTTGTATATATTTTTCATACAAATTTACGTTATTTTATGTGTATTTGTTTATATATTTTGACACAAATTTACAATATTTTATGGGTATTTTGTATATATATTTCAAAAGAAATATATCTAGTTTTATGTGTATTTTGAATATCTATTTTCATTCAAACTCAAATTATTTTTATGTATTTTTGTATATATTTCAATACAAATTTTAGTTAGGTTATGTGTATTTTGTAAATCTATTTTCATTCAAATATATATTATTTTATTGGTATTTTGTTGATTTATATTAATACGAATTTACATTATTTTTTATGTACTTTGTATATATATTTTTATACGCATTTACATTATTTAATATTTATTTTGAGTATATAATCTTATATAAATTCATGGTATTTTATGTGTATTTTTATATATATTTTCATATAAATTTACATTATTTTATGTGTATTTTGTACATATATTTCATTACAAATTTACCTTATTTTATGTTTATTTTGTATCTGTATTTTGTACATTTATATTTATACAAATACACTTTCTTTTATTGGTATTTTGTTTATTTATTTTGTTTCGAATTTACATTATTTTATGTGTATTTTTTTAAAAGTATTTACTTAATTTTATGTGTATTTTGTATATATATTTTTATAGAAATCTACGTTATTTTATGTGTATTCGTACATATATTTTAAAACAAATTTACATTGTTTTATATGTACAATAAGGTAAATTTGTATTTAAGTAGATATGCAAAATACATATAAAGCAATGTAAATTTGTTTCAAGATATGTATACGAATACACATAAAATAATGTAGATTTCTATAAAAATATATATACAAAATACACATAAAATGAAGTAAATACGTATAAAAAAATGTATACAAAATACACATAAAATAATGTAAATTCGTATCAAAATAAATAAACAAAATACCAATAAAAGAATGTGTATTTGTATAAATATAAATATACAAAATACACATAAAATAACGTAAATTTATATAAAACTATATACAAAAATACACAGAAGTAATTAAATTTGTATGAAAATATATACAAAACACACACAAAATAAGCTAACTTTGAATTGAAATATATATACAAAATACATGAAACAAATACACATATAATAACGTAAATTTGTATGAAAATATATAAACAAAATACACATTAAATAATGTAAATACGTATAAAAAATGTGTACAAAATACACATATAATCATGTAATTCGTATCAAAATAAATAAACAAAATACCAATAAAATAATATAAATTTGTATGAGTAAACGTGTATCAATATAAATGTACAAAATACACATACAAAATAAACATAAAATAAGGTAGATTTGTAATGAAATATATGTACAAAATACACATAAAATAATGTAAATTTATATGAAAATATATATACAAATACACATAAAATACCATGAATTTGTATAAAATTATATATTCAAAATAAATATTAAATAATGTAAATGCGTATAAAAATATATATAAAAAGTACATATAAAATAATGTAAATTCGTATCAATATAAATCAACAAAATACCAATAAAATAATATATATTTGAATGAAAATAGATTTACAAAATACACATAACATAGCTAAAATTTGTATTCAAATATATACAAAAATACATAAAAATAATTTGAGTTTGTATGAAAATAGATATTCAAAATACACTTAAAACTAGGTAAATTTCTTTTGAAAAATATATACAAAATACCCATAAAATATTGTAAATTTGTGTCAAAATATATAAACAAATAAACATAAAATAACGTAAATTTGTATGAAAAATATTTACAAAATACACATAGAATAATGTCAAATCGTATCAAAATGAATGAGCAAAATATCAATAAAATAACGTAAATTTGTATGAAAATAAAGATGCAAAATACCCATAAAATAAAGCATATTTTTATAAAAATACATATACAAAAATACACATAGAATAATTAAATTTGTATTAAAATTAATATACAACATGCATATACAATAAGGTAAATTTGTATTGAAAAAATATGCAAAATACACATAAAAGTGTAAATTTGTTTAAAAATCTATATACGAATACACATAATATAACGTAGATTTCTATAGAAATATATATACAAAATACACATGAAATTATGTAAATACGTATAAAAATATATATACAAAATACACATTAAATAATTTAAATTCTCGTCAAAATAAATAAACAAAATATCAATAAAAGAATGTGTATTTGTATGAAAATAGATATACAAAATACTCATAAAATAACCTAAGTTTGTATAAAACTATATAGAAAAATACACAAAAATAATTTAAATTTGTATGAAAATAAATATACAAAATACACATAAAATTAGGTAAATTTGTATTGAAATACATATACAAAATACACATAAAATAATGGAAGTTTGAATGAAAATATATAAAAATATACTCTTAAAATAACGTAAATTTGTATCAAATATATATATAAAATACTAATTAAATAATGTAAATATGTATAAAAAAATATATTCAAAACACAAATAGAATAATGTAAAATCGTATCAAAATAAATACACAGAATATTAATAAAATAATGTAAATTTGTGTGAAAATAAAGATGCAAAATAGCCATAAAATAACGCATTTTTTTATAAAAATATATATACCAAAATACACATAAAATATTAAAATTTGTATTAAAATAAATATAAAAAATGCACATACTGTAAGGTAAATTTGTATTGAAATAGATATGCAAAATACATATAAAACAATGTAAATTTGTTTCAAAATATATATACGAATTCACATAAAATAACGTTGATTTCTATAAAAATATATACAAAATACAAATAAAATGAAGTAAATACGTATAAAAAATTGAATACAAAATACACATAAAAATCGTATCAAAATAAAAAAACAAAATACTAGTAAAAGAAAGTGTATTTGTATAAATATAAATATACAAAATACACATAAAATATCGTAAATTTGTATAAAACTATATACAAAAATACACAGAGGTTATTAAATTTGTATGAAAATCTATATACAAAATACAGCTAAAATAAGCTAAATTTGAATTGAAATGTACATACAAAATACATAAAATAATGTAAATATGTATCAAAATATTTATACAAATACATATAATAACGTAGATTTGTTTAAAAATATATAAACAAAATACACATTAAGTAATGAAAATACGTATAAAAAATATGTACAAAATACACATATAATCATGTAATTCGTATCAAAATAAATAAACAAAATAGCAATAAAATAATGTAAATTTGTATGAGAAAACATATACAAATAACGCAAATTTCTATAAAAATATATGTACAAAAATGCACATAAAATAAAGTAAATTAGCATAAAAATATATATACAAAACACTCACTAAATAATGTAAATGCGTACATAAAATGCCCTAAATTTGTATAAAACTATATACAAAAATACACAAAAATAATTTAAATTTGTTTGAAAAGAAATATACAAAATACACATAAAATTAAGTAAATTTGTATGGAAATACATATACAAAATACACATCAATTAATGTAAATTTGAATGAAAATATATAAACAAATACACTTAAAATAACGTAAATTTGTATAAAATATATATGCAAGATACATATTAAATAATGTAAATGTGTATAAAAAAATATAAACAAAAAACAAATAGAATAATGTAAAATCGTATCAAAATAAATACACAGAATATCAATAAAATAATGTAAATTTGTATGTAAATAAAGATGCAAAATTCCCAAAAATTATCGCATTTTTTATAAAAATATATATACCAAAACACACATAAAATATTTAAATTTGTATTGAATTAAATATACAAAATGCATATACAGTAAGGTAAATTTGTATTGAAAGAGATATCCAAAAATACATATAAAACAATGTAAATTTGTTTCAAAATATATATACGAATACACATAAAATAAAGTAGATTTCTATAGAAATATATATACAAAATACATATGAAATTATGTAAATACGTATAAAAATATATATACAAAATACATATCAAATAATGTAAATTCGTGTCAAAATAAATAAACAAAATATCATGAAAAGAATATGTATTTGTATGAAAATAGATAATAGATAATAAATTTGTATAAAATATATATGCAAGATACACATTAAATAATGTAAATATGTATAAAAAAGTATATACAAAAAACAAATAGAATAATGTAAAATCGTATCAAAATAAATACACCGAATATTAATAAAATAATGTAAATTTGTATGAAAATAAAGATGCAAAATTCCCATAAAATAGCGCATTTCTTATAAAAATATATACCAAAATACACATCATATATTTAAATTTGTATTGAAATAAATATACAAAATGCACATACAATAAGGTAAATTTGTATTGAAAGAGATATGCAAAAATACATATAAAACAATGTAAATTTGTTTCAAAATATATATACGAATACAAATGAAAAAACGTAGATTTCTATAAAATATATATACAAAATACACATAAAATTAAGTAAATACGTATAAAAAAATGTATACAAAATACACATAAAATAATGTAAATTCGAATTAAAATAAATAAACAAAATACCAATAAATGAATGTGTATTTGGATAAATATAAATATACTAAATACATTTGTTTCAAAATATATATACGAATACACATAAAATAACGTAGATTTCTATAAAAATACATATACAAAATACACATTAAATTAAGTAAATACGTATAAAAAAATGTATACAAAATACACATAAAATAATGTAAATTCGTATAAATGTAAATAAACAATATACCAATAAAAGAATGTGTATTTGTATAAATATAAATATACAAAATGCACATAAAATAACGTAGATTTATATAAAACTATATACATAAAATAACGCAAATTTCTATAAAAATATATGTACAAAAATGAACATTAAATAAATTTGCATAAAAATATATATACAAAACACACATTAGATAATGTAAATGAGTATAAAAAAATGTATACAAAATACCTATGAAATAATCTAAATTCGTATCGAATTAAATTAAGAAATACCAATAAAATAATGTGATTTTGGATGAAAATATATATACAAAATACACATAAAATAACCTAAATACAAATACAAATATACAAAAAATAATTTAAACTTCAATGAAATAAGTATACAAAATAAACATAAAATAAGGTAAATTTGTAATGAAATACATGAAAAAATACACATAAAATAATATAAATTTATATGAAAATATATATACAAATACACATTAAATAACATGAATTTGTATAAAATTTGTATCAAAATATATACTTATACACATAATAAAATAACGTAATTTTTTATGAAAATGTATATACAAAATACACATAAAATAATTTAAATACGTAGAAAAATATATATACAAAAAACACATAAAATAATGTAAATATGTATGAAATTATATAAACAAATACACATAAAATAATGTAAATTTGGATAAAACATATATCATAAAATAATGTAAATTCGTATCAAAATAAATAAACAAAATACCAATAAAAGAATGTGTATTTGTATGAATATAAATATACAAAATACACATAAAATAACGTAAATTTATATAAAACTATATACAAAAATACACAGAAGTAATTAAATTTGTATGAAAATATATACAAAATACACACGAAATAAGCTAAATTTGAATTGAAATATATATACAAAATACATGAAATAAAGTAAATTTGTATCAAAATATTTATAAAAATACACATATAATAACGTAAATATGTAAGAAAATATATAAATAAAAAATACATTAAATAATGTAAATACGTATAAAGAAATATGTACAAAATACACATATAATCATGTAATTCGTATCAAAATAAATAAACAAAATACCAATAAAATAATATAAATTTGTATGAGTAAACGTGTATGTTGCATATATTTTCAATACAAATTTACCTTATTATATACGCATTTTGTATATTAATTTTAATATATGTTTATTTGAATATATATTTTGATACAAATTTACATTATTTTATGTATTTTCTATATTTATTTCAATTCAAATTTAGCTTATTTTATGTGTCTTTTGTATATCTATTTTCATACAAATTTAATTATTTTTGTTTTTTTTGTATATAGTTTTATACAATTTTACGTTATTTTATGTGTATTTTGTATATTTATATTTATGCAAGTAAACATTCTTTTATTGGCATTTAGTTTATTTATTTTGATACGAATTTACATTATTTTATGTGTATTTTGTATACTTTTTCTTATACGTATTTACTTCATTTTATGTGTATTTTGTATATATATTTTTATAGAAATCTACGTTATTTTATGTGTATTCGTATATATATTTTGAAACAAATTTACATTGTTTTATGTGTATTTTGCATATCTATTTCAATACAAATTTACCTTATTGTATGTGCATTTTGTATATTTATTGTAATACAAATTTAAATATTTTATGTGTATTTTGGTATATATATTTTCATACAAATTTACATTATTTTATTAATATTCTGTGTATTTATTTTGATACTATTTTACATTACTCTATTTGTATTTTGTATATATTTTTTTATACATATTTACATTATTTAATGTGTATTTTCTATATATATTTCATACAAATTTACGTTATTTTAAGAGTTTTTGTTTATATATTTTCATTCAAATTTACATTATTTTATGTGTATTTTGTATATGTATTTCAATAGAAATTTACCTAGTTTTATGTGTATTTTGAATATATATTTTTATACAAATTTAAATTATTTTTGTGTATTTTTTTAATAGAGTTTTTTACAAATTTACAATATTTAATGTGTATTTTGTATATCTATTTTCATATAAATACACATTCTTTTATTGATATTTTGTTTATTTATTTTGACGCGAATTTACATTATTTAATGTGTATTGTGTATATATATTTTTATACGTATTTACGTCATTTCATGTGTATTTTGTATATATTTCTATAGAAATATATGTTATTTTATGTGTATTCGTATATATATTTTGAAACAAATATACATTGTTTTATGTGCATTTGTATATTTTTTCAATACAAATTTCCCTTATTGTACGTGCATTTTGTATATTAATTTTAATACAAATTTAATTATTCTATGTGTATTCTTGTATATGTATTTAAAAAAAATATGCTTTATTTTATGGGTATTTTGCATCTTTATTTTCATACAAAATTACATTATTTTATTGATATTCTGTGTATTTATTTTGATACGATTTTACATTATTGTATGTATTTTGTATATCTATTTTATACAAATGTACGTTATTTTATGTGAATTTGTTTTCATTTCATACAAATTTACATTATTTTATGTGTATTTTGTACATATATTTAAATACAAATTTAACTAATTATAAGTGTATTTTGTATATCTATTTTCATACAAATTGAAATTTATTTTTTTTTGTTTTTTTGTATATACTTTTATTCAAATTTTCGTAATTTTATGTGTATTTTTTATATCGGAATTTTGTTTATTTTGATACGAATTTTCATTTTTTAGGAGTATTTGATATATATATTTTTATACTTATTTACATAATTTTATGTTTTTTGAATATATATTTTCATAGAAATTTACACTATATGTATATACAAAAAAACACAAAAATAATTTAAATTTGAATGAAAATAAATATACAAAATACACATAAAATTAGGTAAATTTGTATTGAAATACATATACAAAATACACTTAAAATAATGTAAATTTGAATGAAATTACATAAACAAATACACTTAAAATGACGTTAATTTGTATAAAATATACATAAAAAATACACATTAAATAATAAAAATATGTATAAAAAAATATATAGAAAACACAAATAGTATAATATAAAATCGTATCAAAATATATACACAGAATATTAGTAAAATAATGTACATTTGTATGAAAACTAAGATGCAAAATACCTATAAAATAACGCATTTTTTATAAAATTATATATACCAAAATACACATAAAATATTTGAATTTGTATTAAAATAAATATACAAAATGCACATACAATAGGGTAAATTTGTATTGAAATAGATATGCAAAAAACATATAAAACATTGTAAATTTGTTTCAAAATATATATATATATGAATACACATAAAATAACGTAGATTTCTATAAATATATATATACAAAATACAAATAAAATTAAGTAAATACGAATCAAAAATGTATACAAAATACACATAAAATAATGTAAATTCGTATAAATATAAATAAACAAAATACCAATAAGAGAATGTGTATTTGTATAAATATAAATATACAAAATGCACATAAAATAACGTAAATTTGTATAAAACTATATACAAAAATACACAGAAGTAATTAAATTTTATGAAAATAGATATACAAAATACACACAAAATAAGCTAAATTTGAATTGAAATATATATACAAAATACATAAAATAAAGTAAATTCGTTTCAAAATATTTTTAACAAATACACATATAATAACATAAATTTGTAAAAAAAATATATAAACAAAATACACATTAAGTAATGTAAATACGTATAAAAAAATATTTACAAAATACACCAATAATCAAGTCATTCGTATAAAAAAAATAAACAAAAAACTAATTAAATAATGTAAATTTGTATGAGAAAACATATACAAAATACACATAAAATAACGTTTTAAGTTTCTATAAAAATTTATGTACAAAAATGCACATAAAATTAGTTTGCATAAAAAAATATATACAAAACACACATTAGATAATGTAAATGAGTATAAACATATGTATACAAAATACCTATGAAATAATCTAAATTCGTATCGAGTTAAATTAAGAAAATAACAATAAAATAATGTAATTTTGGATGAAAATATATATAGAAAACACACATAAAATAACCTAAATACAAATACAAATATACACATTAAATAATATAAAATTGAATGAAATAAATATACAAAATAAACATAAAATAAGGTAAATTTGTAATAAAATATATGTAAGAATACACATAAAATAATATAAATTTGTATGAAAATATATATACAAATACACATAAAATAACATGAATTTGTATAAAATGTTTCAAAATATATACGAATACACAGAATAAAATAACGTAAATTTTTATGAAAATGTATATATAAAATACACATAAAATAGTTTAAATAGAAGAAAATATATATAAAATACACATAAAATAATGTAAATTGCAAAACTTAAATACACAAAATTCCAATAAAAGAATGTATATATGTAGGAAAATATATATAAAAAAACAAATAAAATAACTAAAATTTGTATAAAAATATATACAAATATACACAAAAATAATTTAAATTTGTTTGAAAATAGATATGCAAAATACACATAAAGTTAGGCAAATTTGTATTGAAATACATATACAAAACTCACATAAAATAGTGTAAATTTGTATGAAAATATATAAACAAATACATATAAAATCACGTAAATTTGGATAAAATATATATATACAAAATATACATTAAATATTTTAAATACGTATAAAAATATATTATATTATATATATTTTTATTGATATTTGCGTTATTTATGTGTATTTTGTATATGTTTTCTCATAGAAATTTACATTATTTTATTGGTATTTTGTCTATTTATTTTGATACGAATTACATGATTATTTATGTATTTTTTACATTTTTTTATACGAATTTATATTATTTAATGTGTATTTTGTTTATATATTTTTATACAAATTTACGTTGTTATATGTTTATTTGTATAGGTATTTTGATACATATTTACATTATTTTATGTATTTTGTATATATATTTCAATTCAAATTTAGCTTGTTTTATGTGTATTTTGTATATCTATTTATTTTAATACAAAATCTAATATTTTATGTTTTTTCGTATTTATATTTTTATAAAAAATGCGTTATTTTATGGGTATTTTGCATCTTAATTTTCATACATATTTACATTATTTTATTAATATTTTCTGTATTTATTTTGATACGATTTTACATTATTTTATTTGTGTTTTTTATATATTTTTTTATACATATTTACATTATTTAATGTTTTTTTTGTATATATATACATTAAATATTTTAAATACGTATAAAAATATATTATATTATATATATTTTTATTGATATTTGCGTTATTTATGTGTATTTTGTATATGTTTTCTCATAGAAATTTACATTATTTTATTGGTATTTTGTCTATTTATTTTGATACGAATTACATGATTATTTATGTATTTTTTACATTTTTTTATACGAATTTATATTATTTAATGTGTATTTTGTTTATATATTTTTATACAAATTTACGTTGTTATATGTTTATTTGTATAGGTATTTTGATACATATTTACATTATTTTATGTATTTTGTATATATATACAAAAAAAACATTAAATAATGTAAATATGTATAAAAAAAATATATAAAAAACACAAATAAAATAATGTAAAATCGTATCAAAATAAATACAGAAAATATTAATAAAATAATGTAAATATGTATGAAAATTAAGATGCAAAATACCCATAAAATAACGCATTTTTTATAAAAATATAAATACGAAAAAACATAAAATATTAGATTTTGTATTAAAATAAATAGATATACAAAATACACATAAAACATATATACAAATACATAGGTATTTTGTATACATATTTTTATACTCATTTACATTATCTAAAGTGAGTTTTGTATATATATTTTTATGCAAATTTATTTTATGTTCATTTTTATACATATATTTTTATAGAAATTTGCGTTATTTTATGTATATAGTTTTATATAAATTTACGTTATTTTATGTGCATTTTGTATATTTATATTTATACAAATACACATTCTTTTATTGGTATATTGATTATTTACATTTATACGAATTTACATTATTTTATGTGTATTTTGTATACATTTTTTTATACGTATTTACTTAATATTATGTGTATTTTGTATATGTATTTTTATAGAAATCTACGTTATTTGATGTGTATTCGTATATATATTTTGAAACAAATTTACATTATTTTATATGTATTTTGCATATCTATTTCAATACAAATTTACCTTATTGTATGTGCATTTTGTATATTTATTTAAATACAAATTCAAATATTTTATGTGTATTTTGGTATCAATATTTTTATAAAAAATGCGTTATTTTATAGGTATTTTGCATCTTAATTTTCATACAAATTTACATTATTTTATTAATATTCTCTGTATATATTTTGATACGATTTAAATTATTCTATTTGTGTTTTGTATATATTTTTTTTACATATTTACATTATTTAATGTGTATTTTGATTATATATTTCATACAAATTTACGTTATTATATGTGTATTTGTTTATATATTTTCTTTCAAATTTACTTTATTTTATATGTATTTTGTATATGTATTTCAATACAAATTAACCTAATTTTATGTGTATTTTGTATATTTCTTTTCATACAAATTTAAATTATTTTTGTGTATTTTTGTATATAGTTTTATACAAATTTAGGTTATTTTATGTACGCATTTACATTATTTAATGTGTTTTGTATATATATTTTATCCAAAGTTACTTTATTTTACGTTCATTTTGGACATATATTTTATGGAAATTAGCGTTATTTTATATGTATTTGTATATGTTTTCATACAAATTTACATTATTTTATTGATATTTTGTTTATTTAGTTTGATACGAATTACATGATTATATGTGTATTTTGTACATATTTTATACGTATTTACATTATTTCATGTATTTTGTTTATATATTTTAAACAAATTTACGTTATTATATGTATTTTATAAATATTTTGATAAAATTTACATTATTTTATGTATTTTCAATATACATTTCAATTCAAATTTAGCTTATTTTATCTGTATTTTGTATATCTATTTTCATAGGAATTTAATAACTTCTGTGTATTTTTTGTATATAGTTTTATACAAATTTACGTTATATTATGTGTATTTTGTATATTTATATTTATACAAATTTACATTCTTTTATGTGTATTTTGTTTATTTATTTTGATACGAGTTTACGTTATTTTATGTATTTTCCTTTATATATTTTGAAACAAATTTACATTGTTTTATATGTATTTTCCGTATTTATTTCAATACAAATTTACCTTATTGTATGTACATTTTGTATATTTATTTTAATACAAATTTACATTGTTTTATTAATATTCAGTGTATCTGTTTTGATACGATTTTACATTATTCTATTTGTGTTTTGTATATATTTTTTTTATACATATTTACATTATTTAATGTGTATTTTGTATATTTTAAAACAAATTTACGTTATTTTATGCGCATCTGTTAAAATATTTTGATACAAATTTACATTATTTTATGTATTTTGTATATATATTTTAATACAAATTTAGTTTATTTTATGTATATTTTGTATATCTATTTTCATTCGTATCAAAATAAATAAACAAAATATCAATAAAATAATGTAAATTTGTATGAGAAAACATATACAAATACATATAAAATAACGCAAATTTCAAAAAAAAAAATGTACAAAAATGCACATAAAATAAAGTAAATTTGCATAAAAATATATATACAAAACACACATTAAATAATGTAAATGCGTACATAAAATAACCTAAATTTATATAAAACTAGATACAAAAATACACAAAATTTTTTAAAATTTGTATGAAAAGAAATATACAAAATACACATAAAATTAGGTAAATTTGTATTGAAATACATATTCAAAATACACATAAAAT
This sequence comes from Eriocheir sinensis, assembly GCF_024679095.1. NCBI lineage: Eukaryota > Metazoa > Arthropoda > Malacostraca > Decapoda > Varunidae > Eriocheir > Eriocheir sinensis. The sequence goes on from NW_026110640.1 coordinate 462,137, forward strand.
AATGTAAATTTGAATGAAAATATATAAACAAATACATTTAAAATAACGTAAATTTGTATAAAATATATATGCAGAATACACATTAAATAATGTAAATGTGAATAAAAAAATATATACAAAAAAGAAATAGAATAATGTAAAATCCTATCAATATAAATACACAGAATATCAATAAAATAATGTAAATTTGTATGAAAAGAAAGATGCAAAATTCCCATAAAATAGCGCATTTTTTATAAAAATATATATACCAAAATACACATAAAATATTTAAATTTGTATTGAAATAAATATACAAAATGCATATACAGTAAGGTAAATATGTATTGAAAGAGATATTCAAAAATACATATAAAACAAAGTTAATTTGTTTCAAAATATATATACGAATATACATAAAATAACGTAGATTTCTATATAAATATATATACAAAATACACATGAAATTATGTAAATACGTATAAAAATATATATACAAAATACATATCTTGGTAAATTCGTGTCAAAATAAATAAACAAAATAGCATGAAAAGAATGTGTATTTGCATGAAAATAAATAATAGAAAATAAATTTGTAGGAAATATATATGCAAGATACACATTAAATAATGTAAATATGTAAAAAAATATATATATACAAAAAACAAATAGAATAATGTGAAACCGTAACAAAATAAATATACCGAATATTAATAAAATAATGTAAATTTGTATGAAAATAAAGATGCAAAATTCCCATCAAATAGCGCACTTCTTATAAAAATATATATACTAAAATACACATAAAATATTTAAATTTCTATTGAAATAAATATACAAAATGCACATACAATAATGTAAATTTGTATTGAAAGAGATATGCAAAAATACATATAAAACAATGTAAATTTGTTTCAAAATATATATCCGAAAACACATAAAATAACGTAGATTTCTATAAAAATATATATACAAAATACACATAAAATTAAGTAAATACGTATAAAAATAGATATACAAAATACACATAGAATAATGTAAAATTGTTTAAAAAAAATAAACAGAATATAAATAAAATAATGTAAATTTGTATGAAAATAAAAATGCAAAATACCCATAAAATAAAGAATATTTTTATAAAAATACATATACAAAAATACACATAGCATAATTAAATTTGTATTAAAATTAATATACAAAATGCATATACAATAAGGTAAATTTGTATTGAAAAAATATGCAAAATACACATAAAACAGTGTAAATTTATTTCAAAATCTATATACGAATACTCATAAATCAACGTAGATTTCTATAGAAATATATATACATAATACACATCAAATGATGTAAACACGTATAAAAATATATATATAAAATAAACATTAAATAATGTAAATTCGCTTCAAAATAAATAAACAAAATATCAATAAAAGAATGTGTATTTGTATGAAAATAGATATACAATATACACGTTATTTTATGTGTATTCGTATATATATTTTGAAACAAATTTACATTATTTTATATGTATTTTGCATATCTATTTCAATACAAATTTACCTTATTGTATGTGCATTTTGTATATTTATTTTAATACAAATTCAAATATTTTATGTGTATTTTGGTATCAATATTTTTATAAAAAATGCGTTATTGTATAGGTATTTTGCATCTTAATTTTCATACAAATTTACATTATTTTATTAATATTCTGTGTATATATTTTGATACGATTTTACATTATTCTATTTGTGTTTTGCATATATTTTTTTTATACATATTTACATTATTTAATGTGTATTTTGATTATATATTTCATACAAATTTACGTTATTATATGTGTATTTGTTTATATATTTTCTTTCAAATTTACAATATTTTATATGTATTTTGTAGATGTATTTCAATACAAATTAACCTAATTTTATGTGTATTTTGTATATTTCTTTACATACAAATTTAAATTATTTTTTTGAATTTTTGTATATAGTTTTATACAAATTTAGGTTATTTTATGTACGCATTTACATTATTTAATGAGTGTTTTGTATATATATTTTTATCGAAAGTTACTTTATTTTACGTTCATTTTTGGACATATATTTTGATGGAAATTAGCGTTATTTTATATGTATTTGTATATGTTTTCTCATACAAATTTACATTATTTTATTGATATTTTGTTTATTTAGTTTGATACGAATTACATGATTATATGTGTATTTTGTACATATTTTTTATACGTATTTACATTACTTAATGTGTATTTTGTTTATATATTTTTAAACAAATTTACGTTATTATATGTATTTTTAAAAATATTTTGATAGAAATTTACATTATTTTATGTATTTTCTATATACATTTCAATTCAAATTTAGCTTATTTTATCTGTATTTTGTATATCTATTTTCATACGAATTTAATAACTTCTGTGTATTTTTGTATATAGTTTTATACAAATTTACGTTATTTTATGTGTATTTTGTATATTTATATTTATACAAATACACATTCTTTTATTGGTATTTTGTTTATTTATTTTGATACGAATTTACATTATTTTATGTGTATTTTGTATACATTTTCTTATACGTTTTTACTTCATTTTACGTGTATTTTGTATATCTATTTTCATTCGTATCAAAATAAATAAACAAAATAGCAATAAAATAATGTAAATTTGTATGAGAAAACATATACAAATACACATAAAATAACGCAAATTTCTAAAAAAATATATGTACAAAAATGCACATAAAATAAAGTAAATTTGCATAAAAATATATATACAAAACACACATTAAATCATGTAAATGCGTACATAAAATAACCTAGATTTATATAAAACTAGATACAAAAATACAGAAAAATTTTTAAAATTTGTATGAAAAGAAATATACAAAATACACATAAAATTAGGTAAATTTGTATTGAAATACATATTCAAAATACACATAAAATAATGTAAATTTGAATGAAAATATATAAACAAATACACTTAAAATAACGTAAATTTGTAAAAAATATATATGCAAGATACACATTAAATAATGTAAATGTGTATAAAAAAATGTATACAAAAAAGAAATAGAATAATGTAAAATCCTATCAATATAAATACACAGAATATCAATAAAATAATGTAAATTTGTATGAAAAGAAAGATGCAAAATTCCCATAAAATAGCGCATTTTTTATAAAAATATATATACCAAAATACACAAAATATTTAAATTTGTATTGAAATAAATATACAAAATCCATATACAGTAAGGTAAATATGTATTGAAAGAGATATTCAAAAATACATATAAAACAAAGTTAATTTGTTTCAAAATATATATACGAATATACATAAAATAACGTAGATTTCTATATAAATATATATACAAAATACACATGAAATTATGTAAATACGTATAAAAATATATATACAAAATACATATCTTGGTAAATTCGTGTCAAAATAAATAAACAAAATATCATGAAAAGAATGTGTATTTGCATGAAAATAAATAATATATAATAAATTTGTAGGAAATATATATGCAAGATACACATTAAATAATGTAAATATGTAAAAAAATATATATAATAAAAACAAATAGAATAATGTGAAATCGCAACAAAATAAATATACCGAATATTAATAAAATAATGTAAATTTGTATGAAAATAAAGATCAAAAATTCCCATCAAATAGCGCATTTCTTATAAAAATATATATACTAAAATACACATAAAATATTTAAATTTGTATTGAAATAAATATACAAAATGCACATACAATAATGTGAACTTGTATTGAAAGAGATATGCAAAAATACATATAAAACAATGTAAATTTGTTTCAAAATATATATACGAAAACACAGAAAATAACGTAGATTTCTATAAAAATATATATACAAAATACACATAAAATTAAGTAAATACGTATAAAAATAGATATACAAAATACACATAGAATAATGTAAAATTGTTTAAAAAAAAAACAGAATATAAATAAAATAATGTTAATTTGTATGAAAATAAAAATGCAAAATACCCATAAAATAAAGCATATTTTTATAAAAATACATATACAAAAATACACATAGCATAATTAAATTTGTATTAAAATTAATATATAAAATGCATATACAATAAGGTAAATTTGTATTGAAAAAATATGCAAAATACACATAAAACAGAGTAAATTTATTTCAAAATCTATATACGAATATTCATAAATCAACGTAGATTTCTATAGAAATATATATACAAAATACACATCAAATGATGTAAACACGTATAAAAATATATATATAAAATACACATTAAATAATGTAAATTCGCGTCAAAATAAATAAACAAAATATCAATAAAAGAATGTGTATTTGTATGAAAATAGATATACAATATACACATAAAATCACCTAAATTTGTATAAAACTATATACAAAAATACACAAAAATAATTTTAATTTGTATGAAAATAAATATACAAAATACACATAAAATTAGGTAAATTTGTATTGAAATACATTTACAAAATACACATAAAATAATGTAAATTTGAATGAAAATATATAAACAAATACACTTAAAATAACGTAAATTTGTATAAAATATATATACAAAATACACATTAAACAATGTAAATATGTATAAAAAATATATATACCAAACACAAATAGAATAATATAAAATCGTATCAAAATAAATACACAGAATATTAATAAAATAATGTAAATTTGTATGAAAATTAAGATGCAAAATACCCATAAAATAACGCATTTTTTATAAAAATATTTATACCAAGACACACATAAAATATTTGAATTTGTATTAAAATAAATATACAAAATGCACATACAATAAGGTAAATTTGTATTGAAATAAATATGCAAAATACATATAAAACCATGTAAAAAATTTTCAAAATATATATACGAATACACATAAAATAACGTAGATTTCTATGAAAGTAAATATACAAAATACACATAAAATGAAGTAAATACGTATAAAAAAAGGTATACAAAATACACATAAAATAATGTAAGCTCGTATCAAAATAAATAAACAAAATACTAATAAAAGAATGTGTATTCTATAAATATAAATATACAAAATACAAATAAAATAACGTAAATTTATATAAAACTATATGCAAAAATACACAAAAGTAATTAAATTTCTGTGAAAATAGATATACAAAATACATGTGTATTTTGTATATTTATTTTCATACAAATTGAAATTATTTTTGTTTATTTTTTTATATATTATCAAACAAATTTTCGTTATTTTATGTATATTTTGTATTTTTATTTTTTCTACAAATATACTTTCTTTTATCTGAATTTTGTTTATTGAATTTGAAACGAATTTACCTTATTTAGTATATCTATTTTCATACAAATTAAAATACTTCTGTGTATTTTTGTATATAGTTTTATATAAATTTACGTTATTTTATGTGTATTTTGTATATTTATATTTATACAAATACACATTCTTTTATTGGTATTTTGTATATTTATTTTGATACGAGTTTACATTATTTTATGTGTATTTTGTATACATTTTTTTATACGTATTTACTTCATTTTATGTGTATTTTGTATATATATTTTTATAGAAATCTACGTTATTTTATGTGTATTCGTATATATATTTTGAAACAAATTTACATTGTTTTATATGTATTTTGCATATCTATTTCAATAGAAATTTACCTTATTGTAATATTTCTTTTCATACAAATTTTAAAAAAAATTTGTGTATTTTTGTAAATAGTTGTAAATTTAGGTTATTTTATGAACGCATTTACATTATTTAATGTGTGTTTTGTATATATATTTTTATGCAAATTTACTTTATTTTATGTGCATTTTTGTACATATATATATATATATATATATATATATATATATATATATATATATATATATATATATATATATATATATATATATATATATATATATATATATATATATATATATATATATATATATATATATATATATATATATATACAAATTTACCTTATTTTATGTTTATTTTGTATATTTATTTCATTCAATTTTAAATTATTTTATGTATATTTGTATTTGTATTTAGGTTATTTTATGTGTTTTCTATATATTTTCATCCAAAATTACATTATTTTATTGTTATTTTCTTAATTTAACTCGATACGAATTTAGATTATTTCATAGGTATTTTGTATACATATGTTTATACTCATTTACATTATCTAATGTGTGTTTTGTATATATTTTTTTATGCAAACTAATTTTATGTGCATTTTTGTACATATATTTTTATAGAAACTTAAAACGTTATTTTATGTTTATTTTGTATATGTTTTCTCATACAAATTTACATTATTTAATTAGTTTTTTGTTTATTTTTTTTATACGAATGACTTGATTATTGGTGTATTTTGTAAATATTTTTTTTATACGTATTTACGTTACTTAATGTGTATTTTGTTTATATATTTTTTTTACAAATTTATGTTATTATATGTGTATTTGTTAAAAATATTTTGAAACGAATTTACTTTATTTTATGTATTTTGTATATATATTTCAATTCAAATTTAGCTTATTTTGTGTGTATTTTGTATATCTATTTTCATAAAATTTAATTACTTCTGTGTATTTTTGTATATAGTTTTATACAAATTTACGTTATTTTATGTGCATTTTGTATATTTATATTTATACAAATACACATTCTCTTATTGGTATTTTGTTTATTTATATTTATACGAATTTACATTATTTTATGTGTATTTTGTATACATTTTTGATTCGTATTTACTTAATTTTATTTGTATTTTGTATATATATATTTATAGAAATCTACGTTATTTTATGTGTATTCATATATATATTTTGAAACAAATTTACAATGTTTTATATGTTTTTTGCATATCTATTTCAATACAAATTTACCCTATTGTATGTGCATTTTGTATATTTATTTTAATACAAATTCAAATATTTTATGTGTATTTTGGTATATATAATTTTATAAAAAATGCGTTATTTTATAGTATTTTGCATCTTAGTTTTCATACAAATGTACATTATTTTATTAATATTCTGTGTATATATTTTGATACGATTTTATATTATACTATTTGTGTTTTCTATATATTTTTTTATACATATTTTCATTATTTAATGTGTATTTTTTATGTATATTTTATACAAATTAACGTCATTTTAAGTGTATTTCTTTATGTAATTTCATTCAAATTTACATTATTTTAAGTGTATTTTGTATATGTATTTCAATACAAATTTACCTAATTTTATGTGTATTTTGTATATTTATTTTCATACAAATTTAAATTATTTTTGTGTTTTTTTGTATATACATATAGTGTAAATTTCTATGAAAATATATATTCAAAATACATATAAAATTATGTAAATAAGTATAAAAATATATATATCAAATACACCTAAAAAATGAAAATTCGTATCAAAATAAACAAAATTCCGATAAAAGAACGTATATTTGTAGGAAAATAAATATAAAAAATACACATAAAATTACGATAATTTGAATAAAAGTATATACAAAAAAACAAAAAAAAAAAAATTCAATTTGTATGAAAACAGATATACAAAATACACTTATAATTAGTTAAATTTGTATTTAAATATATGTACAAAATACACATAAAATAATGTAAATTTGTATGAAATGAAAACAAATTCACATAAAATAACGTACATTTGTATAAAATAGATATACAAAATACATACAATAATGTAAAATCGTATCAAAATAAATACACAGAATATCAATAAAATAATGTAATTTTGTATGAAAATAAAGATGCAAAATACCCATAAAATAAAGCATATTTTTTTTAAATACATATACAAGAATACACATAGAATAATTAAATTTGTATTAAAATTAATATACAAAATGCACGTACAATAAGGGAAATTTGTATTGAAAAAATATACAAATGCACATAAAACAATGTATATTTGTTTCAAAATATATATACGAATACACATAAAATAACGTATATTTCTATAGAAATATATACAAAATACACATGAAATGACGTAAATACGTATAAAAATATATATACACAATACACATTAAATAATGTAAATTCGCGTCAAAATAAATAAACAAAATATCAATAAAAGAATGTGTATTTATATGAAAATAGATATACAAAATACACATTAAATATTGTAAATTTGTAAAAAACTCTATTAAAAAAATACACAAAAATAATTTAAATTTGTATAAAAATATATATTCAAAATACACATAAAACTAGGTAAATTTCTATTGAAATACATATACAAAATACACATAAAATAATGTAAATTTGAATGAAAATATATAAACAAATACACTTAAAATAACGTAAATTTGTATGAAATATATATAGAAAATACACATTAAATAATGTAAATATGTATAAAAAAATATATACAAAATACAAATAGAATAATGTAAAATAGTATCAAAATAAATACACAGAATATTAATAAATATTTTTGCTTATAGTTTTATATAAATTTACGTTATTTTATTTGTATTTTGTATATTTATATTTATAGAATACACATTCTTTTATTAGTATTTTGTTTATTTATTTTGATACGAGCTTACATTATTTTATGTGTATTTTGTATACCTTTTTTTATACGTATTTACTTCATTTTATGTGTATTTTGTATATTTATTTTCATAGAAATCTACGTTATTTTATGTGTATTCGTATATATATTTTGAAAAAATTTTACATGGTTTTATATGTATTTTGCATATTTATTTCAATACAAATTTACCTTATTGTATGTGCATTTTGTATATTTATTTTAATACAAATTCAAATATTTTATGTGTGTCTTGGTATAAATATTTTTTTAAAAAATGCGTTATTTTATGGGTATTTTGCATCTTAATTTTCATACAAATTTACATTATTTTATTAATATTCTGTGTATTTATTTTTAATACGATTTTATATTATTCTATTTGTGTTTTGTATATATTTTTTTATACATATTTACATTATTTAATGTGTATTTTTTATATATATTTTATACAAATCTACGTTATTTTAAGTGTATTTGTTTATATATTTTCATTCAAATTTACATTATTTTATGTGTATTTTGTAAATGTATTTCAATACAAATTTACCTAATTTTATGTGTATTTTGTATATTTATTTTCATACAAATTAAAATTATTTTTGTGTATTTTTGTATATAGTTTTATACAAATTTAGGTGATTTTATGTGTATATTGTATATCTATTTTCATACAAATACACATTCTTTTATTGATATTTTGTTTATTTATTTTGACGCGAATTTACATTATTTAATGTGTATTTTATATATATATTTTTATACGTGTTTACATCATTTGATGTGTATTTTGTATATATATTTCTATAGAAATCTACGTTGATTTATGAGTTTCGTATATAGATTTTGAAATAAATTTACACTGTTTATGTGTATTTTGCATATTTTTTCAATACAAATTTACCTTATTGTATATGCATTTTATGTATTAATTTTAATACAAATTTAATTATGCTATGTGTACTTTTGTATATGTATTTTTATAAAAATATGCTTTATTTTATGGGAATTTTGCATTTTTATTTTCATACAAATTAACATTATTTTATTTATATTCTGTTTTTTTTTTTTAAACAATTTTACATTATTCTATGTGTATTTTGTATATCTATTTTTATACGTATTTACTTAATTTTATGTGTATTTTGTATATATATTTTTATAGAAATCTACGTTATTTTATGTGTTTTCGTATATATATTTTGAACCAAATTTACATTGTTTTATATGTATTTTTGCATATCTCTTTCAAAACAAGTTTACATTATTGTATGTGCATTTTGTATATTTATTTCAATACAAATTTAAATATTTTATGTGTATTTTAGTACATATATTTTTATAAGAAATGCGCTATTTGATGGGAATTTTGCATCTTTATTTTCATACAAATTTACATTATTTTATTAATATTCGGTATATTTATTTTGTTGCGATTTCACATTATTCTATTTGTTTTTATTATATATATATATTTTTTACATATTTACATTATTTAATGTGTATCTTGCATCTATATTTCCTACAAATTTATTATATATTATTTATTTTCATGCAAATACACATTCTTTTCATGATATTTTGTTTATTTATTTTGACACGAATTTACCAAGATATGTATTTTGTATATATATTTTTATACGTATTTACATAATTTCATGTGTATTTTGTATATATATTTATATAGAAATCTACGTTATTTTATGTATATTCGTATATATATTTTGAAACAAATTAACTTTGTTTTATATGTATTTTTGAATATCTCTTTCAATACATATTTACCTTACTGTATATGGATTTTGTATATTTATTTCAATACAAATTTAAATATTTTGTGTATTTTGGTATATATATTTTTATAAAAAATGCGCTATTTTATGGGAATTTTGCATCTTTCTTTTCATACAAATTTACATTATTTTATTGATATTCTGTGTATTTATATTGATAGGATTTTACATTATTCTATTTCTTTTTTGTATATATTTTTTATACACATTTACATTATTTAATGTGTATCTTGCATATATATTTTTTACAAATTTACGTTATTTTAAGTGTATTTGTTTATATATTTTCATTCAAATTTACATTATTTTATGTGTATTTTGAATATGTATTTCAATACAAATTTACCTAATTTTATGTGTATTTTGTATATTTCTTTTCATACAAATTTAAAAAAATTTTCTGTATTTTTGTATCTAGTTTTATATAAATCTAGGTTATTTTATGTACGCATTTACATGATTTAATGTGTGTTTTGTATATATATTTTTATGCAAATTTACTTTATTTTATGTGCATTTTTGTACATATATTTTTTTAGAAATTTGCGTTATTTTATGTGTATTTGTATATGTTTTCTCATACAAATTTACATTATTTTATTGCTATTTTGTTTATTTATTTTGATACGAATGAAAATAGATATACAAAATACACGTAAAATGAAGTAAAAACGTATAAGAAAATGTATACAAAATACACATAAAATAATGTAAATTCGTATCAAAATAAAAAAACAAAATACCAATAAAAGAATGTGTATTTGTATAAATATAAATATACAAAATACACATAAAATAACGAAAATTTGTATAAAACTACATACAAAAATACACAGAAGTTATTAAATTCGTATGAAAATAGATATACAAAATACAGATAAAATAAGCTAAATTTGAATTGAAATGTATATAGAAAATACATAAAATAATGTAAATTTCTATCAAAATATTTTTAAAAATACATATAATAACGTAAATTTGTTTAAAAATATATAAACAAAATACACATTAAGTAATGTAAATACGTATAAAAAATATGTACAAAATACACATATAATCATGTAATTCGTATCAAAATAAAATAAACAAAATATCAATAAAATAATGTAAATTTGTATGAGAAAACATATACAAATACATATAAAATAACGCTAATTTCCATCAAAATATATGTCCAAAAATTAACGTAAAATAAAGTAACTTTGGATAAAAATATATATACAAAACACACATTAAATAATGTAAATGCGTACATAAAATAACCTAATTTTGTATAAAACTATATACAAAAATTCACAAAAATAATTTAAATTTGTATGAAAAGAAATATACAAAATACACATAAAATTAGGTTAATTTGTATTGAAATACATATACAAAATACATATAAAATATTGTAAATTTGAAAGAAAATATATAAACAAATACACATATAATAACGTAAATTTGTATGAAATATATAATCAAAATACACATTAAATAATGTAAATATGTATAAAAAAAATATATGCAAAACACAAATAGAATAATGTAAAATCGTATCAAAATATATACACAGAATATTAATAAAATAATGTAAATTTGTATGAAAATTAAGATGCAAAATACCTATACAATAACGCATTTTTTATAAAAATATTGATACCAAAATACACATAAAATATTTGAATTTGTATTAAAATAAATATACAAAATGCACATACAATAAGGTAAATTTGTATTGAAATAGATATGCAAAATACATATAAAATAATGTAAATTTGTTTCAAAATATATATACGAATACACATAAAATAACGTGTATATTGTATATCTATTTTCATACAAATACACATTCTTTTATTGATATTTTGTTTATTTATTTTGAAGCGAATTTACATTATTTAATGTTTATTTTATATATATATTTTTATACGTGTTTACATCATTTGATGTGTATTTTGTATATATATTTCTATAGAAATCTACGTTGATTTATGAGTATTCGTATATAGATTTTGAAATAAATTTACACGGTTTTATGTGTATTTTGCATATTTTTTCAATACAAATTTACCTTATTGTATATGCATTTTGTATATTAATTTTAATACAAATTTAATTATGCTATGTGTATTTTTGTATATGTATTTTTATAAAAATATTCTTTATTTTATGGGTATTTTGCATTTTTATTTTCATACAAATTTACATTATTTTATTTATATTCTGTTTTTTTTTTTTTAAACAATTTTACATTATTCTATGTGTATTTTGTATATCTATTTTTATACGTATTTACTTAATTTTATGTGTATTTTGTATATATATTTTTATAGAAATCTACGTTATTTTATGTGTTTTCGGATATATATTTTGAAACAAATTTACATTGTTTTATATGTATTTTTGCATATCTCTTTCAATACAAATTTACATTATTGTATGTGCATTTTGTATATTTATTTCAATAGAAATTTAAATATTTTATGTGTATTTTAGTATATATATTTTTATAAGAAGTGCGCTATTTCATGGGAATTTTGCATCTTTATTTTCATACAAATTTACATTATTTTATTAATATTCGGTATATTTATTTTGTTACGGTTTCACATTATTCTATTTGTTTTTTGTATATATATATTTTTTTACATATTTACATTATTTAATGTGTATCTTGCATATATATTTCCTACAAATTTATTTTCTATTATTTATTTTCATGCAAATACACATTCTTTTCATGCTATTTTGTTTATTTATTTTGACACGAATTTACCAAGATATGTATTTTGTATATATATTTTTATACGTATTTACATAATTTCATGTGTATTTTGTATATATATTTATATAGAAATCTACGTTATTTTATGTATATTCGTATATATATTTTGAAACAAATTAACTTTGTTTTATATGTATTTTTGAATATCTCTTTCAATACATATTTACCTTACTGTATATGCATTTTGTATATTTATTTCTATACAAATTTAAATATTTTATGTGTATTTTGGTATATATATTTTTATAAAAAATACGCTATTTTATGGGAATTTTGCATCTTTCTTTTCATACAAATTTACATTATTTTATTGATATTCTGTGTATTTATATTGATAGGATTTTACATTATTCTATTTCTTTTTTGTATATATTTTTTTATTCACATTTACATTATTTAATGTGTATCCTGCATATATATTTTATACAAATTTACGTTATTTTAAATGTATTTGTTTATATATTTTCATTCAAATTTACATTATTTTATGTGTATTTTGAATATGTATTTCAATACAAATTTACCTAATTTTATGTGTATTTTGTATATTTCTTTTCATACAAATTTTAAAAAATTTTGTGTATTTTTGTATATAGTTTTATATAAATTTAGATTATATTATGTACGCATTTACATTATTTAATGTGTGTTTTGTATATATATTTTTATGCAAATTTACTTTATTTTATGTGCATTTTTGTACTTTTTTTTTTTTTGAAATTTGCGTTATTTTATGTGTATTTGTATATGTTTTCTCATACAAATTTACATTATTTTATTGCTATTTTGTTTATTTATTTTGATACGAATGAAAATAGATATACAAAATATACATAAAATAAACTAAATTTGTATTAAAATATATATACAAAATACATAAAATAATGTAAATTTGTATCAAAATATTTTAACAGATGCGCATAAAATAACGTAAATTTGTTTTAAAATATACAAAAAACACATTAAATAATGTAAATATGTATAAAAAAATATATACAAAACACAAATAGAATAATGTAAAATCGTATCAAAATAAATACACTGTATATTAATAAAACAATGTAAATTTGTATGAAAATAAAGATGCAAAATACCCATTAAATAACGCATTTTTTTATAAAAATATATATACCAAAATACACATGAAAAAAATAATTTGTATTAAAATAAATATACAAAATTCACATACAATAAGGTAAATCTGTATTGAAATAGATATGGAAAATACATATAAAACAATGTAAATTTGTTTCAAAATATATATACGAATACACATAAAATAACGTAGATTTGTATAAAAATATATATACAAAATACACATAAAATGAAGTAAATACGTATAAGAAAATGTATACAAAATACACATAAAATAATGTAAATTCGTATCAAAATAAATAAACAAAATACCAATAAAAGAATGTGTATTTGTATAAATATAAATATACAAAATACACATAATATAACGTAAATTTGTATAAAACTATATACAAAAAATACACAGAAGTTATTAAATTCCTATGAAAATAGATATACAAAATACAGATAAAATAAGCTAAATTTGAATTGAAATGTATATTGAAAATACATAAAATAATGTAAATTTTTATCAAAATATTTATAAAAATACATATAATAACGTAAATTTGTTTAAAAATATATAAACAAAATACACATGAAATAATGTAAATACGTATAAAAATATGTACAAAATACACATATAATCATGTAATTCGTATCAAACTAAATAAACAAAATATCAATAAAATAATGTAAATTTGTATGAGAAAACATATACAAATACATATAAAATAACGCTAATTTCCATAAAAATATATGTCCAAAATTGAACGTAAAATAAAGTAACTTTGGATAAAAATATATATACAAAACACACATTAAATAATGTAAATGCGTACATAAAATAACCTAAATTTGTATAAAACTATATAAAAAAATACACAAAAATAATTTAAATTTGTATGAAAAGAAATATACAAAATACACATAAAATTAGGTTAATTTGTATTGAAATACATATACAAAATACATATAAAATAATGTAAATTTGAAAGAAAATATATAAACAAATACACATATAATAACGTAAATTTGTATGAAATATATAATCAAAATACACATTAAATAATGTAAATATGTAAAAAAAATATATACAAAACACAAATAGAATAATGTAAAATCGTATCAAAATATATACACAGAATATTAATAAAATAATGTAAATTTGTATGAAAATTAAGATGCAAAATACCTATAAAATAACGCATTTTTTATAAAAATATTGATACCAAAATACACATAAAATATTTGAATTTGTATTTAAATAAATATACAAAATGCACATACAATAAGGTAAATTTGTATTGAAATAGATATGCAAAATACATATAAAATAATGTAAATTTGTTTCAAAATATATATACGAATACACATCAAATAACGTAGATTTCTATAAAAATACATATACAAAATACACATAATATTAAGTAAATACGTATAAAAAAATGTATACAAAATACACATAAAATAATGTAAATTCGTATAAATGTAAATAATCAATATACCAATAAAAGAATGTGTCTTTGTATAAATATAAATATACAAAATGCACATAAAATAACGTAAATTTATATAAAACTATATACATAAAATAACGCAAATTTCTATAAAAATATATGTATAAAAATGAACATAAAATAAATTTGCATAAAAATATATATACAAAACTCACTTTAGATAATGTAAATGAGTATAAAAATATTTATACAAAATACCTATGAAATAATCTAAATTCGTATCGAATTAAATTAAGAAAATATTAATAAAATAATGTAATTTTGGATGAAAATATATATACAAAATACACATAAAATAACCTAAATACAAATACAAATATACACATAAAATAATTTAAAATTGAATGAAATAAATATACAAAATAAACATAAAATAAGGTAAATTTGTAATGAAATATATGAAAAAATACACATAAAATAATATAAATTTGTATGAAAATATATATACAAATGCACATTAAATAACAAGAATTTGTATAAAATTTGTATCAAAATTTATACTTATACACACAATAAAATGACGTAATTTTTTTATGAAAATGTATATACAAAATACACATAAAATAATTTAAATACGTAGAAAAATATATATACAAAAAACACATAAAATAAAATAAATTTGTATGAAAATATATAAACAAATACACATAAAATAATGTAAATTTGGATAAAATATATATACAAAATGAACATTAAATAATGTAAATATGTATAAAAAAAATATATACAAAATACACATAGAATATTGTTAAATCGTATCAAAATAAATAAAGAGAATATCAATAAAATAATGTAAACTTGTATGAAAATAAGGATGCAAAATATCCATATAATAACGCATATTTGCATAAAAATATATATACAAAAATACATATAAAATAGTTAGATTTGTATTAAAATAAATATACAAAATGCACGTACAATAAAGTAAATTTGTATTGAAATAGATATGCAAAATACACATCAATAATGTTAATTTGTATCAAAATATATATACGAATACTCATAAAATAGAGTAAATTTCTATGAAAATATACATACAAAATAGATATACAAAATACACATATAACTAGTTAAATTTGTATTTAAATACATGTACAAAAAACACATAAATTAATGTAGATTTGTATGAAATGAAAACAAATACATTTTTTATAAAATATATATACAAAATACACATAGAATAATGTAAAATCATATAAAAATAAATACACAGAATATCAATAAAATAATGTAAATTTGTATGAAAATAAAGATGCAAAATACCCATAAAATAAAGCATATTTTTATAAAAATACATATACAAAAATACACATAGATTAATCAAATTTGTATTAAAATTAATATACAAAATGCACATACAATAAGGTAAATTTGTATCGAAAAAATATGCAAATTACACATAAAATAATGTAAACTTGTTTCAAAATATATATACGAATACACATAAAATAACGCAGATTTCTATAGAAATATATATACCAAAATACACTTGAAATAATGTAAATACGTATAAAAATATATATAAAAAATACACATTAAATAATGTTAATTCGTGTCAAAATAAATAAACAAAATATCATGAAAAGAATGTGTATTTGTATGAAAATAGATATACAAAATACACATAAAATAACCTAAATTTGTATAAAACTATATACAAAAATACACAAAAATAATTTAAACTTGTATGAAAATAAATATACAAAAAACATATAAAAATAGGTAAATTTGTATTGAAATACATATACAAAATACATATAAAATAATGTAAATTTGAATGAAAATATATAAACATATAGACTTAAAATAACATAAATTTGTATCAAATATATATACAAAAAAAACATTAAATAATGTAAATATGTATAAAAAAAAATATATAAAAAACACAAATAAAATAATGTAAAATCGTATCAAAATAAATACAGAAAATATTAATAAAATAATGTAAATATGTATGAAAATTAAGATGCATAATACCCATAACATAACGCATTTTTTATAAAAATATAAATACGAAAAAACATAAAATATTTGATTTTGTATTAAAATAAATAGATATACAAAATACACATAAAACAAGCTAAATTTGAATTGAAATATATATACAAAATACATAAAATAATGTAAATATGTATCAAAATACCTATACAAATAAACATATAATAACGTAAATTTGTATAAAAATATATAAACAAAATACACATTAAATAATATAAATTCGTATAAAAAAATGTAAAAAATACACAAATAATCATGTAATTCGTATCAAAATAAATAGACAAAATACCAATAAAATATTGTAAATTTCTATGAGAAAACATATACAAAATACACATAAATAACGCAATTATCAATAAAAATATATATAATATAATATATTTTTATACGTATTTAAAATATTTAATGTATATTTTGTATATATATATTTTATCCAAATTTACGTGATTTTATATGTATTTGTTTATATATTTTCATACAAATTTACATTATTTTATGTGAGTTTTGTATATGTATTTCAATACAAATTTGCCTAACTTTATGTGTATTTTGCATATCTATTTTCAAACAAATTTAAATTATTTTTGTGTATATTTGTATATATTTTTATACAAATTTTAGTTATTTTATTTGTTTTTTTATATATATTTTCCTACATATATACATTCTTTTATTGGAATTTTGTGTATTTAATTTTTTACGAATTTACATTATTTTATGTGTATTTTGTATATATATTTTTCTTCCTATTTAAACTATTTTATGTGTATTTTATATATACATTTTCATAAAAATTTACGTTATTTTGTTCTGTGTATTCGTATATATTTTGAAACATTTTATACAAATTCATGTTATTTTATGTGTATTTGTATATATATTTTCATACAAATTTATATTATTTTATGTGTATTCTTACATATATTTTATTACAAATTTACCTTATTTTATGTTTATTTTGTATATTTATTTCATTCAATTTTATATTATTTAATGTGTATATTTGTATTTGTATTTAAGTTATTTTATGTGTGTTTTCTATATATATTTTCATCCAAAATTACATTATTTTATTGTTATTTTCTTAATTTAACTCGATACGAATTTAGATTATTTCATAGGTATTTTGTATACATATTTTTATACTCATTTACATTATCTAATGTGTGTTTTGTATATATTTTTTATGCAAACTAATTTTATGTGCATTTTTGTACATATATTTTTATAGAAACTTAAAACGTTATTTTATGTGTATTTTGTATATGTTTTCTCATACAAATTTACATTATTTAATTAGTTTTTTGTTTATTTATTTTGATACGAATGACTTGATTATTGGTGTATTTTGTAAATATTTTTCTTTATGTATTTACATTACTTAATGTGTATTTTGTTTATATATTTTTTTTACAAATTTACGTTATTATATGTGTATTTGTTAAAAATATTTTGAAACGAATTTACTTTATTTTATGTATTTTGTATATATATTTCAATTCAAATTTAGCTTATTTTGTGTATTTTGTATATCTATTTTCATACAAATTTAATTACTTCTGTGTAGTTTTGTATATAGTTTTATACAAATTTACGTTATTTTATGTGCATTTTGTATATTTATATTTATACAAATACACATTCTCTTATTGGTATTTTGTTTATTTATATTTATACGAATTTACATTATTTTATGTGTATTTTGTATACATTTTTGATTCGTATTTACTTAATTTTATTTATATTTTGTATATATATATATTTATAGAAATCTACGTTATTTTATGTGTATTCGTATATATATTTTGAAACAAATTTACATTGTTTTATATGTTTTTTGCATATCTATTTCAATACAAATTTACCGTATTGTATGTGCATTTTGTATATTTATTTTAATACAAATTCAAATATTTTATGTGTATTTTGGTATATATAATTTTATAAAAAATGCGTTATTTTATAGGTATTTTGCATCTTAGTTTTCATACAAATGTACATTATTTTATTAATATTCTGAGTATATATTTTGATACGATTTTATATTATACTATTTGTGTTTTGTATATATTTTTTTATACATATTTTCATTATTTAATGTGTATTTTTTATGTATATTTTATACAAATTAACGTCATTTTAAGTGTATTTGTTTATATAATTTCATTCAAATTTACATTATTTTAAGTGTATTTTGTATATGTATTTCAATACAAATTTACCTAATTTTACGTGTATTTTGTATATTTATTTTCATACAAATTTAAATTATTTTTGTGTTTTTTTGTATATACATATATAGTAAATTTCTATGAAAATATATATTCAAAATACATATAAAATTATGTAAATAAGTATAAAAATATATATATCAAATACACTTAAAAAAACGAAAATTCGTATCAAAATAAATAAACAAAATTCCGATAAAAGAACGTATATTTGTAGGAAAATAAATATACAAAATACACATAAAATTACGAAAATTTGAATAAAAGTATATACAAAAAAACAAAAAAATAAATTTCAATTTGTATGAAAATAGATATACAAAATACACATATAATTAGTTAAATTTGTATTTAAATACAAGTACAAAATACACATAAAATAATGTAAATTTGTATGAAATGAAAACAAATTCACATAAAATAACGTATATTTGTATAAAATAGATATTCAAAATATAAATAGAATAATGTAAAATCGTATCAAAATAAATACACAGAATATCAATAAAATAATGTAATTTTGTATGAAAATAAAGATGCAAAATACCCATAAAATAAAGCATATTTTATTTTTAAATACATATACAAGAATACAAATAGAATAATTAAATTTGTATTAAAATTAATATACAAAATGCACGTACAATAAGGGAAATTTGTATTGAAAAAATATACAAAATGCACATAAAACAATGTATATTTGTTTCAAAATATATATACGAATACACATAAAATAACGTATATTTCTATAGAAATATATATACAAAATACACATGAAATGACGTAAATACGTATAAAAATATATATACACAATACACATTAAATAATGTAAATTCGCATCAAAATAAATAAACAAAATATCAATAAAAGTATGTGTATTTGTATGAAAATAGATATACAAAATACACATAAAATATTGTAAATTTGTATAAAACTCTATTAAAAAAATATACAAAAATAATTTAAATTTGTATAAAAATATATATACAAAATACATATAAAACTAGGTAAATTTCTATTGAAATACATATACAAAATACACATAAAATAATGTAAATTTGAATAAAAATATATAAACAAATACACTTAAAATAACGTAAATTTGTATGAAATATATATAGAAAATACGCATTAAATAATGTAAATATGTATAAAAAAATATATACAAAACACAAATAGAATAATGTAAAATAGTATCAAAATAAAGACACAGAATATTAATAAAATAATGTAAATTTGTATGAAAATAAAGATGCAAAATACCCATAAAACAACGCATTTTTTATGAAAATATATATACCAAAATACACATAAAATATTTAAATTTGTATTACAATAAATATACAAAATGCACATACAATAAGGTAAATTTGTATTGAAATAGATATGCAAAATACACATAAAACAATGTAAATTTGTTTCAAAATATATATACGAATACACATAAAATAACGTAGATGTATATAAAAATATATATACAAAAAAATGTATACAAAATACACATAAAATAATGTAAATTCGTATCAAAATAAATAAACTAAATGCCAATAAAAGAATGTTTACTTGTATAAATATAAATATACAAAATACACATAAAATAACGTAAAATTGTATAAAACTATATACAAAAATAAACAAAAATAATTAAATTTGTATGAAAATAGATATACAAAAGACACATAAAATAAGCTAAATTTGAATTGAAATAAATATAGAAAATACATAAAATATTGTAAATTTGTATCAAAATATATATTCAAATACACATATATTAAAATTAATATACAAAATGCGTATATAATAAGGTAAATTTGTATTGAAAAAATATGCAGCATACACGTTTACTCTTACAAATTTATATTATTTTATTGGTATTTTGTTTATTTATTTTGATACGAATTACATGATTATATGTGTATTTTGTACGTTTTTCTTTATACGTATTTACATTATTTAATGTGTATTTTGTTTATATATTTTCATACAAATTTACGTTATTATATGTGAATTTGTATAAATATTTTGATACAAATTTACTTTATTTCATGTATTTTGTATATATATTTCAATTCAAATTTAGCTTATTTTGTGTGTGTTTTGTATATATTTTCATACAAATTTAATTACTTCTGTGTTTTTTTGTATATAGTTTTATATAAATTTACGTTATTTTATGTGTATTTTGTATATTTATTTGGTACGAATTTACATTATTTTATGTGTATTTTGTATACATTTTTTTATACGTATTTACTTCATTTTATGTATATTTTGTATATATATTTTTATAGAAATCTACGTTATTTTATGTGTATTCGTATATATATTTTGAAACAAATTTACATTGTTTTATATGTATTTTGCATATCTATTTCGATACAAATTTACCTTATTGTATGTGTTTTTTGTATATTTATTTTAATACAAATTTTATTTTTTCATGTGTATTTTGGTATATATATTTTTATAAAAAAAATGCGTTATTTTATGGGTATTTTGCTTCTTTATTTTCATACAAATTTACATTATTTTATTAATATTCTGTGTATTTATTTTGATACGATTTTATATTATTCTATTTGTGTTTTGTACATATTTTTTTATACAAATTTACGTTATTTTAAGTGTATTTGTCTATGTATTTTCATTCAAATTTACATTATTTTATGTGTATTTTGTGTATGTATTTCAATACAAATTTACCTAATTTTATGTGTATTTTGTATATTTTCATACAAATTTAAAATATTTTGGTTTATTTTTGTATATAGTTTGATACAAATTTAGGTTATTTTATGTGTATTTTGTATATCTATTTTCATACAAATACACATTCTTTTATTGATATTTTGTTTATTTATTTTGACGCGAATTTTATGTTAATTTGTTTTCATTTCATACAAATTTACAGTATTTTATGTATATTTTGTACATGTATTTAAATACAAATTTAACTAATTATATGTGTATTTTGTATATCTATTTTCATACAACTTGAAATTTATTTTTTTGTTTTTTTGTATATATTTTTTATTCAAATTTTCGTAATCTCTAAAAATATATATACCAAAATACACATAAAATATTTAAATTTGCATTGAAATAAATATACAAAATGTACATACAATAAGGAAAATTTGTATTGAAAGAGATATGCAAAAATACATATAAAACAATGTAAATTTGTTTCAAAATATATATATATATATATATATATATATATATATATATATATATATATATATATATATATATATATATATATATATATATATATATATATATATATATATATACGAATACAAATAAAAAAACGTAGATTTCTAAAAAAATATATATACAAAATACACATAAAATTAAGTAAATACGTATAAAAAAATGTATACAAATTACTCATAAAATAATGTAAATTCGAATTAAAATAAATAAACAAAATACCAATAAAAGAATGTGCATTTGGATAAATATAAATATACAAAATACACACAAAATAAACATAAAATAAGGTAGATTTTTAAAAAATATATGTACAAAATACATAAAATAATGTAAATTTATATAAAAATATATATACAAATACACATAAAATACCATGAATTTGTATAAAAATATATATTCAAAATAAATATTAAATAATGTAAAAGCGTATAAAAATATGTATACAAAATACATATAAAATAATGTAAATTCGTATCAATATAAATCAACAAAACACCAATAAAATAATATATATTTGAATGAAAATAAATTCACAAAATACACATAACATAATTAAAATTTGTATTAAAATATATACAAAAATACATAGAAATAATTTGAGTTTGTATGAAAATAGATATACAAAATACACATAAAACTAGGTAAATATCTTTTGAAATGTATATACAAAATACCCATAAAATATTGTAAATTTGTGTCAAAATATATAAACAAATACACATAAAATAACGTAAATTTGTATGAAAAATATATACAAAATACACATAGAATAATGTCAGTTCGTATCAAAATGAATGAGCAGAATATCAATAAAATAATGTAAATTTGTATGAAAATAAAGATGCAAAATACTCAAAAAATAAAGCATATGTTTATAAAAATACAGATACAAAAATACACATCGAATAATTACATTTGTATTAAAATTAATATACAAAATGCGTATATAATAAGGTAAATTTGTATTGAAAAAAAAAGCAACATACACGTTTACTCATACAAATTTATATTATTTTATTGGTATTTTGCTTATTTATTTTGATACGAATTTTTTTTTTTTTTTTTTTTTTTTTTTTTTTTTACGTCGCGGCCTATAGCGCCGGTAGGCTTTTTCCCGGTGGGGCCTGATGGTCGGCCCAAGGCTTCTTCCCGGTGGGTCCTGATAGTCGGCCCAGCCCGTTCTGGCGCAGGCGAGTGTTTATAGTGGCGACATCTTGCATTGGCTCATGCTGCCCTCCCGGAGCTCATCTTTAATCCTAGAATCTAGAGTCCGGGTTGATAGGTGGTCTTCTGGAAAGCATGTGGGTAGTTTTAAGCCACTCGGCGGCGGCTGAAAAATCCCAGCTTGGTGGCACCGGGCGGGGATTGAACTAACATGATTATATGTGTATTTTGTACATATTTTTTTATACGTATTTACATTATTTAATGTGTATTTTGTTTATATATTTTCATACAAATTTACGTTATTATATGTGTATTTGTATAAATATTTTGATACAAATTTACTTTATTGCATGTATTTTGTATATATATTTCAATTCAAATTTAGCTTATTTTGTGTGTATTTTGTAAATATTTTCATACAAATATAACTACTTCTGTGTATTTTTGTATATAGTTTTATATAAATTTACGTTATTTTATGTGTATTTTGTATATTTATATTTATAGAAATATACATTCTTTTATTGGTATTTTGTTTATTTATTTTGATACGAATTTACATTATTTTATGTGTTTTTTGTATATATTTTTTTATACGTATTTACGTCATTTTATGTGTATTTTGAATATATATTTTCATAGAAATCTACATTATTTTATGTGTATTCGTATATATATTTTGAAACAAATTTACATTGTTTTATATCTATTTTGCATATCTATTTCAATACAAATTTACCTTATTGTATGTGTTTTTTGTATATTTATTTTAATACAAATTTAATTTTTTGATGTGTATTTTGGTATATATATTTTTATAAATAAAAAAATGCGTTATTTTATGAGTATTTTGCTTCTTTATTTTCATACAAATTTACATTATTTTATTAATATTCTGTGTACTTATTTTTATACGATTTTACATTATTCTATTTGTGTTTTGTACATATTTTTTTATACAAATTTACGTTATTTTAAGTGTATTTGTTTATGTATTTTCATTCAAATTTACATTATTTTATGTGTATTTTGTATATGTATTCCAATACAAATTTACCTAATTTTATGTTTATTTTGTATACTTATTTTCATACAAATTTAAATTATTTTTGTGTATTTTTTAATATAGTTTCAGACAAATTTAGGCTATTTTATGTGTATTTTGTATATCTATTTTCATAAAAATACACATTCTTTTATTGATATTTTGTTTATATATTTTGACGCGAGTTTACGTTATTTAATGTGTATTTTGTATATATATTTTTATACGTATTTACATCATTTCATGTGTATTTTGTATAGTTTTAAACAAATTTATATTATTTAATGTGTATTTTGTATATATATATATATATATTTTTACAAATACACATTCTTTTATTGGTATTTTGTTTATTTATTTTGATACTAATATACATTATTTTATGTGTATTTTGTATACATTTTTTATACGTATTTACTTAATTTTATGTGTATTTTGTATATATATTTTGAAACAAATTTACATTGTTTATATTTATTTTGCATATCTATTTTTGTGTATTCTGTATTTATTTTTGTTATACATAGAATAATGTAAAATCGTATCAAAATAGGTACACAGAATATCAATAAAATAATTTAAATTTGTATGAAAATAAAGATGCAAAATACCCATAAGATAAAGCAGATTTTTTTTTAAAAATACATATACAAAAATACACAAAGAATAATTAAATTTGTATTAAAATTAATATACAAAATGCACACATACAATAAGGTAAATTTGTATTGAAAAACGCAAAAAAAATAAAAAAATAAATAAAAATAAAGTTTCAATATATATACGAATACACATATAATAACGTAGATTTCTATAGAAATATATATACAAAATACACATGAAACTATGTAAATACGTATAAAAATATATATATAAAATACATATTAAGTAATGTAAATTCGTGACAAAATAAATAAACAAAATATCATGAAAAGAATGTGTATTTGTATGAAAATAAATAATAGATAATAAATTTGTATGTAATATATATGCAAGATACACATTAAATAATGTAAATATGTATAAAAAAAATATATATACAAAAAACAAATAGAATAAGGTAAATTCGTATCAAAATAAATACACCGAATATTAATAAAATAATGTAAATTTGTATGAAAATAAGGATGCAAAATTCCCATCAAATAGCGCATTTCTTATAAAAATATATATACCAAATACACATAAAATATTTAAATTTGTATTGAAATAAATATACAAAATGCACATACAATAAGGTAAACTTCTGTTGAAAGAGATATGCAAAAATACATATAAAAAATTGTAAATTTGTTTCAAAATATATATACGAATACACATAAAATAACGTAGATTTCTATAAAAATATATATACAAAATACACATAAAATTAGGTAAATACGTATAAAAAAATGTAAACAAAATACACATAAAATAATATAAATTCGAAACAAAATAAATAAACAAAATACAAATAAAAGAATGTGTATTTGTTCTGTGTATTTTTGTATATAGTTTTATACAAATTTACGATATTTTATGTGTATTTTGTATATTTATATTTATACAAATACACATTCTTTTACTGGTATTTTGTTTATTTATTTTGATACGATTTTTATGTGTATTTTGTATTCATTTTTTTATACGTATTTACTTCATTTTATGTGTATTTTGTATATATTTTTATAGAAATCAACGTTATTTTATGTGTATTCGTATATATATTTTGAAACAAATTTACATTGTTTTATATGTATTTTGCATATCTATTTCAATACAAATTTACCTTACAGTATGTGCATTTTTTATACTTATTTTAATACAAATTTTAATATTTTATGTGTATTTGGGTATATATTTTTATAAAAAATGCGTTATTTTATGGCAATTTTGCATCTTTATTTTCATACAAATATACATTATTTAATTAATATTCTGTGTATTTATTTTGATACGATTTTACATTATTCTATTTGTGTTTTGTATATATTTTTTTATACATATTTACATTATTTAATTAGTATTTTGTATATATATTTGATACAAATTTACGTTATTTTAAGTGTATATGTTTATATATTTTCATTCAAATTCCCATTATTTTATGTGTATTTTGTATATGTATTTTAATACAAATTTACCTAATTTTATGTGTATTTTGTATATTTATTTTCATACAAATTGAAATTATTTTTGTGTATTTTTGTATATAGTTTTATACAAACTTAGGTTATTTTATGAGTATTTTGTATATCTATTTTCATACAAATACACATTCTTTTATTGATATTTTGTTTATTTATTTTGACGAGAATTTAAATTATTTAATGTGTCTTATTTATATATATATATATATATATATATATATATATATATATATATATATATATATATATATATATATATATATATATATATATATATATATATATATATATATATATATATATATATATATATATATATATTTTTATACGTATTTCCATCATTTCATGTGTATTTTGTATATATATTTCTATAGAAATCTACGTTATTTTATGTGTATTCGTGTATACATTTTTAAACAAATTTACGCTTTAATGTGCATTTTGTATATTTTTTCAATACAAATTTACTTTTTTGTACGTGAATTTTGTATATTAATTTTAATACAAATTTAATTAGTATTTTTAAAAAAATATGTTTATTTTATGGGTATTTTGCATCTTTATTTTCATACAAAATTACATTATTTTATTGATATTCTGTGTATTTATTTTGATACGATTTTACATTATTCTATGTGTATTTTGTATATATTTTTCATTTAATTTAGCTTATTTTATGTGTATTTTGTATATGTATTTATTTTAATACAAAATCAAATATTTTATGTTTTTTCGTATATATATTTTTATAAAAAATGCGTTATTTGATGGGTATTTTGCATCTTAATTTTCATACAAATTTACATTATTTTATTAATATTTTCTGTATTTATTTTGATACGATTTTACATTATTTTATTTGTATTTTGTATATATTTTTTTATACATATTTACATTATTTAATGTGTTTTTTGTATATATATTTGATACAAATTTATGTTATTTTAAGTCTATATGTTTATATATTTTCATTCAAATTTACATTATTTTATGTGTATTTTGTATATGTATTTCAATACAAATTTACCTAATTTTATGTTTTTTGTATATTTATTTTCATACAAGTTTAAATTATTTTTGTTTATTTTTGTGTATAGTTTTATACAAATTTAGGTTATTTTGTGTGTATTTTGTATATCTATTTTCATACAAATACACATTCTTTTCATGATATTTTTTTTTATTTGTTTTGACACGAATTAATATTATTTAATGTGTATTTTGTATATATATTTTTATACGTATTACATTATTTCAAGTGTATTTTGTATATATATTTCTATAGAAATCTATGTTATTTTATGTGTATTCGTATATATATTTTGAAACAAATTTACATTGTTTTATGTGTATTTTGAATATATATTCAATACAAATTTACATTATTGTATGTGCATTTTGTATATTAATTTTAATACAAATTTTATTAATCTATGTGTATTATTGTGTATGTATTTTTATAAAAATATGCTTTATTTTATGAGTATTTTGCATCTTTATTTTCATACAAATTTACATTATTTTATTGATATTCTGTGTATTTATTTGGTATGATTTTACATTATTATATGTGTATTTTGTATATATATTTTATATAAAATGTATTTGTTTTCATTTCATACAAATCTACATTATTTTATGTGTTTTTTGTACATGTATTTAAATACAAATTTAACAAGTTATATGTGTATTTTGTATATCTATTTTGTATGTATATTTTCATAGAAATTTACTCTATTTTATGAGTATTCGTATATATATTTTGATACAAATTTGCATTATTGATATGTATTTTGCATATCTATTTCAATACAAATTTTCTTTATTGTACGTGCATTTTGTATATTTATTTTAATACAAATTTAATTATTTTATATGTATTTTTGTATATATATTTTTATGCAAATATGCGTTATTATATGGATATTTTGCAGCTTTATTTTCATACAAATTTACATTATTTTATTGATATTCTATTTATTTTGATACGATTTAACATTATTCTATGTGTATTTTGTATATATTTTTTATACATATTTACATTATTTAAGGTTTATTTTGTATATATATTTTATCCAAATTTACATTATTTTATGTGTATTTGTTTATATATTTTTATAGAAATTTAAATTATTTTTATGTGTATTTTGTATATACATTTTCATAAAAAAAATTGCGTTATTTTATTGTGTGTATTCGTATATAATTTTATACAAATTTTATACAAATTCATGTTATTTAATGTGTATTTGTATATATATTTTCATACAAATTTATTTTATTTTATGTGTATTTTTTCATATATTTCATTACAAATTTATCTTATTTTATGTTTATTTTGTATATTATTTTATTCAATTTTAATTTTTTTTATGTGTTTATTTGTATTTGTATTTAGGTTATTTTATGTGTATTTTGTATATATATTTTCATCCAAAATTACATTATTATATTGGTATTTTCTTAATTTAATTCGATACGAATTTAGATTATTTCATAGGTATTTTGTATACATATTTTTATACTCATTTACATTATCTAATGTGTGTTTTGTATATATATTTTTATGCAAATTTATTTTATGCTCATTTTTGTACATATATTTGTATAGAAATTTGCGTTATTTTATGTATATAGTTTTATATAAATTTACGTTATTTTATGTGCATTTTGTATATATATATATATATATATATATATATATATATATATATATATATATATATATATATATATATATATATATATATATATATATATATATATATATATATATATATATATATATATATATATATATATATATATATATATATACAAATACACATTCTTTTATTGCTATATTGTTTATTTATATTTATTCGAATTTACATTATTTTTTTGTGTATTTTGTATACATTTTTTATATGTATTTACTTAATTTTATGTGTATTTTGTATATGTATTTTTATAGAAATCTACGTTATTTTATGTGTATTCGCATATATATTTTGAAACAAATTAACATTATTTTATATGTATTTTGCATATCTATTTCAATATAAATTTACCTTATTGTATGTGCATTTTGTATATTTATTTTGATACAAATTCAAATATTTTATGTGTATTTTGGTATCAATAATTTTATAAAAAATGCGTTATTTTGTAGGTATTTTGCATCTTAATTTTCATACAAATTTACATTATTTTATTAATATTCTGTGTATATATTTTGATACGATTTTACATTATTTTATTTGTGTTTTGTATATATTTTTTTATACATATTTACATTATTTAATGTGTATTTTGTATATATATTTCATATAAATTTACGTTATTATATGTGTATTTGTTTATATATTTTGTTTCAAATTTACATTATTTTATGTGTATTTTATATATGTACTTCTATAGAAATTAACCTAATTTAATGTGTATTTTGTATATTTCTATTCATTCAAATTTAAATTATTTTTGTGTATTTTTGTATATAGTTTTATACAAATTTAGGTTATTTTATGTACGCATTTACATTATTTAATGTGTGTTTTGTATATATATTTTTATCCAAAGTTAATTTATTTTACGTTCATTTTTGGACATATATTTTTATAGAAATTAGCGTTATTTTATATGTATTTGTATATGTTTTATCATACAAATTTACATTATTTTATTGCTATTTTGTTTATTTAGTTTGATACGAATTACATGATTATATGTGTATTTTGTACATATTTTTTATACGTATTTACATTACTTAATGTGTATTTTGTTTATATATTTTTAAACAAATTTACGTTATTATATGTATTTTTATAAATATTTTGATACAAATTTACATTATTTTATGTATTTTGTATATACATTTCAATTCAAATTTAGCTTATTTTATCTGTATTTTGTATATCTATTTTCATACAGATTTAATTACTTCTGTGTATTTTTGTATATAGTTTTATACAAATTTACGTTATTTTATGTGTATTTTTTATATTTATATTTATACAAATACACATTCTTTTATTGGTATTTTGTTTATTTATTTTGATACGAATTTACATTATTTTATGTGTATTATGTATACATTTTTTTATACGTATATACTTCATTTTATGTGTATTTTGTATATATTTTTATACAAATCTACGTTATTTTATGTGTATTCGTATATATATTTTGAAACAAATTTACATTGTTTTATATGTATTTTGCATATCTATTTCAATAAAGATTTACCTTATTGTATGTGTATTTTGTATATTTATTTTAATACAAATAAATTTTTTATGTGTATTTTTGTATATATATTTAAAAAAAATGCGTTATTTTATGGGTATTTTGCTTCTTTATTTTCATACAAATTTACATTATTTTATTAATATTCTGTGTATTTATTTTGATACGATTTTACATTATTCTATTTGTGTTTTGTATATATATTTTTATACAAATTTACGTTATTTTAAGTGTATTTGTTTATGTATTTTTATTTAAATTTACAGTATTTTATGTGTTTTTTATATATGTATTTCAATACAAATTTACCTAATTTTATGTGTATTTTGTATATTTATTTTCATACAAATTTAAATTATTTTTGTGTATTTTTGCATATAGTTTTATACAAATTTATGTTATCTTATGTGTATTTTGTATATTTATTTTCATACAAATACACATTCTTTTATTGACATTTTGTTTATTTATTTTGACGCGAATTTACATTATTTAATGTGTATTTTGTATATATATTTTTATACGTATTTACATCCTTTCATGTGTATTTTGTATATTTATAAAAAATGCGTTATTTTATGGGTATTTTGCATCTTTATTTTCATACAAATTTACATTATTTTATTTACATTCTGTGTATTTATTTTAATACGATTTTACATTATTCTATATGTGCTTTGTATATATATTTTTTATACATATTTACATTATTTAATGAGTATTTTTCATATATATTTTATACAAATTTTTGTTAATTTAAGTGTATTTGTTTATATATTTTCATTCAAATTTACATTATTTTATGTGTATTTTGTATATGTATTTCTTTACAAATTTACCTAATTTTATGTGTATTTTGTATATTTATTTTCATACAAATTTAACTTATTTTTGAGTATTTTTATATATAGTTTTATACAAATTTACGTTATTTTATGTGTATTTTGTATATGTATTTTCATACAAATACACATTATTTTATTGAAATTTTAATTATTTATTTTGACACGAATTTACATTATTTAATGTGTATTTTATATATATATTTTTATACGTATTTACAACATTTCATGTGTAATTTGTATATATATTTCTATAGAAATATACGTTATTTTATGTGTATTCGTATATATATTTTGAAACAAATCTACATTATTTTATGTGTATTTTGTATATATATTTCATTATAAATTTGCCTTATTTTAAGTTTATTTTTATATCTATTTTCATTCAAATTCAAATCATTTTATGTGTATATATTTATTTGTATTTACGTTATTTTATGTGTATTTTCTATATATATTTTCATTCAAAATTACATTATTTTATCGGTATTTTGTTCATTTATTTCGATACGAACTTAGATTATTTCATGTGTATTTTCCATACATATACATATAGAGTAAATTTCTATGAAAATGTATATTCAAAATACATATAAAATTATGTAAATAAGTATAAAAATATATATATCAAATACACCTTAAAAAAATGAAAATTCGTATCAAAATAAATAAATAAAATTCCGATAAAAGAACGTATATTTGTAGGAAAATAAATATACAAAATACACATAAAATTACGATAATTTGAATAAAAATATATACAAAAATACACAAAAATATTTTTAATTTCTATAAAAATAGATATACAAAATACACATATAATTAGTTAAATTTGTCTTTAAATACATGTACAAAATTCACATAAAATAATGTAAATTTGTATGAAATGAAAACAAATTCACATAAAATAACGTACATTGGTATAAAATAGATATACAAAATATTCATAGAATAAGTAACATCGTATCAAAATAAATACACAGAATATCAATAAAATAATGTAATTTTGTATGAAAATAAAGATGCAAAATACCCATAAAATTAAGCATATTTTTATAAAAATACATATACAAAAATACACATAGAATAGCTAAATTTGTATTAAAATTAATATACAAAATGCACGTACAATAAGGTAAATTTGTATTGAAAAAATATGCAAAATGCACATAAAACAATGTATATTTGTTTCAAAATATATATACGAATACACATAAAATAACGTAGATATCTATAAAAAAAACATATACAAAATACATATAAAATTAAGTAAATACGTATAAAAAAATGTATACAAAATTCACATAAAATAATGTAAATTCGTATAAATGTAAATAAACAATATACCAATAATGTGTATTTGTATAAATATAAATATACAAAATGCACATAAGATAACGTAAATTTATATAAAACTATATACACAAAATAACGCAAATATCTATAAAAATATATGTACAAAAATGAGCATAAAATAAATTTGCATAAAAATATATATACAAAACACACGTTAGATAATGTAAATGAGTATAAAAATATGTATAGAAAATACCTATGAAATAATTTAAATTGTCGAATTAAATTAAGAAAATACCAATAAAATAATGAAATTTTGGATGAAAATATATATACAAAATACACATAAAATAACCTAAATACAAATACAAAGATACACATACAATATTGTATTTTGTATATACATTTCAATTCAAATTTAGCTTATTTTATCTGTATTTTGTATATCTATTTTCATGAATTTAATTACTTCTGTGTATTTTTTTATAGTTTTATACAAATTTACGTTATTTTATTTGTATTTTTTATATTTATATTTATAAAAATACACATTCTTTTATTTGTATTTTGTTTATTTATTTTGATACGAAATTACATTATTTTATGTATTTTGAATACATTTTCTTATACGTATTTACTTCATTTTATGTGTATTTTGTATATATATTTTTATACAAATCTACGTTATTTTATGTGTATTCGTATATATATTTTGAAACAAATTTACATTGTTTTATATGTATTTTGCATATCTATTTCAATACAGATTTACCTTATTGTATGTGTATTTTGTATATTTATTTTAATACAAATTAATTTTTTCATGTGTATTTTGGTATATATATCTTTATAAAAAATGCGTTATTTAATGGGTATTTTGCTTCTTTATTTTCATACAAATTTACATTGTTTTATTAATATTCTGTGTATTTATTTTGATACGATTTTACATTATTCTATTTGTGTTTTGTATATATTTTTTTTATACATCTTTACATTATTTAATGTGTATTTGTATATTTTAAAACAAATTTACGTTATTTTATGCGCATCTGTTAAAATATTTTGATACAAATTTACATTATTTTATGTATTTTGTATATATATTTCAATACAAATTTAGTTTATTTTATGTATATTTTGTATATCTATTTTCATTCGTATCAAAATAAATAAACAAAATAGCAATAAAATAATGTAAATTTGTATGAGAAAACATATACAAATACACATAAATTAACGCAAATTTCTAAAAAAATATATGTAAAAAATGCACATCAAATAAAGTAAATTTGCATAAAAATATATATACAAAACACACATTAAATAAAGTAAATGCGTACATAAAATAACCTAAATTTGTATAAAACTATATATAAAAATACACAAAAATATTTAAAATTTGTATGAAAAGAAATATACAAAATACACATAAAATTAGGTAAATTTGTATTGAAATACATATACAAAATACACATAGAATAATGTAAATTTAAATGAAAATATATAAACAAATACACTTAAAATAACGTAAATTTGTATTTTTATACAAATTTACGTTATATATGCAAGATACACATTAAATAATGTAAATGTGTATAAAAAAATATATACAAAAAAGAAATAGAATAATGTAAAATCCTATCAATATAAATACACAGAATATCAATAAAATAATGTAAATTTGTATGAAAAGAAAGATGCAAAATTCCCATAAAATAGCGCATTTTTTATAAAAATCTATATACCAAAATACACATAAAATATTTAAATTTGTATTGAAATAAATATACAAAATGCATATACAGTAAGGTAAATATGTATTGAAAGAGATATTCAAAAATACATATAAAACAAGGTTAATTTGTTTCAAAATATATATACGAATACACATAAAATAACGTAGATTTCTATAGAAATATATATACAAAATACACATGAAATTATGTAAATACGTATAAAAATATTTATACAAAATACATATCTAGAAAAAATTCGTGTCAAAATAAATAAACAAAATATCATGAAAAGAATGTGTATTTGTATGAAAATAAATAATAGATAATAAATTTGTATGCAAGATACACATTAAATAATGTAAATATGTATAAAAAATATATATACAAAAAAAAAATAGAATAATGTGAAATCGTATCAAAATAAATACACCGAATATTAATAAAATAATGTAAATTTGTATGAAAATAAAGATGCAAAATTCCCATCAAATAGCGCATTTCTTATAAAAATATATTTACCAAAATACACATAAAATATTTAAATTTGTATTGAAATAAATATACAAAATGCACATACAATAAGGTAAACTTGTATTGAAAGAGATATGCAAAAATACATATAAAACAATGTAAATTTGTTTCAAAATATATATACGAATACACATAAAATAACGTGGATTTCTATAAAAATATATATACAAAATACACATAAAATTAAGTAAATACGTATAAAATAGATATACAAAATACAAATTGGCCTAACTTTATGTGTATTTTGCATATCTATTTTCAAACAAACTTAAATTATTTTTGTGTATTTTTGTATATATTTTTATACAAATTTTAGTTATTTTATTTGTTTTTTGTATATATATTTTCCTACAAATATACATTCTTTTATTAGAATTTCGTGTATTTAATTTTTTACAAATTTACATTATTTTATGTGTGTTTTGTATATATATATATATTTTTCTACGTATTTAAATTATTTTATGTGTATTTTATATATACATTTTCATTAAAATTTACGTTATTTTTTTGTGTGTATTCGTATATATTTTGAAACAAATTTTATACAAATTTATGTTATTTTATGTGTATTTGTATATATATTTTCATACTAATTTATATTATTTCATGTGTATTCTTACATATATTTTATTACAAATTTACCTTATTTTATGTTTATTTTGTATATTTATTTCATTCAATTTTAAATTATTTAATGTGTATTTTTGTATTTGTATTTGTATCGTAAATTTGTATAAAACTATATACAAAAATACACAGAACAAATACACATTCTTTTATTGGTATTTTGTTTATTTATTTTGTTTCGAATTTATATTATTTTATGTGTATTTTGTTTACATTTTTTTATACGTATTTACCTAATTTTATGTGTATTTTGTATATATATTTTTATAGAAATCTACGTTATTTTATGTGTATTCGTATATATATTTTGAAACAAATTTAAAATTTTTTATATGTATTTTTGCATATCTCTTTCAACAGAAGTTTACCTTATTGTATGTGCATTTTGAATATTTATTTCATTACAAATTTAAATATTTTATGTGTATTTTGGTATATATATTTTTATAAGAAATGCGCTATTTGATGGGAGTTTTGCATCTTTATTTTCATACAAATTTACATTATTTTATTAATATTCGGTGTATTTATTTTGATACGATTTCACATTATTCTATTTGTTTTTTGTATATATTTTTTTTATACATATTTACATTATTTAATGTGTATCTTGCATATATATTACAAACAAATTTATAATCTATTATTTATTTTCATAAAAATACACATTCTTTTCATTATATTTTGTTTATTTATTTTGTCACGAATTTACATTACTTAATATGTATTTTATATATATATTTTTATACGTATTTACATAATTTCATGTGTATTTTGTATATATATTTCTATAGAAATCTACGTTATTTTATGTGTATTCGTATATATATTTTGAAACAAATTTACACTGTTTTATTTGTATTTTGCGTTTTTTTTCAATACAAATTTACCTTATTGTATGTGTGCATTTTGTATATTTATTTTAATACAAATTTAATTATTCTATGTGTATTTTTGTATATGTATTTAAAAAAAAAAAATGCTTTATCTTATGGGTATTTTGCATCTTTATTTTCATACAAATTTAAATTATTTTATTGATATTCTGTGTACCTATTTTGATAAGATTTTACATTATTCTATGTATAACAAAAATAAATACAGAATACACAAAAATAGATATGCAAAATACGTATAAACAATGTAAATTTGTTTCAAAATATATATACGAATACACATGAAATAAGGTAGATTTCTATAAAAATATATATGCAAAATACACATAAAATTAAGTAAATACGTATAAAAAATGTATACAAAATACACATAAAATAATGTAAATTAGTATCAAAATAAATAAACAAATAATATAAAAGAATGTGTATTTGTATAAATATATATATACAAAATACACATTAAATAATATAGATTTGTTTAAAACTATACAAAATACACATGAAATGATGTAAATACGTATAAAAATATATATACAAAATACACATTAAATAATGTAAATTCGCGTGAAAATAAATAAACAAAATATCAATAAAAAAATGTGTATTTGTATGAAAATAGATATACAAAAAACACATAAAATAATGTAAATTTGAATGAAAATACATAAACAAATACACTTAAAATAACGTAAATTTGTATAAAAAAATATATTCAAAACACAAATAGAATAATGTAAAATCGTATCAAAATAAATACACAGAATATTAATAAAATAATGTAAATTTGTATGAAAATAAAGAAGCAAAATACCCATAAAATAACGCATTTTTTTTTGTTTATAAAAATATATACCAAAATACACATCAAAAAATTAAATTTGTATTAAAATAAATATACAAAAAACACATACAATAAGGTAAATTTGTATTGAAATTTGTTTCAAAATATATATACGAATACACATAAAATAACGTAGATTTCTATAAAAAATATATATACAAAATACACATAAAATGAAGTAAATACGTATAAAAAAATGTATAAAAAATACACATAAAATAATGTAAATTCGTATCAAAATAAATAAACAAAATACCAATAAAAGAATGTGTATTTGTTTGAATATAAATATACAAAATACACATAAAATAACGTAAATTTATATAAAACTATATACAAAAATACACAGAAGTAATTAAATTTGTATGA
Source organism: Eriocheir sinensis (assembly GCF_024679095.1). Lineage (NCBI taxonomy): Eukaryota > Metazoa > Arthropoda > Malacostraca > Decapoda > Varunidae > Eriocheir > Eriocheir sinensis. Next base: position 501,084 of record NW_026110640.1, read on the forward strand.
AAATATATACAAAATACACACGAAATAAGCTAAATTTGAATTGAAATATATATACAAAATACATGAAATAAAGTAAATTTGTATCAAAATATTTATACAAATACACATATAATAACGTAAATTTGTCTGAAAATATATCAACAAAATACACATTAAATAATGTAAATACGTATAAAAAATATGTACAAAATACACATATAATCATGTAATTCGTATCAAAGTAAATAAACAAAATACCAATAAAATAATATAAATTTGTATGAGTAAACGTGTATGTTGCATATTTTTTCAATACAAATTTACCTTATTATATACGCATTTTGTATATTAATTTTAATACAAATTTAATTATTCGAAGTGTATTTTTGTATCTGTATTTTTATAAACATATGCTTTATTTTTTGGGTATTTTGCATCTTTATTTTCATACAAATTTACATTATTTTATTGATATTCTGCTCATTCATTTTGATACGAATTGACATTATTCTATGTGTATTTTGTATATATTTTTTATATAAATTTACGTTATTTTATGTTTGAAAATATGTACAAAATACACATATAATAATGTAATTCGTATCAAAATAAATAAACAAAATACCAATAAAATAATATAAATTTGTATGAGTAAACGTGTATGTTGCATATTTTTTCTATACAAATTTACCTTATTATATACGCATTTTGTATATTAATTTTAATACAAATTTAATTATTCGATGTGTATTTTTGTATCTGTATTTTTATAAACATATGCTTTATTTTTGGGGTATTTTGCATCTTTATTTTCATACAAATTTACATTATTTTATTGATATTCTGCTCATTCATTTTGATACGAATTGACATTATTCTATGTGTATTTTGTATATATTTTTCATACAAATTTACGTTATTTTATGTGTATTTTTTTATATATTTTGACACAAATTTACAATATTTTATGGGTATTTTGTATATACATTTCAAAAGAAATTTACCTAGTTTTATGTGTATTTTGTATATCTATTTTCATACAAACTCAAATTATTTATATGTATTTTTGTATATATTTTAATACAAATTTTAGTTATGTTATATGTATTTTGTAAATTTATTTTCATTCAAATATATATTATTTTATTTTTGTTTTGTTGATTTATATTGATACGAATTTACATTATTTTATATGTACTTTGTATATATATTTTTATACGCTTTTACATTATTTAGTATTTATTTTGAATATATATTTTTATACAAATTCATGGTATTTTATGTGTATTTGTATATATATTTTTATATAAATTTACATTATTTTATGTGTATTTTGTACATATATTTTTTTACAAATCTACCTTATTTTATGTTTATTTTGTATGTGTATTTTGTATATTTATATTTATCCAAATACACATTCTTTTATTGGTATTTTGTATATTTATTTTAATTCGAATTTACATTATTTTATGTGTATTTTGTATACATTTTTTTATACGTATTTACTTAATTTTAAGTGTATTTTGTATATATATTTTTGTAGAAATCTACGTTTTTTATTTGTATTCGTATATATATTTTGAAACAAATTTACATTGTTTTATATGTATTTTTGCATATCTCTTTCAATACAAATTTACCTTATTGTATGTGCATTTTGTATATTTATTTCAATACAAATTTAAATATTTTATGTGTATTTGGTATATATATTTTTTATAAGATTACGAAAATTTGAATAAAAATATATACAAAAAAACAAAAAAATAAATTTCAATTTGTATGAAAATAGATATACAAAATACACATATAATTAGTTAAATTTGTATTTAAATACATGTACAAAATACACATAAAATAATGTAAATTTGTATGAAATGAAAATTCACATAAAATTCGCGTCAAAATAAATAAACAAAATATCAATAAAAGAATGTGTATTTGTATGAAAATAGATATACAAAATACACTTAAAATAACCTAAATTTGTATCAAACTATATACAAAAATACACAAAAATATTTTAAATTTGTATGAAAATAAATATACAAAATACACATAAAATTAGGTAAATTTGTATTGAAATACATACACAAAATACACTTAAAATAATGTAAATTTGAATGAAAATACATAAACAAATACACTTAAAATAACGTAAATTTGTATAAAAAAATATGTACAAAACACAAATAGAATAATGTAAAATCGTATCAAAATAAATACACAGAATATTAATAAAATAATGTAAATTTGTATGAGAATAGAGAAGCAAAATACCCATAAAATAACGCATTTTTTTTGTTTATAAAAATATACCAAAATACACATAAATAAATTAAATTTGTATTAAAATAAATATACAAAAAACACATACAATAAGGTAAATTTGTATTGAAATAGATATGCAAAATACATATAAAACAATGTAAATTTGTTTTAAAATATATATACGAATACACATAAAATAACGTAGATTTCTATAAAAATATATATACAAAATACACATAAAATGAAGTAAATACGTATAAAAAAATGTATACAAAAAACACAAAATAATGTAAATACGTATCAAAATAAATAAACAAAATACCAATAAAAGAATGTGTATTTGTATAAATATAAATATACAAAATACACATAAAATAACGTAAATTTATATAAAACTATATACAAAAATACACAGAAGTAATTAAATTTGTATGAAAATATATACAAAACACACACAAAATAAGCTAAATTTGAATTGAAATATATATACAAAATACATGAAATAAAGTAAATTTGTATCAAAATATTTATACAAATACACATATAATAACGTAAATTTGTATGAAAATATATAAACAAAATACACATTAAATAATGTAAATACGTATAAAAAATATGTACAAAATACACATATAATCATGTAATTCGTATCAAAATAAACAAAATACCAATAAAATAATATAAATTTGTATGAGTAAACGTGTATGTTGCATATTTTTTCAATACAAATTTACCTTATTATATACGCATTTTGTATATTAAATTTAATACAAATTTAATTATTCGATGTGTATTTTTGTATCTGTATTTGTATATATATTTTTATACGCTTTTACATTATTTAATATTTATTTTGAATATATATTTTTATACAAATTCATGGTATTTTATGTGTATTTGTATATATATTTTTATATAAATTTACATTATTTTATGTGTATTTTGTACATATATTTTTTTTCAAATCTACCTTATTTTATGTTTATTTTGTATGTGTATTTTGTATATTTATATTCATCCAAATACACATTCTTTTATTGGTATTTTGTTTATTTATTTTAATTCGAATTTACATTATTTATGTGTATTTTGTATACATTTTTTTTATACGTATTTACTTAATTTTAAGTGTATTTTGTATATATATTTTTGTAGAAATTACGTTTTTTATTTGTATTCGTATATTTATTTTGAAACAAATTTACAAATTTTTAGATGTATTTTTGCATATCTCTTTCAATACAAATTTACCTTATTGTATGTGCATTTTGTATATTTATTTCAATGCAAATTTAAATATTTTATGTGTATTTTGGTATATATATTTTTATAAGATTACGAAAATTTGAATGAAAATATATACAAAAAAACAAAAAAATAAATTTCAATTTGTATGAAAATAGATATACAAAATACACTTAAAATAACCTAAATTTGTATCAAACTATATACAAAAATACACAGAAATATTTTAAATTTGTATGAAAATAGATATACAAAATACACATAAAATTAGGTAAATTTGTATTGAAATACACACACAAAATACACATAAAATAATGTAAATTTGAATGAAAATACATAAACAAATACACTTAAAATAACGTAAATTTGTATAAAAAAATATGTACAAAACACAAATAGAATAATGTAAAATCGTATCAAAATAAATACACAGAATATTAATAAAATAATGTAAATTTGTATGAAAATAAAGAAGCAAAATACCCATAAAATAACGCATTTTTTTGTTTATGAAAATATATATACCAAAAAACACATCAAAAAATTAAATTTGTTTTAAAATAAATATACAAAAAACACATACAATAAGGTAAATTTGTATTGAAATAGATATGCAAAATACATATAAAACAATGTAAATTTGTTTCAAAATATATATACGAATACACATAAAATAACGTAGATTTCTATAAAAATATATATACAAAATACACATAAAATGAAGTAAATACGTATAAAAAATGTATACAAAATACACATAAAATAATGTAAATTCGTATCAAAATAAATAAACAAAATACCAATAAAAGAATGTGTATTTGTATAAATATAAATATACAAAATACACATAAAATAACGTAAATTTATATAAAACTATATACAAAAATACACAGAAGTAGTTAAATTTGTATGAAAATAAATACAAAATACAAACAAAATAAGCTAAATTTGAATTGAAATATATATACAAAATACATGAAATAAAGTAAATTTGTATCAAAATATTTATACAAATACACATATAATAACTTAAACTTGTATGAAAATATATAAACAAAATACATTAAATAATGTAAATACGTATAAAAATATGTACAAAATACATATAATCATGTAATTCGTATCAAAATAAACAAAATACCAATAAAATAATATAAATTTGTATGAGTAAACGTGTATGTTGCATATTTTTTCAATACAAATTTACATTATTATATACGCATTTTGTAAATTAATTTTAATACAAATTTAATTATTCGATGTGTATTTTTGTATATGTATTTGTATATATATTTTTATACGCTTTTACATTATTTAATATTTATTTTGAATATATATTTTTATACAAATTCATGGTATTTTTATGTATTTGTATGTATATTTTATATAAATTTACATTATTTTATGTGTATTTTGTACTTTTTACAAATCTACCTTATTTTATGTTTATTTTGTGTATTTTGTATATTTATATTTATCCAAATACACATTCTTTTATTGGTATTTTGTTTATTTATTTTAATTCGAATTAACATTATTTTATGTGTATTTTGTATACATTTTTTTATACGTATTTTCTTAATTTTATGTGTATTTTGTATATATATTTTTATAGAAATCTACGTATTTTTATTTGTATTCGTATATATATTTTGCAACAAATTTACATTGTTTTATATGTTTTTTTGCATATCTCTTTCAATACAAATTTACCTTATTGTATGTGCATTTTGTATATTTATTTCAATGCAAATTTAAATATTTTATGTGTATTTTAATATATATATTTTTATAAGATTACGAAATTTTGAATAAAAATATATACAAAAAAACAAAAAAATAAATTTCAATTTGTATGAAAAGAGATATACAAAATACACATATAATTAGTTAAATTTGTATTTAAATACATGTACAAAAGACACATAAAATAATGTAAATTTGTATGAAATGAAACAAATTCACATAAAATTCGCGTCAAAATAAATAAACAAAACATCAATAAAAGAATGTGTATTTGTATGAAAATAGATATACGAAATACACATAAAATAACCTAAATTTGTATCAAACTTTATACAAAAATACACAAAAATAATTTAAATTTGTATGCAAATAAATATACAAAATACACATAAAATTAGGTAAATTTGTATTGAAATACATACACAAAATACACATAAAATAATGTAAATTTGAATGAAAATACATAAACAAATTCACTTAAAATAACGTAAATTTGTATAAAAAAATATGTACAAAACACAAATAGAATAATGTAAAATCGTATCAAAATAAATACACAGAATATTAATAAAATAATGTAAATTTGTAAAAATAAAGAAGCAAAATACCCATAAAATAACGCATTTTTATTTATAAAATATATATACCAAAATACATCAAAAAGTAAATTTGTATTAAAATAAATATACAAAAAACACATACAATAAGGTAAATTTGTATTGAAATAGATATGCAAAATACATATAAAACAATGTAAATTTGTTTCAAAATATATATACGAATACACATATAAATAATAACGTAGATTTCTATAAAAATATATATACAAAATACACATAAAATGAAGTAAATACGTATAAAAAAATGTATACAAAATACACATAAAATAATGTAAATTCGTATCAAAATAAATAAACAAAATAGCACATTAAAGAATGTGTATTTGTATAAATATAAATATACAAAATACACATAAAATAACGTAAATTTATATAAAACTATATACAAAAATACACTGAAGTAATTAAATTTGTATGAAAATATATACAAAATACACACAAAATTAGCTAAATTTGAATTGAAATATATATACAAAACACATGAAATAAAGTAAATTTGTATCAAAATATTTATAGAAATACTCATATAATAACGTAAATTTGTATGAAAATATATAAACAAAATACATATTAAGTAATGTAAATACGTATAAAAAAAATATGTACAAAATACACATATAATCATGTAATTCGTATCAAAATAAATAAACAAAATACCAATAAAATAATATAAATTTGTATGAGTAAACGTGTATGTTGCATATTTTTTCAATACAAATTTACCTTATTATATACGCATTTTGTATATTAATTTTAATATATGTGTATTTGAATATATATTTTGATACAAATTTACATTATTTTAGGTATTTTCTATATTTATTTCAATTCAAATTTAGCTTATTTATGTGTGTCTTTTCTATATTCATACAAATTTAATTATTTGCTTATTTTTGTTTATTTTTATATAGTTTTATGCAATTTTACGTTATGTGTATTTTGTATATTTATATTTATACAAGTACACATTCTTTTATTGGCATTTAGTTTATTTATTTTGATACGAATTTACATTATTTTATGTGTATTTTGTATACATTTTCTTATACGTAGTTACTTCATTTTATGTGTATTTGTTTATATATTTTTATAGAATTCTACGTTATTTTATGTGTATTCGTATATATAATTTGAAACAAATTTACATTGTTTTATGTGTATTTTGCATATCTATTTCAATACAAATTTACCTAATAATGTATGCATTTTGTATATTTATTGTAATACAAATTTAAATATTTTATGTGAATTTTGGTATATATATTTTCATAAAAATGCGTTGTTTTATGGGTATTTTGCATCTTTATTTTCATACAAATTTACATTATTTTATTCTGCGTATTTATTTTGATACTATTTTACATTATTCTATTTGTGTTTTGTATATATATTTTTATATATTTACATTATTTAATGTATTTTCTATATATATTTCATACAAATTTACGTTATTTTAAGTGTATTTGTTTAAATATTTTCATTCAAATTTACCTATTTTATGTGTATTTTGTATATGTATTTCAATAGAAATTTAATTAGTTTTATTGTATTTTGTATATATATTTTATACAAATTTAAATTATTTTATTTTTTTAATAGAGTTTTATACAAATTTACAATATACATTGTTTTATGTGCATTTTGTATATTTTTTTTTATTTATTTTGATGCGCATTTTATATTTAATTGTGTATAAATTTAATTATTCTATGTGTATTCTTGTATATGTATTTTAAAAAAAATATGCTTTATTTTATGGGTATTTTGCATCTTTATTTTCATACAAAATTACATTATTTTATTGATATTCTGTGTATTTATTTTGATACGATTTTACATTATTCTATGTATATTTTGTATATCTATTTTATACAAATGTACGTTATTTTATGTGAATTTGTTTTCATTTCATACAAATTTACATTATTTTATGTGTATTTTGTACATGTATTTAAATACAAATTTAACTAATTATATGTGTATTTTGTATATCTATTTTCATACAAATTGAAATTTATTTTTTTGTTTTTTTGTATATATTTTTATTCAAATTTTCGTAATTTTATGTGTATTTTGTATATTTATTTTCCTACAAATATACGTTCTTTTATCGGAATTTTGTTTATTTATTTTGATACGAATTTTCATTTTTTTAGGTGTATTTGATATATATATTTTTATACTTATTTACATAATTTTATATGTATTTTGAATATATATTTTCATAGAAATTTACTCTATATGTATATACAGAATACACATAAAATTAGGTAAATTTGTATTGAAATACATATACAAAATACACTTAAAATAATGTAAATTTGAATGAAATTATATAAACAAATACACTTAAAATGACGTTAATTTGTATAAAATATATATAAAAAATACACATTAAATAATGAAAATATGTATAAAAAAATATATACCAGACACAAATAGTATAATATAAAATCGTATCAAAATATATACACAGAATATTAATAAAATAATGTACATTTGTATGAAAACTAAGATGCAAAATACCTATAAAATAACGCATTTTTTATAAAATTATATATACCAAAATACACATAAAATATTTGAATTTGTATTAAAATAAATATACAAAATGCACATACAATAAGGTAAATTTGTATTGAAATAGATATGCAAAAAAACATATAAAACAGTGTAAATTTATTTCAAAATATATATACGAATACAGAAAATAACGTAGATTTCTATAAATATATATATATACAAAATACAAATAAAATTAAGTAAATACGAATCAAAAATGTATACAAAATACACATAAAATAATGTAAATTCGTATAAATATAAATAAACAAAATACCAATAAGAGAATGTGTATTTGTATAAATATAAATATACAAAATGCACATAAAATAACGTAAATTTGTATAAAACTATATACAAAAATACACAGAAGTAATTAAATTTGCATGAAAATAGATATACAAAATACACACAAAATAAGCTAAATTTGAATTGAAACATATATACAAAATACATAAAATAAAGTAAATTCGTTTCAAAATATTTTTAACAAATACACATATAATAACGTAAATTTGTAAAAAAAATATAAACAAAATACACATTAAGTAATGTAAATACGTATAATAAAAATATTTACAAAATACACCAATAAAAAAATCAAGTCATTCGTATCAAAATAAATAAAAAAAAACTAATGAAATAATGTAAATTTGTATGAGAAAACATATACAAAATACACATAAAATAACGTTTTAAGTTTCTATAAAAATATATGTACAAAAATGCACATAAAATTAGTTTGCATAAAAAAATATATACAAAACACACATTAGATAATGTAAATGAGTATAAAAATATGTATACAAAATACCTATGAAATAATCTAAATTCGTATCGAGTTAAATTAAGAAAATAACAATAAAATAATGTAATTTTGCATGAAAATATATATAGAAAACACACATAAAATAACCTAAATACAAATACAAATATACACATTAAATAATTTAAAATTGAATGAAATAAATATACAAAATAAACATAAAATAAGGTAAATTTGTAATAAAATATATGTAAGAATACACAAAATAATATAAATTTGTATGAAAATATATATACAAATACACATAAAATAACATGAATTTGTATAAAATGTTTCAAAATATATACGAATACACACAATAAAATAACGTAAATTTTTATGAAAATGTATATATAAAATACACATAAAATAGTTTAAATACGTATAAAAATATATATACAAAATACACATAAAATAATGTAAATTCGTAAAAAATTAAATACACAAAATTCCAATAAAAGAATGTATATTTGTAGGAAAATATATATACAAAAAACAAATCAAATAACTAAAATTTGTATAGAAATATATACAAAAATACACAAAAATAATTTAAATTTCTTTGAAAATACATATGCAAAATACACATAAAGTTAGGCAAATTTGTATTGAAATACATATACAAAACTCACATAAAATAATGTAAATTTGTATGAAAATATATAAACAAATACATATAAAATCACGTAAATTTGGATAAAATATATATATACAAAATATACATTAAATATTTTAAATATGTATAAAAATATATTATATTATATATATTTTTATTGATATTTGCGTTATTTATGTGTATTTTGTATATATTTTCTCATAGAAATTTACATTATTTTATTGGTATTTTGTCTATTTATTTTGATACGAATTACATTATTATTTGTGTATTTTTTACATTTTTTTTATACGTATTTATATTATTTAATGTGTATTTTGTTTATATATTTTTATACAAATTTACGTTATTATATGTGTATTTGTATAGGTATTTTGATACAAATTTACATTATTTTATGTATTTTGTATATATATTTCAATTCAAATTTACCTTATTTTATGTGTATTTTGTATATCTATTTATTTTAATACAAAATTAAATATTTTATGTTTTTTCGTATATATATTTTTATAAAAATGCGTTATTTTATGGGTATTTTGCATCTTAATTTTCATACAAATTTACATTATTTTATTAATATTTTCTGTATTTATTTTGATACGATTTTACATTATTTTATTTGTGTTTATATATTTTTTATACATATTTACATTACTTAATGTTTTTTTTGTATATATATTTGATTCAAATTTACGTTATTTTAAGTCTATTTGTTTATATATTTTCATTCAAATTTACATTATTTTATGTGTATTTTGTATATGTATTTCAATACAAATTTACCTATTTTATATATTTTTTGTATATTTATTTTCATACAAGTTTAAATTATTTTGTGTATTTTGTATATAGTTTTATACAAATTTAGGTTATTTTATGTGTATTTTGTATATCTATTTTCATACAAATACACATTCTTTTCATGATATTTTGTTTATTTATTTTGACACGAATTAACATTATTTAATGTGTATTTTGTATATATATTTTTATACGTATTTACATTATTTCAAGTGAATTTTGTATATATATTTCTATAGAAATCTGCGTTATTTTATGTGTATTCGAATATATATTTTGAAACAAATTTACATTGTTTTATGTGAATTTTGCATATTTTTTCAATACGAATTTACCTTATTGTATGTGCATTTCGTATATTAATTTTAATACAAATTTGATTAATCTATGTGTATTTTTGTATATGTATTTTTATAAAAATATTAAATTAGTTAAATTTGTATTTAAATACATGTACAAAATACACATAAAATAATGTAAATTTGTATGAAATGAAAACAAATTCACATAAAATAACGTACATTTGTATAAAATAGATATACAAAATAATTTTATGTGTATTTTGTATATTTAATTTCATACAAATTTAAATTATTTTTGTGTATTTTTGTATATAGTTTTATACAAACCTAGGTTATTTTATGAGTATTTTGTATATCTATTTTCATACAAATACACATTCTTGTATTGATATTTTGTTTATTTATTTTGACGAGAATTTAAATTATTTAATGTGTATTTTGTATATATATTTTTATACGTATTTACATCATTTCATGTGTATTTTTTATATATATTTCTATATAAATCTACGTTATATTATGTGTATTCGTATATAGATTTTAAACAAATTTACACTTTTATATGTATTTTGCATATTTTTTCAATACAAATTTACCTTATTGTATATGCATTTTGTATATTAATTTTAATACAAATTTAATTATTCTATGTGTATTTTTGTATATGTATTTTTATAAAAATATGCTTTATTTTACGGGTATTTTGCATCTCTATTTTCATACAAATTTATGTTATTTTATTGATATTCTGCTCATTCATTTTGATACGATTTGACATTATTCTATGTGTATTTTGTATATGTTTTTCAAACAAATTTACGTTATTTTATGTGTATTTGTTTATATATTCTGACACAAATTTACAATATTTTATGGGTATTTTGTATATATATTTCAAAAGAAATCTACCTAGTTTTATATGTATTTTGAATATCTATTTTCATACAAACTCAAATTATTTTTATGTATTTTTGTATATATTTCAATACAAATTTTAGTTATGTTATGTGTATTTTGTAAATCTATTTTCATTCATATATATATTATTTTATTGGTATTTTGTTGATTTGTATTGATACGAATTTACATTATTTTATATGTTCTTTTTATATATTTTTTTATACGCATTTACATTATTTAATATTTATTTTGAATATATAATTTTATATAAATTCATGGTATTTTATGTGTATTTGTATATATATTTTCATACAAATTTACATTATTTTATGTGTATTTTGTACATATATTTCATTACAAATTTTCCTTATTTTATGTTTATTTTATATGTATTTTTGTACATTTATATACAAATACACATTCTTTGATTATTTTGTTTATTTATTTTGTTTCGAATTTATATTATTTTATGTGTATTTTGTTTACATTTTTTTACACGTATTTACCTAATTTTATGTCTATTTTGTATATATATTTTTTATAGAAATCTACGTTCTTTTATGTGTATTCGTATATATATTTTGAAACAAATTTACTTTGTTTTATATGTATTTTTGCATATCTCTTTCAATAGATGTTTACCTTATTGTATGTGCATTTTGTATATTTATTTCAATACAAATTTAAATATTTTATGTGTATTTTGGTATATATATTTTTATAAGAAATGCGCTATTTGATGAGAATTTTGCATCTTTATTTTCATACAAATTTACATTATTTTATTAATATTCGGTGTATTTATTTTGACACGATCTTACATTATTCTATTTGTTTTTTGTATATATATTTTTTTTATATATTTACATTATTTAATGTATATCTTGCATATATATTTCATACAAATTTATTATCTATTATCTATTTTCATACAAATACACATTCTTTTCATGATATTTTGTTTATTTATTTTGACACGAATTTACATTACTTAATATGTATTTTATATATATATATATATATATATATATATATATATATATATATATATATATATATATATATATATATATATATATATATATATATATATATATATATATATATATATATATATATATATATATATATATATATATATATATATATATATATATATATATATATATATATATATATGTTACATAATTTCATGTGTATTTTGTATATATATTTCTATAGAAATCTACGTTATTTTATGTGTATTCGTATATATATTTTGAAACAAATTTACAATGTTTTATTTGTATTTTGCGTTTTTTTTTCAATACAAATTTACCTTATTGTATGTGTGCATTTTGTATATTAATTTTAATTCAAATTTAATTATTCTATGTGTATTTTTGTATATGTATTTAAAAAAAAAATATGCTTATCTTATGGGTATTTTGCATCTTTGTTTTCATACAAATTTAAATTATTTTATTGATATTCTGTGTACTTATTTTGTTACGATTTTACATTATTCTATGTATAACAAAAATAAATACAGAATACACAAAAATAGATATGCAAAATACACATAAACAATGTAAATTTGTTTCAAAATATATATACGAATACACATGACATGGGTATTTTGAATCTTAATTTTCATACAAATTTACATTTTTTTTTTTAATATTTTCTGTATTTATTTTGATACGATTTTACATTATTTTATTTGTTTTCTATATATTTTTTTATACATATTTACATTATTTAATGTGTTTTTTGTATATATATTTGATACAAATTTATGTTATTTTAAGTCTATATGTTTATATATTTTCATACAAATTTACATTATTTTATGTGTATTTTGTATATGTATTTCAATACAAATTTACCTAATTTTATGTTTTTTGTATATTTATTTTCTTACAAGTTTAAATTATTTTTGTTTATTTTTGTATATAGTTTTATACAAATTTAGGTTTTTTTATGTGTATTTTGTATATCTATTTTCATACAAATACACATTCTTTTCATGATATTTCTTTTATTTTTTTTGACACGAATTAACATTATTTAATGTGTATTTTGTATATATATTTTTATACGTATTTACATTATTTCATGTGTATTTTGTATATATATTTCTATAGAAATCTATGTTATTTTATGTGTATTCGTATATATATTTTGAAACAAATTTACATTGTTTTATGTGTATTTTGCATATTTTTCAATGCAAATTTACATTATTGTATGTGCATTTTGTATATTAATTTTAATACAAATTTTATTAATCTATGTGTATTTTTGTGTATGTATTTTTATAAAAATATGCTTTATTTTATGAGTATTTTGCATCTTTATTTTCATACAAATTTACATTATTTTATTGATATTCTGTGTATTTATTTGGTATGATTTTACATTATTCTATGTGTATTTTGTATATATATTTTATATAAAATGTATTTGTTTTCATTTCATACAAATCTACATTATTTTATGTGTTTTTTATACATGTATTTAAATACAAATTTAACTAGTTATATGTGTATTTTGTATATCTATTTTGTATGTATATTTTCATAGAAATTTACTCTATTTTATGAGTATTCGTATATATATTTTGATACAAATTTACATTATTGATATGTATTTTGCATATCTATTTCAATACAAATTTTCTTTATTGTACGTGCATTTTGTATATTTATTTTAATACAAATTTAATTATTTTATATGTATTTTTGTATATATTTTTATGCAAATATGCGTTATTATATGGATATTTTGCAGCTTTATTTTCATACAAATTTACATTATTTTATTGATATTCTCTTTATTTATTTTGATACGATTTAACATTATTCTATGTGAATTTTGTATATATTTTTTATACATATTTACATTATTTAAGGTTTATTTTGTATATATATTTTATCCAAATTTACTTTATTTTATGTGTATTTGTTTATATATTTTTATACAAATTTACATTATTTTATGTGTATTTTGTATATACATTTTCATAAAAAAATTACGTTATTTTATTGTGTGTATTCGTATATATTTTGATACAAATTTTATACAAATTCATATTATTTAATGTGTATTTGTATATATATTTTCATACAAATTTATATTATTTTATGTGTATTTTTTCATATATTTCATTACAAATTTACCTTATTTTATGTTTATTTTGTATATTTATTTCATTCAATTTTAAATTATTTTATGTGTATATTTGTATTTATATTTAGGTTATTTTATGTGTATTTTGTATATATATTTTCATCCAAAATGACATTATTATATTGGTATTTTCTTAATTTAATTCGATACGAATTTAGATTATTTCATAGGTATTTTGTATACATATTTTTATACTCATTTACATTATCTAATGTGTGTTTTGTATATATATTTTTATGCAAATTTATTTTATGTTCATTTTTGTACATATATTTTATAGAAATTTGCGTTATTTTATGTATATAGTTTTATATAAATTTACGTTATTTTATGTGCATTTTGTATATTTATATTTATACAAATACACATTCTTTTATTGCTATATTGTTTATTTATATTTATACGAATTTACATTATTTTATGTGTATTTTGTATACATTTTTTATACGTATTTACTTAATTTTATGTGTATTTTGTATATGTATTTTGATAGAAATCTACGTTATTTTATGTGTATTCACATATATATTTTGAAACAAATTTACATTATTTTATATGTATTTTGCATATCTATTTCAATACAAATTTACCTTATTGTATGTGCATTTTGTATATTTATTTTGATACAAATACAAATATTTTATGTGTATTTTGGTATCAATAATTTTATAAAAAATGCGTTATTTTATAGGTATTTTGCATCTTAATTTTCATACAAATTTACATTATTTTATTAATATTCTGTGTATATATTTTGATACGATTTTACATTATTCTATTTGTGTTTTGTATATATTTTTTATACATATTTACATTATTTAATGTGTATTTTGTATATATATTTCATATAAATTTACGTTATTATATGTGTATTTGTTTATATATTTTCTTTCAAATTTACATTATTTTATGTGTATTTTGTATATGTATTTCAATAGAAATTAACCTAATTTTATGTGTATTTTGTATATTTCTATTCATACAAATTAAAATTATTTATGTGTATTTTTGTATATAGTTTTATACAAATTTAGGTTATTTTATGTACGCATTTACATTATTTAATGTGTGTTTTGTATATATATTTTTATCCAAAGTTAATTTATTTTACGTTCATTTTTGGACATATATTTTTATAGAAATTAGCGTTATTTTATATGTATTTGTATATGTTTTCTCATACAAATTTACATTATTTTATTGCTATTTTGTTTATTTAGTTTGATACGAATTACATGATTATATGTGTATTTTGTACATATTTTTTATACGTATTTACATTACTTAATGTGTATTTTGTTTATATATTTTTAAACAAATTTACGTTATTATATGTATTTTTATAAATATTTTGATACAAATTTACATTATTTTAGTTATTTTGTATATACATTTCAATTCAAATTTAGCTTATTTTATCTGTATTTTGTATATCTATTTTCATACGAATTTAATTACTTCTGTGTATTTTTGTATATAGTTTTATACAAATTTACGTTATTTTATGTGTATTTTGTATATTTATATTTATACAAATACACATTCTTTTATTGGTATTTTGTTTATTTATTTTGATACGAATTTACATTATTTTATGTGTATTTTGTATACATTTTTTATACGTATTTACTTCATTTTACGTGTATTTTGTATATATATTTTTATACAAATCTACGTTATTTTATGTGTATTCGTATATATATTTTGAAACAAATTTACATTGTTTTATATGTATTTTGCATATCTATTTCAGTACAGATTTACCTTATTGAATGTGTATTTTGTATATTTATTTTAATACAAATAAATTTTTTTAGGTGTATTTTTGTATATATATTTTAAAAAAAAGTGTTATTTTATGGGTTTTTTGCTTCTTTATTTTTATACAAATTTACATTATTTTATTAATATTCTGTGTATTTATTTTGATACGATTTTACATTATTCTATTTGTGTTTTGTATATATTTTTTTTATACAAATTTACGTTATTTTAAGTGTATTTGTTTATGTATTTTCATTCAAATTTACAGTATTTTATGTATATTTTGTATATGTATTTCAATAGAAATTTACTTAATTTTATGTGTATTTTGTATATTTATTTTCAAACAAAATTTAAATTATTTTTGAGTATTTTTGTATATAGTTTTATACAAATTTATGTTATCTTATGTGTACTTTGTATATTTATTTTCATACAAATACACATTCTTTTATTGACATTTTGTTTATTTATTTTGAAGCGAATTTACATTATTTAATGTGTATTTTGTATATATATTTTTATACGTATTTACATCCTTTCATGTGTATTTTGTATATTTATAAAAAAATGCGTTATTTTATGGGTATTTTGCATCTTTATTTTCATACAAATTTACATTATTTTATTTACATTCTGTGTATTTATTTTAATACGATTTTACATTATTCTATATGTGTTTCGTATATATATTTTTTATACATATTTACATTATTTAATGAGTATTTTTCATATATATTTTATACAAATTTATGTTAATTTAAGTGTATTTGTTTATATATTTTCATTCAAATTTACATTATTTTATGTGTATTTTGTATATGTATTTCTTTACAAATTTACCTAATTTTATGTGTATTTTGTATATTTATTTTCATACAAATTTAACTTATTTTTTTGTATTTTTATATATAGTTTTATACAAATTTACGTTATTTTATGTGTATTTTGTATATGTATTTTCATACAAATACACATTCTTTTATTGATATTTTAATTATTTATTTTGACACTAATTTATATTATTTAATGCGTGTTTTGTATATATATTTTTTATACGTATTTACATCATTTCATGTGTATTTTGTATATATATTTCTATAGAAATCTTCGTTATTTTATGTGTATTCGTATATATATTTTGAAACAAATCTACATTATTTTATGTGTATTTTGTATATATATTTCATTATAAATTTGCCTTATTTTAAGTTTATTTTTATATCTATTTTCATTCAAATTCAAATCATTTTATGTGTATATATTTATTTGTATTTACGTTATTTTATGTGTATTTTCTATATATATTTTCATTCAAAATTACATTATTTTATCGGTATTTTGTTCATTTATTTCGATACGAATTTAGATTATTTCATGTGTATTTTCTATACATATACATATAGAGTAAATTTCTATGAAAATATATATTCAAAATACATATAAAATTATGTAAATAAGTATAAAAATATATATATAAATACACCTAAATAAAATGGTAATTCGTATCAAAATAAATAAATATAATTCCGATAAAAGAACGTAAATTTGTAGGAAAATAAATATACAAAATACACATAAAATTCCGATAATTTGAATAAAAATATATACAAAAATACACAAAATTAATTTCAATTTGTAAGAAAATACATATACAAAATAAACATATAATTAGTTAAATTTCTGTTTAAATACATGAACAAAATACACATAAAAAAATGTAAATTTGTATGAAATGAAAACAAATTCACATAAAATAACGTACATTTGTATGAAATATATATACAAAATATACATAGAATAATGTAATATCGTATCAAAATAAATACACAGAATAACAATAAAATAATGTAAATTTGTATGACAATAAAGATGCAAAATACCCAGAAAGTAAAGCATATTTTTATAAAAATACATATACAAAAATACACATAGAATAATTAAATTTGTATTAAAATTAATATACAAAATGAACGTAAAATAAATAAATTTATTGAAAAATATGCAAAATGCACATAAAACAATGTATATTTGTTTCAAAATATATATACGAATACACATAACATAACGTATATTTCTATAGAAATATATATACAAAATACACATGAAATGACGTAAATACGTATAAAAATATATATACAATACACATTAAATAATGTAAATTCGCATCAAAATAAATAAACAAAATATCAATAAAAAATGTGTATTTGTATGAAAATAGATATACAAAATACACATAAAATATTGTAAATTTGAATAAAACTCTATACAAAATACACAAAAATAATTTAAATTTGAATAAAATATATATACAAAATACACATGAAATTAGGTAAATTTCTGTTGAAATACATATACAAAATACACATAAAATAATGTAAATTTGAATAAAATATATAAACAAATACATAAAAGAACGAAAATTTGTATGAAATATATATAGAAATACACATTAAATAATGTAAATTTGTATAAAAAAATATATACAAAACACAAATAGAATAATGTAAAATCGTATTAAAATAAATACGCAGAATATTAATAAAATAATGTAAATTTGTATGAAAATAAAGATGCAAAATACCCATATAATAACGCATATTTGTTTAAAAATATATATACAAAAATACACATAAAATAATTAAATTTGTATCAAAATAAATATACAAAAGGCACATACAATAAAGAAAATTTGTATTGAAATAGATATGCAAATACACATAAATAATGTAAATTTGTATCAAAATATATACGAATACACATAAAATAGAGTAAATTTCTATGAAAATATATATTCAAAATACATATAAATTATGTAAATAAGTATAAAAATATATATATCAAATACACCTAAAATAAAGAAAACTCGTATCAAAATAAATAAACAAAATTCCGATAAAAGAACGTATATTTGTAGAAAAATAAATATACAAAATTCACTTAAAATTACGAAAATTTGAAAAAAAATATATACTAAAATACACAAAATTAATTTCAATTTGTATGAAAATAGATATACATAATACACATATAATTAGTTAAATTTGTATTTAAATACATGTACAAAATACACATAAAATAATGTAAATTTGTATGAAATGAAAACAAATTCACATAAAATAACGTTCATTTGTATGAAATATATATACAAAATATACATAGAATAATATAAAATCGTATCAAAATAAATACACAGAATATCAATAAAATATTGTAAATTTGTATGAAAATAAAAATGCAAAATACCCATAAAATAAAGCATTTTTTTTATGAAAATACATATACAAAAATACACATAGAATAATTAAATTTGTATTAAAATTAATATACAAAATGCTCGTACAATAAGGTAAATTTATATTGAAAAAATATGCAAAATGCACATAAAACAATGTATGTTTGTTTCAAAATATATATAAGAATACACATAAAATAACATATATTTCTATAGAAATATATATACAAAATACACATGAAATGACGTAAATACGTATAAAAATATATATACACAATACACATTAAATAATGTGAATTCGCGTCAAAATAAATAAGCAAAATATCAATAAAAAATGTGTATTTGTATGAAAATAGATATACAAAATATACATAAAATATTTTAGATTTATATAAAACTCTTTTATAAAATATATATACCAAAATAATAAAATTTTAAAATTTGTATTACAATAAATATACAAAATGCACATACAATAAGGTAGATTTATATTGAAATTGATATGCTAAATACATATAAAATAATGTAAATTTGCTTCAAAATATATATACCAATACACATAAAATAGCGTAGATTACTATAAAAATATATACAAAATACACATTAAATGAAGTAAATACGTATAAGAAAATGTACAAAGTACACATAAAATAATTAAATTTGTATTAAAATAAATATACAAAATACACATACAATAAGGTAAATCTATATTGAAATAGATATGCAAAATAAACATAAAATAATGTAAATTTGTATCAAATCATATACGAATACACACAATAAAATAACGTAAATTTTTATGAAAATATATATAAAAAATACACATAAAATAATGTAAATACGTAGAAAAATATATATACAAAATACACATAAAATTATGTAAATTCTTATGAAAATAGATGAACAAAATTCCACTAAAAGAATGTATATTTATAGGAAAACATATATACAAAATACAAATAAAATAACTAAAATTTGTATAAAAATATATAAAAAATACATAAAAATAATTTAAATTTGTTTGAAAATAGATATGCAAAATACACATAAAATTAGGCAAATCTGTATTGAAATACATATACAAATTACACATCAAATATTGTAAATTTGTATGAAAATATATAAACAAATACAAATAAAATAGCGTATATTTATATAAAATATATATTCAAAATATATATTAAATAATGTAAATGTGTATAAAAATATATATACAAAATACATATAGAATAATGTAAAATCGTATCAAAATAAATAAACAGAATATCAATAAAATAATGTAAATTTGTATGAAAATAAAGATGCAAAATACCCAAACAAGAACGCATATTTTTACAAAAATACACCTAAGATAATTAAATTTGTATTAAAATAAATATACAAAATACACATACAATATGGTAAATTTGTATTGAAATAGATATGCAAAATAAACATAAATAATGTAAATTTGTATCAAAATATATATGCGAATACCCATAAAATAGAGTAAATTTTTATGAAAATATATATTCAAAACACAAATAAAATTATATAAAAAAGTATAAAAATATACATATCAAATACACCTAAAATAATGTAAATTCGTATAAAAATAAATAAACAAAATTACGATAAAAGATGCAAGATACACATTAAATAATGTAAATATGTATAAAAAAAAATATATACAAAAAACAAACGGAATAATGTGAAATCGTATCAAAATAAATACACCGAATATTAATAAAATAATGTAAATTTCTATGAAAATAAAGATGCAAAATTCCCATCAAATAGCGCATTTCTTATAAAAATATATATACTAAAATACACATAAAATATTTAAATTTGTATTGAAATAAATATACAAAATGCACATACAATAAGGCAAATTTGTATTGAAAGAGATATGCAAAAATACATATAAAACAATGTAAATTTGTTTCAAAATATATATACGAATACACATAAAATAACGTAGATTTCTATAAAAATATATATACAAAATACACATAAAATTAAGTAAATACGTATAAAAATAGATATACAAAATACACATAGAATAATGTAAAATTGTTTAAAAAAACAAAAAAAAACAGAATATAAATAAAATAATGTAAATTTGTATGAAAATAAAAATGCAAAATACCCATAAAATAAAGAATATTTTTTTTAAAAATACATATACAAAAATACACATACCATAATTAAATTTGTATTAAAATTAATATACAAAATGCATATACAATAAGGTAAATTTGTATTGAAAAAATATGCAAAATACACATAAAACAGTGTAAATTTATTTCAAAATCTATATACGAATACTCATAAATCAACGTAGATTTCTATAGAAATATATATACAAAATACATCAAATGATGTATACGTATAAATATATATATATATATATATATATATATATATATATATATATATATATATATATATATATATATATATATATATATATATATATATATATATATATATATATATATATATATATATATATATATATATATCTATATATACACATTAAATAATGTAAATTCGCATCAAAGTAAATAAACAAAATATCAATAAAAGAATGTGTATTTGTATGAAAATAGATATACAATATACACATAAAATCACCTAAATTTGTATAAAACTATATACAAAAATACACAAAAATAATTTTAATTTGTATGATAATAAATATACAAAATACACATAAAATTAGGTAAATTTGTATTGAAATACATTTACAAAATACACATAAAATAATGTAAATTTGAATGAAAATATATAAACAAATACACTTAAAATAACGTAAATTTGTAAAATATATATAAAAAATACACATTAAATAATGTAAATATGTATAAAAGAATATATACAAAACACAAATAGAATAATATAAAATCGTATCAAAATAAGTACACAGAATATTTATAAAATAATGTCAATTTGTATGAAATTTAAGATGCAAAATACCCATAAAATAACGCATTTTTTATAAAAATATTTATACCAAGACACACATAAAATATTTGAATTTGTATTAAAATAAATATACAAAATGCACATACAATAAGGAAAATTTGTATTGAAATAGATATGCAAAATACATATAAAACCATGTAAATTTAAAAAAAAATATATATACGAATTCACATAAAATTACGTAGATTTCTATGAAAATAAATATACAAAATACACATAAAATGAAGTAAATACGTATAAAAAAAGGTATACAAAATACACATAAAATAATGTAAACTCGTATCAAAATAAATAAACAAAATACTAATAAAAGAATGTGTATTGTATATATATAAATTTACATAATACAAATAAAATAACGTAAATTTATATAAAACTATATGCAAAAATACACAAAAGTAATTAAATTTGTGTGAAAATAGATATACAAAATACATGTGTATTTTGTATATTTATTTTCATACAAATTGAAATTATTTTGTTTATTTTTATATTTTCATACAAATTTTCGTTATTTAATGTGTATTTTGTATATTTATTTCTCTACAAATATACGTTCTTTTATCTGAATTTTGTTTATTAATTTGAAACAATTTACCTTATGGTGTATATCTATTTTCATACAAATTAAAATACTTCTGTGTATTTTTGTTTATAGTTTTATATAAATTTACGTTATTTTATGTGTATTTTGTATATTTATATTTATACAAATACACATTCTTTTATTGGTATTTTGTATATTTATTTTGATACGAATTTACATTATTTTATGTATTTTTATACATTTTATACGTATTTACTTCATTTTATGTGTATTTTGTATATATATTTTAATTGAAATCTACGTTATTTTATGTGTATTCGTATATATATTTTGAAACAAATTTACATTGTTTTATATGTATTTTGCATATCTATTTCAATACAAATTTACCTTATTGTATGTGTTTTTTGTATATTTATTTTAATACAAATTAAATTTTTTGATGTGTATTTTGGTATATATATTTTTATAAATAAAAAAATGCGTTATTTTATGGGTATTTTTATAAATATTTTGATACAAATCTACATTATTTTATGTATTTTGTATACATTTCAATTCAAATTTAGCTTATTTTATCTGTATTTTGTATATCTATTTTCATACGAATTTAATTACTTCTGTGTATTTTTGTATATAGTTTTATACAAATTTACGTTATTTTATGTGTATTTTGTATATTTATATTTATACAAATACACATTCTTTTATTGGTATTTTGTTTATTTATTTTGATACGAGTTTACATTATTTTATGTGTATTTTGTATACATTTTCTTATACGTATTTACTTCATTTTATGTGTATTTTGTATATATATTTTTATACAAATCTACGTTATTTTATGTGTATTCGTATAAATATTTTGAAACAAATTTACATTGTTTATATGTATTTTGCATATCTATTTCAATACAGATTTACGTTATTGTATGTGTATTTTGTATATTTATTTTAATACAAATTAATTTTTTCATGTGTATTTTGGTAAATATATTTTTATAAAAAATGCTTTATTTAATGTGTATTTTGCATCTTTATTTTCATACAAATTTACATTATTTTATTAATATTCTGTGTATTTATTTTGATACGATTTTACATTATTCTATTTGTGTTTTGTATATATTTTCTTATACATATTTACATTATTTAATGTGTATTTTGTATATTTTAAAACAAATTTACGTTATTTTATGCGCATCTGTTAAAATATTTTGATACAAATTTACATTATTTTATGTATTTTGTATATATATTTCAATACAAATTTAGTTTATTTTATGTATATTTTGTATATCTATTTTCATTTGTATCAAAATAAACAAACAAAATAGCAATAAAACAATGTAAATTTGTATGAGAAAACATATACAAATACACATAAAATAACGCAAATTTCTAAAAAAATATATGTACAAAAATGCACATAAAATAAAGTAAATTTGCAAATTTGTATTGAAATAGATATGCAAAATACATATAAAACAATGTAAATTTGTTTCAAAATATATATACGAATACACATAAAATAACGTAGATTTCTATAAAAATATATACAAAATACACAAAAAATGAATTAAATACGTATAAAAAAATGAATACAAAAAATAATTAAAAATCGTATCAAAATAAATAAACAAAATACCAGTAAAA
This sequence comes from Eriocheir sinensis, assembly GCF_024679095.1. NCBI lineage: Eukaryota > Metazoa > Arthropoda > Malacostraca > Decapoda > Varunidae > Eriocheir > Eriocheir sinensis. The sequence continues at coordinate 526,280 of NW_026110640.1, forward strand.
GAATGTGTATTTGTAAAAATATAAATATACAAAATACACATAAAATATCGTAAATTTGTATAAAACTATATACAAAAATACACAGAAGTAATTAAATTTGTATGAAAATATATATACAAAATACAGCTAAAATAAGCTAAATTTGAATTGAAATGTACATACAAAATACATAAAATAATGTAAACCTGTATCAAAATATTTATACAAATACATATAATAACGTAGATTTGTTTAAAAATATATAAACAAAATACACATTAGGTAATGTAAATACGTATAAAAAATATGTACAAAATACACATATAATCATGTAATTTGTATCAAAATAAATAAACAAAATAGCAATAAAATAATGTAAATTTGTATGAGAAAACATACAAATAACGAAAATTTCTATAAAAATATATGTACAAAAATGCACATAAAATAAAGTAAATTTGCAAAAAAATATATATAGAAAACACACACTAAATAATGTAAATGCGTACATAAAATAACCTAAATTTGTATAAAACTATATACAAAAATACACACAAATAATTTAAATTTGTTTGAAAAGAAATATACAAAATACACATAAAATTAGGTAAATTTGTATTGAAATACATATACAAAATACACATCAAATAATGTAAATATGAATGAAAATATATAAACAAATACACTTAAAATAACCTAAATTTGTATAAAATATATATATGCAAGATACACATTAAATAATGTAAATGCGTATAAAAAATATATATATACAAAAAACAAATAGAATAATGTAAAATCGTATCAAAATAAATACACAGAATATCAATAAAATAATGTAAATTTGTATGAAAATAAAGATACAAAATTCCCAAAAATTATCGCATTTTTTATAAAAATATATTTACCAAAATACACATAAAATATTTAAATTTGTATTGAAATATATATACAAAATGCATATACAGTAAGGTAAATTTGTATTGAAAGAGATATTCAAAAATACATATAAAACAATGTCAATTTGTTTCAAAATATATATACGAATACACATAAAATAAAGTAGATTTCTACGTATATATATATATATATATATATATATATATATATATATATATATATATATATATATATATATATATATATATATATATATATATATATATATATATATATATATATATATATATATATATATATATATATATATGTAAATACGTATAAAAATATATATACAAAATACATATCAAATAATGTAAATTCGTGTCAAAATAAATAAACAAAATATCATGAAAAGAATGTGTATTTGTATGAAAATAGATATTAGATAATAAAGTTGTATAAAATATATATGCAAGATACACATTAAATAATGTAAATATGTATAAAAAAAGTAAATACAAAAAACAAATAGAATAATGTAACATCGTATTAAAATAAATACACCGAATATTAATAAAATAATGTAAATTTGTATGAAAATAAAGATGCAAAATTCCCATAAAATAGCGCATTTCTTATAAAAATATATATACCAAAATACACATAAAATATTTAAATTTGCATTGAAATAAATATACAAAATGCACATACAATAAGGTAAATTTGTATAGAAAGAGATATGCAAAAATACATATAAAACAATGTAAATTTGTTTCAAAATATATATACGAATACAAATAAAAAAACGTAGATTTCTATAAAAATATATATACAAAATACACATAAAATTAAGTAAATACGTATAAAAAAATGTATACAAAATACACATAAAATAATGTAAATTCGAATTAAAATAAATAAACAAAATACCAATAAAAGAATGTGTATTTGGATAAATATAAATATACAAAATACACATACAAAATAAACATAAAATAAGGTGGATTTGTAAAAAAATATATGTACAAAATACACATAAAATAATGTAAATTTATATAAAAATATATATACAAATACACATAAAATACCATGAATTTGTATAAAAATATATATTCAAAATAAATATTAAATAATGTAAAAGCGTATAAATATATATATACAAAGTACATATAAAATAATGTAAATTCGTATCAATATCAATCAACAAAACACCAATAAAATAATATATATTTAAATGAAAATAAATTTACAAAATACACATAACATAACTAAAATTTGTATTAAAATATATACAAAAATACATAGAAATAATTTGAGTTTGTATGAAAATAGATATATAAAATACATATAAAACTAGGTAAATTTCTTTTGAAATGTATATACAAAATACCCATAAAATATTGTAAATTTGTGTCAAAATATATAAACAAATACTCATAAATTAACGTAAATTTGTATGAAAAATATATACAAAATACACATAGAATAATGTCAATTCGTATCAAAATGAATGAGCAGAATATCAATAAAATAATGTAAATTTGTATGAAAATAAAGATGCAAAATACCCCCAAAATAAAGCATATGTTTATAAAAATACAGATACAAAAATACACATCGAATAATTAAATTTGTATTTAAAATTAATATACAAAATGCGTATATAATAAGGTAAATTTGTATTGAAAAAATATGCAACATACACGTTTACTCATACAAATTTATATTATTTTATTGGTATTTTGTTTATTTATTTTGATACGAATATGATATATGTGTATTTTGTTCATATTTTTACACATAAAATAACGTAAATTTGTATGAAAAATATATACAAAATACACATAGAATAATGTCAATTCGTATCAAAATGAATGAGCAGAATATCAATAAAATAATGTAAATTTGTATGAAAATAAAGATGCAGAATACCCAAAAAATAAAGCATGTGTTTATAAAAATACAGATACAAAATACATCGAATAATTAAATTTGATTTAAAATTAATATACAAGATGCGTATATAATAAGGTAAATTTGTATTGAAAAAATATGCAACATACACGTTTACTCATATAAATTTATATTATTTTATTGGTATTTGTTTATTTATTTTGATACGAATTACATGATTTTATGTGTATTTGTACATATTTTTATACGTATTTACATTATTTAATGTGTATTTTGTTTATATATTTTCATACAAATTTACGTTATTATATGTACTTGTATAAATATTTTGATACAAATTTACTTTATTTCATGTATTTTGTATATATATTTCAATTCAAATTTAGCTTATATCGTGTGTATTTTGTATATATTTTCATACAAATTTAATTACTTCTGTGTATTTTTGTATATAGTTTTATATAAATTTACGTTATCTTATGTGTATTTTGTATATTTATATTCATACAAATACACATTGTTTTATTGGTATTTTGTTTATTTATTTTGATACAATTTACATTATTTTATGTATTTTGTATACATTTTATACGTATTTACTTCATTTTATGTATTTTGTATATATATATTTATAAAATCTACGTTATTTTATGTGTTCATATATATATTTTGAAACAAATTTGCATTGTTTTATATGTATTTTGCATATCTATTTCAATACAAATTTACCTTATTGTATGTGTTTTTGTATATTTATTTTAATACAAATTTAATTTTTTGTGTATTTTTGTATATATATTTTTATAAATTAAAAAAATCCGTTATTTTACGGGTATTTTGCTTCTTTATTTTCATGCAAATTTACATTATTTTGTTAATATTCTGTGTATTTATTTTGATACGATTTTACATTATTCTATTTGTGTTTTGTACATATAATTTTATACAAATATACTAATTATTATAAAATTATTGATACCAAAATACACAAAAAATATTTCAATATGTAATAAAATAAATATAAAAATGCACATACAATAAGGTAAATTTGTATTGAAATAGATATGCAAAATACATATTAAATAATGTAAATTTGTTTCAAAATATATATACGAATACACATAAAATAACGTAGATATCTATAAAAATACATATACAAAATACACATAACATTAAGTAAATACGTATAAAAAAATGTATACAAAATACACATAAAATAATGTAAATTCGTATAAATGTAAATAAACAATATACCAATAAAAGAATGTGTATTTGTATAAATATAAATATACAAAATGCACATAAAATAACGTAAATTTATATAAAACTATATACATAAAATAACGCAAATTTCTATAAAAATATATGAACAAAAATGAACATAAAATAAATTTGCATAAAAATATATATACAAAACACGCATTAGATAATGTAAATGAGTATAAAAATATGTATAGAAAATACCTATGAAATAATCTAAATTCGTATCGAATTAAATTAAGAAAATACCGATAAAATATTGTAATTTTGGATGAATATATATATACAAAATACACATAAAATAACCTAAATACAAATATACACATAAAATATTGTATTTTGTATATACATTTCAATTCAAATTTAGCTTATTTTATCTGTATTTTGTATATCTATTTTCATACGAATTTAATTACTTCTGTGTATTTTTGTATAGTTTTATACAAATTTACGTTATTTTATGTGTATTTTGTATATTTATATTTATACAAATACACATTCTTTTATTGGTATTTTGTTTATTTATTTTGATACGAATTTACATTATTTTATGTGTGTTTTGTATACATTTTCTTATACGTATTTACTTCATTTTATGTGTATTTTGTATATATATTTTTATACAAATCTACGTTATTTTATGTGTATTCGTATGTATATTTTGAAACAAATTTACATTGTTTTATATTTGCATATCTATTTCAATACAGATTTACCTTATTGTATGTGTATTTTATATTTATTTTAATACAAATTAATTTTTCATATGTATTTTGGTATATATTTTTATAAAAATGCGTTATTTAATGGTTATTTTGCATCTTTATTTTCATACAAATTTACATTGTTTTATTATAAAATAATATAAATTTGTATGAAAATATATATAAAAATACATATAAAATAACATGAATTTGTATAAAATTTGTTTCAAAATATATACGAATACACACAATAAAATAACGTAAATTTTTATGAAAATGTATATATAAAATACACATAAAATAGTTTAAATACGTAGAAAAATATATATACAAAATACACATAAAATAATGTAAATTCGTAAAAAATTAAATACACAAAATTCCAATAGAAGAATGTATATTTGTAGGAAAATATATATACAAAAAACAAATAAAATAACTAAAATTTGTATAAAAATATACAAAAATACAGAAAATAATTTAAATTTGTTTGAAAATAGATATGCAAAATACACATAAAGTTAGGCAAATTTGTATTGAAATACATATACAAAACTCACATAAAATAATGTAAATTTGTATGAAAATATATAAACAAATACATATAAAATCACGTAAATTTGGATAAAATATGTATATACAAAATATACATTAAATATTTTAAATATGTATAAAAATATATTATATTATATATATTTATATTGATATTTGCGCTATTTATGTGTATTTTGCATATGCTTCCTCATAAAAATTTACATTATTTTATTGGTATTTTGTCTATTTATTTTGATACAATTACATGATTATTGTTTATTTTGTACATTTTTTATACGTATTTAAATTATTTAATGTGAATTTTGTATATATATATTTATACAAATTACGTTATTATATGTATTTGTATAGGTATTTTGATATAAATTTACATTATTTTATGTATTTTGTATATATATTTCAATTCAAATTTAGCTTATTTTATGTATTTTGTATATCTATTTATTTTAATACAAATCATATATATTATGTTTTTTCGTATATATATTTTTTTAAAAAATGCGTTATTTTATGGTTATTTTGCATCTTAATTTTCATACAAATTTACATTATTTTATTAATATTTTCTGTATTTATTTTGATACGATTTTACATTATTTTATTTGTGTTTTGTATATATTTTTTTAACATATATACATTATTTAATGTTTTTTGTATATATATTTGTACAAATTTACGTTATTTTAAGTCTATATGTTTATATATTTTCATTCAAATTTACATTATTTTATTATTTTGTATATATATTTCAATACAAATTTATCTATTTTATATATTTTTGTATATTTATTTTCATACAAGTTTAAATTATTTTGTGTATTTTTGTATATATTTATACAAATTTAGGTTATTTTATGTGTATTTTGTATATCTATTTTCATACAAATACATTCTTTCATGATATTTTGTTTATTTATTTTGACAATTAACATTATTTAATGTGTGTTTTTATATATATTTTATACGTATTTACATTATTTCAAGTGTATTTTGTATATATATTTCTATAGAAATCTGCGTTATTTTATGTGTATTCAGTATATATATTTTGAGAGAAATTTACATTGTATTATGTATTTTGCATATTTTTCAATACAAATTTACCTTATTGTATGTGCATTTTGTATTTTAATTTTAAAACAAATTTGATTAATCTATATGTATTTTTGTATATATTTTTATAAAAATATGCTTTATTTTATAGTATTTTGAATCTTTATTTTCATACAAATTTACATTATTTTATTGATATTGTGTGTATTTATTTTAATATCATTTTACATTATTCTATGTATTTTGTATATATATTTTATATAAAATGTATTTGTTTTCATTTCATACAAATCTACATTATTTTATGTGTTTTTGTACAGGTATTTAAATACAAATTTAAGTAGTTATATGTGTATTTTGTATATCTATTTTGTATATATATTTTATAGAAATTTACGTTATTTTATGTGTATTCGTATATATATTTTGATACAAATTTACATTATTTATATGTATTTTGTATATCTATTTCAATACTAATTTTCCTTATTTTATGAGAATTTTGTATATTTATTTTAATACATTTTTAAATATTTTATATGTATTTTTGTATATATATTTTTTAAAAAAATTTTCGTTATTTTATGTGTATTTTGCATATTTATTTTCATACAAATATACATTCTTTTATTACTATTCTCTTTATTTATTTTGATACGATTTTACATTATTCTATTTGTGTTTTGTATATTTTTTATACATATTTACATTATTTAATGTTTTTTGTATTATATATTTTATACAAATTTACGTTATTTTAAGTCTATATGTTTATATATTTTCATTCAAATTTACATTATTTTTGTGTATTTTGTATATGTATTTTTCTACAAATTTAAATTATTTTATATGTTTTTGTACATACATTTTCATACAAAATTATATTATTTTGTGTATGTATTATATATTTTTATACAAATTTTATACAAATTTATGTTATTTAATGTGTATTTGTATATATATTTTCATACAAATTTACATTATTTTATGTGTATTTTTCATATATTTTATTACAAATTTACCTTATTTTATGTTTATTTTGTATATTTATTTCATTCAATTTTAAATTATTTTTGTGTATATTTGTATTTGTATTTGCGTTATTTTATGTGTATTTCGTATATATATTTTCAACAAATTTACATTATTTTATTGTATTTTCTTATTTTAATTCAATACAAATTTAGATTATTGTATAGGTATTTTGTATATTAATTTTAATACAAATTTAATTAATCTAATGTGTGTTTTGTATATATATTTTTATAAAAAATATGCTTTATTTTATGTTAATTTTGCATCTTTATTTTATAGAAATTTACATTATTTTATGTATATAGATTTATATATGTTTTACATTATTTTATGTGCATTTTGTATATTTATTTTATATAAATTTATTATTTGTTTATTTCATTTACAAATCTACATTATTTTATGTGTATTTTGCATACATGTTTTTATACAAATTTACTTAATATGTGTATATGTATTTTGTATGTATATTTTCATAGAAATTTACTCTATTTTTTGTGTACTCGTATATATATTTTGAAACAAATTTACATTATTTATATGTATTTTGCATATCTATTTCAATACAAATTTACTTTATTGTATGTGCATTTTGAATATTTATTTTAATACAAATTAAATTATTTTATGTGTATTTTTGTATATATTTTTTTATGCAAATATGCGTTATTAAATGGGTATTTTGCGTCTTTATTTTCATACAAATTTACATTATTCTATTGATATTTTGTTTATTTATTTTGATACGATTTAACATTATTTTATATGTTTTTTGTATATATATTTTTATACATATTTACATTATTTAATGTTCATTTTGTATATATATTTTATCCAAATTTACATTATTTTATGTGTATTTATTTATATATTTTCATTCATATTTACATTATTTTATGTATTTTTTGTATATATATTTTCATACATTTAAATTATTTTATGTGTATTTTGTATATACATTTATATAAAAAGTATTTATAAGTATATATTTTGATAAATTTTATACAAATTCATGTTATTTAATGTGTTATTTAATGTATATTTTCATACAAATGTATATTATTTTATATGTATTTTTCGTATATTTCATTACAAATTTACCTTATTTTATGTTTATTTTGTATATTTATTTCATTCAATTTTAAATTATTTTATGTGTATATTTGTATTTGTATTTAGGTTATTTTATGTGTATTATGTATATATATTTTCTTCCAAAATTACATTATTATATTGGTATTTGTAATTTAATTGAAATGAATTTAGATTATTTCATAGGTATTTTGTATACATATTTTTATACTCATTTACATTATCTAATGTGTTTGAATATATATTTTATGCAAATTTATTTTATATTTTGTACATATATTTTTATAGAAATTTGCGTTATTTTATGTATTATAGTATATATAAATTTATGTTATTTATGTGCATTTTGTATATTTATATTTATACACATACATTTTATATAGTATATTGTTTATTTACATTTATACGATTTTACATTATTTTATGTGTATTTTGTATACATTTTTTTATACGTATTTACTTAATATTATGTGTATTTTGTATATGTATTTTTATAGAAATCTACGTTATTTTATGTGTATTCGTATATATATTTTGAAACAAATTTACATTATTTTATATGTATTTTGCATATCTATTTCAATACAAATTTACCTTATTGTATGTGCATTTTGTATATTTATTTTAATACAAATTCAAATATTTTGTGTGTATTTTGGTATCAATATTTAAAAAAAAAAATGCGTTATTTTATAGGTATTTTGCATCATAATTTTCATACAAATTTACATTATTTTATTAATATTATGTGTATATATTTTGATACGATTTTACATGATTCTATTTGTGTTTTGTATATATTTTTTATACATATTTACATTATTTAATGTGTATTTTGATTATATATTTCAGACAAATTTACGTTATTTTAAGTCTATTTGTTTATATATTTTCATTCAAATTTACATTATTTTTTTGTGTATTTTGTATATGTATTTCAATACAAATTTACCTATTTTTATATGTTTTTTGTACATTTATTTTCATACAAGTTTATATTATTTTTGTGTATTTTTGTATATAGTTTTATACAAATTTAGGTTATTTTATGTGTATTTTGTATATCTATTTTCATACAAATACACATTCTTTTCATGATATTTTGTTTATTTATTTTGACACGAATTAGCATTATTTAATGTGTATTTTGTATATATATTTCTATAGAAATCTGCGTTATTTTATGTGTATTCGTATATATATTTTTAAACAAATTTACATTGTTTTATGTGTGTTTTGCATATTTTTTCAATACAAATTTACCTTATTGTATGTGCATTTTGTATATTAATTTTAATACAAATTTGATTAATCTATGTGTATTTTTGTATATGTATTTTTATAAAAATATGCTTTATTTTATGGGTATTTTGCATCTTTATTTTCATACAAATTTACATTATTTTATTGATATTCTGTGTATTTATTTTGATATGTTTTTACATTATTCTATGTGTATTTTGTATATATATTTTATATAAAATGTATTTGTTTTCATTTCATACAAATCTACATTATTTTATGTGTTTTTTGTACATGTATTTAAATACAAATTTAACTAGTTATATGTGTATTTTGTATATCTATTTTGTATGTATTTTTTCATAGAAATTTACTCTATTTTATGAGTATTCGTATATATATTTTGATACAAACTTACATTATTACTTACATTGTGTATTTTGCATATCTATTTCAATACAAATTTACTTTATTGTACGTGCATTTTGTATATTTATTTTAATACAAATTTAATTATTTAAATGTTTTTTTGTATATATATTTTTATGCAAATATGCGTTATTATATGGATATTTTGCATCTTTATTTTCATACAAATTTACATTATTTTATTGATATTCTCTTTATTTATTTTGATACGATTTAACATTATTTTATGTGTTTTTTGTATTTTTTTTTTATACATATTTACATTATTTAATGTTCATTTTGTATATATATTTTATCCAAATTTACATTATTTTATGTGTATTTATTTATATATTTTCATTCATATTTACATTATTTTATGTATTTTTTGTATATATATTTTTCTACGTATTTAAATTATTTTATGTGTATTTTGTATATACTTTTTCATAAAAAAATTACGTTATTTTATTGTGTGTATAAGTATATATTTTGATACAAATTTTATACAAATTCATGTTATTTAATGTGTTATTTAATGTATATTCTCATTCAAATGTATATTATTTTATGTGTATTTTTTCATATATTTCATTACAAATTTACCTTATTTTATGTTTATTTTGTATATTTATTTCATTCAATTTCAAATTATTTTATGTGTATATTTGTATTTGTATTTAGGTTATTTTATGTGTATTTTGTATATATATTTTCATCCAAAATTACATTATTATATTGGTATTTTCTTAATTTAATTCGATACGAATTAAGATTATTTCATAGGTATTTTGTATACATATTTTTATACTCATTTACATTATCTAATGTGTGTTTTGAATATATATTTTTATGCAAATTTATTTTATGTTCATTTTTGTACATATATTTTTATAGAAATTTGCGTTATTTTATGTATATAGATTTATATAAATTTACGTTATTTTATGTGCATTTTGTATATTTATAGTTATACAAATGCATATTCTTTTATTGGTATATTGTTTATTTACATTTATAAGAATTTACATTATTTTATGTGTATTTTGTATACATTTTTTTATACGTATTTACTTAATATTATGTGTATTTTGTATATGTATTTTTATAGAAATCTACGTTATTTTATGTGTATTCGTATATATATTTTGAAACAAATTTACATTATTTTATATGTATTTTGTATATCTATTTCAATACAAATTTACCTTATTGTATGTGCATTTTGTATATTTATTTTAATACAAATTCAAATATTTTGTGTGTATTTTGGTATCAATATTTTTATAAAAAATGCGTTATTTTATAGGTATTTTGCATCATAATTTTCATACAAATTTACATTATTTTATTAATATTATGTGTATATATTTTGATACGATTTTACATTATTCTATTTGTGTTTTGTATATATTTTTTATACATATTTACATTATTTAATGTGTATTTTGATTATATATTTCAGACAAATTTACGTTATTTTAAGTCTATATGTTTATATATTTTCATTCAAATTTACATTATTTTTTGTGTATTTTGTATATGTATTTCAATACAAATTTACCTATTTTTATATGTTTTTTGTACATTTATTTTCATACAAGTTTATATTATTTTTGTGTATTTTTGTATATAGTTTTATACAAATTTAGGTTATTTTATGTGTATTTTGTATATCTATTTTCATACAAATACACATTCTTTTCATGATATTTTGTTTATTTATTTTGACACGAATTAGCATTATTTAATGTGTATTTTGTATATATATTTCTATAGAAATCTGCGTTATTTTATGTGTATTCGTATATATATTTTGAAACAAATTTACATTGTTTTATGTGTGTTTTGCATATTTTTTCAATACAAATTTACCTTATTGTATGTGCATTTTGTATATTAATTTTAATACAAATTTGTAATCTATGTGTATTTTTGTATATGTATTTTTATAAAAATATGCTTTATTTTATGGGTATTTTGCATCTTTATTTTCATACAAATTTACATTATTTTATTGATGTTCTGTGTATTTATTTTGATATGTTTTTACATTATTCTATGTGTATTTTGTATATATATTTTATATAAAATGTATTTGTTTTCATTTCATACAAATCTACATTATTTTATGTGTTTTTTGTACATGTATTTATATACAAATTTAACTAGTTATATGTGTATTTTGTATATCTATTTTGTATGTATATTTTCATAGAAATTTACTCTATTTTATGAGTATTCGTATATATATTTTGATACAAATTTACATTATTCATGTGTATTTTGCATATCTATTTCAATACCAATTTATTTTATTGTACGTGCATTTTGTATATTTATTTTAATACAAATTTAACTATTTTATATGTATTTTTGTATATATATTTTTATGCAAATAGTCGTTATTATATGGATATTTTGCATCTTTATTTTCATACAAATTTACATTATTTTATTGATATTCTCTTTGTTTATTTTGATACGATTTAACATTATTCTATGTGTATTTTGTATATTTTTTTATACATATTTACATTATTAATTGTTCATTTTGTATATATATTTTATCCAAATTTACATTATTTTGTGTGTATTTGTTTATATATTTTCATACAAATTTACATTATTTTATGTGTTTTTTGTATATATATTTTTTTACGTATTTAAATTATTTTATGTGTATTTTGTATATACATTTTCATAAAAAAATTACGTTATTTTATTGTGTGTATAAGTATATATTTTGATACAAATTTTATACAAATTCATGTTATTTAATGTGTATTTGTATATATATTTTCATACAAATTTATATTATTTTATGTGTATTTTTTTATATATTTCATTACAAATTTATCTTATTTTATGTTTATTTTGTATATTTATTTCATTCAATTTTAAATTATTTTATGTGTATATTTGTATTTGTATTTAGGTTATTTTATGTGTATTTTGTATATATATTTTCATCCAAAATTACATTATTTTATTGATATTTTCTTAATTTAATTCGATACGAATTTAGATTATTTCATAGGTATTTTGTATACATATTTTTATACTCATTTACATTATCTAAAGTGTGTTTTGTATATATATTTTTATGCAAATTTATTTTTTGTTCATTTTTGTACATATATTTTTATAGAAATTTGCGTTATTTTATGTATATAGATTTATATAAATTTACGATATTTTATGTGCATTTTGTATATTTATAGTTATACAAATACATATTCTTTTATTGGTATATTGTTTATTTACATTTATAAGAATTTACATTATTTTATGTGTATTTTGTATACATTTTTTTATACGTATTTACTTAATATTATGTGTATTTTGTATATGTATTTTTATAGAAATCTACGTTATTTTATGTGTATTCGTATATATATTTTGAAACAAATTTACATTATTTTATATGTATTTTGCATATCTATTTCAATACAAATTTACCTTATTGTATGTGCATTTTGTATATTTATTTTAATACAAATTCAAATATTTTATGTGTATTTTGGTATCAATAATTTTATAAAAAATGCTTTATTTTACAGGTATTTTGCATCTTAATTTTCATACAAATTTACATTATTTTATTAATATTCTGTGTATATATTTTGATACGATTTTACATTATACTATTTGTGTTTTGTATATATTTTTTTTATACATATTTACATTATTTAATGTGTATTTTGAATATATATTTCATACAAATTTACGTTATTATATGTGTAATTGTTTATATATTTTCTCTCAAATTTACATTATTTTATATGTATTTTGTATATGTATTTCAATACAAATTAACCTAATTTTATGTGTATTTTGTATATTTCTTTTCATACAAATTTAAATTATTTTTGTGTATTTTTGTATATAGTTTTATACAAATTTAGGTTATTTTATGTACGCATTTACATTATTTAATGTGTGTTTTGTATATATATTTTTATCCAAAGTTACTTTATTTTCCGTTCATTTGTGGACATATATTTTTATGGAAATTAGCGTTATTTTATATGTATTTGTATATGTTTTCTCATACAAATTTACATTATTTTATTGATATTTTGTTTATTTAGTTTGATACGAATTACATGATTATATGTGTATTTTGTACATATTTTTTTATACGTATTTACATTACTTAATGTGTATTTTGTTTATATAATTTTAAACAAATTTACGTTATTATATGTATTTTTATAAATATTTTGATACAAATTTACATTATTTTATGTATTTTGTATATACATTTCAATTCAAATTTAGCTTATTTTATCTGTATTTTGTATATCTATTTTCATACGAATTTAATAACTTCTGTGTATTTTTGTATATAGTTTTATACAAATTTACGTTATTTTATGTGTATTTTGTATATTTATATTTATACAAATACACATTCTTTTATTGGTATTTTGTTTATTTATTTTGAAACGAATTAACATTATTTTATGTGTATTTTGTATACATTTTCTTATACGTATTTACTTCATTTTATGTGTATTTTGTATACATATTTTTATACAAATCTACGTTATTTTATGTGTATTCGTATATATATTTTGAAACAAATTTACATTGTATTATATGTATTTTGCATATCTATTTCAATACAGATTTACCTTATTGTATGTGTATTTTGTATATTTATTTTAATACAAATAATTTTTTTCATGTATATTTTGGTATATATATTTTTATAAAAAAATGCGTTATTTAATGGGTATTTTGCATCTTTATTTTCATACAAATTTACATTGTATTATTAATATTCTGTGTATTTATTTTGATACGATTTTACATTATTCTATTTGTGTTTTGTATATATTTTTTTATACATATTTACATTATTGAATGTGTATTTTGTATATTTTAAAACAAATTTACGTTATTTTATGCGCATCTGTTAAAATATTTTGATACAAATTTACATTATTTTAGGTATTTTGTATATATATTTCAATACAAATTTAGTTTATTTTATGTATATTTTGTATATCTATTTTCATTCGTATCAAAATAAATGAACAAAATAGCAATAAAATAATGAAAATTTGTATAAATATATATACAAATACACATAAAATAACGCAAATTTCTAAAAAAATATATGAACAAAAATGCACATAAAATAAAGTAAATTTGCATAAAAATATATATACAAAACACACATTAAATAATGTAAATGCGTACATAAAATAACCTAAATTTGTATAAAACTATATACAAAAATACACAAAAATATTTAAAATTTGTATGAAAAGAAATATACAAAATACACATAAAATTAGGTAAATTTGTATTGAAATACATATTCAAAATACACATAGAATAATGTAAATTTGAATGAAAATATATAAACAAATACACTTAAAATAACGTAAATTTGTATAAAATATATATGCAAGATACACATTAAATAATGTAAATGTGTATAAAAAAATATATACAAAAAAGAAATAGAATAATGTAAAATCCTATCAATATAAATACACAGAATATCAATAAAATAATGTAAATTTGTATGAAAAGAAAGATGCAAAATTCCCATAAAATAGCGCATTTTTTTTATTTAAATAAATATACCAAAATACACATAAAATATTTAAATTTGTATTGAAATAAATATACAAAATGCATATACAGTAAGGTAAATATGTATTGAAAGAGATATTCAAAAATACATATAAAACAAAGTTAATTTGTTTCAAAATATATATACGAATACACATAAAATAACGTAGATTTCTATAGAAATATATATACAAAATACACCTGAAATTATGTAAATACGTATAAAAATATATATACAAAATACATATCTAGGTAAATTCGTGTCAAAATAAATAAACAAAATATCATGAAAAGAATGTGTATTTGTATGAAAATAAATAATTGATAATAAATTTGTATGAAATATATATGCAAGATACAAATTAAATAATGTAAATGTGTATAAAAAAATATATATACAAAAAACAAATAGAATAATGTGAAATCGTATCAAAATAAATACATCGAATATTAATAAAATAATGTAAATTTGTTTGAAAATAAAGATGCAAAATTCCCATCAAATAGTGCATTTCTTATAAAAATATATATACCAAAATACACATAAAATATTTAAATTTGTATTGAAGTAAATATACAAAATGCACATACAATAAGGTAAACTTGCATTGAAAGAGATATGCAAAAATACATATAAAACAATGTAAATTTGTTTCAAAATATATATACGAATACACATAAAATAACGTAGATTTCAATAAAAATATATATACAAAATACACATGAATTAAGTAAATACGTATAAAAATAGATCTACAAAATACAAATTGGCCTAACTTTATGTGTATTTTGCATATCTATTTTCAAACAAACTTAAATTATTTTTGTGTATTTTTGTATATATTTTTATACAAATTTTAGTTATTTTATTTGTTTTTTGTATATATATTTCCCTACAAATATACATTCTTTTATTCGAATTTCGTGTATTTAATTTTTTACGAATTTACATTATTTTATTTCTATTTTGTATATATATTTTTCTACGTATTTAAATTATTTTATGTGTATTTTATATATACATTTTCATAAAAATTTACGTTATTTTATTGTGTGTATTCGTATATATTTTGAAACAAATTTTATACAAATTTATGTTATTTTATGTGTATTTGTATATATATTTTCATACAAATTTATATTATTTCATGTGTATTCTTACATATATTTTTATACAAATTTACCTTATTTAATGTTTATTTTGTATATTTATTTCATTCAATTTTAAATTATTTAATGTGTATTTTTGTATTTGTATTTGTATCGTAAATTTGTATAAAACTATATACAAAAATACACAGAACAAATACACATTCTTTTATTGGTATTTTGTTTATTTATTTTGTTTTGAATTTATATTATTTTATGTGTATTTTGTTTACATTTTTTTATACGTATTTACCTAATTTTATGTGTATTTTGTATATATATTTTTATAGAAATCTACGTTATTTTATGTGTATTCGTATATATATTTTGAAACAAATTTACAATTTTTATATGGATTTTTGCATATCTCTTTAACAGAAGTTTACCTTATTGTATGTGCATTTTGTATATTTATTTCATTACAAATTTAAATATTTTATGTGTATTTTGGTATGTATATTTTTATAAGAAATGCGCTATTTGATGGGAATTTTGCATCTTTATTTTCATACAAATTTACATTATTTTATTAATATTCGGTGTATTTATTTTGATACGATTTTACATTATTCTATTTGTTTTTTGTATATATATATTTTTATACATATTTACATTATTTAATGTGTATCTTGCATATATATTACATACAAATTTATTATCTATTATTTATTTTCATACAAATACACATTCTTTTCATGATATTTTGTTTATTTATTTTGTCACGAATTTACATTACTTAATATGTATTTTATATATATATTTTTATACGTATTTACATAATTACATGTGTATTTTGTATATATATTTCTATTGAAATCTACGTTATTTTATGTGTATTCGTATATATATTTTGAAACAAATTTACACTGTTTTATTTGTATTTTGCGTTTTTTTTCAATACAAATTTACCTTATTGTATGTGTGCATTTTGTATATTAATTTTAATACAAATTTAATTATTCTATGTGTATTTTTGTTTATGTATATAAAAAAAAATGCTTTATCTTATAGGTATTTTGCATCTTTATTTTCATACAAATTTAAATTATTTTATTGATATTCTGTTTAACTATTTTGATACTATTTTAAATTATTCTATGTATGAAAAAAAAAAAAACAGAACAGAATACAAAAATATAAAATAAAAATACATATAAACAATGTAAATTTGTTCATATATATATATATACACATAAAATATATGTATATATATATATATAAATATATATATATATATATATATATATATATATATATATATATATATATATATATATATATATATATATATATATATATATATATATATATATATATATATATATATATATATATATATATATATATATATATATATATATATATATATATATATATATATATATATATATATATATATATATATATATATATGCAAAATACACATTAAATAATGTAAATTCGCGTCAAAATAAATAAACAAAATATTAATTAAAGAATCTGTATTTGTATGAAAATAGATATACAAAATACACATAAAATAACCTAAATTTGTATCAAACTATATACACAAATAAACAAAACTATTTTATATTTGTATGAAAATAAATGTACAAAATACACATAAAATTAGGTAAATTTGTATTGAAATACATACACAAAATACACATAAAATAATGTAAATTTGAATGAAAATACATAAACAAATACACTTAAAATAACGTAAATTTGTATAAAAAAATATGTACAAAACACAAATAGAATAATGTAAAATCGTATCAAAATAAATACACAGAATATTAATAAAATAATGTAAATTTGTTTGAAAATAAAGAAGCAAAATACCCATAAAATAACGCATTTTTTTTATTTATAAAAATGTATATACCAAAATACACATCAAAAAATTAAATTTGTATTAAAATATATATACAAAAAACACATACAATAAGGTAAATTTGTATTGAAATAGATATGCAAAATACATATAAAACAATGTAAATTTGTTTCAAAATATATATACGAATACACTTAAAATAACGTAGATTTCTATAAAAATATATATACAAAATACACATAAAATGAAGTAAATACGTATAAAAAAATGTATACAAAATACATATAAAATAATGTAAATTCGTATCAAAATAAATAGACAAAATACCAATAAAAGAATATGTATTTGTATGAATATAAATATACAAAATACACATAAAATAACGTAAATTTATATAAAACTATATACAAAAATACACAGAAGTAATTAAATTTGTATGAAAATATATACAAAATACACACGAAATAAGCTAAATTTGAATTGAAATATATATACAAAATACATGAAATAAAGTAAATTTGCATCAAAATATTTATACAAATACACATATAATAACGTAAATTTGTATGAAAATATATAAACAAAATACACATTAAATAATGTAAATACGTATAAAAAAATATGTACAAAATACACATATAATCATGTAATTCGTATCAAAATAAATAAACAAAATACCAATAAAATAATATAAATTTGTATGAGTAAACGTGTATGTTGCATATTTTTTCAATACAAATTTACCTTATTATATATGCATTTTGTATATTAATTTTAATACAAATTTAATTATTCGATGTGTATTTTTGTATATGTATTTTTATAAACATATTCTTTATTTTTTTGGTATTTTGCATCTTTATTTTCATACAAATTTACATTATTTTATTGATATTCTGCTCATTCATTTTGATAAGAATTGACATTATTCTATGTGTATTTTGTATATATTTTTCATACAAATTTACGTTATTTTATGTGCATTTGTTTATATATTTTGACACAAATTTAAAATATTTTATGGGTATTTTGTATATACATTTCAAAAGAAATTTACCTAGTTTTATGTGTATTTTGTATATCTATTTTCATACAAACTCAAATTATTTCTATGTATTTTTGTATATATTTTAATACTATTTTAGTTATGTTATGTGTATTTTGTAAATTTATTTTCATTCAAATATATATTATTTTATTGGTGTTTTGTTGATTTATATTGATACGAATTTACATTATTTTATATGTACTTTGCATATATATTTTTATACGCTTGTACATTATTTAATATTTATTTTAAATATATATTTTTATACAAATTCATGGTATTTTATGTGTATTTGTATATATATTTTCATATAAATTTACATTATTTTATGTGTATTTTGTACATATATTTTATTACAAATCTACCTTATTTTATGTTTATTTTGTATGTGTATTTTGTATATTTATATTTATCCAAATACACATTCTTTTATTGGTATTTTGTTTATTTATTTTAATTCGAATTTACATTATTTTATGTGTATTTTGTATACATTTTTATATACGTATTTACTTAATTTTATGTGTATTTTGTATATATATATTTATAGAAATCTACGTTTTTTTATTTGTAATCGTATATATATTTTGAAACATATTTACATTTTTTTATATGTATTTTTGCATATCTCTTTCAATACAAATTTACCTTATTGTATGTGTATTTTGTATATTTATTTCAATGCAAATTTAAAAATTTTATGTGTATTTTGGTATATATATTTTTATAAGATTACGAAAATTTGAATAAAAATATATACAAAAAAACAAAAATATAAATTTCAATTTGTATGAAAATAGATATACAAAATACAACTATAATTAGTTAAATTTGTATTTAATTACATGTGCAAAATACACATAAAATAATGTAAATTTGTATGAAATGAAAACAAATTCACATAAAATAACGTATATTTGTATAAAATAGATATAGAAAATAATTTTATGTGTATTTTGTATATTTATTTTCTTACAAATTTAAATTATTCTTGTGTATTTTTGTATATAGTTTTATACAAACTTAGGTTATTTTATGAGTATTTTGTATATCTATTTTCATACAAATACACATTCTTTTATTGATATTTTGTTTATTTATTTTGACGAGAATTTAAATTATTTAATGTGTATTTTGTATATATATTTTTATACGTATTTACATCATTTCATGTGTATTTTGTATATATATTTCTATAGAAATCTACGTTATATTATGTGTATTCGTATATAGATTTTTAAACAAGTTTACACTTTTATGTGTATTTTGCATATTTTTTCAATACAAATTTACCTTATTGTATATGCATTTTGTATATTAATTTTAATACAAATATAATTATTCTATGTGAATTTTTGTATATGTATTTTTATAAAAATATGCTTTATTTTATGGGTATTTTGCATCTTTATTTTCATACAAATTTACGTTATTTTATTGATATTCTGCTCATTCATTTTGATACGATTTGACATTAATCTATGTTTATTTTGTATATATTTTTCAAACAAATTTACGTTATTTTATGTGTATTTGTTTATATATTTTGACACAAATTTACAATATTTTATGGGTATTTTGTATATATATTTCAAAAGAAATTTACCTAGTTTTATGTGTATTTTGAATATCTATTTTCATACAAACTCAAATTATTTTTATGTATTTTTGTATATATTTCAATACAAATTTTAGTTATATTATGTGTATTTTGTAAATCTATTTTCATTCAAATATATATTATTTTATTGGTATTTTGTTGATTTATATTGATACGAATCTACATTATTTTATAAGTACTTTTTATATATATTTTTATACGCATTTACGTTATTTAATATTTATTTTGAATATATAATTTTATACAAATTCATGGTATTTTATGTGTATTTGTATATATATTTTCATATAAATTTACATTATTTTATGTGTATTTTGTACATATATTTCATAAAAAATTTACCTTATTTTATGTTTATTTTGTATGTGTATTTTGTACATTTATATTTATACAAATATACATTCTTTTATTGGTATTTTGTTTATTTATTTTGTTTCGAATTTATATTATTTTATGTGTATTTTGTTTACATTTTTTTATACGTATTTACGTAATTTTATGTGTATTTTGTAAATATATTTTTATAGATATCTACGTTATTTTATGTGTATTCGTATATATATTTTGAAACAAATTTACATTGTTTTATATGTATTTTTGCATATCTCTTTCAATAGAAGTTTACCTTATTGTATGTGCATTTTGTATATTTATTTCAATACAAATTTAAATATTTTATGTGTATTTTGGTATATATATTTTTATAAGAAATGCGCTATTTGATGGGAATTTTGCATTTTTATTTTCAAACAAATTTACATTATTTTATTAATATTCGGTGTATTTATTTTGATACAATCTTATATTATTCTATTTGTTTTTTGTATATATATTTTTTTATACATATTTACATTTTTTAATGTATATCTTGCATATACATTTCATACAAATTTATTATCTATTATTTATTTTCATACAAATACACATTCTTTTCATGATATTTTGTTTATTTATTTTGACACAATTTGACATTACTTAATATGTATTTTATATATATATTTTTATACGTATTTACATAATTTCATGTGTATTTTGTATATATATTTTTATAGAAATCTACGTTATTTTATGTGTATTCGAATATATATTTTGAAACAAATTTACAATGTTTTATTTGTATTTTGCGTTTTTTTTCAATACAAATTTACCTTATTGTATGTGTGCATTTTGTATATTAATTTTAATACAAATTTAATTATTCTATGTGTATTTTTGTATATGTATTTAAAAAAAAAATGCTTTATCTTATGGGTATTTTGCATCTTTATTTTCATACAAATTTAAATTATTTTATTGATATTCTGTGTACTTATTCTGATACGATTTTACATTATTCTATGTATAACAAAAACAAATACAGAATACACAAAAATAGATATGCAAAATACATATAAACAATGTAAATTTGTTTCAAAATATATATACGAATACACATGAAATAAGGTAGATTTCTATAAAAATATATATACAAAATACACATAAAATTAAGTAAATACGTATAAAAAATGCATATAAAATACACATAAAATAATGTAAATTAGTATCAAAATAAATAAACAAAATACCAATAAAAGAATGTGTATTTGTATAAATATATATATACAAAATACACATTAAATAATATAAATTTGTTTAAAACTATACAAAATACACATGAAATGATGTAAATACGTATAAAAATATATATACAAAACACACATTAAATAAAGTAAATACGTACATAAAATAACCTAAATTTGTATAAAACTATATACAAAAATACACAAAAATATTTAAAATTTGTATGAAAAGAAATATACAAAATACACATAAAATTAGGTAAATTTGTATTGAAATACATATTCAAAATACACATAGAATAATGTAAATTTGAATGAAAATATATAAACAAATACACTTAAAATAACGTAAATTTGTATAAAATATATATGCAAGATACACATTAAATAATGTAAATGTGTATAAAAAAATATATACAAAAAAGAAATAGAATAATGTAAAATCCTATCAATATAAATACACAGAATATCAATAAAATAATGTAAATTTGTATGAAAAGAAAGATGCAAAATTCCCATAAAATAGCGCATTTTTTTGTTTAAATAAATATACCAAAATACACATAAAATATTTAAATTTGTATTGAAATAAATATACAAAATGCATATACAGTAAGGTAAATATGTATTGAAAGAGATATTCAAAAATACATATAAAACAAAGTAAATTTGTTTCAAAATATATATACGAATACACATAAAATAACGTAGATTTCTATAGAAATATATATACAAAATACACCTGAAATTATGTAAATACGTATAAAAATATATATACAAAATACATATCTAGGTAAATTCGTGTCAAAATAAATAAACAAAATATCATGAAAAGAATGTGTATTTGTATGAAAATAAATAATTGATAATAAATTTGTATGAAATATATATGCAAGATACAAATTAAATAATGTAAATGTGTATAAAAAAATATATATACAAAAAACAAATAGAATAATGTGAAATCGTATCAAAATAAATACATCGAATATTAATAAAATAATGTAAATTTGTTTGAAAATAAAGATGCAAAATTCCCATCAAATAGTGCATTTCTTATAAAAATATATATACCAAAATACACATAAAATATTTAAATTTGTATTGAAGTAAATATACAAAATGCACATACAATAAGGTAAACTTGCATTGAAAGAGATATGCAAAAATACATATAAAACAATGTAAATTTGTTTCAAAATATATATACGAATACACATAAAATAACGTAGATTTCAATAAAAATATATATACAAAATACACATGAATTAAGTAAATACGTATAAAAATAGATCTACAAAATACAAATTGGCCTAACTTTATGTGTATTTTGCATATCTATTTTCAAACAAACTTAAATTATTTTTGTGTATTTTTGTATATATTTTTATACAAATTTTAGTTATTTTATTTGTTTTTTGTATATATATTTCCCTACAAATATACATTCTTTTATTGGAATTTCGTGTATTTAATTTTTTACGAATTTACATTATTTTATGTGTATTTTATATATACATTTTCATAAAAATTTACGTTATTTTATTGTGTGTATTCGTGTATATTTTGAAACAAATTTTATACAAATTTATGTTATTTTATGTGTATTTGTATATATATTTTCATACAAATTTATATTATTTCATGTGTATTCTTACATATATTTTATTACAAATTTACCTTATTTTATGTTTATTTTGTATATTTATTTCATTCAATTTTAAATTATTTAATGTGTATTTTTGTATTTGTATTTGTATCGTAAATTTGTATAAAACTATATACAAAAATACACAGAACAAATACACATTCTTTTATTGGTATTTTGTTTATTTATTTTGTTTTGAATTTATATTATTTTATGTGTATTTTGTTTACATTTTTTTATACGTATTTACCTAATTTTATGTGTATTTTGTATATATATTTTTATAGAAATCTACGTTATTTTATGTGTATTCGTATATATATTTTGAAACAAATTTACAATTTTTTATATGGATTTTTGCATATCTCTTTCAACAAAAGTTTACCTTATTGTATGTGCATTTTGTATATTTATTTCATTACAAATTTAAATATTTTATGTGTATTTTGGTATGTATATTTTTATAAGAAATGCGCTATTTGATGGGAATTTTGCATCTTTATTTTCATACAAATTTACATTATTTTATTAATATTCGGTGTATTTATTTTGATACGATTTTACATTATTCTATTTGTTTTTTGTATATATATATTTTTTATACATATTTACATTATTTAATGTGTATCTTGCATATATATTACATACATATTTATTATCTATTATTTATTTTCATACAAATACACATTCTTTTCATGATATTTTGTTTATTTATTTTGTCACGAATTTACATTACTTAATATGTATTTTATATATATATTTTTATACGTATTTACATAATTTCATGTGTATTTTGTATATATATTTCTATTGAAATCTACGTTATTTTATGTGTATTCGTATATATATTTTTAAACAAATTTACACTGTTTTATTTGTATTTTGCGTTTTTTTTCAATACAAATTTACCTTATTGTATGTGTGCATTTTGTATATTAATTTTAATACAAATTTAATTATTCTATGTGTATTTTTGTATATGTATATAAAAAAAAAATGCTTTATCTTATAGGTATTTTGCATCTTTATTTTCATACAAATTTAAATTATTTTATTGATATTCTGTGTAACTATTTTGATACGATTTTACATTATTCTATGTATAACAAAAATAAATACAGAATACACAAAAATAGATATGCAAAATACATATAAACAATATAAATTTGTTTCAAAATATATATACGAATACACATGAAATAAGGTAGATTTCTATAAAAATATATATGCAAAATACACATAAAATTAAGTAAATACGTATAAAAAATGTATACAAAATATAATTAAAATAATGTAAATTAGTATCAAAATAAATAAACAAAATACCAATAAAAGAATGTGTATTTGTATAAATATATATATATATATATATATATATATATATATATATATATATATATATATATATATATATATATATATATATATATATATATATATATATATATATATATATATATATATACACATTAAATAATATAAATTTGTTTAAAACTATAGAAAATACACATGAAATGATGTAAATACGTATAAATATATATATACAAAATACACATTAAATAATGTAAATTCGCGTCAAAATAAATAAACAAAATATCAATTAAAGAATCTGTATTTGTATGAAAATAGATATACAAAATACACATAAAATAACCTAAATTTGTATCAAACTATATACAAAAATAAACAAAACTATTTTATATTTGTATGAAAATAAATGTACAAAATACACATAAAATTAGGTAAATTTGTATTGAAATACATACACAAAATACACATAAAATAATGTAAATTTGAATGAAAATACATAAACAAATACACTTAAAATAACGTAAATTTGTATAAAAAAATATGTACAAAACACAAATATAATAATGTAAAATCGTATCAAAATAAATACACAGAATATTAATAAAATAATGTAAATTTGTATGAAAATAAAAAAGCAAAATACCCATGAAATAACGCATTTTTTTTATTTATAAAAATGTATATACCAAAATACACATCAAAAAATTAAATTTGTATTAAAATAAATATACAAAAAACACATACAATAAGGTAAATTTGTATTGAAATAGATATGCAAAATACATATAAAACAATGTAAATTTGTTTCAAAATATATATACGAATACACATAAAATAACGTAGATTTCTATAAATATATATATACAAAATACACATAAAATGAAGTAAATACGTATAAAAAAATGTATACAAGGTACATATAAAATAATGTGAATTCGTATCAAAATAAATAGACAAAATACCAATAAAAGAATATGTATTTGTATGAATATAAATATACAAAATACACATAAAATAACGTAAATTTATATAAAACTATATACAAAAATACACAGAAGTAATTAAATTTGTATGAAAATATATACAAAATACACACGAAATAAGCTAAATTTGAATTGAAATATATATACAAAATACATGAAATAAAGTAAATCTGTATCAAAATATTTATACAAATACACATATAATAACGTAAATTTGTATGAAAATATATAAACAAAATATACATTAAATAATGTAAATACGTATAAAAAAAATATGTACAAAATACACATATAATCATGTAATTCGTATCAAAATAAATAAACAAAATACCAATAAAATAATATAAATTTGTATGAGTAAACGTGTATGTTGCATATTTTTTCAATAAAAATTTACCTTATTATATATGCATTTTGTATATTAATTTTAATACAAATTTAATTATTCGATGTGTATTTTTGTATATGTATTTTTATAAACATATTCTTTATTTTTTGGGTATTTTGCATCTTTATTTTCATACAAATTTACATTATTTTATTGATATTCTGCTCATTCATTTTGATAGGAATTGACATTATTTTATGTGTATTTTGTATATTTTTTTCATACAAATTTACGTTATTTTATGTGCATTTGTTTATATATTTTGACACAAATTTAAAATATTTTATGGGTATTTTGTATATACATTTCAAAAGAAATTTACCTAGTTTTATGTGTATTTTGTATATCTATTTTCATACAAACTCAAATTATTTCTATGTATTTTTGTATATATTTTAATACAAATTTTAGTTATACATAGAATAATGTAAAATCGTATGAAAATAAGTACAGAATATCAATATTTAAATAATTTAAATTTGTATGAAAATAAAGATGCAAATTCATACCCATAAGATAAAGCATATTTTATAAAATACATATACAAAAATACACATAGAATAATTAAATTTGTATTAAAATTTATATACAAATGCACACATACAATAAGGTAAATTTGTTTATTGATTAAAAAGCAAAACACAAATAAAATAGTGTAAATTTGTGTCAAAATATATATACGAATACACATAAAATAACGTAGATTTCTATAGAAATATATATACAAAATACACATGAAATTATGTAAATACGTATAAAAATATATATATATATATATATATATATATAAAATACATATTAAGTAATGTAAACTCGTGACAAAATAAATAAACAAAATATCATGAAAAGAATGTGTATTTGTATGAAAATAAATAATAGATAATAAATTTTTATGTAATATATATGCAAAATACATTTAAATAATGTAAATATGTATAAAAAAATATATACAAAAAACAAATATAATAATGTAAAATCGTATCAAAATAAATACACCGAATATTAATAAAATAATGTAAATTTGTATGAAAATAAAGATGCAAAGTTCCCATCATATAGCGCATTTCTTATAAAAAAATATATATACCAAAATACACATAAAATATTTAAATTTGTATTGAAATAAATATACAAAATGCACATACAATAAGGTAAACTTCTATTGAAAGAGATATGCAAAAATACATATAGAACAAAGTAAATTTGTTTCAAAATATATATACGAATACACATAAAATAACGTAGATTTCTATAAAAATATATTTACAAAATACACATAAAATTAAGTAAATACGTATAAAAAAATGTAAACAAAATACACCTAAAATAATGTAAATTCGAAACAAAATAAATAAACAAAATACCAATAAAAGAATGTATATCTATTTATTTTAATACAAATCTAATATTTTATGTTTTTCGTATATATTTTATAAAAATGCGTTATTTTATGGGTATTTTATCTTAATTTTCATACAAATTTACATTATTTTATTAATATTTTCTGTATTTATTTTGATACGATTTTACATTATTTTATTTATGTTTTGTATATATTTTTACATATTTACATTATTTAATGTGTTTTATATATTTGATACATATTTACGTTATTTTAAGTTATTTTATGTGTATTTGTTTATATATTTTGACACAAATTTACAATATTTTATTGGTATTTTGTATATATATTTCAAAAGAAATTTACCTAGTTTTATATGTATTTTGAATATCTATTTCATTTTATACATATTTATAAAATATGTAAATATGTATAAAATTTATTTCATACAAAGTCAAATTATTTTTATGTAGTTTTGTATATATTTCAATACAAATTTTAGTCATGTTATGTGTATTTTGTAAATCTATTTTCATTCAAATATATATTATTTTATTGGTATTTTGTTGATTTATATTGATACGAATTTTCATTATTTTATATGTACTTTGTATATATATTTTTATATGCATTTACATTATTTAATATTTATTTTGAATATATAATTTTATACAAATTCATGGTATTTTATGTGTATTTGTATATATATGTTCATATAAATTTACATTATTTTATGTGTATTTTGTACATATATTTCCTTACAAATCTACCTTATTTTATTTTATTTTTATTTTGTATGTGTATATTGTACATTTATATTTATACAAATACACATTCTTTTATTGGTATTTTGTTTATTTATTTTGTTTCGAATTTACATTATTTTATGTGTATTTTGTTTACATTTTTTTATACGTATTTACTTATTTTTATGTGTATTTTGTATATATATTTTTATAGAAATCTACGTTATTTTATGTGTATTCGTATATATATTTTGAAACAAATTTACATTGTTTTATATGTATTTTTGCATATCACTTTCAATAGAAGTTTACCTTATTGTATGTGCATTTTGTATATTTATTTCAATACAAATTTAAATATTTTATGTGTATACATGTACAAAAAATACATAAAATAATGTAGATTTATATGAAATGAAAACACATACATTTTATATAAAATATATATACAAAATACACATAGAATAATGTAAAATCCTATTAAAATAAATACACAGAATATCAATAAAATAATGTAAATTTGTATGAAAATAAAGATGCAAAATACCCATAAAATAAAGCATGTTTTTATAAAAATACATATACAAAAATACACATAGATTAATCAAATTTCTATTAAAATTAATATACAAAATACGCATATAAAAAGGTAAATTTGTATTGAAAAAATATGCTAAATACACATAAAACAATGTAAATTTGTTTCAAAATATATATACGAATACACATAAAATAACGCAGATTTCTATAGTAATATATATACAAAATACACTTGAAATAATGTAAATACGTATAAAAATATACATACAAAATACACATTAAATAATGTTAATTCGTGTCAGTATAAATAAACAAAATATCATGAAAAGAATGTGTATTTGTATGAAAATAGATATACAAAATACACATAAAATAACCTAACTTTGTATAAAACTATAAACAAAAATACACAAAAATAGTTTAAACTTGTATGAAAATAAATATACAAAAAATATATAAAATTAGGTAAACTTGTATTGAAATACATATACAAAATACACATAAAATAATGTAAATTTGAATGAAAATATATAAACATATAGACTTAAAATAACGTAAATTTGTATCAAATATATATACAAAAAACACATTAAATAATGTAAACATGTATAAAAAAAATATATACAAAACACAAATAAAATAATGTAAGATCGTATCAAAATAAATACAGAAAATATTAATAAAATAATGTAAATTTGTATGAAAATTAAGATGCAAAATACCCATAAAATAACGCATTTTTTATAAAAATATATATACGAAAAAACATAAAATATTTGATTTTGTATTAAAATAAATAGATATACAAATACACATAAAATAAGCTAAATTAAATGAAAAATATATACAAAATACACATAGAATAATGTAAAATCGTATCAAAATAAATACACAGAATATCAATAAAATAATGTATTTTTGTATGCAAATAAAGATGCAAAATACCCATAAAATAAAGTATATTTTTTTAAAAATACATATACAAAAATACACATAGAATAATTAAATTTGTGTTAAAATTAATATGCAAAATGCACGTACAATAAGGTAAATTTGTATTGAAAAAATATACAAAATGCACATTAAAGCGTAAATTTGTTTAAAAATCTATATACGAGTACACATAAAATAACGTCGATTTTTATAGAAATATATATACAAAATACACATGAAGTGATGTAAATACGTATAAAAATATATATATACAAAATACACATTAAATAATTTAAATTCTCGTAAAAATAAATAAACAAAATATCAATAAAAGAATGTGTATTTGTATGAAAATACTCATAAAATAACCTAAGTTTGTATAAAACTGTATACAAAAATACACAAAAGTAATTTAAATTTGTATGAAAATAAATATACAAAATACACATAAAATTAGGTAAATTTGTATTGAAATACATATACAAAATAAATACATAAAATAATGGAAATTTGAATGAAAATATATAAACATATACACTTAAAATAAAGTAAATTTGTATCAAATATATATACAAAATACTAATTAAATAATGTAAATATGTATAAAAAAATATATACAAAACACAAATAGAATAATGTAAAATCGTATCAAAATAAATACACAGAATATTAATTAAATAATGTAAATTTGTATGAAAATAAAGATGCAAAATAGCCATAAAATAACGCATTTTTTATAAAAATATATATACCAAAATACACATAAAATATTAAAATTTGTATTAAAATAAATATAAAAAAAGCACATACTGTAAGGTAAATTTGTATTGAAATAGATATGCAAAATACATATAAAACAATGTAAATTTGTTTCAAAATATATATACGAATACACATAAAATAACGTTGATTTCTATAAAAATATATACAAAATACACATAAAATGAAGTAAATACGTATAAAAAATGAATACAAAATACACATAAAAATCGTATCAAAATAAATAAACAAAATATCAGTAAAAGAATGTGTATTTGTATAAATATAAATACAAAATACACATAAAATATCGTAAATTTGTATAAAACTATATACAAAATACACAGAACAAATACATTCTTTTATTGGTATTTTGTTTATTTATTTTGTTTCAATTTATATTATTTTATGTGAATTTTGTTTACATTTTTATACGTATTTATAATTATGTGTATTTTGTATATATATTTTATAGAAATCTACGTTATTTTATGTGTATTCGTATATATATTTTGAAACAAATTTACTATTTTATATGTATTTTGCATATCTCTTTCAATACAGTTTACCTTATTGTATGTGCATTTTGTATATTTATTTCAATACAAATTTAAATATTTTATGTGTATTTTGTATATATATTTTTATAAAAAATGCGCTATTTGATGGGTATTTTGCATCTTTATTTTCATACAAATTTAAATTATTTTATTGATATTCTGTGTACCTATTTTGATACGATTTTACATTATTCTATGTATAACAAAAATAAATACAGAATACACTAAAATAGATATGCAAAATACATATAAACAATGTAAATTTGTTTCAAAATATATATACGAATACACATGAAATAAGGTAGATTTCTATAAAAAATATATACAAAATACACATAAAATTAAGTAAATACGTAAAAAATGTATACAAAATACACATAAAATAATGTAAATTACTATCAAAATAAATAAACAAAATACCAATAAAAGAATGTGTATTTGAATAAATATATATATACAGAATACACATTAAATAATATAAATTTGTTTAAAACTATACAAAATACACATGAAATGATGTTAATACGTATAAAAATATATATACAAAATACGCATTAAATAATGTAAATTCGCGTCAAAATAAATAAACAAAATATCAATAAAAGAATGTGTATTTGTATGAAAATAGATATACAAAATACACATAAAATAACTTAAATTTGTATAAAACTAAATACAAAAATACACAAAAATATTTTAAATTTGTATGAAAATAAATATACAAAATACACAAAATTAGGTAAATTTGTATTTAAATACATACACAAAATACACATAAAATAATGTAAATTTGAATGAAAATACATAAACAAATACACTTAAAATAACGTAAATTTGTATAAAAAAATATGTACAAAACACAAATAGAATAATGTAAAATCGTATCAAAATAAATACACAGAATATTAATAAAATAATGCAAATTTGTATGAAAATAAAGAAGCAAAATACCCATAAAATAACGCATTTTTTTATTTATAAAAATATATATACCAAAATACACATCAAAAAATTAAATTTGTATTAAAATAAATATACAAAAAACACATACAATAAGGTAAATTTGTATTGAAATAGATATGCAAAATACATATAAACAATTTAAATTTGTTTCAAAATATATATACGAATACATATAAAATAACGTAGATTTCTATAAAAATATATATACAAAAATACACATAAAATGAAGTAAATACGTATAAAAAATGTATACAAAAAACACATAAAATAATGTGAATTCGTATCAAAATAAATAAACAAAATACCAATAAAAGAATTTGTATTTGTATAAATATAAATATACAAAATACACATAAAATAACGTAAATTTATATAAAACTATATACAAAAATACACAGAAGTAATTAAATTTGTGTGAAAATATATACAAAATACACAAGAAATAAGCTAAATTTGAATTGAAATATATATACAAAATATATGAAATTAAGTAAATTTGTCTCAAAATATTTATACAAATACACATATAATAACGTAAATTTGTATGAAAATATATAAACAAAATACACATTAAATATTGTAAATACGTATAAAAAAATATGTACAAAATACACATATAATCATGTAATTAGTATCAAAATAAATAAACGAAATACCAATAAAATATTATAAATTTTGTATATAAAATATATATACATAATACGCATTAAAATATTAATTTTATTTATTTGAATATATATACAAATACATATACAATAATATATTTGTATTGAATATATATTGATACAAATTACATTAATTTATGTATTTTGTTTCAAAATATTTATAGAATACATATAAAATTATGTAAATTTATAAAATATATATACACAAAAAATGAAATTTGTATCAAAATAAATAAATAAAATTATAAAAGAATTTGTATTTGTATATATTTATATATAATAAATACACATAAAATTTACATTGTTTATAAATTTGTAAAACTATATACAAAATACACAAATAATTTAAATTTGTATGAAAATAAATATACAAAATACACAAAAAAATAGGTAAATTTGTATTGAAATACATATACAAAATACACATAAAATACTGTAAATTTGAATGAAAACACATAAACAAATACACTTAAAATAACGTAAATTTGTATAAAAAAAATATATACAAAACACAAATAGAACAATGTAAAATCGTATCAAAATAAATACACAGAATATCAATAAAATAATGTAAATTTGTATGAAAATAAAGAAGCAAAATACCCATAAAATAACGCATTTTTTTAAATATATATACAAAAATACACATAATTTTTTTTTATTTGTATTAAAATAAATATAGAAATACACATACAATAAGGTAAATCTGTATTGAAATAAATATGCAAAATACATATAAAACAATGTAAATTTGTTTCAAAATATATATACGAATACACATAAAATAACGTAGATTTCTATAAAATATATATACAAAATACACATAAAATGAAGTAAATACGTATAAGAAAATGTATACAAAATACACATAAAATAATGTAAATAAAAGAATGTTGACTTGTATAAATATCAATATACAAAATACACATAAAATAACGTAAAATTGTATAAAACTATATACAAAAATAAACAAAAACAATTAAATTTGTATAAAAATAGATATACAAAAGACATAAAATAAGGTAAATTTGAATTGAAATAAATATAGAAAATACATAAAATAATGTAAATTTGTATAAAAATATATATTCAAATACACATATAATTACGTAAATTTGTATAAAAACATATAAACAAAATACACATTAAATAATGTAAATACGTATAAAAGATATGTACGTAATGTAAAAATTTAAAAATTAAAGATGCAAAATACCCATAAAATATCTCATATTTAAAAAAATATATATACAAAAATACACATAAAATATTTAAATTTGTATTAAAATAAATATACAAAAAACAAATACAATAAGATAGATTTTAATTGAAATAGATGCAAAAAACACAAAATAATGAAATTTTTTATCAAAATATATACGAATACACACAATAAAATTACGTAAATTTTTATGAAAATATATATACAAAATACACATAAAATAATGTAAATACATAGAAAAATATATATACAAAATACACATAAAATAATGTAAATTCGTATCAAAATAAATAAACAAAATTTCCTCTAAAAGAATTTATATGTGTAGGAAAATATATATACAAAATACAAATAAAAAAAAATTGTATAAAAATAATACAAAAATACACAAAAATTATTTAAATTTGTTTGAAAATAGATATGCAAAATACAAATGAAATTAGGCAAATTTTTATTGAAATACATATACAAAATACACATAAAATAATGTAAATTTGTATGAAAATATATAAACAAATACACATAAGATAACGTAAATTTCCATAAAATATATGTACAAAATATACATTAAATAATGTAAATATGTCTAAAAATATATATACAAAATACACAGAATAACGTAAAATCGTATCAAAATAAATAAACAGACAATCAATAAAATAATGTAAATTTGTATGAAAATAAAGATGCAAAATACCCATATAATAACGCATATTTGTTTAAAAATATATATACAAAAATACACATAAAATAATTAAATTTGCATCAAAATAAATATACAAAAGGCACATACAATAAAGAAAATTTGTATTGAAATAGATATGCGAGATACACATAAATAATGTAAATTTGTATCAAAATATATATACGAATACACATAAAATAGAGTAAATTTCTATGAAAATATATATTCAAAATACATATAAAATTATGTAAAGAAGTATAAAAATATATATATCAAATACACCTAAAATAATGAAAACTCGTATCAAAATAAATAAACAAAATTCCGATAAAAGAACGTATATTTGTAGGATAATAAATATACAAAATTCACATAAAATTACGAAAATTTGAATAAAAATATATACTAAAATACACAAAATTAATTTCAATTTGTATGAAAATAGATATACATAATACACATATAATTAGTTAAATTTGTATTTAAATACATGTACAAAATACACATAAAATAATGTAAATTTGTATGAAATGAAAACAAATTCTCATAAAATAACGATCATTTGTATGAAATATATATACAAAATATACATAGAATAATGTAAAATCGTATCAAAATAAATACACAGAATATCAATAAAATAATATAAATTTGTATGAAAATAGAGATGCAAAATACCCATAAAATAAAGCATTTTTTATGAAAATACATATACAAAAATACACATAGAATAATTAAATTTGTATTAAAATTAATATACAAAATGCACGTACAATAAGGTAGATTTATATTGAAAAAATATGCAAAATGCACATAAAACAATGTATATATGTTTCAAAATATATATACGAAAACATAAAATAATATATATTTCTATAGAAATATATATACAAAATACACATGAAATGACGTAAATACGTATAAAAATATATATACACAATACACATTAAATAATGTGAATTCGCGTCAAAATAAATAAACAAAATATCAATAAAAAATGTGTATTTGTATGAAAATAGATATACAAAATACACATAAAATATTTTAAATTTATATAAAACTCTTTATAAAAATATATATACCAAAATAATAAAAATTTTAAATTTGTATTACAATAAATATACAAAATGCACATACAATAAGGTAGATTTATATTGAAATAGATATGCTAAATACATATAAAACAATGTAAATTTGCTTCAAAATATATATACCAATACACATAAAATAACGTAGATTACTATAAAATATATATACAAAATACATTAAATGAAGTAAATACGTATAAGAAAATGTATACAAAGTACACATAAAATAATTAAATTTGTATTAAAATAAATATACAAAATACACATACAATAAGGTAAATCTATATTGAAATAGATATGCAAAATAAACATAAAATAATGTAAATTTGTATCAAATCATATACGAATACATACAATAAAATAACGTAAATTTTTATGAAAATGTATATAAAAAATACACATAAAATAATGTAAATACGTAGAAAAATATATATTCAAAATACACATAAAATTATGTAAATTCTTATGAAAATAAATGAACAAAATTCCACTAAAAGAATGTATATTTGTAGGAAAATATAAATACAAAACTACAAATAAAATAACTAAAATTTGTATAAAAATATATAAAAAATAGATAAAAATAATTTAAATTTGTTTGAAAATAGATATGCAAAATACACATAAAATTAGGCAGATCTGTATTGAAATACATATACAAATTACACATAAAATATTGTAAATTTGTATGAAAATATATAAACAAATACACATAAAATAGCGTAAATTTATATAAAATATATATACAAAATATACATTAAATAATGTAAATGTGTATAAAAATATATATATATATATAAAATACACATAGAATAATGTAAAATCGTACAAAATAAATAAACAGACAATCAATAAAATAATGTAAATTTGTATGAAAATAAAGATGCAAAATACCTAAATAATAACGCATATTTTTACAAAAATACACATAAAATAATTAAATTTGTATTAAAATAAATATACAAAATACACATACAATATAGTAAATTTGTATTGAAATAGATATGCAAAATAAACATAAATAATGTAAATTTGAATCAAAATATATATACGAATACCCATAAAATAGAGTAAATTTTTATGAAAATATATATTCAAAACACAAATAAAATGATATAAATAAGTATAAAAATATACATATCAAATACACCTAAAATAATGTAAATTCGTATAAAAATAAATAAACAAAATTACGATAAAAGATGCAAGATACACATTAAATAATGTAAATATTTATAAAAAATATATATACAAAAAAAATAGAATAATGTGAAATCGTATCAAAATAAATACACCGAATATTAATAAAATAATGTAAATTTGTATGAAAACAAAGATGCAAAATTCATATCAAATAGCGCATTTCTTATAAAAATATATATACCAAAATACACATGAAATATTTAAATTTGTATTGAAATAAATATACAAAATGCACATACAATAAGGTAAATTTGTATTGAAAGAGATATGCAAAAATACATATAAAACAATGTAAATTTGTTTCAAAATATATATACGAATACACATAAAATAACGTAGATTTCTATAAAAATATATATACAAAATATACATAAAATTAAGTAAATACGTATAAAAATAGATATACAAAATACACATAGAATAATGTAAAATTGTTTAAAAAAAAAAAGAGAATATAAATAAAATAACGTAAATTTGTATGAAAATAAAAATGCAAAATACCCATAAAATAAAGCATATTTTTATAAAAATACATATACAAAAATACACATAGCATAATTAAATTTGTATTAAAATTAATATACAAAAGCCATATACAATAAGGTAAATTTGTATTGAAAAAATATGCAAAATACACATAAAACAGAGTAAATTTATTTCAAAATCTATATACGAATACTCATAAATCATTTCTATAGAAATATATACAAAATACACATCAAATGATGTAAAATATATATATATATATATATATATATATATATATATATATATATATATATATATATATATATATATATATATATATATATATATATATATATATATATATATATATATATATATATATATATATATATATATATATATATATATATATATATATATATATATATATATATAATACACATTAAATAATGCAAACTCGAGTCAAAGTAAATAAACAAAATATCAATAAAAGAATGTGTATTTGTATGAAAATAGATATACAATATACACATAAAATCACCTAAATTTGTATAAAACTATATACAAAAATACACAAAAATAATTTTAATTTGTATGAAAATAAATATACAAAATACACATAAAATTAGGTAAATTTGTATTGAAATACATTTACAAAATACACATAAAATAATGTAAATTTGAATGAAAATATATAAACAAATACACTTAAAATAACGTAAATTTGTATAAAATATATATAAAAAATACACATTAAATAATGTAAATATGTATAAAAGAATATATACAAAACACAAATAGAATAATATAAAATCGAATCAAAATAAATACACAGAATATTAATAAAATAATGTAAATTTGTATGAAAATTAAGATGCAAAATACCCATAAAATAACGCATTTTTTATAAAAATATTTATACCAAGACACATAAAATATTTGAATTTGTATTAAAATAAATATACAAAATGCAAACACAATAAGGTAAATGTGTATTGAAATAGATATGCAAAATACATATAAAACCATGTAAATTTTTTTAAAAATATATATACGAATACACATAAAATAACGGAGATTTCTATGAAAATATATATACAAAATACACATAAAATGAAGTAAATACATATAAAAAAAGGTATTCAAAATACACATAAAATAATGTAAACTTGTATCAAAATAAATAAACAAAATACTAATAAAAGAATGTGTATTGTATATATATAAATTTACAAAATACAAATAAAATAACGTAAATTTATATAAAACTATATGCAAAAATACACAAAAGTAATTAAATTTGTGTGAAAATAGATATACAAAATACATGTGTATTTTGTATATTTATTTTCATAAATATTGAAATTATTTTTGTTTTGTTTTTTATATATTTTTAAACAAATTTTCGTTATTTATTGTGTATTTGTTTATTTTTTTTCTACAAATATACGTTCTTTTATCTGAATTTTGTTTATTGAATTTGTAACGAATTTAGCTTATTGTATGGGTTTTTTGTATATTTATTTTAATACAAATTAAAATACTTCTGTGTATTTTTGTATATAGTTTTATAAATTTACGTTATTTTATGTGTATTTTGTATATTTATATTTAAACAAAAACACATTCTTTTATTGGTATTTTGTATATTTATTTTGATACAAATTTACATTATTCCATGTGTGTTTTGTATATATTTTTTATACATATTTATTTAATTTGTATTTTGTATATATTTATTTTATACAAATCTACGTTATTTTATGTGTATTCGTATATATAATTTGAAACAAATTTACATTGTTTTATATGTATTTTGCATATCTATTTCAATACAGATTTACCTTATTGTATGTGTATTTTGTATATTTATTTTAATACAAATTAATTTTTTGATGTGTATTTTGGTATATATATTTTTATAAAAAATGCGTTATTTTATGGGTATTTTGCATCTTTATTTTCATACAAATTTACATTGTTTTATTAATATTCTGTGTATTTATTTTGATACGATTTTACATTATTTTATTTGTGTTTTGTATATATTTTTTTATACATATTTACATTATTTAATGTGTATTTTGTATATTTTAAAACAAATTTACGTTATTTTATGCGCATCTGTTAAAATATTTTGATACAAATTTACATTATTTTATGTATTTTGTATATATATTTCAATACAAATTTAGTTTATTTTATGTATATTTTGTATATCTATTTTCTTTTGTATCGAAATAAATAAACAAAATAGCAATAAAATAATGTAAATTTGTATGAGAAAACATATACAAATACACATAAAATAACGCAAATTTCTAAAAAAATATATGTACAAAAATGCACATAAAATAAAGTAATTTGCAAATTTGTATTGAAATAGATATGCAAAATACATATAAAACAATGTAAATTTGTTTCAAAATATATATACGAATACACATAAAATAACGTAGATTTCTATAAAAATATATACAAAATACACATAAAATGAAGTAAATACGTATAAAAAAATGAATACAAAAAATACATAAAAATCGTATCAAAATAAATAAACGAAATACCAGTAAAAGAATGTGTATTTGTAAAAATATAAATATACAAAATACACATAAAATATCGTAAATTTGTATAAAACTATATACAAAAATACACAGAAGTAATTAAATTTGTATGAAAATATATATACAATATACAGCTTAAATAAGCTAAATTTGAATTGAAATGTACATACAAAATACATAAAATAATGTAAATCTGTATCAAAATATTTATACAAATGCATATAATAACGTAGATTTGTTTAAAAATATATAAACAAAATACACATTAAGTAATGTAAATACGTATAAAAAATATGTACAAAATACACATATATCCATGTAATTCGTATCAAAATAAACAAACAAAATAGCAATAAAATAATGTAAATTTGTATGAGAAAACATATACAAATAACGCAAATTTCTTTAAAAATATATGTACAAAAATGCACATAAAATAAAGTTTATTTGCAAAAAAATATATATACAAAACACACACTAAATAATGTAAATGCGTACACAAAATAACCTAAATTTGTATAAAACTATATACAAAAATACACAAAAATAATTTAAATTTGTTTGAAAAGAAATATACAAAATACACAAAAAATTAGGTAAATTTGTATTGAAATACATATACAAAATACACATCAAATAATGTAAATTTAAATGAAAATATATAAACAAATACACTTAAAATAACGTAAATTTGTATAAAATATATATGCAAGATAAACATTAAATAATGTAAATGTGTATAAAAAATATATATACCAAAAACAAATAGAATAATGTAAAATCGTATCAAAATAAATACACAGAATATCAATAAAATAATGTAAATTTGTATGAAAATAAAGATACAAAATTCCCAAAAAATTATCGCATTTTTTATAAAAATATATTTACCAAAATACACATAAAATATTTAAATTTGTATTGAAATAAATATACAAAATGAATATACAGTAAGGTAAATTTGTATTGAAAGAGATATTCAAAAATACATATAAAACAATGTAAGTTTGTTTCAAAATATATATACGAATACACATAAAATAAAGTAGATTTCTATAGAAATATATATACAAAATACATATGAAATTATGTAAATACGTATAAAAATATATATACAAAATACATATCAAATAATGTAAATTCGTGTCAAAATAAATAAACAAAATATCATGAAAAGAATGTGTATTTGTATGAAAATAGATAATAGATAATAAATTTGTATAAAATATATATGCAAGATACACATTAAATAATGTAAATATGTATAAAAAAGTATATACAAAAAACAAATAGAATAATGTAACATCGTATCAAAATAAATACACCGAGTATTGATAAAATAATGTAAATTTTTATGAAAATAAAGATGCAAAATTCCCATAAAATAGCGCATTTCTTATAAATATATATATATACCAAAATACACATAAAATATTTAAATTTGCATTGAAATAAATATACAAAATGCACATACAATAAGGTAAATTTGTATTGAAAGAGATATGCAAAAATACATATAAAACAATGTAAATTTGTTTCAAAATATATATACGAATACAAATAAAAAAACGTAGATTTCTATAAAAACATATATACAAAATACACATAAAATTAAGTAAATACTTATAAAAAAATGTATACAAAATACACTTAAAATAATGTAATTTCGAATTAAAATAAATGTAAATTTGAATGAAAATATAAAAACAAATACACTTAAAATTACGTGAA
Organism: Eriocheir sinensis; assembly: GCF_024679095.1. NCBI lineage: Eukaryota > Metazoa > Arthropoda > Malacostraca > Decapoda > Varunidae > Eriocheir > Eriocheir sinensis. Next base: position 568,988 of record NW_026110640.1, read on the forward strand.
TTTGTATAAAATATATATGCAAGATACACATTAAATAATGTAAATGTGTATAAAAAAATATATACAAAAGACAAATAGAATAATGTAAAATCGTATCAAAATAAATACACAGAATATCAATAAAATAATGTAAATTTGTATGAAAATACAGATGCAAAATTCCCAAGAATTATCGCATTTTTTATAAAAATATATATACCAAAATACACATAAAATATTTAAATTTGTATTGAAATAAATATACAAAATGCATATACAGTAAGGTAAATTTGTATTAAAAGAGATATTCAAAAAAACATATAAAACAATGTAAATTTGTTTCAAAATATATATACGAATACACATAAAATAAAGTAGATTTCTATAGAAATATATATACAAAATACATATGAAATTATGTAAATACGTATAAAAATATATATACAAAATACATATCAAATAATGTAAATTCGTGTCAAAATAAATAAACAAAATATCATGAAAAGAATGTGTATTTGTATAAAAATAGATAATAGATAATAAATTTGTATAAAATATATATGCAAGATACTCATTAAATAATGTAAATATGTATAAAAAGTATATACAAAAAACAAATAGAATAATGTAAATTCGTATCAAAATAAATACACCGAATATTAATAAAATAATGTAAATTTGTATGAAAATAAAGATGCAAAATTCCCATAAAATAGCGCATTTCTTATAAAAATATATATACCAAAATACACATAAAATATTTAAATTTGTATTGAAATAAATATACAAAATGCACATACAATAAGGTAAATTTGTATTGAAAGAGATATGCAAAAATACATATAAAACAATGTAAATTTGTTTCAAAATATATATACGAATACAAAAAAAAAAACGTAGATTTCTATAAAAATATATATACAAAATACACATAAAATTAAGTAAATACGTATAAAAAAATGTATACAAAATACAGATAAAATAATGTAAATTCGATTTAAAATAAATAAACAAAATACCAATAAAAGAATGTGTATTTTGATAAATATAAATATACAAAATACATATACAAAATAAACATAAAATAAGGTAGATTTGTAATAAAATATATGTACAAAATACACATAAAATAATGTAAATTTATATGAAAATATATATACAAATAGACATAAAATACCATGAATTTGTATAAAAATATATATTCAAAATAAATATTAAATAATGTACAAGCGTATAAATATATATATATATATATAAAGTACATATAAAATAATGTAAATTCGTATCAATATAAATCAACAAAACACCAATAAAATAATTTATATTTGAATGAAAATAAATTTACAAAATACACATAACATAACTAAAATTTGTATTAAAATATATACAAAAACACATTGAAATAATTTGAGTTTGTATGAAAATAGATATACAAAATCTGATTATCTGATTTTATATTATTTTTATAAAATCTGAATTTTGTTTATTGAATTTGAGACGAATTTACCTTATTTTGTATATCTATTTTTATACAAATTAAAATACTTCTGTGTATTTTTGTATATACATTTATATAAATTTACGTTATTTTATATGTATTTTGTATATTTATATTTATACAAATACACATTCTTTTATTGGTATTTTGTATATTTATTTTGATGAAAACTTACATTATTTTATTTGTATGTTGTATACATTTTTTTATATGTATTTACTTCATTTTATGTGTATTTTGTATATATATTTTTATAGAAATCTACGTTATTTTTTGTGTATTCGTATATATATTTTGAAACAAATTTACATTGTTTTATATGTATTTTGCATATCTATTTCAATACAAATTTACCTTATTGTATGTGTTTTTTAAATATTTATTTTAATACAAATTTAATTTTTTATGTGTATTTTGGTATATATGGAGAGGTAAATTTGTATTGAAAGAGATATTCAAAAATACATATAAAACAATGTAAATTTGTTTCAAAATATATATACGAATACACATAAAATAACGTAGATTCTATAAAAATATATACAAAATACACATAAAATGAAGTAAATACGTATAAAAAAATGAATACAAAATACACATAAAAATCGTATCAAAATAAATAAACAAAATACCAGTAAAAGAATGTGTATTTGTATAAATATAAATATACAAAATACACAAAAAATATCATAAATTTGTATAAAACTATATACAAAAATACACAAGTAATTAAATTTGAATGAAATATATATACAAAATACAGCTAAAATAAGCTAAATTTGAATTGAAATGTACATACAAAATACATAAAATAATGTAAATCTGTATCAAAATATTTATACAAATACATATAATAACGTAGATTTGTTTAAAAATATATAAACAAAATACACATTAAGTAATGTAAATACGTATAAAAATATGTACAAAATATACATATAATCATGTAACTCGTATCAAAATAAATAAACAAAAAAGCAATAAAATAATGTAAATTTGTATGAGAAAACATATACAAATAACGCAAATTTCTATAAAAATATATGTACAAAAATGCACATAAAATAAGGTGAATTTGCATAAAAATATATATACAAAACACACACTAAATAATGTAAATGCGTACATAAAATAACCTAAATTTGTATCAAACTATAAACAAAAATACACAAAAATTATTTAAATTCGTTTGAAAAGAAATATACAAAATACACATAAAATTAGGTAAATTTGTCTTGAAATACATATACAAAATACACATCAAATAATGTAAATTTGAATGAAAATATATAAACAAATACACTTAAAATAACGTAAATTTGTATAAAATATATATACAAGATACACATTAAATAATGTAAATGTGTATAAAAAAAATATATACAAAAAACAAATAGAATAATGTAAAATCGTATGAAAATAAATACACAGAATATCAATAAAATAATGTAAATTTGTATGAAAATAAAGATGCAAAATTCCCAAAAATTATCGCATTTTTTATAAAAATATATTTACCAAAATACACAAAATATTTATATTTGTATTGAAATAAATATACAAAATACATATACAGTAAGGTAAATTTGTATTGAAAGAGATATTCAAAAATAAATATAAAACAATGTAAATCTGTTTCAAAATATATATGCGAATACACATAAAATAAAGTAGATTTTTATAGAAATATATATACAAAATACATATGAAATTATGTAAATACGTATAAAAATATATATACAAAATACATATCAAATAATGTAAATTCGTGTCAAAATAAATAAACAAAATATCATGAAAAGAATGTGTATTTGTATGAAAATAAATAATAGATAATAAATTTGTATGTAATATATATGCAAGATACATTTAAATAATGTAAATATGTATAAAAAAAATATACAAAAAACAAATATAATAATGTAAAATCGTATCAAAATAAATACACAGAATATTAATAAAACAATGTAAATTTGTATGAAAATAGAGATGCAAAACACCCATAAAATAACGCATTTTTTATAAAAATATATATACCAAAATACACATCAAAAAATTAATTTGTATTAAAATAAATATTCAAAATACACATACAATAAGGTAAATCTGTATTGAAATAGATATGTAAAATACATATAAAACAATGTAAATTTGTTTCAAATTATATATACGAATACACATAAAATAACGTAGATTTGTATAAAAATATATATACAAAATACACATAAAATGAAGTAAATACGTATAAGAAAATGTATACAAAATACACGTAAAATAATGTAAATTCGTATCAAAATAAATAAACAAAATACCAATAAAAGAATGTGTATTTGTATAAATATAAATATACAAAATACACATAAAATAACGTAAATTTGTATAAAACTAAATACAAAAATACACAAAAGTAATTAAATTCGTATGAAAATAGATATACAAAATACAGATAAAATAAGCTAAATTTGAATTGAAATGTATATACAAAATACATAAAATAATGTAGATTTGTATCAAAATATTTATAAAAATACCCATAAAACAACGCATATTTTTTATTTATAAAAATATATATACCAAAAAACACATCAAAAAATTAAATTAGTATTAAAATAAATATACAAAAAACACATACAATAAGGTAAATTTGTATTGAAATAGATATGCAAAATACATATAAAACAATGTAAATTTGTTTCAAAATATATATACGAATACACATAAAATAACGTAGATTTCTATAAAAATAAATATACAAAATACACATAAAATGAAGTAAATACGTATAAAAAAAATGTATACAAAATACACATAAAATAATGTAAATTCGTATCAAAATAAATATACAAAATACCAATAAAAGAATGTGTATTTGTTTAAATATAAATATACAAAATACACATAAAATATCGTAAATTTATATAAAACTATATACAAAAATACACAGAAGTATTTTAATTTGTATGAAAATAGATATACAAAATAAGGTAAATTCGTTACAAATTCAATAAACAAAATTCAGATAAAAGAACGTATATTTGTAAAAAAAAATACAAAATACAATAAATAACGAAAATTTGTTTGAAAATATATAAAAATAAACAAAATAATTTCAATTTGTATGAAATAAATATACAAAATACACATGTATTTTGTATATCTATTTTCACACAAATTTAATTACTTTGTGTATTTTGCATATAGTTTTATATAAATTTACGTTATTTTATTTGTATTTTGTAAATTTATATACAATACACATTCTTTTATTAGTATTTTGTTACAATTTTACATTATTTTATTTATGTATTTTGTATACATTTTTTATATGTATTTACTTCATTTTAGGTGTATTTTGTATATATTTTCATAGAAATTCCGTTATTTTATGTGTATTCGTATATATTTTTAAAAAATTTACATGGTTTTATATGTATTTTGCATATCTATTTCAATACACATTTACCTATTGTGTTTGCATTTGTATATTTACTTTAATACAAATTCAAATATTTTATGTGTGTCTTGGTATAAATATTTTATAAAAATGAGTTATTTTATGGGTATTTTGCATCTTAATTTTCATACAAATTTACATTATTTTATTAATATTCTGTATTTATTTTGATTCGATTTTATATTATTCTATTTGTGTTTTGTATATTCTTTTATACATATTTACATTTTTATATATATATATATATATATATATATATATATATATATATATATATATATATATATATATATATATATATATATATATATATATATATATATATATATATATATATATATATATATATATTTATAGAAATCTACATTATTTTATGTGTATTCGTATACATATTTTGAAACAAATTTACATTGCTTTATATGTATTTTGCGTATCTATTTCAATACAAATTTAGCTTATTGTATGTGTTTTTTATATATTTATTTTAATACAAATCTAATTTTTTTATGTTTATTTTGGTATATACATTTTTATAAATAAAAAAAATGCGTTATTTTATGGGTATTTTGCCTCTTTAGTTTCATACAAATTTACACTATTTTATTAATATTCTGTGTATTTATTTTGATACGATTTTACATTATTCTATTTGTGTTTTGTATATATTTTTTTTATACAAATTTACGTTATTTTAAGTGTATTTGTTTATGTATTTTCATTCAAATTTACATTATTTTATGTGTATTTTGTATATGTATTTCCATACAAATTTACCTAATTTTATGTGTATTTTGTATTTTTATTTTCATACAAATTTAAAATATTTTTGTGTGTTTTTGTATATAGTTTGATACAAATTTTGGTTATTTTATGTGTATTTTGAATATCTATTAAATATATATACAAAATACATATGAAATTATGTAAATACGTATAAAAATATATATACAAAATACATATCAAATAATGTAAATTCGTGTCAAAATAAATAAACAAAATATCATGAAAAGAATGTGTATTTGTATGAAAATAGATAATAGATAATAAATTTATATAAAATATATATGTAAGATACACATTAAATAATGTATATATGTATAAAAAAGTATATACAAAAAACAAATAGAATAATATAAAATCGTATCAAAATAAATACACCGAATATTAATAAAATAATGTAAATTTGTATGAAAATAAAGATGCAAAATTCCCATAAAATAGCGCATTTCTTATAAAAATATATATAACAAAATACCCAAAAAATTTATAAATTTGTATTAAAATAAATATACAAAATGCATATAAAATAAGATAAATTTGTATTGAAAGAGATATGCAAAAATACATATAAAACAATGTAAATTTGTTTCAAAATATATATACGAATACAAATAAAAAAACGTAGATTTTTATAAAAATATATATACAAAATACACATAAAATTAAGTAAATACGTATAAAAAAATGTATTCAAAATACACATAAAATAATGTAAATTCGAATTTAAATAGATAAACAAAATACCAATAAAAGAATGTATATTTGGATAAATATAAATATTCAAAATACACATACAAAATAAACATAAAATAAGGTAGATTTGTAATAAAATACATGTACAAAATACACATACAATAATGTAAATTTATATGAAAATATATATACAAATACACATAAAATACCATGAATTTGTATAAAAATATATATTCAAAATAAATTTTAAATGATGTAAGAGCGTATAAAAAAATATATACAAAGTACATATACAATGAAAATTAAGATGCAAAATACCTATAAAATAACGCATTTTTTTATAAAATTATTGATACCAAAATACACATAAAATATTTGAACTTGTATTAAAATAAATATACAAAATGCACATACAATAAGGTAAATTTGTATTGAAATAGATATGGAAAATACATATAAAATAATGTAAATTTGTTTCAAAATATATATACGAATACACATAAAATAACGTAGATTTCTATAAAAATACAGATACCAAATACACATAAAATTAAGTAAATACGTATAAAAAAATGTATACAAAATACACATAAAATAATGTAAATTCGTATAAATGTAAATAAACAATATACCAATAAAAGAATGTGTACTTGTATAAATATAAATATACAAAATGCACATAAAATAACGTAAATTTATATAAAACTATATACATAAAATAACGCAAATTTCTATAAAAATATATGTACAAAAATGAACATAAAAGAAATTTGCATAAAAATATATATACAAAACACACATTAGATAATGTAAATGAGTATAAAAATATGTATACAAAATACCTATGAAATAATCTAAATTCGTATCGAATTAAATTAAGAAAATACCAATATAATAATGTAATTTTGGATGAAAATATATATTCAAAATACACATAAAATAACCTAAATAGAAATACAAATATACACATAAAATAATTTAAAATTGAATGAAATAAATATACAAAATAAACATAAAATAAGGTAAATTTGTAATGAAATATATGAAAAAATACACATAAAATAATATAAATTTGTATGAAAATATATATACAAATACACATTAAATAACATGAATTTGTATAAAATTTGTATCAAAATATATACGAATACACACAATAAAATAACGTAATTTTTTTATGAAAATGTATATACAAAATACACATAAAATAATGTAAATTTGTATAAAAATATATAAACAAATACACATAAAATAATGTAAATTTGGATAAAATATATATACAAAATAAACCTTAAATAATGTAAATATGTATAAAAAATATATACAAAATTCACATAGAAAACTGTTAAATCGTATCAAAATAAATAAAGAGAATATCAATAAAATAAAGTAAATTTGTATGAAAATAAAGCTGCAAAATATCCATATAATAACGCATATTTGCATAAAAATATATATACAAAAATACATATAAAATAATTAAATTTGTATTAAAATAAATATACAAAATGCACGTACAATAAAGAAAATTTGTATTGAAATAGATATGCAAAAAACACATCGATAATGTAAATTTGTATCAAAATATATATACGAATACTCATAAAATAGAGTAAATTTCTATGAAAATATACATACAAAATAGATATACAAAATACACATATAACTAGTTAAATTTGTATTTAAATACATGTACAAAAAACATAAAATAATGTAGATTTGTATGAAATGAAAACAAATACATTTTATATAAAATATATATATACAAAATACACATAGAATAATGTAAAATCATACCAAATAAATACACAGAATATCAATAAAATAATGTAAATTTGTATGAAAATAAAGATGCAAAATACCCATAAAATAAAGCATATTTTTATAAAAATACATACACAAAAATACACATAGATTAATCAAATTTGTATTAAAATTAATATACAAAATGCACATACATTAATGTAAATTTGTATTGAAAAAATATGCAAAATACACATAAAACAATGTAAATTTGTTTCAAAATATATATACGAAAACTCATAAAATAACGTAGATTTCTATAGAAATATATATACAAAATACACTTGAAATAATGTAAATACGTATAAAAATATATACAAAATACACATCAAATAATGTTAATTCGTGTCAAAATAAATAAACAAAATATCATGAAAGAATGTGTATTTGTATGAAAATAGATATACAAAATACTCATAAAATAACCTAAATTTGTATAAAACTATATACAAAAATAAACAAAAATAATTTAAACTTGTATGAAAATAAATATACAAAAAACATAAAATTAGGTAAATTTGTATTGAAATACATATACAAAATACACGTAAAATAATGTAAATTTGAATGAAAATATATAAACATATAGAATTAAAATAACGTAAATTTGTATCAAATATATATACAAAAAACACATTAAATAATGTAAATATGTATAAAAAAATATATACAAAACACAAATAAAATAATGTAAAATCGTATCAAAATAAATACAGAAAATATTAATAAAATAATGTAAATTTGTATGAAAATTAAGATGCAAAATACCCATAAAATAACGCATTTGTTATAAAAATATATATACGAAAAAACATAAAATATTTGATTTTGTATTAAAATAAATAGATATACAAAATACACTTAAAATAAGCTAAATTTGAATTGAAATATATATACAAAATGCATAAAATAATGTAAATTTGTATCAAAATACCTATACAAATACACATATAATAACGTAAATTTGTATAAAAATATATAAACAAAATATACATTAAATAATGTAAATACGTATAAAAAAATGTACAAAATACACAAATAATCATGTAATACGTATCAAAATAAATAGACAAAATACCAATAAAATAATGTAAATTTCTATGAGAAAACATATACAAAATACACATAAATAACGCAAATATCAATAAAAATATATATAATATAATATATTTTTATATATATTTAAAATATTTAATGTATATTTTGTATATATATATTTTATCCAAATTTACGTGATTTTATATGTATTTGTTTATATATTTTCATACAAATTTACATTATTTTATATGAGTTTTGTATATGTATTTCAATACAAATTTGCCTAACTTTATGTGTATTTTGCATATCTATTTTCAAACAAATTTAAATTACTTTTGTGTATTTTTGTATATATTTTTTTTACAAATTTTAGTTATTTTATTTGTTTTTTGTATATATATTTTCCTACAAATATACATTCTTTTATTGGAATCTTGTGTATTTAATTTTTTACGAATTTACATTATTTTATGTGTATTTTGTATATATATTTTTCTACGTATTTAAACTATTTTATGTGTATTTTATATATACATTTTCATAAAAATTTACGTTATTTTATTGTGTGTATTCGTATATATTTTGAAACATTTTATACAAATTCAAGTTATTTTATGTGTGTTTGTATATATATTTTCATACAAATTTATATTATTTTATGTGTATTCTTACATATATTTTATTACAAATTTACCTTATTTTATGTTTTTTTTGTATATTTATTTCATTCAATTTTAAATTATTTATTTTATGTGTGTTTTCTATATATATTTTCATCCAAAATTACATTATTTTATTGTTATTTTCTTAATTTAACTCGATACGAATTTAGATTATTGCATAGGTATTTTGTATACATATTTTTATACTCATTTACATTATCTAATGTGTGTTTTGTATATATTTTTTTATGCTAACTAATTTTATGTGCATTTTTGTACATATATTTTTATAGAAACTTAAAACGTTATTTTATGTGTATTTTGTATATGTTTTCTCAAATAAATTTACATTATTTAATTAGTTTTTTGTTTATTTATTTTGATACGAATGACTTGATTATTGGTATTTGTTAAAAATATTTTGAAACGAATTTACTTTATTTTATGTATTTTGTATGTATATTTCAATTCAAATTTAGCTTATTTTGTGTGTATTTTGTATATCTATTTTCATGCAAATTTAATTACTTCTGTGTATTTTTGTCTATAGTTTTATACAAATTTACGTTATTTTATGTGCATTTTGTATATTTATATTTATACAAATACACATTCTCCTATTGGTATTTTGTTTATTTATATTTATACGAGTTTACATTATTTTATGAGTATTTTGTATACATTTTTGATTCGTATTTACTTAATTTTATTTGTATTTTGTATATATATTTTTATAGAAATCTACGTTATTATATGTGTATTCGTATATATATTTTGAAACAAATTTACATTGTTTTATATGTATTTTGCATATCTATTTCAATACAAATTTACCTTATTGTATGTGTTTTTTGTATATTTATTTTAATACTAGTTTAATTTTTTGATGTGTATTTTGGTATATATATTTTTATAAATAAAAAAAAGCGTTATTTTATGGGTATTTTGCTTCTTTATTTTCATACAAATTTACATTATTTTATTAATATTCTGTGTATTTATTTTGATACGATTTTACATTATTCTATTTGTGTTTTGTACATATTTTTTTATACAAATTTACGTAATTTTAAGTGTATTTGTTGATGTATTTTCATTCAAATTTACATTATTTTATGTGTATTTTGTGTATGTATTTCAATACAAATTTACCTAATTTTATGTGTATTTTGTATATTTATTTTCATACAAATTTAAAATATTTTTGTGTATTTTTGTATATAGTTTGATACAAATTTAGGTTATTTAATGTGTATTTTGTATATCTATTTTCATACAAATACACATTCTTTTATTGATATTTTGTTCATTTATTTTGACGCGAATTTTATGTTTGTTTTCATTTCATACAAATTTACATTATTTTAAGTGTATTTTGTACATGTATTTAAATACAAATTTAACTAATTATATGTGTTTTTTGTATATCTATTTTCATACAAATTGAAATTTATTTTTTTTGTTTTTTTGTATATATTTTTATTCAAATTTTCGTAATCTTATAAAAATATATATACCAAAATACACATAAAATATTTAAATTTGCATTGAAATAAATTTACAAAATGCACATACAATAAGGTAAATTTGTATTGAAAGAGATATGCAAAAATACATATAAAACAATGTAAATTTGTTTCAAAATATATATACGAATACAAATAAAAGAACGTAGATATCTATAAAAATATATATACAAAATACACATAAAATTAAGTAAATACGTATAAAAAAATGTATACAAAATACACTTAAAATAATGTAAATTCGAATTAAAATAAATAAACAAAATACCAATAAAAGAATGTGTATTTGGATAAATATAAATATACAAAATACACATACAAAATAAACATAAAATAAGGTAGATTTGTAAAAAAATATATGTACAAAATAAACATAAAATAATGTAAATTTATATAAAAATATATATCAAATACACATAAAATACCATGAATTTTTAAAAAAATATATATTCAAAATAAATATTAAAAAATGTAGAATCGTATAAAAATATATATAAAAATACATATACCAAAATACACATCGAATAATTAAATTTGTATTAAAATCAATATACAAAATGCGTATATAATAAGGTAAATTTGTATTGAAAAAATATGCAACATACACGTTTACTCATACAAATTTATATTATTTTATTGGTATTTCGTTTATTTATTTTGATACGAATTACATGATTATATGTGTATTTTGTACATATTTTTTTATACGTATTTACATTATTTAATGTGTATTTTGTTTATATATTTTCATACAAATTTACGTTATTATAATGTGTATTTGTATAAATATTTTGATACAAATTTACTTTATTTCATGTATTTTGTATATATATTTCAATTCAAATTTAGCTTATTTTGTGTATATTTTGTATATATTTTCATACAAATTTAATTACTTCTGTGTATTTTTGTATATAGTTTTATATAAATTAACGTTAGTTTATGTGTATTTTGTATATTTATATTTATACAAATACACATTCTTTTATTGGTATTTTGTTTATTTATTTTGATACGAATTTACATTATTTAATGTGTTTTTTGTATACATTTTTTTATACGTATTTACTTCATTTTATGTGTATTTTGGATATATATTTTTATAGAAATCTACGTTATTTTATGTGTATTCGTATATATATTTTGAAACAAATTTACATTGTTTTATATGTATTTTGCATATCTATTTCAATACAAATTTACCTTATTGTATGTGTTTTTTGTATATCTATTTTAACACAAATTTAATTTTTTGATGTGTATTTTGGTATATATATTTTTATAAATAAAAAAATGCGTTATTTTATGGGTATTTTGCTTCTTTATTTTCATACAAATTTACATTATTTTATTAATATCCTGTGTATTTATTTTGATACGATTTTACATTATTCTATTTGTGTTTTTTACATATTTTTTTATACAAATTTACGTTATTTTAAGTGTATTTGTGTATGTATTTTCATTCAAATTTACATTATTTTATGTGTATTTTGTGTATGTATTTCAATACAAATTTACCTAATGTTATGTGTATTTTGTATATTTATTTTCATACAAATTTAAAATATTTTTGTATATTTTTGTATATAGTTTGATACAAATTTAAGTTATTTTATGTGTATTTTGTATATCTATTTTCATAGAAATACACATTCTTTTATTGATATTTTGTTTATTTATTTTGACGCGAATTTTATGTGAATTTGTTTTCATTTCATACAAATTTACATTATTTTATGTTTATTTTGTACATGTATTTAAATACAAATTTACCTAATTATATGTGTATTTTGTATATCTATTTTCATACAAATTGAAATTTATTTTTTTTGTTTTTTTGTATATATTTTTATTCAAATTTTCGTAATCTTATAAAAATATATATACCAAAATACACATAAATATTTAAATTTGCATTGAAATAAATATACAAAATGCACATACAATAAGGTAAATTTGTATTGAAAGAAATATGCAAAAATACATATAAAACAATGTAAATTTGTTTCAAAATATATATACGAATACAAATAAAAAAACGTAGATTTCTATAAAAATATATATACAAAATACACTTAAAATTAAGTAAATACGTATAAAAAAAATGTTTACAAAATACACATAAAATAATGTAAATTCGAATTAAAATAAAAAAACAAAATACCAATAAAAGAATGTGTATTTGGATAAATATAAATATACAAAATACACATACAAAATAAACATAAAATAAGGTAGATTTGTAAAAAAATATATGTACAAAATACACATAAAATAATGTAAATTTATATAAAAATATATATACAAATACAAATAAAATACCATGAATTTGTATAAAAATATATATTCAAAATAAATATTAAATAATGTAAAAGCGTATAAAAATATATATACAAAGTACATATAAAATAATGTAAATTCGTATCAATATAAATCAACAAAACGCCAACAAAATAATATATATTTGAATGAAAATAAATTTACAAAATACACATAACATAACTAAAATTTGTATTAAAATATATACAAAAATACATAGAAATAATTTGAGTTTGTATGAAAATAGATATACAAAATACACATAAAACTAAGTAAATTTCTTTTGAAATGTATATACAAAATACCCATAAAATATTGTAAATTTGTGTCAAAATATATAAACAAATACACATAAAATAACGTAATTTTGTATGAAAAATATATACAAAATACACATAGAATAATATCAATTCGTATCAGAATGAATGAGCAGAATATCAATAAAATAATGTAAATTTGTATGAAAATAAAGATGCAAAATACCCCAAAAATAAAGCATATGTTTATAAAAATACAGATACAAAAATACACATCGAATAATTAAATTTGTATTAAAATTAATATACAAAATGAGTATATAATTAGGTAAATTTGTATTGAAAAAATATGCAACATACACGTTTACTCATACAAATTTATATTATTTTATTAGTATTTTGTTTATTTATTTTGATACGAATTACATGATTATATGTGTATTTTGTACATATTTTTAAACATAAAATAACGTAAATTTGTATGAAAAATATATACAAAATACACATAGAATAATGTCAATTCGTATCAAAATGAATGAGCAGAATATCAATAAAATAATGTAAATTTGTATGAAAATAAAGATGCAAAATACCCAAAAAATAAAGCATATGTTTATAAAAATACAGATACAAAAATACACATCCAATAATTAAATTTGTATTAAAATTAATATACAAAATGCGTATATAATAAGGTAAATTTGTATTGAAAAAATATGCAACATACACGTTTACTCATACAAATTTATATTATTTTATTGGTATTTTGTTTATTTATTTTGATACGAATTACATGATTATATGTGTATTTTGTACATATTTTTTTATACGTATTTACATTATTTAATGTGTATTTTGCTTATATATTTTCATATAAATTTACATTATTATATGTGTATTTGTACAAATATTTTGATACAAATTTACTTTATTTCATGTATTTTGTATATATATTTCAATTCAAATTTAGCTTATTTCGTGTGTATTTTGTATATATTTTCATACAAATTTAATTACTTCTGTGTATTTTTGTATATAATTTTATATAAATTTACGTTATTTTATGTGTATTTTGTATATTTATAGTCATACAAATACACATTCTTTTTTTGGTATTTTGTTTATTTATTTTGATACGAGCTTACATTATTTTATGTGTATTTTGTATACATTTTTTATACGTATTTACTTCATTTTATGTGTATTTTGTATATATATTTTTATAGAAATCTACATTATTTTATGTGTATTCGTATATATATTTTGAAACAAATCTACATTGTTTTATATATATTTTGCATATCTATTTCAATACAAATTTAACTTATTGTTTGTGTTTTTTGTATATTTATTTTAATACAAATTAAATTTTTTAATGTGTATTTTGGTATATATATTTTTATAAATAAAAAAAATGCGTTATTTTATGGGTATTTTTCTTCTTTATTTTCAGACAAATTTACATTATTTTATTAATATCCTGTGTATTTATTTTGATACGATTTTACATTATTCTATTTTTGTTTTGTACATATTTTTTTATTCAAATTTACGTTATTTTAAGTGTATTTGTTTATGTATTTTCATTCAAATTTACATTATTTTATGTGTATTTTGAGTATGTATTTCAATACAAATTTACCTAATTTTATGTGTATTTTGTATATTTATTTTCATACAAATTTAAAATATTTTTGTGTATTTTTGTATATAGTTTGATACAAATTTAGGTTATACATAGAATAATGTAAAATCGTATCAAAATAAGTACACAGAATATCAATAAAATAATTTAAATTTGTATGAAAATAAAGATGCAAAATACCCATAAGATAAAGCATATTTTTATAAAAATACATATACAAAAATACACATAGAATAATTAAATTTGTATTAAAATTAATACAAAATGCACTCATACAATAAGGTAAATTTGTATTGAAAAAAAAAAGCAAAACACAAATAAAATAGTGTAAATTTGTGTCAAAATATATATACGAATACACATAAAATAACGTAGATTTCTATAGAAATATATATACAAAATACACATGAAATTATGTAAATACGTATAAAAATATATATATAAAATACATATTAAGTAATGTAAACTCGTGACAAAATAAATAAACAAAATATCATGAAAAGAATGTGTATTTGTATGAAAATAAATAATAGATAATAAATTTGTATGTAATATATATGCAAGATACATTTAAATAATGTAAATATGTATAAAAAAATATATACAAAAAACAAATATAATAATGTAAAATCGTATCAAAATAAATACACCGAATATTAATAAAATAATGTAAATTTGTATGAAAATAAAGATGCAAAGTTCCCATCATATAGCGCATTTCTTATAAAAAAATATATATACCAAAATACACATAAAATATTTAAATTTGTATTGAAATAAATATACAAAATGCACATACAATAAGGTAAACTTCTATTGAAAGAGATATGCAAAAATACATATAGAACAAAGTAAATTTGTTTCAAAATATATATACGAATACACATAAAATAACGTAGATTTCTATAAAAATATATTTACAAAATACACATAAAATTAAGTAAATACGTATAAAAAAATGTAAACAAAATACACCTAAAATAATGTAAATTCGAAACAAAATAAATAAACAAAATACCAATAAAAGAATGAATATCTATTTATTTTAATACAAAATCTAATATTTTATGTTTTTCGTATGTATTTTTATAAAAAATGCGTTATTTTATGGGTATTTTGTATCTTAATTTTCATACAAATTTACATTATTTTATTAATATTTTCTGTATTTATTTTGATACGATTTTACATTATTTTATTTATGTTTTGTATATAATTTTTTATACATATTTACATTATTTAATGTGTTTGTTGTATATATATTTGATACATATTTACGTTATTTTAAGTTATTTTATGTGTATTTGTTTATATATTTTGACACAAATTTACAATATTTTATTGGTATTTTGTATATATATTTCAAAAGAAATTTACCTAGTTTTATATGTATTTTGAATATCTATTTCATTTTATACATATTTATAAAATATTTAAATATGTATAAAATTTATTTCATACAAAGTCAAATTATTTTTATGTAGTTTTGTATATATTTCAATACAAATTTTAGTCATGTTATGTGTATTTTGTAAATCTATTTTCATTCAAATATATATTATTTTATTGGTATTTTGTTGATTTATATTGATACGAATTTTCATTATTTTATATGTACTTTCTATATATTTTTTTATGCATTTACATTATTTAATATTTATTTTGAATATATAATTTTATACAAATTCATGGTATTTTATGTGTATTTGTATATATATATGTTCATATAAATTTACATTATTTTATGTGTATTTTGTACATATATTTCCTTACAAATTTACCTTATTTTATGTTTATTTTGTATGTGTATATTGTACATTTATATTTATACAAATACACATTCTTTTATTGGTATTTTGTTTATTTATTTTGTTTCGAATTTACATTATTTTATGTGTATTTTGTTTACATTTTTTTATACGTATTTACTTATTTTTATGTGTATTTTGTATATATATTTTTATAAAAATCTACGTTATTTTATGTGTATTCGTATATATATTTTGAAACAAATTTACATTGTTTTATATGTATTTTTGCATATCACTTTCAATAGAAGTTTACCTTATTGTATGTGCATTTTGTATATTTATTTCAATACAAATTTAAATATTTTATGTGTATACATGTACAAAAAATACATAAAATAATGTAGATTTATATGAAATGAAAACACATACATTTTATATAAAATATATATACAAAATACACATAGAATAATGTAAAATCCAATTAAAATAAATACACAGAATATCAATAAAATAATGTAAATTTGTATGAACATAAAGATGCAAAATACCCATAAAATAAAGCATGTTTTTATAAAAATACATATACAAAAATACACATAGATTAATCAAATTTCTATTAAAATTAATATACAAAATACGCATATAAAAAGGTAAATTTGTATTGAAAAAATATGCTAAATACACATAAAACAATGTAAATTTGTTTCAAAATATATATACGAATACACATAAAATAACGCAGATTTCTATAGTAATATATATACAAAATACACTTGAAATAATGTAAATACGTATAAAAATATATATACAAAATACACATTAAATAATGTTAATTCGTGTCAAAATAAATAAACAAAATATCATGAAAAGAATGTGTATTTGTATGAAAATAGATATACAAAATACACATAAAATAACCTAACTTTGTATAAAACTATAAACAAAAATACACAAAAATAGTTTAAACTTGTATGAAAATAAATATACAAAAAATATATAAAATTAGGTAAATTTGTATTGAAATACATATACAAAATACACATAAAATAATGTAAATTTGAATGAAAATATATAAACATATAGACTTAAAATAACGTAAATTTGTATCAAATATATATACAAAAAACACATTAAATAATGTAAACATGTATAAAAAAATATATACAAAACACAAATAAAATAATGTAAGATCGTATCAAAATAAATACAGAAAATATTAATAAAATAATGTAAATTTGTATGAAAATTAAGATGCAAAATACCCATAAAATAACGCATTTTTTATAAAAATATATATACGAAAAAACATAAAATATTTGATTTTGTATTAAAATAAATAGATATACAAATACACATAAAATAAGCTAAATTAAATGAAAAATATATACAAAATACACATAGAATAATGTAAAATCGTATCAAAATAAATACACAGAATATCAATAAAATAATGTATTTTTGTATGAAAATAAAGATGCAAAATACCCATAAAATAAAGTATATTTTTTTAAAAATACATATACAAAAATACACATAGAATAATTAAATTTGTGTTAAAATTAATATACAAAATGCACGTACAATAAGGTAAATTTGTATTGAAAAAATATACAAAATGCACATTAAAGCGTAAATTTGTTTAAAAATCTATATACGAGTACACATAAAATAACGTAGATTTCTATAGAAATATATATACAAAATACACATGAAGTGATGTAAATACGTATAAAAATATATATATACAAAATACACATTAAATAATTTAAATTCTCGTAAAAATAAATAAACAAAATATCAATAAAAGAATGTGTATTTGTATGAAAATACTCATAAAATAACCTAAGTTTGTATAAAACTGTATACAAAAATACACAAAAGTAATTTAAATTTGTATGAAAATAAATATACAAAATACACATAAAATTAGGTAAATTTGTATTGAAATACATATACAAAATAAATACATAAAATAATGGAAATTTGAATGAAAATATATAAACATATACACTTAAAATAAAGTAAATTTGTATCAAATATATATACAAAATACTAATTAAATAATGTAAATATGTATAAAAAAAATATATACAAAACACAAATAGAATAATGTAAAATCGTATCAAAATAAATACACAGAATATTAATTAAATAATGTAAATTTGTATGAAAATAAAGATGCAAAATAGCCATAAAATAACGCATTTTTTATAAAAATATATATACCAAAATACACATAAAATATTAAAATTTGTATTAAAATAAATATAAAAAAAGCACATACTGTAAGGTAAATTTGTATTGAAATAGATATGCAAAATACATATAAAACAATGTAAATTTGTTTCAAAATATATATACGAATACACATAAAATAACGTTGATTTCTATAAAAATATATACAAAATACACATAAAATGAAGTAAATACGTATAAAAAAATGAATACAAAATACACATAAAAATCGTATCAAAATAAATAAACAAAATACCAGTAAAAGAATGTGTATTTGTATAAATATAAATACAAAATACACATAAAATATCGTAAATTTGTATAAAACTATATACAAAAATACACAGAACAAATACACATTCTTTTATTGGTATTTTGTTTATTTATTTTGTTTCGAATTTATATTATTTTATGTGTATTTTGTTTACATTTTTTTATACGTATTTACCTAATTTTATGTGTATTTTGTATATATATTTTTATAGAAATCTACGTTATTTTATGTGTATTCGTATATATATTTTGAAACAAATCTACTATTTTTTATATGTATTTTTGCATATCTCTTTCAACAGTTTACCTTATTGTATGTGCATTTTGTATATTTATTTCAATACAAATTTAAATATTTTATGTGTATTTTGGTATATATATTTTTATAAGAAATGCGCTATTTGATGGGAATTTTGCATATTTATTTTCATACAAATTTACATTATTTTATTAATATTCGGTGTATTTATTTTGATACGATTTTACATTATTCTATTTGTTTTTTGTATATATATTTTTTTATACATATTTACATTATTTAATGTGTATCTTGCATATATATTACATACAAATTTATTATCTATTATTTATTTTCATACAAATACACATTCTTTTCATGATATTTTGTTTATTTATTTTGTCACGAATTTACATTACTTAATATGTATTTTATATATATATTTTTATACGTATTTACATAATTTCATGTGTATTTTGTATATATATTTGTATAGAAATCTACGTTATTTTATGTGTATTCGTATATATATTTTGAAACAAATTTACACTGTTTTATTTGTATTTTGCGTTTTTTTTTCAATACAAATTTACCTTATTGTGTGTGCATTTTGTATATTAATTTAAATACAAATTCAATTATTCTATGTGTATTTTTTTATATGTATTTTTTATAAAAAAAATGCTTTATCTTATGGGTATTTTGCATCTTTATTTTCATACAAATTTAAATTATTTTATTGATATTCTGTGTACCTATTTTGATACGATTTTACATTATTCTATGTATAACAAAAATAAATACAGAATACACAAAAATAGATATGCAAAATACATATAAACAATGTAAATTTGTTTCAAAATATATACGAATACACATGAAATAAGGTAGATTTCTATAAAAATATATATACAAAATACACATAAAATTAAGTAAATACGTATAAAAAATGTATACAAAATACACATAAAATAATGTAAATTACTATCAAAATAAATAAACAAAATACCAATAAAAGAATGTGTATTTGAATAAATATATATATATATATACAGAAGACACATTAAATAATATAAATTTGTTTAAAACTATACAAAATACACATGAAATGATGTTAATACGTATAAAAATATATATACAAAATACGCATTAAATAATGTAAATTCGCGTCAAAATAAATAAACAAAATATCAATAAAAGAATGTGTATTTGTATGAAAATAGATATACAAAATACACATAAAATAACTTAAATTTGTATAAAACTAAATACAAAAATACACAAAAATATTTTAAATTTGTATGAAAATAAATATACAAAATACACAAAATTAGGTAAATTTGTATTTAAATACATACACAAAATACACATAAAATAATGTAAATTTGAATGAAAATACATAAACAAATACACTTAAAATAACGTAAATTTGTATAAAAAAATATGTACAAAACACAAATAGAATAATGTAAAATCGTATCAAAATAAATACACAGAATATTAATAAAATAATGCAAATTTGTATGAAAATAAAGAAGCAAAATACCCATAAAATAACGCATTTTTTTATTTATAAAAATATATATACCAAAATACACATCAAAAAATTAAATTTGTATTAAAATAAATATACAAAAAACACATACAATAAGGTAAATTTGTATTGAAATAGATATGCAAAATACATATAAACAATTTAAATTTGTTTCAAAATATATATACGAATACACATAAAATAACGTAGATTTCTATAAAAATATATATACAAAATACACATAAAATGAAGTAAATACGTATAAAAAAAATGTATACAAAAAACACATAAAATAATGTAAACTCGTATCAAAATAAATAAACAAAATACCAATAAAAGAATTTGTATTTGTATAAATATAAATATACAAAATACACATAAAATAACGTAAATTTATATAAAACTATATACAAAAATACACAGAAGTAATTAAATTTGTGTGAAAATATATACAAAATACACACGAAATAAGCTAAATTTGAATTGAAATATATATACAAAATATATGAAATAAAGTAAATTTGTATCAAAATATTTATACAAATACACATATAATAACGTAAATTTGTATGAAAATATATAAACAAAATACACATTAAATATTGTAAATACGTATAAAAAAATATGTACAAAATACACATATAATCATGTAATTAGTATCAAAATAAATAAACGAAATACCAATAAAATATTATAAATTTGTATGAGTAAACGTGTATGTTGCATATTTTTTCAATACAAATATATTTTATTATATACGCATTTTGTATATTAATTTTAATATATGTGTATTTGAATATATATTTTGATACAAATTTACATTATTTTATGTATTTTTTATATTTATTTCAATTCAAATTTAGCTTATTTTATGTGTCTTTTGTATATCTATTTTCACAAATTTAATTATTTTGTTTATTTTGTATATAGTTTTATAATTTACGTTATTTTATGTGTATTTTGTATATTTATATTTATACAAGTAAACATTCTTTTATTGGCATTTAGTTTATTTATTTTGATACGAGCTACATTATTTTATGTGTGTATACATTTTCTTATTAGAATTATGGTACTATGATTAAAAGCAGGAAAGTATTCATCAGTGTTCATCAGCAACATCGTAAAAAATAATCCAAATCAGGAAAGAAAGAATGAGTGATGTCGGGGCTTTCCAAACTCTGAAGATGCCATGACTCGCAAAATTTGATTCTCTAAATAAAATATTCATCAAAATCAAAAAATTAAAATCTTTTTTACTTGAAACTCCAGTGGTGTTTATTGATAAATGAGAGGACAAATCAACGAGATGTTTTTTTTTCAAAAGGTGAAATATAATACATGCATACTTTTTTTATAAATTGTTTACCTTTGACCTCAGGTATCCCTTAACTCAACACATACCCACTAACAGGTGACCACTTTGGTTGCGGTTAATCCAGTACTGACACCAGCAAACACTTATAGCTATGCATTTTCCATTACATTTACGTCCTGGACTGATGCTTAAGACTTTCTTGTGGTGTAAATACCGTATGGCTTCCTTGAAGCTATATATGACTCCACATTTTCCCTTGAATCTTAATATTGTATGTGGCTATTTTCCATACTTTACAAAATATGATTATGATACCTGTATGTTGCCCTGTGCCCTTTGTCTCTGTATGTTTCAAAAAGTGTTCCACTATTGTTGAAGAGTTACAGATGCAAAAATTCTTACCCCGTTGTGCCTGCGACATTGAAGTAGTAAACAAGAGGGTTGGTTGATAGATTCATTCCACTGCGCAGCGTGCAGGCGGTAACTTTCGCTGAGCTACTGAGGAACTAATCTGACATGCGGATGTGCTACGTTCGATGGTCAATCTTGGTGTGGGATCCGGGAAGCGTTAGCAATGTTACAATCATGACACGTGCTTAATGTCGTTGTTAAATGAAATAACAATGTAAAATGAAGTTTCTAGCGGCATCCAAAAGAACTAAATTAGCAGCGTTTCAACGTTGCTAAAATATCAACTACCTCCAGAGGTGCGTTGTTAACATTATGCAAGTTCATCATGTTACACAGGTGTTATGATTTTTAATGTTAAAAATAAGTTTTCAGAGCATATTAACAATTCCAATATTTCTTACAAAATATCGATATGTACTAATGCACACACGTGTGGACTAACCTTAAATGCTGGCTGATAGTGCTGTGTGATTGCTGCTTTGCTGGAGGCCGAATATTGCTCAACCCCTAGTCTGTCATGGAGTTTTATACGTTTCTAGCTCCTTTTCCCGATTATGTGTGACCCTTTCACATAAACGTTTCACACCCCCTCGTGTGCCCTGAGTCGCTGGTTTGTTGTAGCCCCATGGCATAATCGGCATAATGTGAACGGGTCCTAAGTGATAATGAACTCATCAATCACTACCGGTTCCCACGGAGTGAGTTGCTTCAACTCATTTGAAGAGGTGCTGGCCAGCACTGTATGAGGGATGATGACGAAGGGAGCTATAATATGCATATAGTTTTCCTCCCATACATGTTGGAAGCCGCTAGCACAGTGGTCTACTGCATGTATTTGCTATAGGCCTCCTCTTCAGCACGTTACCTGGAGATATTATCAGAATATTTATTATTTTAGCATGATTTATACTGGGGGTCTCCTGTTTTGTAATGCTGCTGTGTACAGTCAGTCTTATCTTTCATCCCTCCTTGCGGTGAGAAAATGCGGCCGAGAGAGAGAGAGAGAGAGAGAGAGAGAGAGAGAGAGAGAGAGAGAGAGAGAGAGAGAGAGAGAGAGAGAGAGAGAGAGAGAATGCGGCAGCCGTGTGACTGGCTGAAATTAACTTAAAAATCACTGTGATTGGCTGGCGAGTCCTCATGACGTCATTGATGGAGCTTACACAATCTGGCTAGCTTCCTGCCACAGCAAGCAGTGTGCTTAGCAACATTTTCTTTTACCCTCATTTCTGGGCCGGATGTTCAAAGGATCGTGCTTGCCAGCCACTAAGATCTTAAATTCGTAGCCCTCTGGAAGCGTTACATTTTATCATTATCGTGGGCTCATGACGCCACTTAGATGTATACATATTCAAAAAGACTGTCCGGATGCTCGTAGCTACGACGATGCGATCGTAAATCTCGGTCCGTTCCGTCCCGCTGCCCAGAGGAATGGAACTATGTGCCGGATCAGTTATTATGGCCAACTGTATAGCGGTGTATCATCAGCCTTTGAGTGTTAGCCAATAATATTGCACCGGTGGAAACGTAAACAAATGCAGGTAACTCGATTTTACATGTTATATTACGTCCTTGGAAGAGGTCGCGTAAATCAAAACAATCGTAAATCAAACAAGAGGTAGGTTTCTGTCGAAAGAATAAATACCGTATTTTTGCGGCGTATAACGCGCAACCCCAAACTTTAAGACAACAATTTTGAAAAAAAAAAAAGTTCAACAAAATGCTGTAGAAATATAGTACCGGGTTAAAGAACATTGACGATGGTACAGTTTCGAAATTACTATATTTTGGTGTAATCTTTACTGCTTGAATTGACAAGCAAATGAAAATGGCTAGTAATGGGCTGGTGTTAGGAGAAATACATCCCCGTAAATATATTGATGATGCACAGCTTCTGATATCATAATGGGGCATGTATTCTCGACCATCACTCGCAGAGTTATGACAGACAGCAGTGCGTGTAAGACAATAAATTCCACGCGGTTCTTCGCAGACACGCGGCAGATGCAGCTGTTTGTTGTTCTGGTGTGGTTGTGTGGTTGCTGAAACAATGCAAATGGCGTGACCGGGCGTGAAATAACTCCTCGTACATGACTCGCGATGTACCAGTTTCTGATAGCCATATTTACCCACATTATTCTCACTCAATATGTGTTACCATAATGAACACATGAGATATTTTTTTCCAATATGATTCTTTATATGGAAGCTTGTACTGTTTCTTGAATCATACAATCGTAAAGCCAGCTGGACCGACATCAAGTTCAAGGGTTCACACAAAATGGCACCCGGCAGGAAAACAGGATAACAGCATTACAGCAAGAGCATGGGCGATCCTCCACCCGATTTATTACTTTTGTATAGTAGTTGATTGATCGCAACCTGTATTCTATAGTAACATGATATTATAAGACGGCTGCAGTGGACTATGGAAGGATCATTAATAATAATAAAAAGCGTAGGATTGGTGCGAGGTTGTTGTGGATAAGACAAAAGCACAGATTCAAAAAACACTCAAGGTGAAAGAAAAAAATCATAAAAATTTGTAACATTCGGCGTATATAACGCGCAGGGCTAAACTTTCAGGTATTTTTTTTATGGTGAAAAGGCAGCGTTATACATTCAGTGGAGAGAGAGAGAGAGAGAGAGAGAGAGAGAGAGAGAGGAGAGAGAGAGAGAGAGAGAGAGAGAGAGAGAGAGAGAATATCCATATTCACTGGAGATATCCAATCAGGAAGGTATTGGTACCGGTACAGCAAACATGGTAGTCTGGTACAGGTACCGTACCGTATAGCTGAATTGCCGTTAGTATAAGCATACTGGTACTGGTATGATTACCTGCACCACCCCTATCGTTGAGTAGCGTGTGTGGGCAGCGTGGGTATACTTGCATGTTGTTCAAGTGGCGCGCCAGGGAAGAACTGAGCTCAGATGGTGAAGCCGCGGTGCCCAAGTGTGGAGTCCAGTTGCGTGAAGGACATATGGTGGCCCACCCATAAAATATCGCGTATAAGTGGAAAAAAAAACGTGTCAAATTAAACATTTTATTTCTGATTTTGGACCCCGCGTTATTTAAAAACACTTGTCAAACAAACTACGTAAATCGAGGGAAAGTTTACCTGTATATGATTTTTCATGTCCGAAGCGTCAGTGTTATAAAGTAATGCAAGAACTGCCCAGCTGAGAACAGTAAGAAGTGGTGGAAAGATTGACGATTGATCATTGATAGTTTATTGCTGCAAAACAAACAACAAAAGGAGAAAGGAGGAACATGCCATCCTGCAACCCCAGGCAGCTTCACATAGTGTGATTACACAACTAAGGATACATAATGTAAAGTAGCACCATAAAAGTTCTAAAAGATGCAATGAGTAGATGGAAAGAAAAAGAAAGTGGACATGGCAAGTGAGGAGACAGGCCCACCAAACGCCTTTCGTCGAGCCAACTTTTCAGAGCGAAGAAATGCTGACAATGATACAGGTAATGTGTAAAACAGGTCCATACCTCCCATTTTAATATCTATAATTAACACTGAACACTGGTGACTGGACCACATAGTTATATACTTCTAGAGCATGCGCCTCCACGTGTTGTGTGAGGTTGGCGGCAGGTGAGAGCAAGTTGCTTGGCACGGCAGCCACCTTGGGAAGCTCCACTTTCCCTCTTCTGAATTACACTCCCACAGAGTTACCAAAGTTTCAAGCAGTTTTTCAACGTCTGTACATTTTACTATTGGGATGTTTGCATATAAGTGAGGTAATCAGAAAAGGATGCGGATTCAGGAACTGGGCTTGAAAAATTCATAATGATGAAAAATAACTTTAGTACAAAGGAGTTGAAGGAAATAATGCGAGAAAATCTTTTTATGAGCTACTTTATTTATCTTTCATTTTCGATGTATTTGTTCATGTTACGCTGCATATGTTATGCGTTTTATATGATGCAGATTTTTTATCAAGATAACGATATGGCCTTATCTTTTCTTGAGTATCAAATACTAATATCAGGTAAGTAAAGTGGTTTGGAGTACGGTATGTAAAAATTCCCCAGCTGGACGTTTGAACAGCACATGGTTGGGTTTGTGCATACTGACTTCTACTTTTACTCGCACTCTAGTATTACTTATAAATTACTTATATTTGATGTCTAAAGCCTTCTATATGTATATAAAAATCACTGAAACATACAAGTAGTTATAAATATATGTTTTCAATGGAATGTATTCACACCTATATTTTTTTTCCAGGTGAGGTTTGGACAACAATGTCATTTATTTTGCAAGAACTACTGCCATTTACAGAACTCGTCATTCAGTATTGAAATGTTATGGGTAGTGTCCCTATATGTAGCAGATTTATTATATCAAACCCTCAGAAAGAAAGAAACAGAAAGAAACGAAAAACGTAGCGAACATAATAATTACAAGTTCACTACTCGCCATGTCGGGAAGCAAAGTTATACAACAAAATCCTTATATTAACAAAAACGCCATATAACAAGAAATCCTACCAGATAATCCCCTGGACTCTTTAGTTAGACTAGCAAACCTCAATATCCCCAAATAATCCCCTAACAGATAAAAGAGGCGTGATTTGTCCTACGTTCACATGGCGATGGGGAGGTGGACTGATGGAGATGACGTTCACACGGGACAGGGAACTCTATAGAGCTCCCTCGTCCTGGGTGACTGTCATCACTAATAAATGATGTACTGGCCAAGGGAGTTCTAATGTTAATCAGGTAACAGTTTATAATTTCACTATCACACAGGTAAGTTGACGGAGTCAAGAAATTTTCGCCCTTTGTTACCAATCTTATTTAACTTCTTTTATCTCCAGTTGTTGTGTTATTTTCATATGTTATTATACAAAATACTTACACTCAATGATGCACAACGTTTAAGTAGTTAGTAGTCGAAGTTACAGTTAAATGGTCATAATAATGAGACACATATTTCACAAAAAATGTGAGAGCACACTTACCTTCACTTTGGAGTTGCAGGCTGGACTGGGCTCCCAAGATGGCGGCCGAGGTATTTGCACAGGTTGCCGCACCCAGTGTCTGGCTCGCTGATGCTCTAGGTATATAACTCTGTAAGGTGGGACACTTTGTCACGCAATGTTCGTAGAGTAGAATTCCTTATTACTAGAATTCTTCTTCAGGAGTAGTGCATGAGTGCATCATAACTACATAGGTATTTATTTCTCATCACATCAGCCGATAAAAGAATTCTTCAGCCCTGGTAATTACTTTATACGCCCAAGCGTCTCTGTACTTCCACTCATGTCTCAAAGTTCTGTTTACTGGCCACATCGTGTTGCCCGGTAACTAGTTGTATGCTCCATCATTTTCTGATGAGACAGTGCAGAGGATAGCAGGAGAGGTAAAGAACAACAAGGTTAACTAGGTTTATATAGTGAAGAAACATCCACTACACAACCCTACGATCAGTGTATGGCAAACTCCTTGAAACCCTCAGCCCTACGAGAGCAAAATAATAGTCGGGGTCCGAAAATCGTAAAATATTGTGTCCAAGATCTTTCGAACATACACCTTGGAGTGAGTTACGAGAGGGTTACGATAATCAGGCCATCGATGGTCATGCATGGCTTCGCCGCGACAAGCGTTTGAACATCTCCTGAGTTTTAGCAGTAATGTTGCTAAGGCCAACATTGCTATCTCAGTCTGGAATAACATTGTTACTTCAAACGTAATAACTTTCCTTGGATCCCACGTGCTCTGGTCTTGATCTTGACTTTCAGGGACCGTATACCTACTTTCAAGCTAAAAATTGATGTTGACTTAATTTCTTTCAAATTCAATCCCACATATAAGTTTTAATATAGTTGTCTACAACGAGAAACTAAAATGCGTGTTTCCAATAAACACACCAATCATCCACGGATATCCCGTTCTTTTGAACATGTATCACAGAAAAGTAATCAGCTGACCTCAGGCCGCTGCACTTTTGGCAGAAATACTCTCCAAGACTACATCTACGAGTCCGCCCCACGGTCGCCTGAGCAGTCATGTCAGGTGTTAAACGCCTTGCTCCACCGACGTGTGGCGTAGAGGGGGGGGCTACAAATGAACCCATAGCGCCTCTTTGCAAAAGAAAACATAATGAATAAATAAATGTTACAGGAAAATAATAGGAATATGTATATTAGTATTACGATTAACGAATGTGTGTGTGTGTATGTGTGTGTGTGTGTGTGTGGAGTTGAGGAGCTCAAGTGGCTCGACTGACCTGAGTTATTTCCCCTTTGGTCTTGTTTTTAGCGAGTTAATGGTAGGATATAAGGTGTGCTCTGAGTGAAAAAAGTAGATGTTAAAATGACGGTTCATAAAATTGTGTGTGAGGCGATGTCAAGCTGTTAACTGAAAATCGGCGGAGAGGTGTTTGACTGTTTGTAGTGGAGCGAGGAGAACTTTAAGAAGAGGAATACGAGATTGGGATGGCTCCTGGCAGAGAGAGCACGAGAGAGAAGTCGTAAGTGCCTTCTCCTTCTTGCCTCTCATATTTACTTGATTTTAGGTGTAAGGTGCGGTCAAAGTGATTGGAGGACTTATAATTATAACTGGTAGAGGCAGCAGTGAACTTGTTCTGAGGTGACAGTGGTGATGTATAAATGTACGCTTCTGTATTATGACGGGAGAGTGGGCAGGCGACGCTTGAGACGCGTATGGGACCTGTAAGGCGTCGACCTCATGCCATATATTACCGCACCTTTAATTAATGACCGTTTTTGTGCTTTGACAGTGGATGAGTGTAGATATTGAGTTATTTCATTGGGCCATATTCAGGCACCTGAAATCAATGAGCTGCTGAGTTGAATAAGAGCAGGCAGGATCTATTTTGAGAAACATTCATTGACGACGTAGGCTCACTTGGCCGTAGCCTATTCATGTTATCTGGGGTATAATATTTTTCTGACCACAAATTCCAAATTTCTGAAAATTATGATTGATAGACTTCATTTTCTGCTTTTATGTAGTACTTTTTTTCATAAAGCGTGTGTCATTTCTGAATTCCCCGCAGGTTGGGCTTTGTGCCTTTCCATTCTTTACATATTTCCTCCTCACTTAAACGCTGCAAAACGCTTCATCGTACACGTACTCTATCTGCGTGTACGAAAGTCACCACCGACTCGGCTGATGCCCCGGATAATTATGTTAATCAGTTAGTTAAATAATGAAACAATGATTAAGAATAATTAGCCTACAAAACACGTTAGGTTGGAAGAAGAATCTGCACAGCCAAGCCGTTTCAATCAAAGCAATAAGTGACCAGAGTTTTCTCATGAGTTTGGAAGTGCTCACTTCATGTCAGTTCTATAAGTGTCTTCTAAACCCTTGCCAGAAAACTGCAGGGGTCAGCAAATAAGAACTATGGGTGCTCTTGAAGAATGTGGCTACACAGGAAGCGCTGCATATATGCATTCAGTCCTATCGTGATGGAAATAAGTTCAACCAACTTTTTGCCCAAGCTGAGGAAAAAGGTACGGAGATATCATCCAGAAGCCTTGAAACTAATCAGTGGTCATCAGAAACATAATTAAGGTACTAACACTCCAACAGTAAACTCCATAGGAGTACTATCGAAGAGCTATTTTCTCCATTTTCGGACACTGCCATATAGCACAACTCAGGAAAGGTTTGCATCTAAACACACATTAGAGTTTTTGTTGGGAAATCTTGCACTCCTCTCTTTCAGTTGATACTGATTTTTAGTGAACTGAAGGAGGCAGTTGAATTTATGGAAAATTTCTTGATGGAGATGCAGATCTCGTTGAAGATGAATATCTACGAAGAGGTGAGTTACTGGAAGCGTCGTGAATCTCATGAGAGTATCAAAGCGTTGTTGAGGACATTGGCATGTGCCCAAAAAAAAATTGGGCACATATCCAAATTCTTTCCAATCCTGTATTACAATTTTTTCAACCCTACCTGTTAGCACTCTCCAATTCAAATGAACGATCCTTTAGTGCGTCTTAAACTTGCTTAAAAACATACCTTAGGAACGCAATGAGTGAAAGTCAGTTTAAATGGACTGGCCATTTTACTTTTGTTTATTGTGACACAAATCTTGATCATGAAGTTCCTTTGATGAATTTGCACAATGCAAGAACAAACGCCTACCCAATTTGAGGTAAACCAGGTTCAATGTATTGTTGTTAACAGTAACTACCATCTAATTCATCTAGTTAATTTTTTATTTTATATCTCAGCAAAATACATGACCCAGTTTCCAAGTATTTTGTAAAATATGTATTACATAGCAGCAGCAATATCTGTATAAACGAAGATTGTATACATGTTATATGAATATAGAAAAATTTCCTTGCCAGTTATTACTTTTTATCAGCATCATGTAGTTTAAAAAGTAAATGCCATGTTGTCCTCGAGGGAAAATTTTTGCAGTCCAAATTACAGAATGAAGAAGATTTTAAAAGTAATGTTCGCCTCAAGCAACATAAAATTAGTACTTTTAAGATTATTTAAATCTCCCAGATTTATGTTGTACTTATATGCTATTTAACAAACTTCCAAATGTACAATGTATGTATATGTATGTATTTATGCATGTATCTATAAAAAAATAATAAATTTACCCTAGCGATCTAACCCGAATCAGCTCAAGCTGTATGATCCCTACGCTGGTAATAATACTGGACTATATATATATATATATATATATATATATATATATATATATATATATATATATATATATATATATATATATATATTGCCTTTTTCAATTTTCTGGTACGCCATACTGTCCACCGATATTGTTTTACGTATGTAATAGCCGCTTTGTACCATCAATGCTGAAGGTGCCTGCATTTTACTGGTGACTGAAATGCCACCAGTGTTGTGTGTGTTGCTTCAAGTGTTCGACTACCTGTGCCTGGCTTCAGCACGTGTGTGTAGCGTCTTCTTCTTCTTGTGACCTGTATGGTCATGTCTCCCTCCTCCTCTCTTTTTCTGCTTATTCACACATCTTTCACACTTTTTCTATTGCATCTCACTATTCATTATTTAAATCAATCAAAATTTGTACCTCCGGCATGTACCGCAGCAGGAAGTAATCTTTTTGAACATTTTAGTGAAAAAAGTGCACATTGGTCGTTGCATAATGTGGTATATTTTATTCTGGAGATTATCTGGAAACCATGTGTGTCAAATGGAAGTGTTTTGGGTGTTGGTTTTCGTGCAAATTAATAACAATAGCCCCTAGGCCTACCAAAACCTAACCATCGTGGCGTATAAGATGCAGAAAAGATTTTTACCTTCTTTTTGAAAAAAGTGTCATATATGGGGAAATACGGTAATGATTCTTCATTTGAATAACAGCGTCCCTGAAGGGAGTAAATATATTTCATAAGAGTAGAGTTGAGACAGACTACAGCAACCGAAGGATAGGATTGAAACAGATAAAGGCGAGAAGAACGAGGTGGTCATGGAGATGTTGCTGTTAGTTACCGGGCGCAGTTGGAAGGGTAAAGCTATTCTCGGTCGGTTCCCGTGAATTTCTGACCTCTGACCTTTGTCCGTTATATCCCATAATCCATTATAAGTGGGCATTTTGATATATCAAGGGTTTTATCTGTATTTGTAATAAATAGTAATTTTCAGAGTAGATTTCATTATCTCCTAAGATAATGTAGATAATGCTTACATTAGTGAGTGGAACAATTAGAAAATCGCCACCCCATTGACAAAGGTTTCAAAAGATAGGCTAAAAAGAGCTGGTCTCTGATTTGAGACCATGATTTAACGCAAGTGCGGAAGACCCCTGGTTGCCGATACCTGGAGCAGGGTTAAGTAGCAGCCAACGAAACCCTTCTTGACCTGCATTGCTGACCCTCACCTTGACACGTAATAAGGACAACGGTTTATGGAAACACAGAAGATTCTCAACACTTACCTCTGTAGTTAGATGTATTAACCCATAAGCGGCGGTTGACAGGGGGTTTTCCAGTCTGTTTTTTTTTTTCTATGTCAATTTGGAAGTTCACGTCGGGATTTTGCAGGTCATGCGACTCCTTGGCCGTTACACAACTCCTGCTGCCTCTGGATGGTCAGCATTGTACCACACTTCTTCAGGAAGATTCAGCTTCTGTGTAAAGGATGTGACTTCTTCTCAAGGCAGGTTTGCTGGATAAGTGTTCTGACCACACATGCCATGGAAAGCTCTCAACTTGTCGCCCTTGGAAATGTCTACATCCGATTTTGACTACACAACTGAAGCAAGTCCAGTACATACCCTGTTTTTTCTGTTTTTTTCTTTTACAAACAAAAGAAGACATGCTCAAGGAAGCACAAAAAAAGGAAATAATAATAAAAAAACTCTGCTACTCGCTGCTCCTAAAAAAGAATCAAAAGAAGTAGCCGAAAGAGAGGTCAATTTCAGATGCAGAGGTGTCTCTGATACCTTCTTGAAAAGGAGTTCAAGTAAGCCGTAGGCAGGTGATAGGAAATACAGATGAAGGAAGATTGTTCCCAGAGTTTACCAGCGTGAAGGGATGAAAAGAGTGAAGATGTTGTTTAATTTCTTCATAAAAGGTTTGGACAGCATGAGAGGATGAGCATGGAAGTTAGAAAGTCGTGTTACTGGCAAAGGGGGGGCCGCGGGAGGGGGGGAGGCATGCAGTTAGGCAAGTTCAGAAGGGGAGCAGTCAGCGTGGAAATATCGATAGAAGATAGAAGAGAGGCAATGATCAAGTGACAGGAATTTAAGAGAGGTAGAAGACTATCAGTAGGAGGAGGAGAGAGCTGATGAGATCGAAGAGCCTTAGACTTCATACTCTGTCCAGAAGGAGCCAGGTGGTGGAGCACCCCCACACGTGAGATGCTTACTCCGTACGAGGGGCGTGACGAAGGCCCCGTGTATATGGGTAGCAACTGCGCCGGGGAGGTAGAAGAACTGGCGGAGACGATATGAGAACGCCCAACCTCGAGGAAGCTGATTGAAGTAGCGAGAGGAGAGAAGTGTGAAGCCTTTGAAGTTGAAAGGATTTTGAGTTAAGGATAGACCGAGGATGTTTAGTGTTGAAGATGGTGATAGCTGAGTGTTGTCGAAAGAATAGGGATAGGTGTTTGGAAGATTGTGTCGAGTTGACAGGTGGAGGAAATGTCCAGCGCAACAGGAAAGTGCCACCGAAATAGCTAGAGAGGAGGATGACCAAGAGTCAGATTAAGAGCACAGAAGATCACCATTAGAACCTCCTTCTCTTGCGTGAACCAATACTGGCGATCAGATAGAGACTAGATTAGAAGTGGAAGAATAGCACTGAATCTTCTGGTTAAGGGACTGATTCAGTATTTTAGATATACATGGTAAGTAAACCTACAGGGCGGTAGTTTGAGGGATTGGAACGGTCACTTTAGGCACAGGCCAGAAGAAGGTATATTCCTGCAGGGAAGCTGTTGCAGATGTTGATAGCAGGACGAAAGAGTTTTGGATCCAGAGTAGGGTACAGCACGGAAGCACAGTTTTACAGTCATACCAAGAGAACTTCTTAGGCACAGGCGCCTGGGCATACTTCCTGCCGGAAGAAGGTAGATGTTGATGAGCAGGGGCGAAGAGTTTGACCAGGCGGGGGTGTCAGCACGACGCAGTTTACAGTCATCAAGGAACTTCCCGATACCAAAGTGATGGTGTTTTGAGAGTATGTAGTGGATGAATACCAGACGCCCTGAACAGAACCCGCAACTCATCTATCACCTGCTTTACAAAGGCTTGACTCACTTATCCATCTTCTCCCTCAACATGCTAAGGATCAAAATTGGGGCTTCTGGAGCTCAGTGCATCATTGGGGTGAAGGTCATGTTGGTTCTGATGCAGGTACTGAGAATGCTCTATCTTTATATTTTCAGTTATGGGTGTAGCAGCAATATGTCATCAATTATCCAGTGATCTTTGAGCACATGTTTATGCCGACATGTGACCATCCAGCATTGTGAGGGCAAGCCAATCGATAGTCAGCGTCACGCATGTGCCAGTATCACTCCTTAATGTAGGCCCCTTCACACCTGGCTGATGACGTTAAAGTTGTAGCAATCCATGATGAAGGAATCATGATCGCACGGAACATTTGTGTTTGCACCCAGTATGTTGTGGCATCAACTGCAGGATTTTCAGGCTGAATCAATCATCACCTAATCCCACGTGAAGGTGTTGGCATGCCCTGACACGGGGTTGAGAGGGTGCTCTTGGTGTGCTGCCCCTGCACGTGTGGGGTGCATATGTGGCCTTGACCTCGTTGGAAGTGACAGCAGCTTAGCAATCGGCGGCTTGCTAGCTGATTCTCTGGTCATTTCCGTGCAACGGTGGGGAGGGGCACGTCTTCATTCAGTTCCTTAGTTAGGGCAGTTGGTTTCATAGTATCTCACCCTATGTACCTTTTGTGCTCTTACACTGATTACTATTTCTATAATGAAAAGTAAGTAACGATTATCTATTTACTCTATTTTTTGCCTCTCCCTATCAATTCCTCTGTATTTCCTCCTGCCCGCGACTTGAACCCTTGCAAGAGGAGAGTATCAGGACACCTCTCCTTCTGAAATTGACCTCTCTTTTAGCCCTTTTACCTCTTAACTTTTCATAGGAGCAGTGATTTGCAAACTTTTTTTATTATTGTTTTCTTTTTTGCCCCTGGTTGTTTACTGTAAAGAAAATGTATATATCTATTCATTTTAGATTTTTCAAGTGACCACTATTTAACACAATCCAAATCGTCTCCTCTTTAGCATTTTTAACTGATCAATGTGTATTTCACCTAACAGTAGTTCACTACTACATACAGAAGGGGCAGAAGCTGGCCTGACAGGTTGGAGCAGGATTGCGCGGCACCCTGCGTTTACACTGACCACTACCGGATTACAAAAGGAGCATAGATATTAAGAGAAACTCATGGAAGGAGATAGCCAATGCAATTAATCATAATTAATGGTATGTTTGATATTCCGTGTCATGGATGAAAGTGAAGAACAGATATTATTTACGTTATTCAACAGATAAACTTACTCGTATCCGAGTTAATAGAGCCATGAGGGCACCCGGATATAGGGGAAAAACCCGGATATCGGTGTAAGTTAAGTCTACGGACACTGAAAACCAACTTTCGATCATGACGCAACATGCGACAGTGCCTGCAGAGGTGTTTGCCTGTCCGCTACTCATGCCTATGGTATGCCCCCCTGGCTATTGCAGCAGCTGTCTGCACCAGGAGTGAAATGTGCGCGATCGACATGCTCCGGGCGCTGAGAAAAGGGTTCCGAGCAGCATCGTCGTTAGGCTTACTTCGCGGCAATCTCTCCCCGCATCATTATCGCAGTCCTGCTGCACGCTTGAGGATCTGTTTCTTGGGATTCACCAGACTAGGCGTGAAAGTTCTCAACCTTCGCCCATTGCTGGGGTGCCTAACCCATTGCTAAAAATGGCCCGTGTTCACAGGTAGCGGCTAATGTTCCCTGCCTGGAATAATCATTGCTTGTGGGCCTGGATCTAACCCAGAAAAAGTCCAGTTATTTGTGGCAGCCAAACCGCTTGAAGTTCTGTAACCATCGTGTTTACGTGCATGGAGGCTTTCCACAAAGGCAGACCCGAGCACCTGCCACAGAGAAAACTTTTACGTCCGATTTTACAAAACTGGAAGGCCGATCGCTCTGCGCTCTTAGATGCGCGCCCGCGCTTATCGCTGTGGCTGTGTTAGCAACGCTCAGGGCTTACGAGCACCGCGAAGCTTTACCACCCGGGTCAATCAGAAGGTATACCAGAGCGATACCAGAAGCGGTCCGGGCCGGTAACGAGCATCAAGTGCTCCTAAGCAGGCTTCTATACGGACGCCCGCAGCTACACCCCGGGCGCTACTGCCTGAAGCCCGGCAATGAGCCAGGCGAAGAGCCCCACAGATGCCGGGCAAGGTGAGTGGGAGGATGTAACTGGGCGAGTCATCGATAACCTGGCGCATCCGCTTTGTGCGGTGGATTCAGCTGTTTAACATTCAGATTACACACTGCTGTTGTTCGCACTTGCCGAGCCAGGGGGGGGGGTGTGGGTACCCCCTGCACAGTGCATCCAGCGGGACCACGGGAGGCCAGCCACAAGAAGTACGTAACCACAATTTACGACCAGCCTGCCTGCACCTCCAGATCAGGCCCTGGCCCACGGATCTCCCAAACCCTGCGGGCCCTTTACTCGCCTTACTTCTGTGTTATCGCAGTAAAATCCTTCTTTCACCACAAGCGTCGGACCGAGGGCGGTATTTATTTGCATTTCTTATTGCGCCCCTCACTCCGCAGCAGGAGTGCTATAGCAGACCCTCCCGCATTTTCCACGGGGACGGAGCCCTGCTCACCTGAGTCCAGTCTGATTTAAGCCCAGTCATCAAGGCTTAAACTAGGAGTTCGCACCAGGTGTTTGTCCGTCAAACAGTCCTTTTGACACTCCGCCACTAAACCTGCAATGCCTTCAATCTCGTCACTTCGATATGGTCTGCAGCGCTCACGGCAAGAACGTTTACGTGCCGGTTGTACTTCGCAGAAGCACACAGCTTTCCTGCGAACCTTCGCACCAGGGCGTCAATATCATTTGCTACGTGCAAGCTGGGCGCGCCTTTGGCGGTGCAGTATGCCGCCCGGACAGAGCTTAGAGGCATCGCGTGGGCAATTTGAACGACTCTTCTTTTAGGTGGCTCGTGACAATTTATATTTTTTGGAAAAATCAAATCATTTTGAAACTCCCGGATACAGGCGAGGTCGAAATGCCTGGTGCACCCAGATAACTGAGGTTTACTCGTATACATATTGTCTCTCCCAGCTGGAAGTGAAGGCGAGGCGACACGCAACAAGAAGAACCGTAAAGGGCGAAAATTGCATTTGAAGTTTGGTGTTCCTGCACTCCCATCCGAGGGCATGTGCAAAATGATTGACCGTAATGCCAAAACATCTTTGAAATTTAGTTTGAAAAGATGCTTGCGGCAACGCTTGAATAGCGACCGATGCCGATGTAGGCAAGTCACATCGCAAGACTGACCCCACATGTCAGTGGGCTCACCTCAGCAGACACATATACAGGTAACTCCTCGATTTGTACCTGATGGTTTACGCATTTTTCGGAAATGACGCGGGGTCAGAAATCAAAATAAATAATTTAATTTACATCGCTTTTTTTCTTTTATACGCGATATTTTTATGGAGCGCCATCAGATGTCTCACGCAACTGGACTCCCTCCACAGCGCCATGACCCTGCAGCTAAGACTCCTGGATTACCAGCGCCATAACTTGGAACAACAACAAATACAGTACCCACGCTGCCACGCTACTCAACAATAGGGGTGAGCAGGTACTGGTACCATACCGGTACTAACGGTACCAGCTTACATGCAGTACGGTACCGGTACCGGTAACCAGTAATGTTCAAGTGTCCCTCATTTCTTCCCTCACAGCGACGAGTGAGGCTGAGATCTGAAGTGCCTGAGTGGATATCTCGAGTGATATGGAATATTCTCTCTCTCTCTCTCTCTCTCTCTCTCTCTCTCTCTCTCTCTCTCCTCTCTCTCTCTCTTTCTCTTCACTGAATGGAAGTGAATATTTATTTTTCGATAAAAACCTACCTCTTGTTTGATTTACATTGTTTTTCGACGACGCGACCTCTTCATGGACACAATACTCGCGTAAATTGAGTTAACTGTATCCCTAATGGGTGAAGGCAGAGAGTGCAAGCAGTGGAGGTGAAAGTGCTTGAAGAGCATTTCAGGAATTACAAGCACAGTGCTTGATAGAGTTAAGAAACTGATAGTGAGGCCAAACCTGTGTGGAAGCAGAGGTGTTGGGAATGGAGAGCAGAACAGAAAGGGAATCAAAAAAATGGTATGGTGAAAAGTGTGGTGAGGCCAGCCATGAAAATAAGGAGGAAATGAGACTGGGGAGGTGGGTGTCCAAGGCAGAGTCTGGAGGGATGGGGGAAGTTAGACCTAGAAAGAGTGTGAGAGGCAGGAAGTGCAGTGAAGCCTTAAGTTGCAAGTGGCATGAACACAAAGTGCCCATACTTGTGCCTCGGTCGTCACACTTGTGTATGAATCATTAAAGATCTCTGCCTATTTTGGTGGTTCGTACAGAGCAGCAGTGCAGAAAGTGCAGTGGAGAATTACCTGAGGCTGCTTTGTGCCGCTCCTGGTGGTTCAGGGGCTGGATGTTGGGACCCCCAAAATGAAATCCCTGTGTCCGTATTATAGACTACTGTTCTGCCCCCGCACCCTGACAGCATGGCACGTAAAGTGTTGTGAGACATTTCAGTCCTTAGACCCACGATGTGCCCTCGTATTTGTAGGTGCAGAGTCTGTGCCAAAAGGGAAGGTGTGATTTTCAAGTGAAATTGGTTGACGAAATGAAGAGTGAAAAAATGTTGGCAGCGCACAATTAAAAACAACTTAAGTATTAGTTCACACCTAAACATCCCTCGGTCAATCGCTAAGTAAAATATATGAACTGTAAACTGACATCTCTTTATTTAGCGGTTAACTTCCACTAGGCCTGGCGTTACGTTGTATCGTCTCCAGCCAGTTGAAGAGCTCTTCTCCAGGTATGCTGTCTCAAGCCCAGCGTCATCGAAGCCTAAACCCCTTTGAAGAACCCTGATGATGACTATAGCACAGGAAAGGTTGTGGAAGTGATTAAGAAGGTGGATGCAGTTGAAAAAAAGCGAGAAGATTGGCCCATGAGTATGAGCGTCAACGAGGTCGACCATCAGTGCCGCCATTTATAAGAACAAGGACAGCATTCTGCAGATGGCTAAAGCATTGGGTAGAGTATCATGGGTTCTTCTAGCAGGCGTGTTGTTATGCCTGACCCAGTGATTCTTGCTGAAAACTACCTGAGGTCGTTACATGCAGAGGCAGGCTGCTAAGGGTGTTACAAAAAGTGAACAGTTCGGCAGCTTGTTCTAGATGCAAATCTTCCACATGTTCAGTGTGGTCGTCGCCAAGGTGTGGAGTCCCGTCGAGCATGAAGGCCAGTAGTGGGCGGTGGCTACAGCGCTTTTTGTAAAACGTTACTAAACAAGAAGCAAAGCGATGTCCTAAAGGGAGAAAATGTCTGCTGATCCAGGAGCCACTCAGGAGTTTGTGTCTGGCTTTAAACGTATGATGTCCGAGGAGGACTTATACAAGATCAAGTGTTTTAATTCTGATCTGAAACAGCCCTGTTTCTAGAAACAAGTTCCTCCTGGGACAGTCTCATCCACAGTAGCCAGACCCAGGCTCATGGGCGAAAGCTGATCAAGTCTCGTGTGACGATTATGTTCACCTGCAATATGAAAGGCACTTTGTAAAAATGAAGCTCTTCATACTACACGCAGCTCAAGCGGCCAAGCGGCCAAAGGGCCTTCTCAAAAACATGAACACTCCAGAGGACCTCGGGGTGCACTTGCACAGCTGGAGACAGTTCAAGGGCGTAAAGAAGAAAAAAAAAAAGACCCCGCTACTCACTAGCTTCCTGAACAGAGGTCAAAGAGTGTCCAAAACAGAGGTCAATTTCGGGAGGAGAAGGTGAGCCTGATACCTCCTCCTCTTGAAAGAGTTCAAGTCGTAGGCAGGAGGAAAGACCAGATGAAGGAAGATGGTTCCAGAGTTTACCAGCGTGAGGGATGAAACAGTGAAGATGCGTTGGGCTGACTCTTGCATAAGGGGTCTGGACAGTATGAGGGATGAGCATGAGTAGAAGATTGTGCAGCAGGGCTGCGCTTCAGGGAGGAGGGAGGCATGCAGTTATGCAAGTTCAGAAGAAGAGCAGTCAGCATGAAATATATCGATAGAAGATAGAAAGAGAGGCAACATGGCGGCGGAATTTGAGAGGTAGAAGACTCAGGATCAGGAGGAGGAGAGCCAAGATGAGACGAGCTTTTTGACTCCACTCTGTCAAGGAGAGCTGTGTGAGTGGGAGCCCCCCAGGCAAATGAGAGATGCATACTCCATACAAAGGGTGGACAAGCCCTGTAAATGGACAGCAATCTTTGTGCAGGGGGAAGGCAACTGGCGGAGACATTTGCAGCAGAACGCCCAGCCTGGGAGGAAGCTGATTTCTGGTGAAGAGATGAGATATAAGTTTCCAGTTGAGATTTTGAGTTAAGGATGAATAGACAAGAGATGTTTAGCTGGCAAGGAGGAAGGTGATAGCTGAGTGTTGTCAAAGAATAGGGGATAGTTGTTTGGAAGATTGTGTCGAGTGGATAGATTGGAGGAAACTCAAAGCTGTTTTGAGGCGTTGGAAGGACAGCCTGGTGTCCTCTGGCCCTTTAATTCCTGGAAATAATAGTGTTGGTCTGGAGGCTAAGCGTTTCTCTCTTGTTGCTCAGCCTTCCAGTCGTTAAGTTCCACTGTAGGGTGGGTCTTCTATTAAAAGAAGTTGAAGGTAATGCAGAGTGGAATCATCGAAGCGTAGAGATGGATATCAGGACAGTTCGTTTTTTGGAAAAGAAGATCATCAATTGAACAACAGGAGAGTGGGAGAATAGGACAGAACCCTGTGTGGGACACCACTGTTAAGAGGTTTAGGGAAGAACAGTGACCGTCACCACAGCAGGCAATAGAACGGTCAGGAAAGGAAACTGGAGATAAAGGGAATACAGAGGAAAGAAAGATAGAAATGGGAGGAGGTAGTTTGGAGAAGAAGATTAAAGCAGACCTTATCCAAACCTTTTGATATGTCCAGCGCGATAAAGGAAGTGTTTCAATTGAAACGGCTAAAAGAGAGAGATGACCTGAAGTCCGATTAGGTGAGCAAGGAGATCACCAGTAGAACGCCCTTGCGGAACCCATACTATGGCGATCAGACAGAAGGTCAGAAGTGGAAAGGTGCTTTGAATCTTCCTGTTACATGATTGATTCAAAAGCTTTAGATAGATAAAGAAAGTGAAAGCTTTTAGGAGTAGTTTGAAGAGGTCGAGATTGGAACGGTCACCCTACTTCTAGGCACAGGCCAGCCAGAAGGCATATTCAGCAGGAAGGAAAGGTAGATGTTGACGAGCAGAGGCGAAAGAGTTTGACCAGGCAGGGTGACGGCACGGAGGCGCTGATTTTTAAGGTACAATAGGCGCCGCACTCCATCGGTCCATAAGCAGCACCCGAGTTTAAGGGCCAGAGGGCATAGAAAACATCATTTTGAAGAATCTTTATATGAGCCAAAAAATCAGAGGGATGAGTAGGGAGGAATATGCCCAGAGATCGTCCAGAGTGGAGTTTTAGAAAAGTTTGAAGAGGAGTTTAGCGCAAGAGATAGATGAGACAGCAGTGTTGCCAAACCAGGGACTGAGATGGAGGAAAGATGAAGAAGCTAGTGGTAGGAGATGTTTTGGCTAGATGCCAGAAGTCACAGGAAGAGTTAGAAAACCAAGGTTTGAATTTTCTATGCATTTTCATAATGAAAGAGGTTTTGGTTAGTTGTCAGGAATGGATTTGGCAACGATTCCGGGAAGCAGAAATCGTGGAAGTTCATAATTGCATTAGTTTGAAGGCTCTGGGTACCTTTTGTGAGCTGCCTCTCTATCATTGCCACAGCACGAGAACAAGCGTGAGTTAGTTGCCAAGGCTTTTTAGCGTGAGGAGTAGAAGCAACGTGGAATGTATGCCTCCATTCCAGAGAGATTAATCACCCTGTGATGCGCTGAAGGCACACACAGAGGGTCTCTATTCTAGCATTCCACGGGAAATCAGAGAAATGTATCCTCAGTGTCGTCCCTGACCGAGCTGAAGCAAAATCGCCATGAAATTAGCATCTACCCTCTTTGGTGGGATCTAGAGGATGCAAAGAGCGATAGGACAGGATGCTAAGAAAGAAAGATTGTGATCGGAGGACCCAACGGAGGAGGAACAGTTTGACAGGAATAAGCAGAAGGGTTTGATAAATGGAAGAGGTCTAGAATGTTAGCGGCCTGTCTCCACAGGAGCATTTGTCAGGGAGCCGTGTCAGGGTGCTTTCAGACCAACCAAGGTGCTCTAGATCGTTGAGTAATAAAGTTGTAGGTTTGTTCACCCAGGAAGGTCAGTGAAAGAGGATGAAAGCCGGCCAAAGCTGGTGTTGTTAACATTGAAAATCTCCCTAGGATGGAGATTTGAAGCGAAGGAGA
Organism: Eriocheir sinensis; assembly: GCF_024679095.1. NCBI lineage: Eukaryota > Metazoa > Arthropoda > Malacostraca > Decapoda > Varunidae > Eriocheir > Eriocheir sinensis. The sequence goes on from NW_026110640.1 coordinate 612,537, forward strand.
GGTAAGGTCAAGATATTGCTCCACTTTAGAGTTCAGATAGTCAAGGGGAATTTTACATGCTTAGTTAATGAAGTTAGGTGCAGTGCAGATAAACAGCAGAATGTGCTTTTCAAGTAATAGAATGACAATGAAAGTCTTAGCCAGATAGGATGGTGGAAGAATTCTGAAGGAATCAAGGTTGGGGCATTGAGAGCAAGTGATGTCATTGCGCACTAGTGGCTTAACATCCAGCTTTGGATTGAAATTTAGGATAGAGATAGTAGGAGAGGAACGGAGGTAGAGAACCTTGTTGTCGAAGCAGCTCCTCAGAAACTACTGTGTTTGGGTGGAAGAGAAGGTGAGGTTGAGAGGAAGAGAGAGATGGTGTTCCACAGAAATGAAAATTAGAACGAAGACCGCTTGAATGTTGCAGAAAATGAGAAGAAAAGAGGTTCGAGGAGTTAATCAAGACACCTCTCCAGGTCGGCAGCCAGAATATGTCCTCCTGGGGAATTTGTGGTCCCCCAGGCAAGGGACTCTGAGGCATGATGTAGGTGTGCGCCATTTTCGAAATTTGAATTGGCAGGAAAAGGTGCTTATATGTTGTGTGAATGTAGTGTGGTGTGGATAGAGAGAGGATACCTCGTCTTTGCAGGCATGCTGAACTACTCTTCGTTGTTGGTGAGACAATGAGGAAACGGTTAGTGAGGGGACATGGGAAGGGTCTTTGGAGGGCTTCATAGCCCCTCTCACCTCCCATATACATGTATACCTCACCGAGTGCATTTGCGCCCACGTTCGATAGGTGTGTCTTCCACCACTACTCCAAAGCGTTCTCAACCTTCCTCTTCCCCAAATATTTACTTCCCGCATACAACCCCTGGACCAGGAGATCATCTCCAGCTTCAGTTATCCATGCCACAGGCTGTTGATGCACGACGCACTGTCGGACTGTTCGTATCAAAAGTCAGCTTGGATGACAGGAGGCAGCATTGTTATTCTGTTTTAGGGTGGCCTGGTTCTAGCGCCCTGGGACATCCAAAGTTGTTGGTCGGCTGTAGAGACAAAATGTCAAGTCGACCTCTCCTTCCCAAATTTTGCCCTGGTTCCCATTATTATTAAATGCTTCAACTAGGAGAGATCATCTCCAGCTTCGTTATCGGTAAAATACAGGCCGCTGGAACAAAATGTGTCAGACGTCTTCCCCCAAATTTTACTTCCCACATACAACCCCCTGGACAGGAGATCATCTCCAGCTTCAGAAGTTATCGTACACAGAGAACATTTGCTAGAACACTTCAGCAAAGACTGAGTGACAACTTGGAGTTGGAGATGATTATAAAGAAGTTCCTACTTCACAGTACCCTCCTCTCCCACATTCATTCTTCTTCCCCATTCTTCCCCGGAAACAACTTGCCCAGTTTTTCTGCGACTTCTAGCAGCAACCTCTAGTCCTCCTTGGCTCCAAGATAAGTTGTTAGGGACCAGTATGTGCTGCCCAGGAAGTCATAATATGAAAGGCCTGTAATAACCTGTAGACACTTAAGAAAAGACCGTACCCTTGTCCGCAGACGTTGGCTGAGGGAACCGGCAATAGCCTTTATTTTGTCGTCCACTGTGTGGATGCCGAATTCGTCTCACGACATGCCCCAAGAACTTGATCTGAGGCTTCAAAGAATTCACATTTGGTGATTTTTGAGCTACAATATAATCCGACCTCTTGAAGCTCCGGTATTAGGACTGGCTTTTAGTGTTTCCATGTGTGCATGTAATGTCTTCCACTAAGCTATGATGATGTCGTTCTAAATACATACAGAACAGAGCGTTGCCCAGAAAGTCACCAAAAATACTTCGTTCATTGTCCTTTGGAAGGTCAAAGGAGCCTGATCTGAACGGCATCCTCGTCCACTCATAGTGGCCGCCATGAGGCTGATGCTGAAAGCCGTTATTTCATCGTGACTCGAGGGAAGCATGGGCAGTTGCCAGTATTACTGAGCCAGATCCAAAGACTCCTCGTAAAGACTTTATTTCCTCTACCGAGACACATCAGAAGATCTCTAAGAACGGGAAGCGGCAAATGATCATCCACGGTCCGCGGTGAATTTCTACACGCCGGAAATCGAATCACAGGACGATAAGAACTGCAAATCTTTCTTTGGAACCACAGAAAACAAGGGTGAATTCTACGGGGAATTTAATTCTTTGAGTGATGACCTTGTTCTAACATTTCAGAGAGATAAGTTGTTGCGACCACCTCCCTCTGACTGTGGGGGAGCTTGTAAGCATTGATATATCACAGGATTTGTATTGGGATTTAACTTAATGATGGTGTTCAGCACTGCGTAACTCCAAGCGGCTCGCCTGGTATGTGAAGCAAGCGCCCCCCTGATAATGTTCCAGTAGCTGGACTGAAGGTTGGCTGTAATTTCGGAATAGTAAAAGCAACTTTTAGGAATTGCTACTCTAAATTAGCTGTGTCCTTGTTCGGGAGAAAGCCTGACACGCCGAGGGTTATGCTCTGAGACTTGGGCTAGTGGTGGGTATTCAGCTGGTTCCGGGGCGACATTTCTCCCATACACCAGACACTGGCATCAGCACTAACACCGTGGTTTTATGATACAGGATCCAGACGTGTTTATTACCAATGCCTCTGCAAAACCTCCCTCCTTGATCGCTGCAACCGGAGTTACCGCTCACCGTCCCCGCGCGGTGTATGTGAGGAACTCCGTCGACATTATCAACATCACTGTCCGTCGGATGGGCGTTAAGGCAAACGGATTTAACAGGATTTTCAGCACGATCTGGAACCAGTATGAGGGACCTTCTACGATTGCCCGTTACTGTCCGCCACAAGGAAACTGCGAATAAGTTTTCTGTGGTTTGACCGTGCAGGTGACACTCTGGGCGGTGGCAGTCCCTGGAGGCTGTGGTGGGTCAGTCATTTTCCCACCCCTGAGGGGAGATTACAGTTGATTATGAGGCGATGGATTTACCATCCCCTTACAGTGCGTCGGCTCTGATACACGATCGCGTTAAGCTTTCCAGGGTTTATGGTTATGTGCAGGTCTTTCATATGCGTTTAATCTCAAGCATCCCAAACTAAGGTAAAGCAAACCCTGCTAGAGACATAAAAGAATCTCGAAAGGGACACACTTTTCATATGCGCAAGCCTGACTGTTAGTGGTAACTTTCCCAAGTGATTCCCAAAGTGGGGCAGCCTGTCACGCCGTACTGCTATCTCAGGTCGTTCTCTTGGAGCGGCCAAGTACTCCCCACTCGCCTGTCAGGGTCAGATGACCTGTAAGCGGGAGTCGCGCGCGAGATAACACGACTGTGGCACCTGTGACGGCGCTAAGGTGGAAGTGAAATTTTTGCCCACCTGGCAAGGGGAGGGCACCATGCGTCGTCCCAAGGCGGCAATGTGTGAGTCAAGTTGCTCTGATTAGTATTTTCCTATGGGACACTTGGATGTACGGCTCGGGGCTGTCACGAAGTCATGTCTTTTTGTTCTGAAGGGGTAATGGTTTACTGTCGCTGAGCTTGCTTCCTGTTCTCCTTGGCCTTTTGTATTGCTGAACAACTGTCCTGAACTATGAAAACAACCCCGTGGATAATGGCAAAAAGGCAGCCTTCCGCCTGATGGTTTCTTGGCCTTCAGGGTTCCTGTGTGATGAATGATGCCCGCCCTGTAACCTCCCCTGACCTCCCTATCTGGAGCCCCGTCTTGAATGTGTTGATTCCCTACGTTTCGCGTAGAAACAAGAATGTTCAGAATGTCCTGACTGTTTGCAAAAACTACATGTGAGAGCGACCTTCACTTTTGAAGCCTGCCGTAATACTGCGGCTGGTGCGAGAGAGATGCTAGTGAGGTGTCTGTGAACCTTGAGTGGGATGTAAGCATGCAGATTTGAACCGGGGTGAACGAATTCCTGCGGCCTGTAATTGATAAATAACAGTGCCTGAATTTATCATAAGATTACCTTAGTAAATTCAACCGGTTGTAGATTGTGGCATTTCCCAGTCCCTCTTCACTTGAAGGACGAGCCAATCATTGTTGAAAGGTGTCGCCGAGTTTAGCGAGAGATGTCTTTGTTCATACTATGGTGTAAAATCATTTACAAAATAGGGAGCGTTATGTTGATAAGCTGTAAATATGAACCAATAAACGGAACGTGGCGTATGTAATAGATAGTTCGCGTTGAAACCCAAAAAATATGCTGAAAGAATGGCTTAAAGCAAGGGGTGCCTGTTTTAGACGTAACAGAAGTTAAGGTTATAATGGAATGCCCCTAATGAGATAGGGGATATTGAAAGTTAATTAAACTATATAAACAAAAAGTGGTATGGTAAAGTGAGTATACCATTGAAGCTCACGTTTTCTCTCGGAGCGGTGAAAAAGAAAACGGAGGCAGTACCAACTGATGAAAGATTAACTTTGATCAGGGAACTCACACTATACCTCAATAGACTCCGCTAGCAAACAATAAGAAAGAATCAATATCGTATGCAATGAACGTTACTCTCCACAATTATGACTTGATTAGCAGTGTTAGGAACACAGAAATTAAAAAAATCTGTGCCCCTGCACGAACAATAATCGAAAATAAGCCGAGTCGGCATATTTGGACAAGAAGGAAGCCATCCACAAATACCAAGATTAATCAGCTGTTGATGTAGTGGAGAGGGCGATTTTGCGGCAGCAGTGCCTCCTGGGTTTACAGATGCAGATCGTTGTAATGCGCGTCAGGAAACCTCGGCCGCGGCCACACAGCGGCAGTGAGAGGTGAGGGATGGGCTGAGATCGGAGGACTCGCGCACAATATATGAGGTTGAAAACTGCTGACCCAGTATTTCTGAAGGCGGCTGCGAGCTTCGCGGCGAAGCTGAGGACTGCCAATGTACACTGCCGCCAGACCATGATGCGCGTCGCCCCTTGTTATTACAGTAAGAGATGGGCGGCTGTGGCAGATAAGACGACTTGGGTGTGGAAACTCTTGACGAAGACGCCTTGCAAGAAACGGTAGTGGGAACAGCTTTGCAGTCACCGGGAGATGGGCTGCGGCACCCTTAGCTGACTGTTTGCCGGAAGAGGTTTGGGCCGAAGTCTTTGGCGGCAGCGGCGGTGGTGCGCCGCTGTGGCTGTGTGGGAAGCGAGGGGCATGTAGGGTGTCCCAAGGTCGGCGGGCGTGCCTCCACTCGTTGCTGGTGTGAATACTTCTGCTGTATCGTGCGAGGGCTTGCAGTACCTGCGTAAGCAGTGCTGTATTCAGCGGGGGAGCGGCAACGCAGGATTGTGGCCCTCGCGTTCGGCTTCGCGTAGGCCGGTGGGTGTGCTCGGGATATTTAGGCTGGACTGCCTGTAGAGTTGCTTTGTAGCCTGGTGTGCTCGAGTGTTTGCCAAGGCTGGACGCCCCGTGGAAAGCCGCTTGTAGCTGGTGTGCTCGAGGCTTGTAGGCTGGACGCCTGTAGAGCTGCTTGTAGCTGGTGCTCGAGGGCTTGTAGGCTGGACGCCTGTAGAGTTGTCGTAGCTGGCGCCTTGTGAGTTGGCCGTAGCGGCGCTAGAGGAGGGCTCTGCCGTGATTTGGCTGGTGCGTTGCCGCCAGACTTGCAGGTGCGTTGACCTTCCCTTGTACGCCTGGTCCCCGGAGTTTTGTTGGTGATTCTCACGTGGCTTGGATGAAGAACGAGGCAAAGCGAAAAGAAGGCGCACAGGCGCGGGGTGACCGCTTCACCAACCAAATGTAACAGCAGGCTTGTCGGGGGGCGTTTAAAGGGTGTTGATTAAGGCTCTTCCAGCTTCCTTAAGGCGAATTCATATTCGTAGCCATGCGTACAAGAAGACGGGCAGCGAGAGCGACTGTCGTTGTGTCAGCCACGGACTCTCGTGAGAAGCGATGGCGAGTTACAGGTTGGTGTAATACTCATAATTGGTACAATTGGTCACGTATATTGTCAAAGGTGACCTCCACGCACCCATCGGAGTGCGGAAGCGATGGCAAAACTGAGACGGTAAAATGCTTGCGGCGGACTGTTCCTATAAGGTGGCATTGATCTATCTGGTCGTGAGGTTTTCCATCGGGATAAGTGTATGCGCTCAATTCGTGGTGATATTAAATAATAATAATACATTGATATCACTACTATAACAGCTGCTTTGTCAGTTGTAGATTACTGGAAGACTTTCAACCTACGAGATATGGGTGAGGCTGTGCTTGAGGTTCCTGGGTGCTTAGCAGCACAGCTCAGTCGTAATACGTACATCACGTGGCTGGAAAAGCTCCGGGAAGAGGAAAACTGCAGCATTTGCCACAACAGAAACAAACCCAGAGGCAGGAACAAGCCGCCACGACCGCACCGCACGCTTGCTCGTCGCCCGCCATGGTATCCCCAGGCTTTGGCGAGGTGACAGCCGAGGACATCCCTCACGCATAGCAGCTGGGGTAACAGAGGAAGGAAAGAAGGAGGACATAAACCACTGATAGAAAAATAATGGAGGAAGTGGCAGACCATGAGAGGCAGGAAGAGGGAGATAGGAAGAGAAGTGTGAAGAAATGGAGGGAAGAAAAAGGGACAAAGGGTGAGGTTTAAGCTGTCCACCTTCACGCCTTGCTAAGCCAGTTGGAGAAGTTGAAAGATGATGTGGGCAAGAGGCTGGATTAATGACGACAGGCGGAGAAAAGCAGCGTGGAGCATGTAACGGCAGCTGCTGAATGTCTGCTACACCTCCGGGAACTCCACCATCAGAAGCAGCAGCTCATCACACGCTACTTGACACCCCAGCCATTACAGGTCATCATTGCCTGTGATGACGACGACGATAGCTGATGCAGCTTGTTGTCACTGCTGTGGACTTTGAGGGCTTGGTACGCTTGAGGTGGACGCCCTCCATGTTCAATACCGCTAGTACGATGACCCAAACGTCCCGCTTGCTAAACCACCACTGGCTTCTCAAACCCAGCCACTGACCAGTAACTCCTTTCACCGCTCACCTCCCACGTCCCTCACATGCACCTATATTAAGCCCTCTCCTGGTAAGTACACAATAATCCCCGATGACTCAATAACTTCCCCACCGCCACCACACTTACGTCCTCATGCACCTATGTTAAGCCCTCCTCTGGTAATGCATACTAATCCCAGGTAATCTGTAGATTCTGTGTTAATTATTATTTTAACGTGTTCTGCCAGCAGACCTTTTTTTTTTTTTTTTTTTAGGGGGGCTGCTGAAGGCCACCCATATGCACATTATTCCCCATATAGGTTATTGGAACCGCCATTTGCGCATTCGCCATTTACTTGCACCTCAGACCGCCCATATATGTGTGCAAATGGAGAGGTTTTGATTCATACAGGGGCCTAAACGTCTGCCCTTCATGCTGGAGATATGCATCTTGTGTGTTAGAGTGGCTCCACTCACAGCCTTTTGGACATTGTGAAGCAAATAATCTCTTCATCTCATTAACTCCCTTTGAGGCGGCCAGCCCATGGCAGGCCAGCCATGGCAGCCAGCTGCTGCCTCTTCCCTGAGTTCCCTTCCCCAATGTTAAAAAGAAGAAGGAGAAACTCCCTCTCTTGCTGACATTTTTCCTCTTAAAATCAATTTACAGTAATTGCCTCTGGCTCCTATATATATATATATATATATATATATATATATATATATATATATATATATATATATATATATATATATATATATTTTTTTTTTTACGTCGCGCCGTTGCGCCGTAGTAGGTGCCCATTCCTTCCTGGTGGGGGCCTGATGAATTCGGCCCAATGCTTCTTCCAGAGTGGGGCCTGATGGTCGGCTCCAGCCCTGTTCCTGGCGCAGGCGAGTGTTTACTAGCAGGGCCGCCATCTTGCATTGGTTTTGCGTTGCCCCCGGAACTCGTTCCGATTCGCTTCGGACGGCTTCATCTAGAGTCCGGGCATGATGGGTGGTCTTCAGGACGGCATGGTGGGTGAAATTTTAAGCCACTCGGCGGTGACTTTCTGAAAAATCCGAGTGGCAGCGTAGAGTTCGAACCGCGTCAGTCCATCACGCGGTGAAGATGGGCTCAGTACGCTACCAGTTCGGCCACCGCTAACTTCTTCTTCTTGAACGCATAACCATGCTCCCAACCTTCCCACATCCACCGTCACCCCACCTGACTTTCTGCTCAAGCTCATCCCCTATTTTTATCCAAATCCCTTTGTGTAGAGTTAACAGTATCTTTACTTCTTTTCATCCTATATACAGTAATCCCTCTCAAGAGTTTCGCCGCTATCCGAGTTTCGCGGTTGAGTCCTGAAAATTCTTACCTCTGTTATCCCGACTTTCGCGCATTATCCCCGAGTTTCGGCGCTGCTTTCAGCACGGGTATGGTCATTGTCTACTTACCATCAGCGTTTCACGCACGCTGTACCTTTAAATAGTAGTATCACGCTGGACGTTTTCCTCCAAACATTGCCAACTTCCAGCGCGCACGCGTGAGAAAGAGAGAGAGAGAGAGAGAGAGAGAGAGAGAGAGAGAGAGAGAGAGAGAGAGGAGAGAGAGAGAGAGAGAGAGAGAGAACGGGTCAATGTTTGAATTTCGCAGTTGAAGGCAACTGCCTTACGATTGGCTGACAGTTCTGAAAACACGCTTGTGATTCGCTGGGAGTCCGATGACGTCATCGCCCAAACGCTCACCCTATCACGGCTTTACTGCGCTTTATTAAGGCAGTGTCATTAATGTCCATTTTCGTCGTCAACTGTTGTGGCTACGGGCAAATGCCTGTACGCCCAACCTGGAAGCGAGTTTCACGGTTATCCGGGAGCTGGTGTCACACAGGCTTTTTTTCTTCCCACCGAGTTGGCGTACCAGCTAGCAACCTGCAATCCAATCTTTTCCGGTGTTGCGCCACACACACTTGGCCAAGCGTCGCTTGTCTTCCGTATCCACATCCCGCGTAAACAACAGCACTTGCACCTGGTATCATCAACATGGCGTCGACTCCTGCAAAGTAAGGGCTGTCGCGGTCATTGCTGCCATTACCAAGTTATGGACTTGTTGCAGGCGCGTTAAATGGAAGGAAGAAAACAGTCAGTGAATTGTGGTGTGCCTGTGGGAATGGAATAGACTAACAGTCACATAGTGCAAGGACGATAGCTGTTTTAATAGTTGACTGGATAGCTACATGGACGAGGTGATGACAGGTGGTAGTGAGGTGTGTGGTGCAGTAAGGTGACGGGTGCTGGAGTGTACGCCCTGGCTACCGAAAGGTAAACGAGAATCAGAAAGCACTCTACCTGTAACCCCCTGAAATTTACACCAACCATTCATTGATAGTGGGGATTCTGGAGCTGCCTGTGGTGGGCCTAACTTTGCCTGCAGTCTCCTGGTGTTCTTATGTTCCAAATGTTCCTTCATGCCATGTGTCTCATTGTCACACTGGCGCGTGTACGGCCAACCCACCCATCTTGAGCTCAACCCACATAACACATACAACAACACATACACACACACACACACACACACACACACCAGACCTCATTAAGAACTATTACAGATGTTTCTGACCAACAGAAACGGCCCTACCATTTCTTTTTTTTAGGCTGCGTTTACACCAAGCGAGTCGCAAGTTGAGTCGCGTCGCGTCGCGTCATGACGATTCGTGACGCACATCATGAATCGCTGTACCCCAGTTTTAACACTGATTTGTAAGAGAAGGTTTTGAAAGAAACGCCGTTTACATCGGATGCGTGTGAGTCACGTCACGCCGCGTCGCCGTCGGAGTCACATATAGGGGCTGGACCTATTTTTGACGTCAGTCACAACAGAGTCTGCCGTGGTGTGTTCAAGCATGCTGGTGGAACTCCTAATCAACTTAGTTCAAGAGCCCCTGCTATATATGATTTCAGTGACCCTAACCACCGGGATCGTGATGTCTTCGCTGCTTTATTAGGAAAGAAAGTTTTCAGTTTTACGTATCATCCTGAAGCATGCACATTATTCACTCAACCATTCATATATGTACATACAATGCACACAGTGTTAAGATTGTGGCCTATCAAAGCTTCTATGTTAGTAGGGACAAGGACAAGGGGGGAGTGGGTATATTCATATACTTAATATGTTAATTTTCAATATTTGTAAAATAACGTACACCATTCATAGGATCCGTTACGTTCGAATTTATACTCAAGCATACGCCAAGAAATTGGTATCCGTCACCAAAAGCACATGAAGTAAATCATAACTCGCTGATCCCTTTCTGGGAGGGTAAAGGCTCACCCAGACACACGAGCATCAACTTCTAAGTAGTGATAGAAAAATAACACCAAAAAAGAAAACAAAAAGAAGAAAACAACATTAAGAAAAAGAACGAAAAAGAAAAGAAAAGAAAAAGGATTTGAAAACGCCAATAGAAAAAGTTATTATTAGAAAAAGAGAGTAAAAGACCAATGGAAAACAAAATAAATAAGATAAATTAATATATAAAAAAATGAAAACATGCATCCATTCTCCATAGAAATCAAAATGGGTCATTGAGTACTGACTTGACTCAGGGTTGACACGCAGTCGAAAATGTAAACGGAAAGGTGTCAATATGAATCGCCTCAAATGACTCTGGACGTGACTTCGACTCAACACGACTCGCTTGGTGTACCCACGCAGCCTAAGTGTGTTAAGCGAACATATTTATGCGGGTGGCTCACATGAACCAAACCTAGCTCTTCAGTGCAAGAAGGCAGCAGCCGTCTTTAACACATTTCTCTCTTCTTCTTGCCATTGGGTATGTTTATTTGTAGCGAACTGACTCATCAAATAAGTTCCTAGCCATTATTTCCAGTAAAATATGTAGCCATTTTTGTTTTGTGAGAAACACTCTGCCATATGGTTCATGATGAGTCACAATTATTGTGTGTGTGTGTAATGTGTGTGTGTGTGTGTGTGTGTGTGTGTGTGTTGTTACTCGATCCACGTACGTGCTTATGTGGTCGGAGTTCAGATGGGTGGGTTGGCCCGCTCATAAAAGCGCATGGTGACAATAAAGAATTCTGGTGATGGAGGACCACAGCACGCGCCACACCCAGCAACAGCTTTTCATTTCCATTTAACTGATGGAACTCAAGTCCATAATCGGGGTAATGGCAGCACAAGCTGCTAGCAGCCTTACTTTAGCAGACGGCGCCATGTCGATACAGGGCAAGTGCTTTGTTTTACGTTAATGGATGAAACAGTCTAACATAGCTAGCTCCACGTAAAAAAAAAAAAAAATCCACGGGTCCGGAACAGATAGCAGCGGCTTTCAGTGTTTTCAATATCTCGAGTTTCCGCGATCTCTAGTTTAGCGCTATACCTTCGGAACGAAGCGAGGGCGAAACTCGAGAGGAGATACCTGAAGACAAGCTTCTGGACACCTCGGTAAGCTAATTTGACTAACTGACGCATTTTTATGCCGGTACCTCTTGAGTTTGCTAGCGGCCTCCTTCGTTCCGAAGGTATAGCGCTAAACTCGAGGATCGAGAAACTCGAGGTATTGAAGGCATTGAATACCTGAAAAGCGCTATCTGTTCCGACCCATGGAGATTTTTTATTTATTTATTTATTAATTTTTTACGCCATGGCCTATTGGCTGCTGGCAGACGGCTCATCCATCTGGCCTGATGGTCGGCCCCGAGCCTCAATCATTGCGCAGGCAGCTGCTTGTAGTAAATATGCCATTATAATTGGCTTCTTGCTGCCCCCTTCTGAGCCGCCACTTTTTCACTTCCTTTACTCCCTTGTTATCTCAAAATACGCAGTACCTGGAAAAAGGGAAGAAAACAGAAGAGAGAATCGTCGTTTTGAAAGCCACAGATGAAGCCCTCTTATGATTGGCTACGAGCTCTGAAAAACACGCTTGTGATTCGCTGAGAGTCCAATGATTACATGATCGCCAGCGCTCACTCGGTCAGCGGCCACGCTGGGGGCAGTGTCATCACTGGCCGTTTTCCTTTCAACTGGTTGTGGCTACTGGCTTTGGCGCCTGTGGGCTCCATCCAGGAGTGAGTTGTTGGTTGTCCGGTAAGCTGGTGTCGGCACACTGGGCCTTTTCTTCCTGTTCGTGCTGGCGGCAGTTTAAGCAACCGGCAACCCCAACTTTCGCCTGGGTGTGCGTCTACACACGGCCAAAGCAATCGGCTGCCCGTATCCATAACCAACAACGTAAACAAAGCGACTTGCCCTGTATCGAGATGCGCCGTCGTCATGTTACTAAGTAAGGCGGCTGTCGCGGCTTGTGTTGTCATTACCTGGGGTTATGGACTTGCTGCTGTAGCTAAATGGAAGGAAGAAGCTGTTGTGGGAGTGGCGTGTCTGTGGTTCCTCCGTGCCAGTTCATTGTCACCATATTACGCATGAACGGCCAACCCACCCATCTACAGTACCATTCTCTCGAATTTCGCGCTTGCTGAATTCCCGAAGGTATATGCCGCTAAACTCGAGGGGATCGCGAAACTCGAGGTATTGAAATCCATGTAACCAAAAGAGCGCTTTATTGTTCCGACACCTTGCAGAAATAATTACATTTTCCTTGACTTTTCTCCTTATTTATCACAATTTTTCGACTTTACCCCTTGTTATCTCAAAAATACGTACCTTGTTAATAGGCAGAAAATAAGGAAGTAAGTACATAGTTCACGTTTTTGATGCCACAGTTAGAAGGCGGCTGCCTTACAACTGGCTGGCAGTTCTGAATACACGCTTGTGATCCACGTGGTGTTTGCCCGTCTGCTAAAGTAGGGTGGTCGCTCGCGGTCACCCGTGGGACAGTTAGACAAACCTATATTTTTCTGGTAGTTTTTGTGGTTATGTGTAAATAATCTGCTAACTTTTTCTGTTAAAAATCATGGAAATCCACTATCGTCGATTGACTTTTTCAATGCCTATTGAACGCTAAACCGCTGCCCGCCGCCGCAAAATAGTTCGCAGAGAGCTTCAACCGGTTTACTGTTTCCACATTTTCCTCAGAGCTCCACAAAGATCACAAGCGGGCAGATTCAGAACAAAAGCCAGGCAAATTAATACTTTTTAATGTTGTGTATTCTCAGCGTGCATGCGGGGGTGTAAGTGGTGAAAAAGATCAATAATTCATTGGAGAATATTTCTTCTGCTTAACACCGTAGCAGTGTATCAAGTGGACCTTCTTCTTCTTCTTTGACCTGTAACACTGCGTATCGCTTCAGGTCCCTCCTTCTGCCACTGCTTGTACTTCACAATATGCACTTAGGGGTCAAGCTTTCACAGTCATTTTGTTTCCTTTGAGCGCCGTTACCAATGGCGGCGGTCGCCACTATAGTATTTCTCAACATTAAAACTGGCAGCCGATCAGGTAGTGGCGCATTGTAAGCGAGCTAACAGCCCACGCACTTACCAAACACTCAACATCTCATTTGCGCTTCTGTCTGCAGCCGCCACTACCCCAGATCGTCCAGTTTCACGGCGTTAAATATTAAGCAAGTGATCGCTGCCATTGGCCAACAATCAAAGGCAAACAATTTCCGTGATCAGAAAGCGGCCTCAGTTACTAACAAAAAAATGCTTATACACTTTTACCCTTGAACTTACGCCGTGTTTTTTCAATCCTTTTCTTTTCCCTGATTTTGCTTTTCTATGACCTTTTGCTATTTTTCACTATTACTTTTCACTGTTTGCTGCCGTGCACATACAGGTCAAAAGGAGAAGAAGAAGAAGAAAAGGAAAAACCACTGGGAGATCTAACAATTTTCATAGTACTTGAAAAAGATTTACTGGACTGTGGTTCCACAGCATCGGGGTGTTCTCTTATCTTGTTAATCAAGTAGTAAAGCCAAAGCAGCTCCTGCCAGTCCATTTTACGAGTCTCTTGGTGGGCCATCTTCCATTGCTCCTCACTCCTCAGCCACTGCCGTCGTCTGTTTTGTTTACATGTGTGCAGCCGTTCGGTACCCTATGTACCCACTCTGTACTCTCACAACCGTTTTTCCATTCATATAAGCGACAACCAGACCTTTCGCCCTCGGTTAAAGGTTGGGCATACGGCAGCAACTGCAGCGCCCATACGTCCTTTACCGGTTGGACACTGGGCTTTAAGGCAACACGGCGACGCCGACGGTAGGTAGGCGTGAGCCCGTACATATCAAAAGCAATCGCATGGCTCAGGCGGCAATGCGCAGAAAGTCGTGATGGTAAGAATTTAGGATCTAAGCGCTAAACTCGAGGATCGCGAAAGCCAGCGATAGCTTAAAGCGAAACTTCGAGAGGGTCTTGTAGACTCCGACTACATAAACATGTGGGATCGAGTAATAACAGATACACAAATGATACACAATTGTGACACGCATGCACACACTACAGACTCATCATGTAACCACAGCAAATGCTTCTCACAAACAAAAATGACTTCGCCATTTCCTAGAGTGTGTTAGAACTTATTTGGTGAGTGGAAATTACACAAACCAACATAACCAAGTGGTACAGAAAGAGAGCAGCAAAGATTGGAGCAGCTGCTCGCTAATACTTGCCAAAAGCTAAGTTTGGCTCATGTGCAATGGTTCCTAATGAGTGCAATGGTGTGACTAATGGCTGTGTGTGTGTGTGTGTGTGTGTGTGTGTTATTATCTCGATCCATTTGTTTATGGTTGAACCCAAGATAGGTGAGTTGGTCGCATGCGCTGTAGGTGACAATGAGAACTGGTATGGAGGAACCACAGGCATGCCATTAACCCACAACTGTTTCTTCCTTCCATTTATTGCTTGCAACAAGTCCATAGCACTTTGGGTAGATGGCAGCACAAGCCACGCAACAATTCCTTACTTTAGCAGACGACGCATATGTTGATACAGGGCAAGTGTTTTTGTTCCACGGGCAACCATCGCTTGGCTGTAATGTGACGCACACCAGGAAAAGTTGGAGCTGCTGGTTGCCTTTCAGGTGGCTTTCTACAACGGTGGGAAAAGAAAAGCCCTGTGTGACACCAGCTTATGGATAACCATGAAGGCTCGCGTTCCCCGGTTGGGCGTATAAGGCATTGCCTGCAGTTCCAACGGTTAGACGAAAACAGCCATTGTGACACCGCCTTAATAGAAAGTGAAGATCGCTGATAGGTGGTGGAAGGCGTCAACGATGACGTCATCGGACTCCCAGCGAAACGTCACAAACGTGTTTTCAGAACTGTCAGCCAATCGGTAAGGCAGCCGCCTTCAACTTCGTGGCTTCAAAATGACCCATTATCTCTTCTCTCTCTCTCTCTCTCTCTCTCTCTCTCTCTCTCTCTTCTCCCTCTTTTCTCTCTCTCTCTCTCCCATAGCCACAATGTTTGGAGGAAAACGATCCAGTGTTGATATTGCACCTTTGAAAAGTAGCGTGTATGACGCCGATGGTGAAAGAGGTGACCTGTAAAGTCAAAGCAACCCCGCGAAACTGGGGTGATAATGCACGAAAGTCAGAATAGTAGAATTTGAGGACTAATCGCATGAAACTTCGTGGAACGCGAAACCTCAGATAGCGCGAAACTCGAGAGGGTATTGTAGCAGGACTGTGAAGGGCAAAATGTGCCTTCTGCAAGTTTTTTTGTCTATTACACGGCTGCACCTCTTCTACATACTTGCTGGAGTACTGGTTGACAGCAATGGCGAGATTTTGCACATTTTTCAGCAATTTTCCTATGTTACCATTCACCCATGCAAGTACAGACGTGGTTATTAAAGATATTTTGCACATTTTTTCAGCAGTTGTCCTGGCTATAATTCACTCATTGCTCCTTGGGTAGGGTTAGTTTTGACATGACAGGCGATGAAAAATGTATCAGGGGAGGCTAACAAGGCATGCCAAGACGCGGGAGTTTTTGTGTCTAATTCCTCTTTGGAGGTGTTTTCGGGTGTCCAGATATCAACATTTCTTGGTACCAGAACCAACCTTCCTCTGCAGTATTTACTAAATTGCCCCTCTTTCCATACGGTGATGCTCTGGTGTTGGCGATCATGAAAACGCTCGATGGAATATACAATGACACCTATGTTGGCGTCATAATTACATTTTGTTTTAGTTGTTGCTGAGTGATCCCGTATTCTGATCTGGCTGTACCTAGAGACTCCGTGTATTACCCTTTAGGTTGTGGATGACAGAAAATGCCTCAAGCCTGTTCATTTTATGGTCAATGATTCTCTCTCTCTCTCTCTCTCTCTCTCTCTCTCTCTCTCTCTCTCTCTCTCTCTCTCTCTCTCTAATACACATTGGTTAACACACACACACTGCACAAGCAAACAAGTAATGAATATATTGGTGCGAGAAATATGTCTTCCTGTCAAGCAGGTATGCAGATGGCATACCTCCTTCCCCTTGTCCTGTCGTGTGCTCATGCATATCCATGCTTTGTGTGAAAGGTACTTCTTTCCCCTAAGCCTATCTACTATCAGTACGAAAATAAAGGAGTAAAATTAAGTGAATACATGACTACCATAGCAGTTTGTTTGTTTGTGTATACGTATACTGTATACATGTATCAAAAATTATCAGTGAATTTATGTTTGTCCTTGTGCACCATTTCAATCATGGATGCATATAGAATTGCGGAGACAGCCCCGCTAATTCCATTCATTGAGGTGAAGCCTGCTGAATTGTCGCTTTTAGGGGCATGCAAAATGGGGATACCGGGTGAAGTGTCACGACCACTACAGCTAGTTGTTAACTTCAGACCAACTCTCGTCCGTTATGATGGTGAAATTGTAAGCTTTTGAGTACTGTAACATTTATTGATGCTGATAGATCTATTTCAAAGAAGAAAGAAGAAGAAGAAGATAATGTAGGTTTGCCAGAAGTTTTGCCATTTGACTCAAAGTTGACGAGGATAGTTATTACTCTTAATAAATTGAAACTGATTGAACTTTGATAGTAACTTTAAGGAGTATAAAAGTTAATAGTTCAGTGAGGATACGGCCTGATCTGTCTCCCAAAGCCAGGGTCACGGTGAAGCCTCCTGAACGCTGTGCGATGGTGGATTGGACTATGCAGGCAGAGGATCTCTCTTTATGAGACAATGGCTGGAGTTCTAGGGTCCTGAGTCAGGCTGGACCGTGCCTACCCATTATTTGGCTGGCCCTTAGCGGTGTGTGAGGGTGTGGCGACCTCACACTAAAAAGCCTCCCTGGGAACCAGTTGTCGGTGTAGTGCTCCTGTCCTCCCTGCCTCATCGAGACGGTACTCCCATCCCTATTCTGCATAACAGCTGGTTCTCTTGATTTCTCCTGAAAGATGTCTTCAAGTAGGCCATTCGAGGTTGTACCTCCCGGCTTCTAGGTGGAGTTTCTTGGAGGGTTTTTCTTTAACCACTCAAGGAATATTTGGCTTTTTTGGGTCTCCAAGAAGGGACGTCTGATATTCTCTAAAAAGTTGGTGGAGAAACACCTGGTGACAGGTGCCACTGGCCAGGAGCCTCGAAAGGGTCGCAGAGTTGGGTTAGACGTTTCAGAGAAGTAAGGGAACGAATTGCTGAGTCTCCTCCTCCCTTGCCAAGCTCTGGGTTTCTGTGTGACTACGCTTGCCCCTTGGTTCTATGGGGACAAAACTTCGATTACCATGGCTGAAAAGCGCCGGGTTGTAGAAAGTGTCTCGTGACCTGAGGCTCAGGACAAGCGATTGGTCTTTGAGGCGTTTTCAGACCCTCTGGGAGGCAGAACTCCCAGTGTTGGAGGTATCTAACACAGCAGTATCTAATTTCCTGTGCACAATTTTTATCAAATTCTAATTTATGGTCACAATTTAGTTATTTCGAAAGGCTTTAATATTTGCCCAAACTGTTGCTTTCAACTTAAATTTTCTAACAATGTTCCTCGGAACCTTAAGTGTGACGAAGGTCTGTCCTGAGACGATTTTGCAGCTCAGCATTTCCAGCCTGAGTAGAACTTGCCGCCTCTGCGTTCCAAAGATTACAACTTCAGAAGGTCAGAGTGAATGGAAAGTCAAACATAATGGCTATCTTGAAAAGAAATTGAAGCCTTCAAGATTTGTTGCAAGCAATGTGTTGGGTGACTCCACCTGATCGATGGTGGAGAGCCCTCCACTTGCCGAGACTGTGCCCTCTCCCAGACGAATTCTCCTGCCTCACGTGGAGGACGTGTTACCTGCACAGGTTGACTCCCAGCCTGCCCCTCACAGGCTAAACTTCAGCCTGCCTCACAGGCTAACCCCCTGCCCCACAGGCTAACCCCCAGCCTGCTCCTCACAGGATAACCCCTTCGGTAGCCTGCCCTTTCACAGGTTAACCCCCAGCTTCTGCCTTCCACAGGACAACCCTGCCAGTCTGCTACTCACAGGCTGACCCCAGCCTGCCTCACAGGGCCTAACCCCAGCCCTGCTTCACAGGCTAACCCCAGCCTGCCCTCCACAGGACAACTTCTAGCCTGCTCCACTTAACGCTTCTCTTCCTGCTTCTCACAGGATGTCAGGGGTTCAACCTGTAAGGAATGGAGCCAAATTGAAGCAGGCAACCAAAGATTGGTAGTGACCCCACTACCTTCAATAGGTTCCAGGTGCTGCAGAGACACCATGGAGGATGAGGAGTTTGAGACTCGCATAGTTGGGGACTCCACGCCGGTGCGTGGCCAGCTGGTTTGAGTTCTGTGGTCGTTCATCAAACGGCCGCAGAAAGCGCGTACTGCTATCCACAGGTGCCAGACTGGACGAAATCATCGTGCAGCAAAGTGCGATGATGTCGCAGAAATGTCCGACCGAAACACCTCTTTTGTCATTTGCTGCGGGACAACGACATAAAGACAAGCGCCTCGTTCTGAGGAACTGCTTGAGAAATACCGTCACATGATCAAGCAGTATAAACGTAAAACGGATGCCAGTAACATCATAATCCTCAGGAATCTCCGAGGGTCGGTGCTGAATCTAGCTTTTACAGTAAAGCCTTCAACACAAGCAACAGACTTTAGTCCCTTTGCTCACAAGCAGGCAAACGTCCAGTTCGTTAACTTGTAGAACAGTTTTTAGTGATTCAGACTTGTTCCTTGCTGATGGCATCCGCCAAATCTCCTGTTGGAGCAGCCCGTTTCAGGAGGCTGCTCTGCACTGACCAAAGTCAGCTCTTCGAAAGCCAAAAAACGCGGAGGCGAGAACACCCATAGTTTCCACCGTAGTGGGAGCACTCAACCCAAGTGAAACCTCCGACTCGAATCACCATTAAAGCTTGCTAATGTAAACGCTTCGCCAGCCTGCGTAACCTGAAATTTCAAGACTTAAGAAGTCCTCGCAGCTACAAAATCATTATCACATCATCGAGGTCACTGAATCTTGGATAGACACTATCACTATTAGAGATTTCATTGCGGAATATAGATTACCGGGTTATACCGTTCAGCCATGAAAGAGAGAATAGAGCAGGGCAGATGTGTTAATTCTTATATCTGGCACAACCTCTCCATCTAGTATCCGTGAAAAACAGATATGCAACTTATAACCAATGGGTAGACACGGTCTTCATTGAAATTAAAAATAAATCTTGTAAAATAGTAATTGGACTTATCTACCAGACTGCCAAGGCGAGACTCTTGATATCGACCGCATTTACTAAGTGAATTTGATTATTACAGAAACACAGTGCAGTTGCGAGGCAGTAATTGTTGGGGACTTTAACCCTTGCTGTAGTGAAGTAGATGAAATTGAACTGAATTGAACTGTCTGTACAGGGCTCCGACCTGTTACACAATAAATTTACTAGAAAGAAACCGACTCTTTTAGAAATTAATACTTGACCTTATTCTTTTCAACGTGACAGCTTTAGATCTAGTTAACGAAGTAAATGTTGGTCCAATTTTTAGTTCAGAAGTGATCAATGAACAATCACATTCAGTATCAATATGAAAAGAAAAGTAAAAAGTAACTCCTTAGTAAAGAAAAGGGTGCCTGATTATCAGAGACAATTTCGTCAAGACTCCGACTCAATTCTCAATAATTCTGACTGGACTGAAATGTTCGGCGGAAACAGATATTGATAAATCTCGGGGGCCTTCCACCCACAATATTGAACAATTTTGCGCCTCGCTAAGCATATGCCGCACCCTATCGTAACAGAACGTTCAGCTTTTAAGAAGAAACCTGTTTGTGGAATACTAACCAGAAATTCGATAGCAATTATCTCTTAAAAACGCGTATACAGTAGATACATATCAACTCCAGAGTGAAGAATGCTGACAAACTAGAGTTGGAAAGAATTCGCCACTGAAACCAAGAAATCAATAAACCACACAAGAAAAATCTTGAAGAATATATAGCGGGAAACGAGTAAATCTAATCCTAAAGAATTTTAGCTAAGTAAATAACTGAAAGAGTCACCATCCGCCTTGTGGTATCGGACCGCTTACTAATGATAATGGTAACTATGACGAACGATGAAATGAAATGGCTACAATCCTAAATAACTTTTCATCGTATTTACCGACGAAGATTGTTTATCACCCTCAACCGCCTGAGGTTAGAAGGACCGAAAAGATGTTAAGTGGCGTGCTCATCGTAGAAAGTGACATTTACCGCAACAATTAAAAGATTAAAATCGTACAAACTCCTACCCAGACAACAAATTACCCTAAGGTCTTAAAAAAGAAATCAAACATCAGGAATTTGTAAAGCCGCTCTCCATCATATTCAATCGTCTTTAACAGCTGGAAAAGTTCCGTAGTTTACTGAAACTTTGCAAATGTCACACCAAATTTTTCAAAAAGGGGACAGGTCTCACATCCAGGAAAACTATCGACCAACCAGCCTGACATCTATTGTTTGGTAGAAGTTAATGGAGACTATTCATTGCCCGCGACAATATGGTGAAATTCTTCGAAGAAAATAATATAATAAATAATTCGCAACATAGCTTCCGTAGTAGAAACGTTCGTGCTCATTTCAACTCATACTTCGCTATTTTTTCGTTTCACTATATTTGAGTAAATTGATGAAAGCAGATCAGTAGATATCAAAAATCTTGGATTTCCAGCAAGGCATTTGATAAGCAGTACCTCAATTGAACGATTGCTCCAGCAAACTATTGGCGCACGGTATCTCGGTAACGTTCGCATCATTGGCTATGGACTTGCTTCTCTCAGATGAAAAACAGAGTAGAAGCCTAAACGGTGTTACATCTAACTGGCTCGATGCCGTCAGAAGCGGTGGAATCTTTCAAGGATCAGTAAGCTTGGCCTCACGCTCTTCTTAACGGCATGTTAATAGTATCGATAATGGGCTCACTTACTGCAAAGGTATCAAAATCTCTTGCTGACCAAACACAAAAATTGCTAGTAGAACGTGCTTTCGACACTCGACGAAGCGCTTTACAATCCGGATCTAGACCGACCTTTGCGCGTTGGGCCAATCAATGGCAAATGAAGATTTAACGTTGACAAATGTAAAGAGGTGTTGCATGATCGGAAAAAATAACAATCGCCCGTTCGGTACACGTAATGAATGTCCAACAACTTCTGGAGTAGAAGCAAATAAAAGGATCTTTTGGAATCACTATATCAAGCGATTTAAAGCCCGGTCAGCATTGTTCAGGGGTAGTTATTAAAAACTGGCAATAAATGGTGGTTGTATTTCATCGGACAGTCTTGAATAATAAATCGGAAAAATGTATCAACCAAAACTGGTTAATTCGTTGGTTCGACCTTCGTCTAGGAGTACCTGTCTACCAGTTTGGTCTCCCTATTACAGAAAAGACACAAAAAAGTGCTGGAACGGGTTCAACGAAATGCCAACTAAAGATGATTCCTAGGTTGAGAAATTTATCATATGAACAAAAGGCTTAAAGAAGTAAATTTATTCAGCCTATCAAAAACGAAGAATGCGAGGCGGATCTAATAGAAGTGTTTTAAGTGTTTTAAATGATTCAGTGATATTAATGCGGAAGATTGTACTTTACAATTGATCGATCCAAATATAACAAGAAGAAATCACAATTTCCAGAAGATAAGTGAGTAAAAGATTAATGCAACCTGAAGCTAAACAATTCTTCTTTAATCTGAGTTGTTAATGTCTGGAACTTTACCATAATGATGTCGTTGATAGTACAACAAAGTTACGGCCTTCAAGAATAGATTAGACCAAAGTATTTTGAACCAACCAGCAACTAAGATATTGCACTCATCCATCGTAATAACGTTAAAATTAAAATTAAAATTCTTTTTCGGAGCCTACTGGGTATGTCCTTGCCCTGTTTTTATCGCTCGGTTAGTGGTAAGTAGCAATGGTAGTTCTTCCTCTCTTCACATAATTTCCATACAGTTTTTCCATCGCTGCATGGTTCTTTTCCCTTTCCTGCCAACTTTGGCTGGAGGATGGGGATGGGAGGAGCCTTCGCCTTTGCTTAGTCCTTCATCTTCCACCTCTTGATCTGATAGTTAGTGTTAGCTTGTCACAAACAGCCTCGTAAGGCGAACCTTGAAACAGGTCTGCTGTTTGAAGAGTTTGTTCTTCCTTTGTGTTCTTTATTGTCCTTTGATTGATGCTCATCGGACTCAATGAATCTAACAAATGCCACCAAGTGTTTCAGAACTGTCAACCAATCCTACAGGAAGCCAGCCGGCCTTCCGCTGCAGCCAAAACAGGCCGTTATTTCTTCATAATTTCTTCCTTTTTACACAGTACGTATTTTGAGATAACAAAGGGGTAAAGTGGAAAAAGTCAGCTTCCAACGTATTTGCCAGAACAAATAAAGCGCTTTTTCAGTGTTTTCAATGCACCCCTGAGATTCGGGCGATCGGTGAGTTTCAGGGGCACCTGATAGAGGCTTTGGGCAGTGACGTCAACAGAAATAGCGGTCGTCTGCACCTTTGTGCGTCGTCTGCAAACCCGTTGATTGCGTCACCTCCCTAGCAAGTGAGCAGACGGACCACGTGTAGCCCCATCCCCTGCTCACTACCCGCGTAAGCGATACAGCAGGACCTTCGGGCATCATTTGTGTTAAGCAGATTATGCGAGATCGCTTGAGTAATGCTGCGAATGTTGCCCTGTCTCTTCCATTCAGCTGGTTGACTGAGTTGACTGGGTTGACTGGACAATTTGCCTGGTGGGTTGATTAGCTGGCTGATTGGTAAACTGACTGTCTGTCTAACTGACCCCAAACTGGATGGCTGACTGGTTGACGCTGGATGACTTGACTCGTTGGTTGACTGACTGGCTGATTGGTTGGCTGGCTGGCTGGTTGACTGGCTGATTAGGTTGGTTGGTTGACCGTCTGGCTGGCTCGGTTGACTGGCTGTCCTCTGCTTCTGGCTGATCTCCTGTTGCTGACCGTGCAATGCCCAGGTATGCAGCACAGGCAGACAAACAGAGTGAGGGCAAGCATTGAAGCGACAGGTGAGGGCAGGTGACGGCAAGTCACCCATACCACTGCTCACTCTTTGAGGGTCACTTCCTGTGCACACTTATATACTTCACCAGCACTGAGCTCACTGGTCCTCTGTGCACTTTGCACTCCACTGAATTTCCTTCCTATTTTCTTCCCTGTTTGAGCGCCGCCGTTATGTGTTTACCTCCGCCGTGCCTCATGTAAATCCTGTTCCAGTAATCCCGCCACCGGGTCAATAAGCTAGGGGACCCGGGGCAATACCTAAATGAGTGTTACCTCATGTAATAATCCTGATCGAGTCTTGCCTGCAACAGTGCTACACTCCTGACAAAAATGAGCACTGCAGAGTCGAGATGGAAGCAGCCGGTCGCCAGTTTTCCCTCCTCTTCAGCTGCTATCCCGCCTTTACTTTCCGCCTTCTGGATTCTGGCTGGACAAATCTATGCGCTAACACAGTATTCCTCTCCGTGTCGGTTGGGTAACATCCAGAACCGCTGGCAGCATACGTATCCCATGACGAACACACACACAGAGCACTTGTGCACCCGCCACTAAGATTTGCTTTCGGATAAATGACCACCGCCACTGACCACTGCAGATGGCCATGTCGCAGGCCCGCGCCAGCCCCTGCTACCCCGCAATTAATGACGTTACTGCTGCTAACAACCTCTTATACCTGCGAAACAGCAAGCACGAAAACCTCGGGAGGTACTGCAGATGCCAGGACCAATTAGTGTCATATGTCAAGTTCTTACGTTTTTGCAGTCAAGTCTTACGTAATTTCATTGATTTTCAAGTCTTACGGCGTTACAGTTGAAAATCTTACGTTTTCTTCTCCGCTTTGCGATGTTTTTTTTTTAATATGTTTGTTTCGTAAACAATTTTGGAAATATATATCGTACGCTTTTCATATTCAAAATCTGTAATGAGCGTGCTGAGTAACAGTTACTGTTACGGTTGAGTATTGTTGTAGTAATGGGGTGGGGTGGAGAGGTACTGCACTTCTGCTTGAGTCTCGATCCGGAACCATACTAGTCAAATACTTATATTTTTTATATACACAAACTTGATGCTCTAACGCAAAATCTTATGGCAAGACACCACAGTAGCTTGACAGGGGTATGAATTATTGCTGCCCAAATAGAGATAAAAAGTAAAGTGGGACGAGCTAGCATATTTACTAAGTTAACAAGCATTTCTTAGTGTTAGCCATCTCCAGCTGTGAATTTCACCCAAACTTTCCAGGTAAACATGAGCCTTAGCGTGCTGTACTAATTTTTGCTTCTCCCCTCTCTGTATAATGTAAATATCTAACTCACTGTTCCTGCATTCTTTTCAGATTTTGTAAGCCTGAGGGAGTAAAGCCGATGACAAAGGCTGGCAGTCACCTACCAAATGCGGTGACTATCTCCCCCAAACCAAGTTACAGCATCAAGACTAGAGGAAGGTACACTGTGGTAACTCCACAAGCCTATTTTTAATTCTGTTGTTAACCTCACTCTTGTTGAGAAAACATCAAAATTCAATCCACTGATTGCTTTCTGTTTATTTATACCAACAATCCTTTTGTAATGAAGTATCATTCCTGTGCTGCTGCCTGAGTAAAAACTTACGTGAATCCCTTTCGATATTGTTGTGTGGAAGCTTCCCCAGCGTTCATGGGCATCTAGAAGGCTCCGGGAGGAACGAGCATGGGGGAGGGAACAAGAGCCGTCCGCGCCCACAGGCGCGGCCAGACGCCAGGCGGGAAGTGTTGCCAACTCGCATATATTTTTGCTACATGTTCTTGTATGACCTAAAATATACTGTAACATTCTAGACTGTACTGTTCTGGATATATATAGGAGAAGAGGGCGAGAGAGGCCCAGTCCCAGTCATAGTAAGCTAGTGGTAAGTGAAGAGTCAGTGTACTACTAAGGAAGAATATCAAACTACAGAAGCTGTGCAAAGTGTTTACATATCTCCATCCCACGGAGTCTCCTGACGGCGACACGGAACCCAAGTAACACGTCCGGCATAACACTGGTGTCAGGAGTGTAGCCATTTGTTTTTTTCGCCATGGAGACTCGTTCCCAAGCTGCCCAGAGGGACGACATGTTGACTGAACTTTTGGAAGCCTTGAGACTACAGGGGGAGAAACAAGAAAGAGCACCCCAAGAACTCAAAGAACAACAAGAAAAAGCACACCAAGAACTCAAAGAACAACAAGAAAAAGCACACCAAGAACTCAAAGAACAACAAGAAAGAGCACAGCATCAACAAGAAGGAACACTCCAAGAACTCAATGAACAACAAGAAAAAGCACACCAAGAACTCAAAGAACAACAAGAAAGAGCACAGCAACAACAAGAAGGAACACTCCAAGAACTCAAAGAACAGCTAGAAGATCGCTTCACAGGATTACAGCTACAGCTTAAAGCAGTACAAGATGGAAGTGAATCAGTGCGAAGAGAAATGACTGATGTGACCACGAACTTGGGACAAGGCCTGATAGAAGTGGAGAAAGAACACACAAATCTTCAACAAGAGATGGAGGTGGTACGGGAGACGACACACAAAAGAAATATTAGAAGTGCAGGGAAAGGTGAACCGTACTGAACAGGCAGTTTGTGACGTAAGTGACAGAGTGAAGGCCCTTGAAGACTGCTTGGCTGGAAACGGACAGCCAGTGCCTGCAGGGGCTAGTTGTACTCAAGAGGCTTCTCCTACGCAAGTCCGGGGTAGTTTGAGCCCTGTTTCGCCTGAGTTTATCCCCGCAAGAAGTTCCGCCAGCCCCATGAGTCTGCTGGGTTCACCTGTTAGAAAGAAGCCTCAGGAGTTTAATGGCAAGGTCTCCTGGGAGGCTTACCGCGCTCAGTTTGAGCTGTTGGCAGCTCGGAACGGATGGGATGACCAAGAGTGCGCGGTACAGCTGGCCACTAGCCTGAAAGGGGCGGCGCTGGAGGTCCTTGCTCAGCTCGACAATGCGATAAAGGGCAGCTACAGCGGGCTGGCACAGGCGCTGGAGCAACGATATGGGACCAAGCACCAGAACGAGCTCTTCGGGGTTAGGTTCAGAATCCGCAACAGGAGGCGCGGCGAGACTCTTCAGGAACTCGCTCAGGACCTTGAGAGCATGGCGCACAAGGCATACCCAGGTGCCACCCCTGACCTGCTGACGGTTTTGCTGCGTGATCAATTCATCGATGCCTTGGACAGCCCTCAGCTGAAGATACAAGTGAACCAAGCTAAGCCAACATCAATGCAGGAAGCTCTGGCACGTGCCATGGAGTTTGAGTCCTTTGTTTGGTCTAGTTGGTCAAACTTAAGGGACGACTCGACTTCTGGCTTTAGGGCACGAAAGGGCGCTGTCAGTGACACAGACAGGTTCCAAGGAACGTGCTGGTACTGCGAGAAGGTTGGGCGCAAGGAGAATGAATGCTATAAGAGGAAGAAGGAATATGAAGGTGGCGCAAAGAAGAAGCCCAGGGAAGGACCCAAGTGCTGGACCTGTGGAGAAAAGGGGCACTGGAAGAATGAGTGTCGGAAAATTGTGCCCCCAACGAGGGACCACCACTCGGGAAACTAAGAAGGACTAGTTCAGGGGGGCAACGACCAGTCTGTCCTGTACATGCCCCGAAGATATCAACGTGCAGGAGAACCACCATGACAAGCTGCCAAGTGGAGGGCAAGGTTGACGGAGTGTTGTGGCCTGTGGTCGTCGACATAGGCTCGGAACGCTCATTGGTGCGGCCTGACGTGGTGAGTCATCGTCTGCTTCCTAAGACGCCGCATCGATTGTGCGGAGTCACAGGACACTACGCAGAGCTCAGAGGCCCAGTGGACGTGAAGTTTGAGCTCGGAGAAAAGGAAGAGTTCCTCTCTGTCTACGTGGCTGACATGGACGACCCCTGCATCCTAGGTATGGATTATCTTGTCTCCCACAGGTGCGAGCTGGACTTCCGCGCTAAGCAGCTAACTGTAGGACGAAGGAGGGTGCCACTGACGACTGTGAACAAGGAAGACCTGCCAGTGACGGTCAAGCGCACCACCATTATTCCTCCGAGGTCGGAGATGCTGTTACCCTGTCAAATTACGGGTGCCCCCCCGGCTAGCCTGTGTGTGGTAGAGAGTGGAAGTCGATGCCCGGTAGAAAATGGGGTGATTGTAGGCAGTACTTTGGTAGACCCTGCTGCAGCGGAAGTGCCTGTCGTCGTGGCTAATGTCTCCTTCAGTCCAAAGAAAATAGAACAAGGGACCATGGTAGGGTTGTGCCAAGAGATCGACCAGGAACCAAGAACCTGTGTCTGCAGGAGAACCCTGACGAAGCCCCAGGAGGAGCTGCCCGACTACCTGCACGACCTGTTTGACAGGAGCTCCAAGTGTCTAGATGAGCCCCAAGTGGAACAGCTCAGGGAGCTTCTCGTGAGGAATGCAGATGTGTTTTCCACAGGAGACCTGGACTTGGGGTGTACGGACCTGGTAGAGCACCACATCGACACAGGTAGCCACCGCCCAGTGAAGCAAGCTCCTCGAAGGATGGCACCAGCCCGTCGCAAGGAGATGGATGAGGTAATGGATGATCTCCGGCAACAGGGGTTAATTGAGCGGTCCAGCAGCCCGTGGGCGTCTGCTGTAGTGCTCGTCAGGAAAAAGGACGGTTCCCTCAGGTGCTACGTGGACTACCGAGCCCTCAACGATCTCACCATCAAGGATTCATACCCACTCCCACGGATCGACGACACGCTCGATGCCTTGGTGGGCTCCAAGTGGTTTTCAACACTGGATATGAAGTCTGGGTATCACCAAGTCAAAATGGCGGAGCAGGACAAAGAGAAAACAGCCTTCTCCTACGGTCAAAGCCTGTGGCAGTTTAAGGTCATGCCCTTTGGCCTGTGAAAGACGGCACTCATCTACCTCGACGACGTGATTGTCTTTGGCCAGACCTTCGAGCAGGAGATGGAAAGGCTATCAGAGGTTTTCGCCCGGTTTAGAGCTGCACACCTTAAGCTCAGCCCGTAGAAATGCTGCCTCTTCCAAAAGGAGGTCCAATACTTGGGACACATCGTGAGCGAGGCTGGAGTACGCACTGATCCTGAGAAGGTGGCTGCGGTAAGGGACTGGCCGACACCCACCAACGTGAAGGAGCTGCGGAGCTTCCTCGGGTTGTGCTCATACTACCCCAGGTTTGTGAAAGGCTTCGCTACGATTGCTGCACCACTGCATCTCCTGACAAAGAAGGGGCGCAAGTTTGAGTGGACAGCGGAAACTCAGGTTGCCTTTGAGAAGCTCAAGGAGGCCCTCATCAGCTCGCCCGTACTCACCTACCCAGACCCCTCTAAGCCTTTTATACTGGATTGTGATGCCAGTGATGAGGGGATTGGTGGAGTGCTGTCCCAGGCATGTGCCGACATGGAACGGGTTGTGGCCTACTTCAGCTAGAAACTCACCCCAGCCGAGAAAAACTATTGCGTGACCCGGAAAGAACTCCTGGCAGTAGTCAAGAGCCTTGACTTTTTCCATGCTTACCTGTACGGTGCAACTTTCACCATCCGCACGGATCACGCTGCATTACGGTGGCTGAAATCACTGAAAAACCCTGAGGACCAGCTTGCTCGCTGGATAGGTAAACTAGAGCAGCATCATTGCACTATTGTGCACCGATCTGGGCTAACACACGGTAACGCGGACAGCTTGAGCCGGCGCCCCTGCCTACCTGAGTGTCAACATTGCCTCCAGAGGGAAAGCGTCCAGAATATGTGCCGCCGCACTACAGTGGAACAGACAGCGGAGGTGCCATGGGAAGACCTGGAAAAACTGCAGAAGGAAGACCGAGTTCCGAGACCAATTATGGAGTGGCTGAGTCAATCGTCAACGCGACCTGGGTGGGAAGTAATCTCGAGAGAAAGCCCTACCATCAAGAATTACTGGACTTAGTGGGACACTCTTCGGATGGACAACGGGGTGTTGCAGCGACGCTGGGTCTCTCATGATGGTCTTGACCACTACTGGTCCACGTGCTACCCATGAAGTCACGGGAAGGCGTCTTGAAAGAAATGCACGACAGCATCACCAGCGGACACCTTGGGGTAAAGAAGACACTGAGTCGCCTGCGCCAAAGGTTCTACTGGGTTGGCATGAGGAAGGACGTGGAAGAATGGTGTCACGCGTGTGAGGTGTGTTGTGCAAAGAAGGGCCCCAAGAAGCGCCACCGTGCCCCATTGCAACTATACCAGGTTGGAGCCTCCATGGAACGGGTGGCAGTGGATATAGCAGGACCCTTGCCTCTGACGACGAACGGAAATAGGTACATCTGCGTCACAATGGATTACTTCACCAAGTGGCCGGAAGCCTACGCCATCCCTGACCAGGAAGCCACTACCATCGTTAAGGTAT
This sequence comes from Eriocheir sinensis, assembly GCF_024679095.1. NCBI lineage: Eukaryota > Metazoa > Arthropoda > Malacostraca > Decapoda > Varunidae > Eriocheir > Eriocheir sinensis. The sequence goes on from NW_026110640.1 coordinate 642,214, forward strand.
TGGTGGAGGAGTTCTTCTGTCGCTTCGGTGTGCCTAACGAGCTCCATTCCGACCAGGGAAGGAATTTTGAGTCAACAGTCCTTGCTGAGTGCTGCAAGCTCCTGGGTATCAAGAAGACCCGGACCACCCCTCTGCACCCACAGTCAGATGGAATGGTGGAGAGGTTTAATTGGACGTTGGGCCAGGAGTTGGCCAAGCAGTGCAACAATGATCAGTCTTCATGGGATCAGAAGCTGCCTGCGCTCCTCATGGCCTACAGGTCTGCCGCCCACGAGACTACGGGGTATTCACCGGCAAAGCTGATGTTTGGACGTGAGCTGCGATTGCCGGTGGACCTACTGACAGGAAGGCCTCCTGGGGAAAGCCTTCCAAGGGACGCCTCCAGTTTTGCCCGTCAGCTAGAGGAACGGCTTGAAGAGGTACACCATCAAGTCCGTGGTGCCTTGAAGTTCTCCGGGAAGGCCATGAAGCGCGGTTACAATATGAGGGCAAGCCACGTTGACTTCAAGGAAGGAGACCAAGTCTGGCTTTACAACCCGCAGAGGAAGAAAGGACAGTCTCCGAAGTTACAGAGCCCCTGGGAAGGCCCTTATACTGTACTAGAACGCCTCTCCGACGTGACTTACCGAATCCGGAGAACGGAAAGGACCAAGCCGAAAGGTGTCCACGTCAACCGGATATGGAGGTACCACGGTCCGGGAAACTACACCTGGAACAACTACAGACACCCAGCAGCCGACGAAAACGCAAGGGACGTCCAGGACCAAGAGGAGGTCGACGACGACATAGGCCTTCTGGACCTTTCAGCCGAGGGAGATAACCTCCCGGCTTCGGCAGATGTTCCAGGGACACCCCAAGAAGCGGATGACGACGAGGCGCACCAGGAGACAGACGCGCAGGAGGCACCGAGCAGAAGACAGAGACAACGCCTTGACCGTAGGAGAAGGCTGTTTTCTCTTTGTCCTGCTCCACCATTTTGACTTGGTGATACCCAGACTTCATATCCAGTGTTGAAAACCACTTGGAGCCCACCAAAGCGTCGAGCGTGTCGTAGATCCGTGGGAGTGGGTATGAATCCTTGATGGTGAGATCGTTGAGGGCTCGGTAGTCCACGCAGCACCTGAGGGAACCGTCCTTTTTCCTGACGAGCACTACAGCAGACGCCCACGGGCTGCTGGACCGCTCGATTAACCCCTGTTGCCGGAGATCATCCATTACCTCATCCATCTCCTTGCGACGGGCTGGTGCCATCCTTCGAGGAGCTTGCTTCACTGGGCGGTGGCTACCTGTGTCGATGTGGTGCTCTACCAGGTCCGTACACCCCAAGTCCAGGTCTCCTGTGGAAAACACATCTGCATTCCTCACGAGAAGCTCCCTGAGCTGTTCCACTTGGGGCTCCTCTAGACACTTGGAGCTCCTGTCAAACAGGTCGTGCAGGTAGTCGGGCAGCTCCTCCTGGGGCTTCGTCAGGGTTCTCCTGCAGACACAGGTTCTTGGTTCCTGGTCGATCTCTTGGCACAACCCCACCATGGTCCCTTGTTCTATTTTCTTTGGGCTGAAGGAGACATTTGCCACGACGACAGGCACTTTCGCTGCAGCAGGGTGTTAGTTGGGTCATTAACATTAATTCCGTGACCGTGGTGAGCGAAGGTTCGTTTCTCGGTGGATTTGTCTTCTTTGAAGGTTAAATAAAGATTTTAGCCCCCATGCCCCTCGCGAAAATGTGGGCAAACTTTTTGAGAGCCGTAAATTCAAATTGGCCGCCATCGGCCATATTTGAAATTATCTTTTTAATGGTTTAACCTACAATGTTGTGTAATATATCCTTTCTTGGGTTTTTCATGTCAGAAAAATCATTTCTGATGTTCTTTTTATCATCTGACTTGTTTTTGACCTTCAAATCCAAGATGGCTGCCGATTCCTATTCAGAATGATAACTTTTCAAAGCTTTTGCAAGTCTTCCAAACTGTGTATGTTTTTTTTTATATATTGACTTACGTATATTTCAAAATTCCTTTTATTTCAAGAAAGTACACTGTTTCACCGTCAATTTGTCATAAAAATATCATGCAAAATGAACCACTACTCGTCAGCTGAATCCGTTGATTCCCCACACTCGCTTCCCTCCTCATCATCATCACTCTCGTCACTGCTTACGTCTCGGACGTCCTGAGCTGCAAAGTGCACGGGCAGTGGAGGCCGGGTATGGCGGACAGGTCGGCATTTCCCATTCACAATTTCCCAGCCATGGTCGATGGGAGATGGATGCTCACTCAAGTGGAAATGGAGTTGGCAGAATGCAATATAGTTTGTCCTTTCTAAGTGGAGATCCAACGAATCGTCATCAGGAGGCAGGCGGCTGGTATTTTTCTTTTTCAGTTTGTGCCACTTTGAAGCTCTTGCTTGTCCACAGGTAAGATTTGCACTCTCGCCATAGATGTGAGTGAGAACGAATGTCTTCATATCAGATCTGACTTTATCCTCTAATTCCAGTGTCTCACCAACTCTTCCCAGAAGCTCTCTTGCTTCAGGATCAGTGAAGACTTTGTCCAAAACTGGCTTTTTCCCATGCCCATAGAACCCTGACGTGTGATCAGTCCCAGTAATCACATGGAGTGGTACGATGATATCTGCAACTTCTGTTGGTAGCATGGTGCGGCAGCTGATCAACGTTCGTTTGCGTTTCATCAGCAAATCACCTCGGAGTTGTTGTGAGACATAGGCTGCTTGGACATATACATCTGTGTCTTCACTGTCTAGTACAACTGGTCCTGCGTAGTCCCCGATCCTTAGCTTGGCATAGATGGAGAGCAGTATTGTGTCAGCTTCTGGTTGCTTGACGACATAATCCATATTTGTCACACCAGTGGTCAAGTTCAGTGATTCCCCCTCACAGTATATGATGTCACCTTGCACTCGACCAACTTGTGCCTTGAACTTTTCCTTCACAAGCTTCTGCAGTCGGACCTTGTTTGCTGAATTAAGCATGAATTTGTTGAACTCAGCAGCTCCTGGGAATGTGTCTTCTGGTTTGGGATAGACGTTTGGGATATGTGCATGTTTAGCTGCCCGTCGATCATGCTCATCATCCTTGATACTGAAGGGAAGGTCGTACCTGTCATTGACGAGAATGATGCGGTGTGCATCAGCATGACGTGAGAAGACAATTGTGCAGATCTTCTCTAGGTAATCACTCCAACGGGACTCTGTGCCATCCCGCTTCCTAGCTTCACGGTCCTCGGGTGTGGGTGTGGCCAACCGCCATATCAGTCCCATGTCCACAAGGCTGATATAGTTTTGAGGTATATCAGCAACTGGGTCCAGATTGAACAGCTCTAACAGCTTGCTTTTTGCAGTCTTGCGCATTGATCCGTCGACATTGTAGAGCGATAGGCACTCTTCTGTTACTCTTCCCTCTAGGGCTGACTCAAGATCAACAAGACCCGAGTTTTCAACAAGCTCCACCAAGGCCGCTAGCCCTGACCTCTCCATTTGAGCCACTTTCATAGGGGCACAGGGTAATTCACATACCTGTTCAGTGCTGAAACTTCGCCTTTTGTTCCTGTGGATTGTTGCTGTGAGAGGTTTAATCTTACTAAAAACTCTCTCTTGCAAGAAGAGTTCGACCTGAGCTTTGCCATCCGATAGTGCAGTCTCCAGGTCCTGCACCAACTCCGGAGATGCAACCATGCCAGACTGCAGTGACCTGAGTGTGGGCGAGGATGTATCAAATGGCTCTGAACCAAAATCTTTTGTGCATGCCTGCAGGTCCTGGACTGCCTGCTCATCTTTCTTCATTCTTGCTGGCTGACACTCCACATGCTTCCTTTGGCGACGTTGGCAATTGAGGTCCCGATTCACAACAGCTTTCACTCTCGCAACATTGTTCACATTGCGTATGGTTGAGAATAGTTGCTTCTCGTTCGACAGCAGCTGAAGCCATCCCTGTTTAAGCTTCGAATGCAGATTCATTGTTGTTTCAATCCAAAGATCTAACGGTTGGCAGGAGTAGGGTAGCCCTGTCATTGACTGAGTAAAGTGATCTTCAAAGAAGAGCATTTGCTCATCTGGCAGTGACGAGAGCATTGCCCAGTAATCTGGTAACCATCGTCCATAGTCATGGTTGTCATATGCCATCAATCCAGGCAACATGTTGTATGTTGATGAGAGGTACTCTGACAAATTTCTCGAATGACACGCATCAATACTTTGGACAAGAGGGTCAGACATTGCAAGGAAAGACAACCAGAAGTCACCCATGTCTGTACCAGGTTTCTGATAAACTCTATTGACCAGTTCCTTCAATTCATCGTCTTCCTCTAGATCCATGTGAGCATTCTGTACGACCTCCTGCGTCTCGGTTAATGCATTGCGCAAAGTGTCTAGGTTTCCCTTAACGTCTTCTGTTAGTTCCTCATGCTCAAGAATCTCTTTCAGTCGTATGTGGATAAGAGCCTCTCTCCAGAGCATGATACAGCGCACACCCCGCCTATAGTGCTTCCCACGTAGAGCTTGTTCAATGGATCCCTCCACTACTACTCCTGCGGTTACCAGAGTGTCTGCCATGCCAGAGCCTTTGAATCTTTTGTAGATGGCATATATGTAAGACATTTGCTGGTGGAATGGGCCAAGAATTGGGACAATGTTTTCAAACAGTTCGGGAGTCTCCATTTTTAGCTGTACTGTTGTCTTGTAGGTCGGCATATCACCAACCAGAAAGGAAAATGGAATATGCTTTTCATGCATAGATTCTGCTAGCTTCACCATGATGTCATACACAACCAAGGGCGGATCCAGCCTTGAGTTTTGGGGGGGGCCAACTGTTCATCGACGACGGACTGTACACATGGAATTAAGTCACATCGGATTGCATTGTGCTTTTCAGGGGCATAACTCAAGAATTAGATCCAGAATACTTTTGGTCTTTATTAAGCATATATTAATATATAACATATAAGAATCACAATAATCACATCGTAATATTTAAAAACATTGCTTTCATCAGCCTTGACCTTTTTTAATCTTGACAACCCCGTCTTCTTGCCTCCATATGTAAATTTTGACCTTTACCATATACACTTGTCATGCGATATAATAAATAATAATGAAATGCTCAGATGCAATTATGTTTGCTCGTGTTTGCTTTGCTCGTAGTATGGCTTATAGGCCTATTTCTATCATCATAACTGAAATCCCCACGTCTAAATGTCATACATGTACGAGCGTATTAAAGACAAAAACACGATGTTTATGCAGTTGTGCCTCTTTGAAAAATCGGACCTACCTACGTTTCACGCAACCTCCCAGAGCACTACAGACCATTGTAATGGAGAGACGTGCTGATAATGATTTCCCCGTGTCTGAATGCGTGGAGGAAGGGAGCGCGCCAGCGGGCCCCTGTTCCTCTACCCCTATTCTCAGGGAGCGCGCTCAGCCACCGCATGTTATATTTCTGTTTATGAAAGTATTTCTTGTACATATAAAGGCAGAGAAGTTATTCAGTTTTGTAAGGATTTATTTTTATGTAAGCTACAAACACGCGTAATATGTAGCCTAATATGTTTATGTATTCCATATTTGTACAGTGTTTATGAAAGATTTTCTTCGCATATAATAGCAAAAACACATTCAGTTTCGTAAAGAGTTATTTTATGAGCGTCAAACCTGCGTAATATGTAGCCTAATGAGTGTATATATGCCATAATTGTACTGTGCTTATGGAAGCTTTTTTCTGCATGTAATAAAAAAACCCATTTATTTTCGGAAGAAGGTATTTTTTATGAGAGTCAAACATACGAAATATGTAGCCTAATATGAATAATCGAGCTGGTAGGAAAGGATGCCTACGTACTGTGTGATGGCGCGGGGCGAGGCAGGAGACCAAGGCCCAGGTCAACAGCACCCGCACGAACAAGTGCGCTCGGCTTGGCCGAAAATGGTACCTCTTCCCAACATCATATCTCTGCCGTGGTTCAACCTAGACACTTCCAATATCTTTCATCATGAGGAGCAGAGGAGGAAGGATTGGCGATGAGATAGCAGTAAAAACTATTATGTTTTCGTTTGAAATTACCACATTGGTGAACAACACCTATTTTTCCAAAAATTTGCAGTATCGCTCGCGCGCTGGGAGAGTGACAATAGACCCCTAGCCCGAGGTTTATGGGCTAAAGATTCGACAGCGCACGCCCTGAGTAAATTCTATATTTAGAAGTCCTTGCTGAAGCTCAACCTTGGTATTTTCCCTAATCGCTGATTGGCCGAAGAGGCCTTCCTTCTCAGCGCTTAATTCCGATTCGCTTGTGCATTGAGGCCATAGAATTGGATTTTGTTTTATGTAGTAGAGCGATGCAGTATCGACTATCGAGTTCTACATGATATGTATATGATTGAGGGAGGCTGACAGTATCTGTAACGAATTTCTTTGGGGGGGGCCAAAACATACTCTCAGAGCGTTTGGGGGGGGCCATGGCCCCGTGGCCCCCCCCCTGGATCCGCCTATGTACACAACTGACTTACTGGGAGGTTCAGGGTAGGTCGTGTGATAGTAGGGCTTGCTCCTACCTACTGATGGTTGGCGACAAGACTGAGCACCACTGTATGCTGGAACCCGCTGCTCATGAGGTGGTGGTCGTACACCGTCATTGTCAGCACGAGACAATGCATGTATCACAGAACGAGTTCGCTGTGGATCTGTACCATTCACTGGAGGCTCAACCATGGGACGAATTGGTGGCTCACTATTGCTTCCAGGGGGGCACCTATATTGGTAGACTTGTGTCATATCTGCACATTTTTGCTTCAGCTGTACAGAGATTTGTTTCTTCGTCATGGGCCTTGTAGCAGGCTCGTCGTCTGATTTCCTTTCATAGTTCTCTGGCTGCACAAACATTACATTTGTTCGATGAGCAGCCTTGGCATTGCCTGTCATTGTATCAATTTTGAAATCATCATTGTCGACGATCACAATGGCTGGCTTGTTGTCGGTAATCTCTTGTGGGCATGTTGCTGATTCTTGAATGTCCAACAGAGCCCAATGATCATAGAGGAGCAGTGTGTCAGCGTAGCTGATGCAAACACCACTCTTATGTAGAGTTTCCATCAGATCTTTGCTCCTGGTCATACCATGGACATTGACTCCCAAGTTAATGACAGTGGAAGTACGTTGTCCAGTGATATAATACGTGATCATAGAGGCCAGACTGAGTGTGGTAGGGTTGAGATCAACAGTTTTTCTCTTTGGGTGTTTTAGCCAAGTCAACAGTTTCAACAACAGCTCACACACCTCTTCACCTTCTTCAAGGTGATCAATGCGAGGTGGCCAAGAGACAGTTGGTGTGTCTTTGATCTCCTTAGACAGCCGAGTTGCCATGTTCTGAAGGAGCTGCTCATCACTGATCCCTACGGAAGAGATGGCTGCTTCAATGTAGTCACCACCTCCTTTGACATCATATACCCACTCGCTCCTGTTCATCTCATGTCTTTCTTTGAAGCCAATGGTATCTTGATACTCATTAATGAGCAGTTCCTTAAGGTATGATGATTTGACATCACCCACTGCATAACCATAGTCCCCAACGATGCGTTTATACTCTGTTAAGAGGGACTGCAGTGAGCGGATCTCGTGTTCAGTGAAAATGACAAGATCCACGTGCCTGAAGAACAAACCCCTCGCCTCTGAAAGGGAAACATTCTGAAGATGCATTTGGTCATTTTCCTTTAATTTCGTGTGGTTGATGTACTTCAACCAACAGGCATGGTGGTCCATGATGTCATTTGCAAAAGGATCTGATAGGACTGTCGTTGATTGTACAAGCTGTGTGAGACGATCTCTAAGTTCCTCGTCTTCTATGAGGACTGGGTGACGCTTGAAGGAGCGCCATGCTGAATGTGTTGTTATTCTGTACAGCTTCCCCCGTGCTCTGTTTGGGTGTTTGCCGTCCACACCTTGCATGCACCATACACACTTTGTCTTGTCATGAAGAGGACCACACACTGCTGAACGCAGACGTTTGGATGGCCATGGCTTCTCTTGCCGTTCATCGGATAGAGTGTTGCTAGACTGTAATTCAGAACTTGCTTGACTAGAAGCTTGGGCACTGTCTCTTTCTTTTCTTTGCCGCTGTCTGGCTTTCTCAAGTTTGTCTAAGGACGAGATGGAGATATAACATGCTTGATGCATGTACTGACCACCTGGTCCATCTGCCCATGACGTGCTGTTGTAAACATCCCCAAATTTGTCAAGTCCTGACCAGTTTCTGGTTTTTGCTTGTAAACTTTCCCATTTGCCTCGGCTGATAGTGTCAGAGGATTGGCAAATTTTGCCACACTTTAATACACAGTCATATGGCATGTTGTTGTATGTATGTAACAAGCAAGCAGTGTTCTTTATACCACAATGCGGTTCTACATCGTCTATGGTTTAGCAAATATTCTGTCTTGATATTCAGTTGATGTAGAAGACGTACACAGCACACTCAAAACCTGAAAGAAATAAAGAAAAAGTCATTTGAAATACATAACAATATTACATGCATTCTGGCACATGAAAACATGATTGCATCTGTAGGGTAATGTTAATCGAGAGATGTAAACGCGAGCGAATTCAGATTAGGAATGATTTATTTCAACATTTCAGTCGTCTGGTCTCGTTAGCGCTTCAGGTCATGGTCATGTGTAAGTCATGTGATAATCATGTTATAGTCATGTGAGTCCGAAGTCAAAGTCAATACAAACCCTACAGAAACGATACATGATGAATGATAAAACAATGAATAGAAATGGAAAACGGACAGACATACAACATACCTCTAAAACACCAACCTCACTGCGCCACCAAACGAAACTTGTACACATTGAACGAAACATAACAAAAATAGACAAATAAATATTAACACAACTTGATGATCTGATGAATAATGAATGATGAATTTATATGATAATGTGAAAAAAAAAAACTAAATTTACAATCATGCTACACATCTCACGTTCTTCTGCACAAATGCAATTAATTACAATACTATCGGTACATAGTTTACAAATCGGCAGCCATCTTGGATTTGAAGGTCAAAAACATGTCAGATGATAAAAAGAACATCAGAAATGATTTTCCTGACATGAAAAACCCAAGAAAGGATATATTACACAACATTGTAGGTTAAACCATTAAAAAGATAATTTCAAATATGGCCGATGGCGGCCAATTTGAATTTACGGCTCTCAAAAAGTTTGCCCACATTTTCGCGAGGGGCATGGGGGCTAAAATCTTTATTTAACCTTCTAAGAAGACAAATCCACCGAGAAACGAACCTTCGCTCACCACGGTCACGGAATTAATGTTAATGACCCAACTATGTACCAAAGTACTGCCTACAATCACCCCGTTTTCTACCGGGCATCGACTTCCACTCTCTACCACACACAGGCTAGCCGGGGGGGCACCCGTAATTTGACAGGGTAACAGCATCTCCGACCTCGGAGGAATAATGGTGGTGCGTTTGACCGTCACTGGCAGGTCTTCCTTGTTCACAGTTGTCAGTGGCACCCTCCTTCCTCCTACAGTCAGCTGCTTAGCGCGGAAGTCCAGCTCGCACCTGTGGGAGACAAGATAATCCATACCTAGGATGCAGGGGTCGTCCATTTCAGCCACGTAGACAGAGAGGAACTCTTCCTTTCCTCTGAGCTCAAACTTCACGTCCACTGGGCCTCTGAGCTCTGCATAGTGGCCTGTGACTCCGCACAGTCGATGCGGCGTCTTAGGAACTCGACGATGACTCACCACGTCAGGCCGCACCAATGTGCGTTCCGAGCCTGTGTCGACGACCACAGGCCACAACACTCCGTCAACCTTGCCCTCCACTTGGCAGCTTGTCATGGTGGTTCTCCTGCACACTGATAACCTCGGGGCATGTACAGGACAGACTGGTCGTTGCCCCCGTGAACCAGTCCTTCTTAGTTTCCCGAGTGGTGGTCCCTCGTTGGGGGCACATTTTTCTGACACTCATTCTTCCAGTGCCCCTTTTCTCCACAGGTCCAGCAATTGGGTCCTTCCCTGGGCTTCTTCTTCGCGCCACCTTCATATTCCTTCTTCCTCTTATAGCATTCGTTCTCCTTGTGCCCAACCTTCTCGCAGTACCAGCACGTTCCTTGGAACCTGTCTGTGTCGCTGACAGCGCCCTTTCGTGCCCTAAAGCCAGAAGTCGAGTCGTCCCTGAACCTTGACAAGCTAGACCTAACAAAGGACTCAAACTCCATGGCACGTGCCAGAGCTTCCTGCATTGATGTTGGCTTAGCTTGGTTCACTTGTATCTTCAGCTGAGGGCTGTCCAAGGCATCGATGAATTGATCACGCAGCAGAACCGTCAGCAGGTTAGGGGTGGCACCTGGGTATGCCTTGTGCGCCATACTCTCAAGGTCCTGAGCGAGTTCCTGAAGAGACTCGCCGCGCCTCCTGTTGCGGGTTCTGAACCTACCCCTGAAGAGCTCGTTCTGGTGCTTGGTCCCATATCGTTGCTCAAGCCCCTGTGCCAGCCCGCTGTAGCTGCCCTTTGTCGCATTGTCGAGCTGAGCAAGGACCTCCAGCGCCGCCCCTTTCAGGCTAGTGGCCAGCTGTACCGCGCACTCTTGGTCATCCCATCCATTCCGAGCTGCCAACAGCTCAAACTGAGCGCGGTAAGCCTCCCAGGAGACCTTGCCCTCAAACTCCTGAGGCTTCTTTCTAACAGGCGAACCCAGCAGACTCATGGGGCTGGCGGAACTTCTTGCGGGGATAAACTAAGGCGAAACAGGGCTCAAACTACCCCGGACTTGCGTAGGAGAAGCATCTTGGGTACAACTAGCCCCTGCAGGCACTGGCTGTCCGTTTCCAGCCAAGCAGTCTTCAAGGGCCTTCACTCTGTCACTTACGTCACAAACTGCCTGTTCAGCACGGTTCACCTTTCCCTGCACTTCTAATATTTCTTTATGTGTCGTCTCCCGTACCACCTCCATCTCTTGTTGAAGATTTGTGTGTTCTTTCTCCACTTCTATCAGGCGTTGTCCCAAGTTCGTGGTCACATCAGTCATTTCTCTTCGCACTGTCTCACTTTCATCTTGTACTGCTTTTAGCTGTAGCTGTAATCCTGTGAAGCGATCTTCTAGCTGTTCTTTGAGTTCTTGGAGTGTTCCTTCTTGTTGTTGCTGTGCTCTTTCTTGTTGTTGCTGTGCTCTTTCTTGTTGTTCTTTGAGTTCTTGGTGTGCTTTTTCTTGTTGTTATTTGAGTTCTTGGAGTGTTCTTTCTTGTTGTTGCTGTGCTCTTTCTTGTTTATCCCCCTGTAGTCTCAAGGCTTCCAAAAGTTCAGTCAACATGTCGTCCCTCTGGGCAGCTTGGGAACGAGTCTCCATGGCGAAAAACAAATGGCTACACTCCTGACACCAATGTTATGCCGGACGTGTTACTTGGGTTCCGTGTCGCCGTCAGGAGACTCCGTGGGAGGGAGATATGTAAACACTTTGCACAGTTTCTGTAGTTTAATGTTCTTCCTTAGTAGTACACTTCACTCTGACTCTTCACTTACCACTAGCTTACTATGACTGGGACTGCACTCCTCTCGCCCTCTTCTCCTATATATATCCAGAACAGTACAGTCTAGAATGTTACAGTATATTTTAGATCATACAAGAACATGTAGCAAAAGTAAGTGCGGGTTGGCAACACTTCCCGCCTGGCGCCTGGCCGCGCCCCGCGGGGCGCGGACGAGGCTTTGCTCCCCGCCCCCTTGCTCGCTCTTCCCGGAGCTTTCTAGAGCCCCATGGACGCCGGGGGAAGCTTCCAGCACAACAATATCGTCCCTCTGGGCAGCTTGGGAACGAGTCTCCATGGCGAAAAAACAAATGGCTACACTCCTGACACCAGTGTTATACCGGACGTGTTACTTGTGTTCCGTGTCGCCGTCAGGAGACTCCGTGGGAGGGAGATATGTAAACACTTTGCACAGCTTCTGTAGTTTAATATTCTTCCTTAGTAGTACACTTCACTCTGACTCTTCACTGACCACTAGCTTACTATGACTGGGACTGGACTCCTCTCGCCGCGGACGAGGCTTTGCTCCTCGCCCACTGCTCGCTCTTCCCGGAGCCTTCTAGAGCCCCATGGACGCCGGGGGAAGCTTCCAGCACAACAGTATTGTTGCAGGTAAACAACAAGGGAGAAGGGAGGAACATGCCATCCCAACTCCCAGGCAGGACAGTGTGGCAGCCTGAACACGGGGGTACTTGGACAGTTTGACCATGAAGTGATCCTGGAGGACATGGGGAAGCCAATCACGTTTAGGGAAAGGTAGTTTTTCTATGTCTACACTGACACGGTAGGGAGGCCAGGCAGGTTGGGCTGGGGAGTAAACTGCATGGGCCTAATCATGCTTCTAACACACCCGTCTCTGCTAACAAGAGATAAATGCAAGAAACTAATAGATGGTCTGAGTCCCGCAGCAAAGTGTGCCAGATGTGTGGCAGGGGTGTGGACGAGACTGTGCAGCATGTAGTGCTGGAATGTAAGAAGTATGACCATAGCTGGGCACGATAACATAAAACCTTATTCCCGATAACTGATATCTGATAATGGAAAACTTTATCGGTGATAACCGATATTCGTTAACTGGAGACACAAATATAGGCGATAACCGATAACCGATACCTGATATAAATCTACAGTTCCGATACTAGCTAGCGATAAGTCCGGTAGGAGAAAACGATACTACATTGATATTTCAAATAAAAAACATAGATGAATTCAAATTTTCATTATCTGTATTTTTGAAAACTTACAAAACCTGAACATCACACGTTGACACGTACCTATGGACGGTAATACTAGAAACGCCTGAACCGGTGTTGTGTTATTTGGCGTCCCCACATTCAAAAGCTGGCGCTTTTTTTTACAGACACATGGTCTCTCGTGAACTGCGCATGCTCAGACCAGCAAGCGTAGACCTGTACAGTCTCACAAAGCTTTTTAACCGTAATTAAGAGTTGCTGGAAGGCTGAATCAGACATACAGTACGACTACCACCATCCCCGCTGTTTCTAGAACGACACTCTGTATGAGTTGTATTTATATGTACAGAGTGTTGTTCTAGAAACAGCGAGGATGGTGGTACTGTATGTCTGATTCAACCTTCCAGCAACTCTTAATGTGATAAAAAGCTTTGTGAGACTGTACAGGGCTACACTTACTGGTCTGAACATGCGCAGTTCACGAGAGACCAGTGTTTGTAAACAAAAGCGCCAGCTTTTGACGATTAGACACCAAATAACACAACACCGGATGCCTTCAATACCATGGCATGCTCAAAAACGAATATAGAATATCAAATTTGAGGCAGTGAATAATCATTTTTGGGGGCAAAGTTGAATGATTCTTCTCTTTGATATATTGATTTTTGAGTCTAACATAAAAAATAACCAAGTGTTTTAATGTTGATGATCCAAGTATGAAATCTCTTCACCGAAGACATTTCATATCCCGAAGTTTTTTCATACAACACCGGGCGCCCGGGCCACGCATGCGAAGTAGGGAGAAGACAACGGGTTTTTTTTCAGAAAGGCGGAAAAAAGTAGCGATTATCGCTAGTTTGGTTACAAAAGTAACGAAGATACCGATATATATTTAAATAAGTAGCGGATGGCCGATAACCCGATTTTGTTATCAGCGATAAAGTATCGCGATAACTTATCGCGATAACGCCCAGCTATGAGTATGACAGGGAGAGAACGAAGATGATGCATGTGTTTCTGAGTGAGATGGGACGTTGAGTGGATGGTGCTGCTGCTGGGGCTCGGTGGAGAGACGAATTGACGAGTGATTAAGGCAGTGAAAGAAGTCTTGGAGAGCATGTGGCGTGCAAGATGTAGGCAATGACACCTTGCCCCGAGTAAAACACCGACTTTCTGTATTTTTTATTTTTTTATTTCCTTCACAGTTGCTGCCGATACAAAGGCCTGGCTGGGGAGAAATCCCAAGCCACCTGGGACATCAAGATCAAGATCAAGGCTGCAGTCCCAGTCACCGACTCGCGTGGAGTGGTAAGGCTGCACGCTTTTCCACAGACTTTAGCCAAACAAACAAGAGAAATGGATTCATTCATCACGTAAGTATCTGTATTATTGTTAATTATTGTTTACACCATATAAGTTTAGTGTAATATACGGTACCAGATCTGCAGGTAGCAAATTTTGATTGTGGACGTAACAAGGTGTTTAACGAATTATGTTCTTAATGCGCCATTAGCCGAATGCACCAACCCTTGGTCTGAATGCTCCACGTATAAGGTTCCAATGTACCACGTACACGCCTGGTCCTAATGCACCACTCCCAGTCTGAATGCACCACCCCTTGTGGTTCCAATGCACCGACCTGAGGCCAGTTGATATTTTACATTTAGCTCCTATAACTACTTGTTTACTAATGGTTTAGGAACGGTTTATAAAGAACAGCTTGTTTCCACAGTCTCAACTGACACAATAGGCCTAACTGCCTGTTTACTGGTAGTGTGTTTACCAGTAGTTTAGGAAAACTTTCGACAGTATCAACACAATGGGCCGGTCTTACAGTCACCCGTTTTCGTTCGCTATATATAGCCAGTGAACGAAAGCCTTCCGCGCGAAAACGAGATTTGTAACCAATGAATTCAAAGTAAATGAGTAAATATGCAATGATATAACATACCTAGCATGCAGAGAGCATATGTAAGGCAAATAATTATTCAAAACACCTTTATTTTTGTTGTACAAGCGTTTTCTTGGGCAGCGTATCGTATACCGCCACCACAACAGTCTGTCATCTCCACCAACGCAATGTATATTTTCGATAAGTATATAATAGTGTTTTATTTATCTATTGACATTTATTTTTGAAAAAAGTTGTATGTAGTTGTCTTCGTGGCTCATACGAGTGTGCTGATAGGGTTAACAAACTATTGCATACCTGTGGATTTGGTGGCACTCAATCAACATGAATTCTATTATGAAATATTAAGAATATATAAGACAGCCACCCAAAAAACATTCAAGGTATAATGGAACTATTCATAGTAGTTGGTCCCAGGCAGAGGGGGAGAAAAAACAAAAACTATAGAAATACACCCATCACGGGTAGTCACCAGTTTATTTTGAATATATTTTTATGTACTAATCAGTATGACTGTTTTTGTTGTGAATAACTAGATAAGAAGTGATAGGCTACTGTCTTACAGTGAAAGGTAACTATTTTAGCTCTGATAGATTCAGACAGCATTAGGTTACTAATTATTAGGTTTGCTTGTTTCCGTGGAATCATATATAATTCTCAATCTATTAAGTCGCCATAGTTTATTTTATCAGCAACAGGTTATTATCCTTAGCAGTGATAGGTTACTATCCTAATGTTGAGCTGCAGCTCTAAGATATTGTCATTTGCCCTGACAGCTACTTCACAGCAAGTTTCCACAGCAATAAGATTATTTTTTCCACTTATTTAAAATACTGACTACAATATTAATTTCTGAATAATTTATGGGAATGGCAGTTAAGGAGATTTTTTTTTTTTTTTCTTGAAATAGCTGTGTTGTTATTCTGTAAATATTTTGCTCCATTGTTCTTGTCGTTGTATTCTGGTGCGACAGTTATTTCCATACGATAAAGCATCATAGATTACCCAAAAAATTGAAGGCAGTCTATGAAATATACCACTTAGGTCGGGCCAAAATCTTCAGGTAGGTTATGTAGGATTGTGCAGGATAGGTTCGGCTCGGCCCCCTTCCTATCTTTCAGTTTAAAAAAATTAAAGTTGGGGGCAAATGCTATAGCTGCATTAGCATTACAATTTGTTCTTCCATTCATCACTCTGTCCCTCAGTCACTGTTATAGTGTACTTGTTTAAATTTTCCAGCTTGTTTCTTTCTCAGTTCTCTTGTTTTCTTGACACCCAACATTTATTTATTTTCATCCTAATTTCAACATGACAGCATTTTTTTTTTTAATAATACTTTATGTACATATATGTCTCTCCCATGGGATGTGGAATTCTTCTGTGTCTTAAGATGCTTGTCACAGTGAAATACCTGGTCACAAGCAATTTCCTCTTCACCATAGCTGACTGCATATAAATTGTCATCATCAGGTAGCAGGGCTATTGGAGATGTCAACTGATATACCTGGTACCCTTTCTACATATAATTTCTCTATCAGAAGAAGCACACCATGTGTCCAAAAAAGTTTATGATGTTGCTGGTATGTCAGGAGTTACAAAGAGTGTCAGGGTCAAGGTTAGACTACACCTAGGATCAGTCCGCTCATTCTCAGTAGTGATGTACAGGCTGACAGATGAGGCCAGGCAGCAGTCTCTGTGGACCATGATATTTGCGGATGACATTGTGATATTTAGTGAAGGCAGGGAAGAAACTGAAAATGAACCAGAGAGGTGGAGGTATGCACTGTATAAGAGGGATGAAAATCAGCAGGAGCAAGACTGAGTACATGTGAGTGAGCCCTACAGAGATGGTATAGTGAGGTTTCAGTGAGTGGAGTTGGCAAAGGTTGATAAGTTCAAATACTAGGGCTTAACAGCCCAAAGCAATGGAACGTGTGCTATAGAAAGGAAGATAAGAGTACCGTACAGGCCAGATGGAATAGAGGGAGAATGGTGACACGATCATCCGATATTTCTGCTCCAGGACAAAGCCCTGGGGCTGTCCTGTGGTGACTGTGTCCATTTATAGCATCAAAGAGCAGTCAAGATATCATAAAAGACCTTTTGCTGTAAGAAAATCTTTATTTGGTAATAAATTTACCTGTATTTTCAACATGGAAAAATTAATTATTAAACTGTGTAATCCTTTTTTTCATCACATGTACTGAGGCTAAATAAAGCTATATTATCAATAAAATATTAATATGTAATGATAAATTCTTTACCCCATGCTAAATTAATTAATAAAGGTAAAGTTGGGGGCATATGCTTTAGTGGCATGTGGCCTCATTGCTCATCTCCATCTTATTGGCCCTAGAGCTGGTTGTTGGTAAGAACTAATTATCCTGGGACATGGCTAGTGTGACAGGAGAGTTACCAGTTTATTTTCCCCAGGTTATCCCAAATATCCATTTCTTTGAGTGAAGAAACAATTCCTCCTGATTTATTTCATAGTATTTTTAGATTAATAATACTCAAAACCATTATAATTTGAAGAAAATATACAAATAAGTAATTCAATAGAAGTAATAAAGAAAACTAACTAATCTAAGAAAACTTAACATAACCGTACCAGAACTGTCAGTGCACTGGACAGTCAGGGCGGCGGCTGCAGTGGTTAGGTTTGGTTAGGTTATGTCTGTTTGGTTGAGGCAGCAGTCTCCGTGGACCATGATATTTATGGATGACATTGTGATGTGTAGTGAAGGCAGGAAAGAAACTGAAAATGAACTAGGAGGAGCAAGCCTGAGTACATGTGAGTGAGCCCTATGGAGATGGTACAGTAAGGTTTCATTAAGTTGGCAAAGGTAGATAAGTTCATTTACTAGGGCTTAGCAGTCCAAAGCAATGGAATGTGAGCTACAGAAGAGAAGAAAAGAGAACCATACAGGCCAGATGAAATGGAGGGAGAATAGTGACAGGATCATCCGATATTTCTGCTCCCAGGGGCTGTCCTGTGGTGACTGTGTCCATTTATAGCATCAAAGAGCAGTCAAGATACAAATATCATAAAAGACCTTTTGCTGTAAGAAAATCTTTACCTGGTAGTAAGTTTACCTGTATTTTCAACATGGAAAAATAAATTATTAGACTGTGTAATCCTTTTTCATCGTACGTACTAAGGCTAAATAAAACTATTTTATCAATAAAATATTAATGTGAAACAACGATAAATTCTTTACCTTTACCCCATGCTAACTAAATAAAGGTAGAGTTGGGGGCATATGCTATAGCTGCATGTGGCCTCATTGCTCATCTCCATCTTGCTGGCCCTAGAGCTGGTTGCTGGTAAGAACTAATTATCCTGGGACATGGCTAGTGTAACAGGAGAGTTACCAGTTTACTTTCCCCAGGTTTTCCCAAATATCCATTTCTTTGAGTGAAGAAACAATTCCCCCTGATTTGTTCCTTACTGTTTTCAGATTAATAATACCCAATACCATTATAATTTGAAGAAAATAAACAAGTAGGTAGCTCAATAGAAGTACTAAAGAAGGCTAACTAATCTAAGCAAACCTAACATAACCCTGCCAGTACTGTCAGTGCACTGGACAGTCGGGGCGGTGGCTGCAGTGGTTAGGTGGTGCTACTTTGGCTTGTTATCTACAAGAAAAAAAATATCTACACTGTACTTTGGCTTGTTATCTACAAGGGAAAGTATCTACACCGTAGAAATTTTATTTTGTAATGATATCTACATGGTAAAACTAATTATAACACTTTTGATCTTGGTTTGGTTATGTTACGTCTGCTTAGGTTAGTTACTTATAATGTACACCTTCATATTATGGTTAAATAGCATTTATTTTTGCCCTTTGCCCACAGTTTGGAAGAGTACTTGATATTTTGAAGTGGCAGAGCTAAACTATTTACCAAAGACTGTAAAGATTCGTCCTTGGGGTGTTTTATCCTCTACTCCCCCTTTTTTTATCACACTGAAAAGGAGAATGAACAGCTGGGAGGGCCGCACATCAGAAATGCCCAGGAGAAGATTAAAGAAACACTGGTACATTGGTTAGCAGGTTCAGCAGCAAATCCCTGTGTCCGTGTATGAATCTCAGCTTGTTTAGTCGACACGCAGCTCACCCAGCTGTTCATGGACCCTTTTGGGCTGACCAACTAATGGGTATCTAGGAAAACTTTGGGAAGATAAACTGTGGGTAGCAGGATTATCACACTGGCCCTGTCATTATTATTATTACCCACCACAGACTCAAGGACAAGTAAGGCGGACAAACACAGAGGCCGCACACAGCTTTGAGGTATGCCCACAACTTTACCTGGAGACGAAGTAATCCTGAAAACATGATTTATCTCGAGAAAAATAGCTTTGGTCGCTGTACAGTTCATGGTACGCGCCGAGAAATCACGTGACTTAGTTTACGTTTTCACGCTCACGCTCGCCAACCTCGCCCGACCAGTTATACCAACATTGCTGACGATTTAAGTTCGGTGCGGGTCTCGTTGGGGAGTGTAAATCTTTGAGTGTAAGACGGGCGCCTGGCTCTCGTACGCCAGCCAACAAACCTGGTGCGCGTTTTCGTTTTGCCGCTCCCAAAAGGACTGTAAGACCGGCCCATTGCCTTTGATAAGTCCCAAGTGTGGTATGGTGGTATTGGTAATGAAATAGGCAGTTTATGAACTGACTGTGCATTTATGCTTCAGGTATCACAAAAGAATTCTACAGGAAACTGAACAAGAGAGAGGTAGAGTTGCCTGTGTGGGTTTGCCATAGGTGATCGCTCAACAACGTACAAGAAGTGAGTACTGATAGCTTCACAGAAATCTCAATCGCATGTAACCCTTCAGAGAATTTGACAATAACACCACCTAGTACATCAACCATAGATGACCCTTCAAAGGAGTTAACCCCACCAAGCCCATTACCTTTTTTCAATGTCAGCCTGCCTGTGGTATCCGGTCATTTCGCCCACATGCCATTTCACCACACCATGGAGTCAGTTCGCCCACACTATAGAGTCATTTCGCCCAAATTATGGAGTCATTTCGCCCAAGCTTAGTGGTGGTTTATTTACCTCTCACTTGTTTACCCTGCGTTTTAAAGGAGTATATTCATTCTCAGCATGTGTCACCAGTGAATAGGATATTGTGCCCAAAAAGCTTGAACTATATTCTTTCAGTTATCGTAAATTACCCGTGTTTCTCTGGGACTTGTAACAATTACACTTCAGTACAATGAGTAACACTGCTGTTTATAAAAATGTAGCTGATAATTCTCGTTGTTTTATTTATTTGTAAACGAGAGAAAATAATGCAGTGTAGACTATTCGCTCTTTGGGATGAGCATGAAAGGGACGAGAGGTCATCATATCAACTGCTTGCTCATCTCAGTGGCCTAGTGTGCAGCTGAATCTTGCATTTTCTTTTTTTCTTGTAAAGGTTATTTAAATAGGTTTTAAAGGTTTTAATTCTAAATTTATATTTGGCACATGGATTTAATAAACTTACATGTAGCTTTTCTTTTTGAATTCTCTATTTACCAGTCAATAAAAGACCCAACAATTAAGCCTTCTACTGCTGCACTGCCTTGGTGTTGGCCTCTCGAACTACACACTAATGACATGGTATAAGACTAGGTACTCCAACAATGTGGACCTGATATGGAACGTGTGGGTGAATT
Organism: Eriocheir sinensis; assembly: GCF_024679095.1. NCBI lineage: Eukaryota > Metazoa > Arthropoda > Malacostraca > Decapoda > Varunidae > Eriocheir > Eriocheir sinensis. The sequence continues at coordinate 662,559 of NW_026110640.1, forward strand.
GACTCTTATATGTTGGTGAATTGACTCTTGCATGTGGGCAAACTGACTCTTACATGTATTTACCTATTTGCCTATTTGTAGTCTACAGGGTCCGAGCTAAGCTCTAATAGTCCCATCATATCTACATTCATCCAGCCTTTCCTTCATTTGATGGACACTGCTCGCCTCCACCACTTCTTCCCGCAAGCTGTTCCATGTGTTAACACTTCTATGTGGAAAACTACTTTTTCAAGTCACTCAAACAGGTTCCTTTGTTAAGTTTCTTTCAATGTCCTCTCAGCCCCCGCATTCTCACAGTAGAGAAGAGATCATCTCTATCCACCTCATCAAACTTATTTACCAACTTATACAGTGTGATCAGATCTCCTCTCTCCCTTCTTTGTGGGCAAAATGACCATAAACCCTGCCTGTGGAAGAGATTGATCATTTAGGCTGTGGAAACATCCCTTATCATCGAACCAATTCCCACTGACATAATTGTGGATGCCCCAACATTCTACCACAGTAGAAGGAGGTTCAAGAAAAGGAGGTGATCCTCTCACAGATAGCCTTGGATTCCAGTACGTCAAAAAGTGGGTAACGTTGGTATCAACGTCATGGATCTGCAGCATCTGTACAAAGAAGAACAGGTGTTTTGCTAGTGTCATGATAACTGATAGTGTATGACGATCATATTTTTTAATTGTGTAACAGGGCAGTGCAGCATTTTAAAATCATAATGAAGAATAATAAAAACTTGCTGTATGATGCTTGTATTAATTTACTGTTACACTTTTGTTAACTAACACTGTGGTGAACGAGACTTTCATTTATTACTACATTCAGACTACAAAGTTGGTGCACCGTGCATTTAGACTAGGCTGGTGGTGCATTCGGTCTAGTGCATTCAGACTAGGCAGTTGGTGCATTCAGACTACAAAGTTGGTGCATTAAGACAAGGCTGGAGGTGCATTCAGGAGATGGTGCATTACGTCCAACTTTCGTGTTTAACCGGTTGGGTAAGATGGGTATTAACATGCCGATATCTTATTTTCTACTTAACCAACCGTTAGTGTGTGGTCATATATGTCTTCTACTAACCGTCAAACCTCCCAGAAAGCCACAAAAAAGTGTTGAGACCATAAGGATTGTGAAAGTAGCCAGGAAAGATTATGAGCTATCCTGCGCTTCCGTAGGAGGCGACGAAGAGTGGAAAACCATTTAACGTCTTACGTGGTTCACTCGTGACAAACCAAATGACACTGAACAGTGACTGTAGGAATACAAGAAGGGGTAGGGAAGAAGTAACCGCTGTGTGCTCTAACATTAGTGTTAGGACTAGTATCATGCATCGTGTCTGGGAAGGTGATGGCGGGTTACAATATTACAACTAAGGATGACCCTGTTTGTATGTAGGTGGAAGGGGAATGAGGGTGAGAAGAGAAAGAGGAGAAAATTATACAGAAGACGGAGAAGGGTGAAGAGAATCGGAATGGACCACCCAATAAGATTGAGGCATACGTCATATATAGTGAAAGGAAATGTAAGGTCATTGAGTTTTGTAGTGGAGATTGGCATCAATTTGTATTAGTAAGTAATGTGTTGGAATTAGTAGATAAATATGTGTACCTAGGAATGGAGGTTAATATGGAAGGAATAGGTGAGGAACAGAGGAAGGTGAATGAAGGGAAGGCAAGGAGGATGAGAGAGATGATAATAAAAGGAGGCAATAGAGTAGTAAAAAAAGCGATGTAGGGCAAAGTCTATGTAAAGGATTAGCTGTACGTACCATGTTGGTTCTATGGATCAGAAACAACCCACTACAGGGAAGGAGACATTTCACAGCTGGAAAGGGGGTAAATCTTAAGAATATCGGCTCCTAGTGGGTGCACATTTAGGCCACGGTGTGGTGGTAATTACCATTACATTTCTAGCACGTACGACGAGGTTTTGACAAGCGGACAGGCGTGTTTATGTCACAAGGGGTATATTTTTCCACGCTGGCCTCATGATTTCTCCCAAGTTGATGGGGGATGAGATTGCAAGCTCCGGGGTGAAGAAAGGGAAGAGCCCACGCGGAAAAATACACCCCTTGTGACATAAACAATAAACACACCTGTCTGCTTGACAAAACCCCGTCGTACGTGCTAGAAATGTTGTAATTACCACCACACCGTGCCCTGAATGCGCACCCGCTAGGAGCCACTATTCTTGAGATTTACCAAAGGTTCAGAACACAGTTAGCAGGGGGGATTAGGAGCCCCTAGGACAGCGGTCGGCAACCTAGCTGCGGCTCTTTCAAAACACCTGTGCGGCTCCTACCACCTACCGGTACTTATAAAGTCCAAATTATAGGAAAATAATAACAGCATACTCTTCAGACATTGAGCAGCTCTTTTGATTATTATTACTTTAGTGTACATGATTATCTTGTCTGTGGGTATATTATATGACTCCCATATGGAGAAGGAAATTTTTAATAATTTGTAACTTCCATTCATAATTTACACTGCGGCTCCAGCAGCACTGCTTTTCTGACAAGTTTGAAGGAACTGGCTCTTCTCAAATTATGGGTTGCTGACCTCTGCCCTAGGAGCACAGCGGCAGAGGCCTTAAAGGGGAATATGGGCCGGAGCACCTTTAAGGAAATATAGTACCCTCTTGAGTTTCGCGCTCACTTCGTTCCGAAGGTATATCGCTAAACTTGAGGTATTGAAAACACTGAAAAAGTGCTTATCTGTTCTGACCCGTGGATTTTTTTTTTTTTTTTTTACATGTGGGCTATAGCGCCAGTAGACTATCCATCTGGGCCTGATGGTCGGCCCCGAGCCCATCATGGCACAGGCAACTGTTTATAGTGGTGCCATTATAATTGGCTCATGCTGCCCCCCAGAGTTCACTTCTTTTTTTTCCTCCTTTACTCCTTTGTTATCTCAAAATACGTACCTTGGAAAAATGAAGAAAACAGGAAGAGAGAACGGGTCGTTTTAAAGCCACAGATGAAGCCTTACGATTGGCTGAGCTCTGAAAACACGCTTGTGATTCGCTGGGAGTCCGATGACGTCATCGCCGGCGCTCACCCGGTCAGCGGCCTCGCTGCCTTAAGGTGATGTCACACTGACCGTTTTCCTCTAACCGTTGTGGCCACTGGCATGGCCCGTGCGCCCATCTCGGGGCGAGTTGTCGTTTGTCCATAACATGGTGTCACAATAGGCCTTTTGTTTCCCACCGCGTTGGCGCCAGCTTGGGCAGCAGGCAAATCCAACTTTTCATGGTGTGCGCCACACACGGCCAAGGTCGGTTGCCCGTCTCCACATCCACAACGTAAACAAAGCACTTGCCCTGTATCAACATGCCGTCGTCTGCTAAAGTGAGGGTTACCGCGGCTTGTGCAGCCATTACCCAAGTTATGGACTTGTTGCTGCAGTTAAATGGAAGGAAGCTGTTGTGTGTGTGGTGTGTCTGAGGTTCCTCCGTGCCAGTTCTCATTGTCACCATTGCGCGTGAGCGGCCAACCCACCCATCTAGACTCTGACCACATAAACATGTGGATCGAGTAACAACAAAGACACACACACACACACACACACACCAGACTCATCATGAACCATGGCAGATGTTTCTCACAAACGAAAATGGCTTCGCCATTTCCTAGAGTGTGTTAGAACTTATTTGGTGAGTGGTTCATACAAACCAAACATACCCAATGGCAAGAAGAGAGCAGTGTTAAAGACGACTGCTCTCTTCTTACCAAGAGCTAGGTTTGGTTCATGTGAGCCACTCAACAAATACGTTCTAACACACTCAAGAAATGGTGAAGTCGTTTCTGTTTGTCAGAAACACGATCTGCCATGGTTCCTAATGAGTATGGTGTGTGTGTATGTGTGTGTTGTTACTCGATCTATGTGTTTATGTGGTCGAAGTCTAGATGGGTATGTTGGCCACTCATGCGCTGTGGTGACAATGAGAACTGGCATGGAGGAACCAGAGGCATGCCACACCCACAACTGTTTCTTCCTTCCATTTAACTGCAGCAACAAGTCCATAACTTGGGTAATGGCAGCACAAGCTGTGGCAACACTTACTTTAGCAGACGACGCCATGTTGATACAGGGCAAGTGCTATGTTTACGTTGTGGATGTGGATACGGGCAACCGACCTTGGCCATTGCTGATTGCCCTAGTTGCCGCCAACTCGGTGGGAAGAAAAAAGCCCTGTGTGACACCAGCTTACGGATAACCGTTAACTCGCTCCCGGTTGGGTGTACGGGCGTTGCCCGTAACCCCAACGGTTGGACGAAAACGGCCATTGTAACACCGCCTTAGGGCAGTGAAGCCGCTGATAAGGTGAGCGTTGGTGATGACGTAATCGGATTCCCAGCGAATCACAAGCATGTTTTACAGAACTGTCAGTCAATCGTAAGGCAGCCGCGTTCAACTGCGGCTTCAAAATGACCCGTTAATTCTCTCTCTCTCTCTCCACAATGTTTGGAGGAAAATGTCCAATGTGATACTACCTTTTAAGGTAGCGTGCGCAACGCCAATGGTAAGTAGATGTGACCCATACGTGTCAAAGCAGCGCGAAACTCGGGGTGATAATGCGCGAAAGTCGGGATGGTAAGAATTTAGGACTAACCGTGAAACTCGTGGATCGCGAAACTCGGATAGCGTGAAACTTGAGAGGGTACTGTAATTGTAAAGGGAAAGGTAGGATCTCTAAAAGCTGGCAAAAGTGTTCCTGATGCAGTGTTGGGAAAAAATGGGCACAGATGCTTGAAAAAGTACTATCAAAGCAGTGAAAATAAGTGATTCAAGCAACAAAACTGAAAATGTTAGTGCACTAGTGTATTACATTGAGGTAAGTAATACATACAATACCATTGAAAAGCAAAGTGTGTGAATAAACAGAAGAGATGTACGAGAGGAGGACCTAAGAAGCGATACAAAGCATTACAGGTCAAAAGAAGATGGAATGGGATATGAAAAGTTGTAAGATAACAAAAAAGGTGGGTACAGAAACAAAAAGTGTTAAAGGAGCAATCGGAAAGGTGCACAAAGGAGATGAGGAAACGCAAAGCCACAGAGGAGAAATACCTGGGTGTGTGGCTGCACTGGAACTTGAGGGAAGGTGCAGAAAGGTCAGACAAATAGACACACCCCCAACAATGAAAACAATAACAACAGGAAAAAAAGAAAAAAAATGTTGATCTTTGGGGACAGCCCCATAAGTGGGGTGAAGAGGAAAATGCATTTCCTCCACAATGGTGAATTTAGAATTTTGGAATTGTGGGTAAGATAATGGAGGAAATATTTTCAGAAACAGTTGGAGAAGATTTTATTCTTATTAGATATATATGGGGGGAAATGTCCTCACTAGACTAGGGCCTAAGAGAAAATGAAAGTTATTTATACACCTGCAAGTACGATGAAATGCCGAGACATGATTAGTGGGAGACAAAGTAGTACCGTAGTTCTGAACATTCCAATGAGGAGTGGAAAAGAGAAATTTAAGCATTTCAATAGCTTTTGATGGAGTTTGCACAAATCTTTGCTCTTTAAACTACCTTCTATGGATTCTATCCCTCTACTTTTCCAGTTTTTAAAAAAAAATTTCTGGCTGATCAATTTCCACAGTGGTGTTCTGCAGGGGTCTGTTCTAACTCCCACTCTGTACTGTTTATCAATTATCTTTTCAAAATAATTAAATAAACTGTTCTACTCTGCATGACAGCATATCCTTCATCAGCAGGCCCACACAGCAGTAATTTTGCAATTCAACTGTGATATGACATTTAATGCAAGTAGTAACTTATTCATATTCTGAACTCCTTCACAGACCAACACTGTCTCCAGAAGAATATGAAGAGAGCTGTAAAGAACGGTTGTCTCGGACATCCTCCTCTTTGAGAGGGTCATCATCTACCAGATGACTAGGAAGCATGTCCCTGGTCTCTCAAAGACTGAGAAGCAGCAAGTTTATAGGCACTTATCCCAGTTTCTTTGGAATCCAGCTCGTAAGTAATCATATTTTTAGCCAGATTAGCTTCCTCAAGCACTAAATATATTCTGGTGCTACTTTAATATATACTCTACTGCAGTATGTGTAGTCTACCCCAGTATGTGAAGTATAGGCTTCATAATGGCCCTAACCTGTCTCCTGAGACCTCATCTGATGCTGTATTGTTACCTGAGTGGTCCTGACCTGAGTAATGATCTGACCACAGTTGCCATTGTCTATATTAAGTTATGTAATGACCTGACCTGTCTACAGAGACCTCAGCCTATGTCTTGTCACCTGAATGCTTCTGATTCGTCTATATAAAAGGAGAATAAGTGTACATTCACATCACTGTTCTCCTTACACTGAAGCTGACAACATCAGTCCAACTCATTCTACTATTTAACTGCAATGCTTTTAAAAGATTTTTACAGATGTCATTTTGACGAAGGAAACAGCAGTTGAATTTTTACGAGAAAACAGTCTTCTGGATAATGATAAATTATTCGGCACTATTCAACTTTTTGTTTCATCATTCTGCAGTGTAAGGTTCTTGTAGCCGAGGTAGACTGCAATCTGAATTGTAATTATGGTGATAGACCACACACGCTAAAGTGTACGTGGCCAGATAGACTGCACGCTAGAGCTCCACTTAACCTGTACAGTACCGGCTGATTTAAATATTTTTGGCCTGCCCAGTACCAGGCAATTTTTAGATTTTTTTTTTTGTCTTAAAAATGTTCCATGTGATGGGAAAAGTGGAAAAAATAAGAAAAAAACATGTAATAGGCCTATTTTTTGCAGGAGAACTCCATGAAGTGGTACCACGGCATGGTTGGAAACGGCCCCTGTAAGTGATCGATGGTTTATGGAGGATTTGACAAGTGATGGAGGCCAGGTAGCCCATTTTTGTTGCACACAGGTGTAGAATACTTCAGAGAGCACCATTTCATGGGGTATAAGTGGGATTTTGAGAATTTTCAGGACAGTAGAATCTTGTGTTACAAAGGCGGCTCAATATAGCCTGTATCCTCCTCATCTGGCACATAATCCTTGTCCGAACCAGAGTCTGAGAGTGCTCCCATGTCTTCTTCAGATGAGGAAACCTCAAACTCACTGTCTATCGCCATATGGCAAAAGGATTTGGCGGCCGCGACATTGTCTTGATCTTGATGTCACAGGTGGCTTGTGATTCCTCCCCAGCTTGGGTAATGTTGCCAATGCTACAAATGCACTCACGCAGTGTTGTCATTGTCTGCAGCAGTCTCTGTAGCAAAAATAAACCCGCTACATCGACTGTAACAGTGTTTAGCAAGCCCGACGTGTATATGCGTCGCTAGTATTTCCTGCAACCATAGGCGTATATGCGTTGCTAGTACTGTACGGGTTAAATACCTTTATGAATATATCCCCAAAAGTATGGAATTGTCATTAAAAATTGTTTGATTTTAGTCTACATATTTCATTAAATGTGACTGCCGACGCCTCCCTACATTCAATTCTGCAGATCATTCTGAGTGCATGACCTTTTTTTTATTATTATTTTTTATTATGTCTTTGCATGTGCCGCCAGTAGGCCTTCGTAATAGGGCCTGATGGTCGGCCCCAGCCTGTTGTGGCACAGGCAAGTGTTTATAGTGGCGCTATCTTGCATTGGCTCTTGCTGCCCCTCTGGGCTCGTCTTTAATCTTGGAATCTAGAGTCCGGGGTGATAGGTGGTCTTCTGGACAGCATGGCTGAAAAATCCCAGCTTGTGTCACTGGGCGGGGTGCGAACCTGCATCATCCTGAACACGGCGCCGTCACACGATCCACTCAGCCTCCCCAAATGGTGATAGGTGTGCTGTTGTGATGGGGTTACTCTAAGTAATGACCTTATTAAAATGACATTTCGATGTGTGCAGATAGTGTTCCGACCATGGTATGTGGGCAGTGATGGTCTCCCAACATGATGGCCAAGACTGTTGATGGTTTTAACTGACACAGACCAAAAGAGGACACCATCTGGAGATGATTATGACGTTATTAGGAGAGTTGGTGATCACCTTGAGACCTCACCTGTGTTCAGGTGACAATGTAAAGGGGGCTTGTCTACCATAGACCCTACTTTGCCCAGCTCTACAGGAGGATCAACACCAACCACAGGGACTGCATATTGGAAGATGCAACCCAGAATTCTCTGTTAGCCTACCTCCACTACTGGCAGTGGACTGAATTGCAACACATTTGGAGTTAACCTGACTCTTGATGGAGCTACAGCAATGGAAGAAGCAAAGAAAAACATGCTGGGTGTGGGACCCCTTACCTGAAATTGCCTGAAAATTTTGGTTATTTTTTTAACGGAAAATTTTGGTGGTCTGCCAACTTATGGAAGTTTTGCTGCAATTAATGACCACCTTACAGTAGTAATTTGTCTCCAGCTAGTAGTCACTGTACGCCTCCGTGGTCTTGTGGTCAGCATGCCTGTCTACTACTCTGTGGGTCCGGGTTCGAATATCGGCCCGGGCATTTGGCGTGCAGCTTACCCAGCTGTTCATCCTCCCTTTCGTGCTGGTCGTCAAATGGGTACCTGGGGAAGGTAAACTGTGATAACCCTGATGTCACACTGGCCATGTCCCGGGGTAATGGGTTCCCTCCCACCACAGGCTCAAGGGCCAATGCGACAGAGATGAGCACCGAGGCCACACACTGCTACAGCGTATGCCCCCAACTTTACTTTACCTTTAGTATGTAATGGGCTTGCCGGGGGGCGTTTAAAGGGCATTGATTAAGACTTCAGCTTCCTTAAGGCGAATTACATTTGTAGCCTATATGTACAAGAAGCGTCGGAGCGAGAGCGACTGTCGTTGTGTGTCAGTCGGACTCTCGTGAAGGAGTGACGAGTTACAGGTTGGAAAATAATTGTTGCAATTGGTCACGTACGTCAAGGTGACCTCTGCGCACCATGAAATGCGAAGTATACAAAACTGAGACAGTAAACACTGACGGACGACATTCCTATAAGGTGGCGTGATCTATCTGTCGTGGGTTTTTTCCATTGACAATTGTATGCCTAATTCGTGGTGATATTAAATAATAATAATAATACATTGATATCCTACTATAACACTGCTCGGTCACCTACCAGTGATCACAACCTCGCGATATACAAAAATCTAAATAGCAGTCTAGTTACCATGAACATACATAGTGGGAGTTTGTCAAGCAGACTGCCTATGATACAATTACATTAACCCATAAGCGGGCTGAAGTACTATTAAATGTCGTCTATCTGGCGGTGCTGATAGATTTTGTAAAATAGGTGTCTTTCATAATTCCCTGTGGTGATATTAAATAATAATAATAATATATTGATTTTCATCCTACTATAACACTCCTCGATTAAATAAATTTGAAGTGATGACAACCTCGCGATATACAAAAATTTAAATAGCAGTCTAGTTACCATGAACATACATAGTGGGAGTTTGTCAAGCAGACTGCCTATGATACAATTACATTAAAACACTGGCCATGTAAGAACATATCTGGAGTTACAATATAAATAGTGAGAGGTAAAACACAATGTGTCTGACATGAAACATAAGAAACTTCTCAAAAGATAAATATAAGGACACATGTATAAGAAACTATCAACTGGCATAGTTACAGACAATGAAACGTTCATCTAGCTCCTAAAAAAAAAATACAGTAGTGAAACAGTACAATGTTAAGTATAGGAGCAGCCAGGTTTCTGTCCCCTGACTTGTCTGAGAAAAGGAAAAAAAACTACCTTGCCAGTGGCCTCCCTGCATCCCGTCGCCGTGTCTGCACAACCAAATAATCGTGCAGGACAGAGTTCCTCCTAATAAGGTAGCACATGACGACGAGACTGACGAACATCAGAAACATTGGTACAAAAAATCCAGGGTACAGGTAGGGGAGATGCAAATAATCAGGCAGCATTTCCTCCGGGGTTTCCGCAAACTCTGTTTTGTTTGCGAAAGACAATGAATTAAGGGAATTAGTCACATACGAGATGCTGGAGAAGTGAATGTCATCGAGAGACCGTAGAGGAAACACTTGATGCAAAATATTGGCCGTGAAAACCAGACGGATCCGGGACGGGTACGTTGTTATGTTAGTGGAGTGGATATAGCATGCTTCCGCTATGGCATAGTAACCAGTAACCCGTTGATAAGTGGTACCCTCTGGGCAGATGACCGATACATAGAATGACTGAGGGAAATAAAAATAATGCAGACCCTGAAAGTTCTTATGGAAAACAGGTGTTGGTGGTAGCTGCTTGTAAGGGCACAGGGAAAGAGCGTCAGACGCGTTCACGCGGGTGAGGGCGATCTCACATACTCCTCCCCGAACTGGTAGGAAGGCAAAGAGAGACGCAGAGCAATAGAATCGCCCGAAGACCGTCTCCTTGCAATATTGCAAGAGTGAGTAGCTACCCGTTGAATACAGAGCGAAATCCTTCGCGATTAGAACAAGAGACGGGGACGTGTCCAGGGCTAACACACTCCTTAGCTGAAAAAGGGAACAGGACAATTTCGTGTGCCTCAAACACGTCCGCCGTCGTAAATGGAACATGAATGATTATGGCATTGGGGTGAGGCTGGACTCAATCAAGGGGTAAAAATATTGACTCATGTCTGGGGTGAATAAAGGTGTTAGGCTATAATTTTGATACCCGATATGGACAGTCGTTCTCAAATCGTGTAGAGGGAACAAGGCAGGTGTGACTCTACCATGCGCTGCATCAACCATGTTGCTAATAACCTGCTGATTTGCCGTTGCGACAGAGTTAATGACATTTTCCAATACATGCAAGGCCTGATCTAGGAGGAGAAACTGATTCACCTGGTCGATCTGTTTGACAACTATGTTGATAACCTCTACCATCTTATTTGTCTGCTCTAGCAGTTCCTCAATGTTAGTATGCAACCGCGCAAGTGTTCTACAATTGGCGTTGATCACCCTGCGATTTCGGGCAGCAAAGGAAAGTACATGAGCGTAGTGGTCCCGCAAATCGCGTACGTCCTCGTCGGTTGCCGTACCGAAGAGGAACTTTGAGGTGGACCCAACAATGTTGAGCAACCCCCTCTTTACCCGAGAGTGGACTGAGTGAAAACTGTAATCCATGTTTATCTCATCAACTTTTCCCTGTAAGAACAGAATCCTATCCTCCAGTAGTTGAAAAAGAGTCAGAGAGTTGGTACTAGAAGGTGCCTTTGATTCCCTAGTCTTGGTAGCCCGTATGGCGTCTGCCATTCCGAGTAGTTTCTATGAGACTATCCTGATTGTGTCAGAGGTGTTGGTCAAGGAAGTAAATGGATATTTTACAGGGAGCACATCTTCTATGAGGAAGACCTCTCCTATGTGTGCCGTGAGGGCGCCAGGCTTCAGGTGGATGGATGTCGTTGCAAGCAGGGAGCCGAGGGACAACAAGATGATCAGAAAACGCAACATCATGATCTGAAAGTGGTGGGAATGAAGTATTTAAACCCGTGGTCTCAAGTTATAGCTATGGGTGTTGGGATTATCTTGTTGAACATTTGACTCTGAAGGGGAATTACCAATATCAAGGTCCAAAGGTGAGGGAATTACTTTCAGACGATCACTGTGAAATTCTAGACTGACTCCACTATTCGACTCGAGAACCTCGATCCGATTTCCCCTGACATTCCGAACAACTCGGTAAGGACCCACAAATTTAGCCCCCAGTTTCGAACTCCTTTCCGCTTGCTTAATCATGACTGTGTCACCCTCTTTTAATTTCACTGGGACGGCCTGTTTGTGTTGTTTTGACATCATTTCAACCTTCGTAGCTTTTAACGTACACTTAACTTCTGAGTGTATCTTGGGAAACATATGCATCTGCTGTTGTGCGTACCTATCAATGTTGTAGAGAGGTTGTTGTGGTTTTGTCAGGAAGTCGTACGGAAGACGTTTCTCCACCCCATATAAGATGTAGTAGGGAGACCTCCGTAAAGTCGTTTATTGATGTATTTATGGAAGCGGCTATATGCAATAGCCAGTCCTCCCAGTTATCGTGGAGATCATTCACGATAGGCCTGAGGACCTGTAAGATTTTCCTCTTAGCCCTCTCCGCCAACCCATTAGCAGCTGGGTGGTAAGCTGTGATGAAGGATTGTGTGATGTTAAACTGAGCACTTATTTCGCTCAATACTGAGTTCCTAAACTCAGTGCCATTGTCACTCAAAAGAATTCGAGGAGACGAATGTGGACACAACACGTGAGTCACGAGGGCATGGGCCACGCGTGTGCTGTCTTGTCCTTGAGAGGCGCTAGAACTAGAAACCTAGAGAACTGGTCGACGCACACCAATAAGTAGTGCGAACCATGTTGGCTCTGGGGGAGCTGTAATAAGTCTATATTAACAACATCCCATGGCGCCTCTGGTACTGGGTATTGCAACATAGGTACTGGCCCTTTGACGGACCCCTTGTGCTTAGCACAAACGACGCAATGTGCGACATGTTTTTCTACATCAACCCGTAATGTGGGCCAGTAGAATTTTCGTCTGGTGACAGATAGCGCCTTGTCTCTTCCTGGGTGACCCGCAATGGGTGTGTTATGGACCAGCTTAAGCGTCACGGGGACGTATTTGTCTAGCGATTATCGCTAGTTTGGTTACAAAAGTAACGAAGATACCGATATCGCCCAGCTATGCCCATCACTATGTCACGAAAATGCTTCAGAGCCCACACAATGGCAAGAGCCTCTAGGTGGGTAACAGAATAGTTCTTTTCCGGAGCTGTTAGTACTCGACTGGCGAACGCTATTACATGCTTTTTGCTGGACTTATCTGTTTGCATCAGAGCGGCTCCTAGTCCACTAGCCGAAGCGTCGGTACAAAGCTGAAAGGGGTCCTTGAAATCCGGAAAGACAAGGACCGGAGCCTGTGTAAGCGCTTTCTTTAAATCCTCAAAGCTCATTTGTTGAGCTGGGAGCCACTGAAATGGTATGTCTTTCTTTAATAGATGGGTTAGGGGACTCGCGCGTGCTGCGAAGTCCTTTATAAAAGGCCTGTAATAACCTGCGACACCTAAAAAAGACCGTAATTTGTCCGCAGACGTTGGCTGAGGGAACTCGGCAATAGCCTTTATTTTGTCGTCCACTGTGTGGATGCCGAATTCGTCCACGACATGCCCCAAGAACTTGATCCGAGGCTTTAAAAATTCACATTTGGTGATTTTGAGCTTTAATCCGACCTCTTGAAGTCTGTGTAGGACTGCTTTTAGTGTTTCCATGTGTGCATGCACATCTTTACTTGCTATGATGATGTCGTCTAAATACACATAGACAGAGTTGCCCAGCAAGTCACCAAAAATACTGTTCATTGTCCTTTGGAAGGTCAAGGGAGCTCCTTTGAGCCCAAACGGCATCCTCGTCCACTCATAGTGGCCATGAGGCGTGCTGAAAGCCGTTATTTCACGTGACTCGGGGGCCATGGGCAGTTGCCAGTAGCCACTGACCAGATCAAGACTCGTAAAGACTTTATTTCCTCTACCGAGACACATCAGAAGATCTCTAAGAACGGGAAGCGGAAAATGATCATCCACGGTCGCGGTGTTTACACGCCGGAAATCAATCACAGGACGATAAGAACCATCTTTCTTTGGAACCAGAAACAAGGGTGAATTCCACGGGGAATTCGATTCTTTGATGACACCTTGTTTTAACATTTCAGAGGTAAGTTGTTGCACGACCTCCCTCTGACTGTGGGGGAGCTTGTACGCATTGATACATACAGGATTTGTATTGGGTTTTAACTTAATGTGGTGTTCAGCACACTGCGTAACTCCAAGCGGCTCGCCTGGTAGAACAAGCGCCCCCCGATAATGTTCCAGTAGCTGGACTAAGGTTGGCTTAATTTCGGAATAGTGTGCAACTTTTAGGAACGCCTCTAAATTAGCTGTGTCTTGTTCGGGAGAAGCCTGACACGCCGAGGTTATGCCTGAGACTTGGGCTGAAGGGTATTCAGCTGGTTCTGGGGCGACATTTCTCCCATACACTAGACACTGGCATAATCTAACACCGTGTTTTAAGGATACAGGGTATCCAGACGTGTTTATTACCAATGCATCTGCAAAACCTCCCTCCTTGACTGTCGCAAGAGTTACCTCCACCGTCACGTGGTGTATGTGAGGAGCTCCGTTGATACACACATCACTGCCCGTTGGAGGGGCGTTAGGCAAACGGATTTTAACAAGTTTTGCAGCACGATCGGGAACTATTTGAGGACCTTCTATGACTGCCGTTACTGTCCGCCACAAGTCTGCAATGTTTTCGTGTGGTTTGACCGTAAGAGGTGACACTTGGGCGGTGGCAGTCCCTGAGTCTGTGGTGGGCCGGTCATTTTCCCCCTCTGAGGGTGGGATTACAGGTGACAGAGGCGATGGATTTACCATCCCCTGTATGCGTCGGCCTTGATACACGATCGCATTGCTTTCAGGGTTTATGGTTATGTGCAGGTCTTTCATGGCGTTTAATCCTAAGATCCCATCCACAGGTAAGGCAAACCTGCCAGAGACATAAAAGAAATATTGAAAGGGACACACTTTTTCATGTAAGCTGACTGTTAGTGGTACTCACCCAAGGATTCCCAAAGTGGTGCCCGTTACGCCTACCACATTCAGGTCGTTCTCTTGGAGCGGCCAATTTTCTCCACTCGCTGTCATGTCAGTGACCTGTAAGCGGAGTCAGAGATGACACTGACTGTCGCACCTGTGTCAACCGCTAAGGTGAGTGAAATTTTGCCCACCTTGCAAGGGAGGGCAATTATGTTAGTCCGTCTCAAGGCGGCAATGACGGAGTCAAGGGACACTTGGATGTACGCCTTGGGGCTGTCACGAAGTCATGTCTTTTTATTCTGAGAAGAGGAGTGTGGTTTACTGTCCGCCGAGGACTTGTACTTCTGTTCCTCCTTGTGTATTGCAAAACAACTGTCTGAATCATGAAAACAATTCCTGTGGATAAGGCAAAAGGCAGCCTTCCGCTGATGGTTTGGCCTAAGGTTCCTGTGTGATGAATGATGCCTGCCCCTGTAACCTCCTGATCTCCTATCTGAGCCCTGTCTTGAATGTGTTGACTCCCTACGTTTCGCGAAGCAAGAACGTTCAGAATGTCCTGATTGTTTGCAAAAACTGCAGGTGAGAGATGCCTTACTTTGTGCTTGCAATGCTGCGGCTGTTGCGAGGGGTTGATGGTGAGGGTGTTCCTGAACCTTGACTTCTAACTCTGAGATGAAGTCAACCAACTTCCCGCTCAGTTTGAAGGCCAAAGGAAGGGCAGAATGGTGGTTCTTCTCTGAAATATGAAATAAGTAAAAAAACAACTCAAAAGCTGTCTTCACTTGGTGCTTTTGCATACAGCCCCCTGGAAGCCAGAACGCGTCTTCTAGGCTCTTGACACAGTCAACCGCCAGCTGATTTGCCTCAATCATGGCGTCCCAAATCGGCTTTGTTGAGGAATTTTTTGGGAGGGACTCAACCGTGTGTGCCATCTGTCTAACGATGCTTGGTTTACTCCCGCCCCCGAAGATTTTTATGAAATTCCTTTTAAAAACCTCATAGTTTACTCCAATGTCCCCCAAAGCGAACGCTGAGGACTGCATCAATTTCAGTGCCTGAGAGCCTGGAAGTAACTGTGACCAAATGAAAGCGATTTTATCATGATCTTCTGTAATGGAGGAATTTACGATGGTAGACTCACAAAGATCTAGGAATTGTCTCGCCGAAAAGTCGGTCTCGCTGCCCGAGAATTGCCGAATACTGGCGTGAGTTGGAATGACCCGAATCGGGGGAGGGGGGAAGTGGGGTGGGGCCCCGGGAGGAGGTGGGGGAGGTGGATCGTCAGGCATTTTGATCGGCTGAGTGGGGGTTAAGTATTCAGATGAACCCGGAGGTGAAGGGGCGCTTTCCCTTGGGAGGGAAGAGTACGTAGCACCCGATCGCAGATTTACCACATTTAAATCACCAGTGTTCGCACCTTGCTCCAATTCCTCCTCACTTGAAGGACAAGCCAACTGTTTAAAGGTGTTGCCGAGTTTAGCGAGAGTGTCTTTGTTCATACTATGGTGTAAATCATTTACAAAATAGGAGCATATTTTGATAGCTGTAAATATTAACCAATAAACGGAACGTGTATGAATTAATAGTTTGTGTCAAAACCCTAAAAAGGCAAGAAAGAATGGCTAGCAAGGTGCCAGTTAGACGTAATAGAAGTTAAGGTTATAATGGAATGCCATAATGTTATGGGTATATGAAAAAAATAACTCTATAAACACTGTGGTATTTTAAGTGAGTATACCATTGAAGCTCACGTTTTCCCTCGAGCGGCGAAGAGAAAACGGAGGCAGGCACACTGAGGGAGATTAACTTTGATCAGGGAACTCAATATACCCAATATACCCGCTAGCAAACAATAAGAATGGATCAATATCGTATGCGAATGAACGTTACTCTCACAATTATGACTGATTAACAGTGTTAGGAACACAGAAATAAAAAGGTCGTGCCTCAGCACGTAACAAAACTGAAATAAGCCGAGCCGGCATATTTTGACAAGAAGGGAATATCCACAAATACCAAGATTAATCAGCTGATGTAGTGGAGAGGGCGAAGGTTTGTGATGCCCTGGGGTACGTGCAGTCGTTGGAGTCGCGTCGGGAAACCTCGGCCTCGGCAGCAGCGGCGGTGAGAGATGAGGGAAGGGCGGACATCGGAGGACTCGTAATGGCTGCTGGAAACTGCTGACCCAGCGATTTGAGCGGCCGCGGGTGGGTGCCGGAACACTGCTGCCATACGTAGGACGGCTGCGGCGTTCTTGTTATATTGAGAGATGGGCCGCGGTGGCAGATAAGACGACTTGAGTGTGTAACCCCTTGAGAAGACGCCTTGCAGGAAACGGTAGTGGTAACTGCTTGCAGTCACCGGGAGATGTCCGCAGGTACCCTTGCTGACTGTTTGCCGGAAGAGGTTTGGGCCTATGCTCCCAGCAGCGGCGGTGTTGCCGCCAGCTGTGGTGTGAAGGGCATGTGGGTTGTTCCAAGGTCAGCAGGGCGTGCCTCCTCCTTGCTGGTGTGAATACTTCTGCCGTATCGTGGAGTGGCTTGCAGTGCTCGTAGCAGTGCTGGCTTGAAGCGGGGGAGCGGCTTGTAGATTGTGGCCCTCGCTTTCGGCTGCGTAGGCCTGTTGGTGGCTCGAGGCTTGTAGGCTTGACGCCTGTAGAGTTGCCACGGGTGTGCTTGAGGCTTGTAAGCTTGATGCCTGTAGTGTTGCCGCGGGTGTGCTCGGGGCTTGTAAGCTTGACGCCTGTAGTGTTGCCGTCAAACCTCAAATTCTCACATCAGTGCATCGTGCAGCAAATAAAGCGAACAGAATGTTGGGCTTCATTAAAAGAAACTTTTTATTCAAGAATAAAGATGTAATACTTCCGCTCTACAATAGTTTTGTCAGATCCCACTTGGAATATGCGGTACAGTTTTGGTCTCCCCACCATGCAAAGGACATTGCTAAACTAGAAGGTGTTCAGTGTCGAGCAACAAAAATGATCCCATCCTTGCGCAACAAATCCTACGAAGAAAGGCTTTCCACCCTTAACATGTTCTCTCTTGAGAAATGTCGCCTCTGAGAAAAACTGATCGAATGTTTTAAAATACTTAATGGTTTCACGAATGTAGACAGAACAAAATTGTTTATGATCAATGACACTTTGCGAACGAGGAACAATGGCACAAAACTCAAATGTAGACAAGTAAATTCAGACTGCACCAAATTTTTCTTCACCAACGTTGTAGTGCGAGAATGGAATAAGCTCCCACCATCAGTGGTCCAGTGTTACACGATTGACTCCTTTAAAAACAAGCTCGATCGTCACTTCCTTGAACTTAATATTAACTAGAGTAGAAAAGCAACATTTTGGAGCCATCTAATTAATGTAAAATCACTTAGGTTTAAGGACAGACCACCTAGTCTGGACCATGGGGTCTGTGTGGTCTGATTTTCTATGTAAGTCTATGTAAATATCTTTATTTTCTCTCCTTCAGGAGTAGAGTATCGAGACACCTCTCTTCCTGAAATTGACCTCATTTTTTGGCCACTCTTTTAAACTTTTTTTAAGTGGGCAGTGATTAGCAAGCTTTTTTCCCATAATTATTATTATTATTATTTTTATTCATTCATTTTTTCCTTGTTACTTCTTTTACTGTATATAAAAAAATAAAAAAATAAAAATGTTCTGGTCGTGCATGTAGTGCTCTCAGTACACTCATTCCCACGCCCACCAACTCCCTCCAATACTTATTCACTCAATTGATCCATTCCATTGTTGGTCTCACCCTGACATCCCTTCCCTCAGTCCTGCCCTCATATATGTACTCTTCATTCACAAAGTCATCCTCATTCATTCTCTTCACATGACCAAACACAGCATTGCATTTCACTATTTAACCACTCCACAATCCACTCCTTTTGTTGTTACGATACCATGTCTGACATAAATGCATTCATTACTGTCTCCAATCCATCCTGACACACTACATGCACCTCTTAGTGTCTAGGCTGAATTAGTTCAGTTCTAATGAAGTTTCTCCTACTATTCTTCATAGCTGCTTATGTGTTAATTGCTGTTCTAAAGGTTGTGAAGTTCTCAAGAAATTTCCAACAGGAGAGAGGGAGAGGTGTCTTCTACATGATAATGACTACCAGCCAAAAGAGATGCTGCTCTCCTCACCTGGTGTGATGCACTACTTCTAGCTACATGTCCTGTGGAATGCTGCTACTGTTCAGGATATTTTAAAAATCATTTATCTTAGTTATATTGTAATAATACTATTTGGCAATATATACCATGCAGATTCGTTTATTCAATCTAATTTTTTAACTAACATGTCCATAGTAACTATCAAATTTCTGCAGATTGCAACATGTCAACAGTGCCAAGTCTATTTTCCTTTGAAGACCCAGGCCCCTTCCATGACTCCCATCAAAGTGAAGACACCATGGGAGTTAGTTGGAGTAGACTTGATTGGTGAGGAAAATTTCAAACAAAAAAGTCTTTTATATGCATATGCTTGTTGATAGATGGCAGTGGTAGTTATGGTATTAGAATTCTTTTAAGCTTGGAATCAATTGGAATGATTATTTGCATGTGCATGCAGTGCATCTCTGCCTTTTGATAATAATGGAACTTTTGATATCTTATATGGGCTATATAGATAACAAATTTGAAATGTTTTTTCTCTCTACTACCTGGGTAGTCTGCCCTTAAGGGACGCTTGAGCCTCTTCATTTATCCTCTTTTCTAGCCACTATTTTTGGATATCTCTAAATGCTTGCACTTGTCAAATTAAATCCTTTTTTATTAATGCTTTGTTGCTGTGGGAAGATATCTTTGAATGCTTTGTGCTTGTTAAAGTAACTTTTTATTTATTATAATTTTTTTTTTTCAATACTTTGTGCCAGCTTATTAAATTTAATTTCTTTCATATGGTTATTCAGGTCCACTGCCTGTCACTGATGATGGGCAGAGGTATGTTTGCACCTTTGTGGACTACTTCACCAAATTTGTGGAATTTTTTGCACTTAAGGATAAGAGTGCATGTGGTGTTGCTAAATGCATTAGGTCATTTATTCACAGGTAAATATTGTTATGAAAATCAATGATATGTAAGTAATTAATTACTAACATCAGAACAAATTAAACATCTGAAAATAATGTAAGGTAATAGTATAAAGTATAAGCTTCCATGTGTTCTAATTTACAATGCTTTCAGATGGGGTGCACCTGGTAGGATACTGTCCGACCAGGGCTGCGAGTTTTGTTCATCGGTAAGTAAATGGGATATATTTTTTATTGTTCAAGTAGGTAACATTACAAAAGACTTGAGTGGAAAATAATGTTTCTGCTTCACTTATCTTGTAACTTTATTTTCTTTGTCTGTGAAGCTGTGAAGGATGTGTATCAGAGCCAAAGAATGGGAACTGTAGTTGAAATAATAAATATAATGATATAACTAAATGTATCAGAGCCAAAGAATGGGAACTGTAGTTGAAATAATAAATATAATGATAATAACTAAAAAGCTTAAATACTGCCAGACATAAATTCTCTTTTTTTCTCATTTTCTTGCATATGTTTTGCAGGTCAGTGGCAATTTATGCCGCTCCTATGGTTTCAAAAGGAGCATAACTTCGGCGTACCATCCACAGACAAATGGGCTGGCAGAAAGAATGAATAGAACTTTTAAAACAAGAATTGCCAAGTTATGTAATGAGAAGCGCAACAACTGGAATGAATACATCGGAGTGTCTCAGAACTCAAAAGCAGAAGAGCACAGGGTTCACACCATTTCAACTCATGTTCGGTCGAGAACACCAGCCACTTGATCAGGTAACCATACTTTTTTGGGGTGAGAGGAGTTTGGTGGGTACTTTAAAATCATTTGTTATTTTTTTTTATCATGATGATTTATTTATTTATTTTTTTTTCTTTTGTGTGTGTGTGTAATTCTCACACTTCCAAATAGACAGGGTTTATGGTACTACTAATGATGTACATTTTTTTTACCATATAACTCATTATATATAATTATTGTGAATTTTCAGGATCTGTTAGAAAGTGAGTCAGGCTTTCTTTGCATTTCACAAGAAGATTCTTCCACAAACTATGTAAGTATTGTATATATTAGTACACATGTGATCCTTATGAACCAAAGTAAATCAATTGTGTGAATGCCCCTGCAGTGTAAAGATATAGATATATAGTTTTCCTTGCATATTACAACCTGTTCATTTTGCAGGACTTGAATGAACTTGCTGTTCTACCTTCTGTGGAGGAAATCCATAACTTTGAAGAAAATAATAGAATAACATCTGAAGAACTTCACAGCCACGTGAGTTTGACAAGTGTTTATTCATTTAAGGATGAAGCTTTCCATTCAGACTTAGGGTTCTGAGAAATTATTCCACAGACTTACTATTCATTAACTAGATGTTAATTTAGTCAGTTAGATACTACCTTCCAACTCATGAAATTGTCCCACAAAAAATGCTTAATAGTGAGCCCAGTTTTGATCCTGAGCAAGCTTCATCACAAGCCTGAGGTTAATTTACAGAACATTGATATTTGTGGATTAATTGTATGTATTTCCTAAACTTCAGATTTCGTTGACTATCGCTTTGGTAGCTTTCCTCTTCTGTATATGAGGCCCCATGCAAAGAATTGTGTTTAGCAACAAAACAAGCCATTTTGATTAATACCATATAACACTATTTTCACCCTTCCCCTATCATCTGAGCAAGTTGTTTACCCCAAAGCGCCACTGGAAATAGGGTAAAGTCATGAACCTAAGTGGTGGAAGCACTTGCTTGGCTGCCAAGCCAGACTGAGTGAGATAGTGTGGAGTATGGTGATAACCCCACCAGGCCAGCTGTATGTGGTGGGAGTTTATCGTGATGTACTTACTGTGTTCAAAAACAACACTAGAACAATTCCTCTATTTCATACGTTGTTACCAGAGTTACCATTACTGTTGTAATCATACTGACAACCATAACACACATTAAACATTCCATAACTTGATTATTGGTTTTGGGTCTGTTCTCTGTTTTCATACAAAACAAGTGCACTTTTGCCTTGAAACAAGCTTTATTTTGCTTTTTTTATGAAGCTATAATAACAGCAAATTTATGGCAATTTGAAATTGTGCAAAGTTTAATTGTGTTTTCTTTCATTTAAAAAAATGGCAGTTACACCAATTCTCCATACAGGACCTCATATTGTAATGCCCCGGGATCTCACGGGGGTTATTTCTCTTTACTTTTTAATGAATTTGAGCAAATTATTATTTAATTTAATGAATACGGACAAATTATACTGGATAACTATTCCCGCGTAACCGAGTGCAACGATGAAAGTAGGCTGCCACCACCCCACAATGGGGGTCAAAACCTCCTGCTCAATGGGTGGAAAATAAGACTGAAAATGACAAACTTGACTGATGACTACACTCAATCACGCCAGGTGAGAGACGAGAAAAAAAACTTGAGGTAGCATGAAACTTTATGGAGGACGTGAGGCACTTTTTCCCGTGTGCAGTTTCCGGCCAACCCACTATAACCTTAAAAATTAGGTGAAAGGGGCAATGATAAAAACAAAAAAAAATAATGTAGTTAAAAGGGGAATTTACTTTGATATTACATTTTGTTACAATGATAAGGAATAGTATAATAGTTGTACTACAGCCTAGGCTAGTCTGGTGAAACTTACACCATGAAAAACCATGACTTCTGGTATCCTTACACCCTAACAACCTGGCCTTGTCGGTCCTATGAACGCTCACAAGGGTAACAAGAACGCGACTACATATTTAAATATAAGTTGGGGTAAGAGGACGTGTGGGGGGAGTGTGAGTGTGTGTGTGTGTGTGTGTGTGTGTGGACAGACACATGGTCAGCTGAAGTTGAAGAGGGGGGCAGAATGAGGGCGGTGTGAGGGGCATATTTCACTAAGATGGTAAGCAGTATAATAGCAGGGGGGAGAATAAATGCACTGGGGAGAATGGGGGTTAGATTCACTGGGGGATGGGAGGGGCATTATTCAATGCACAGCGTAGCGGCTTACCTGAAGTTCAAGAGGGGGGCGGAATGAGGGTAGTGTGAGGGGCTGCTGGCTCTTTTATACGGGCCCGGGAGAGGGCAGAGACAGGAGGGAGATTGCCGGAAAGGCTTACATTTCTTAAATTAATAATAGGGGGAGGAAATTAACAACGTCCACTGATGTGTTACAAAGAAATTCAGATGGTATGGTTTTCAAGGTTATTCGTGGCAAAAATCTATTTTGGGTTCAATACTTACGGGGAGGTAAATTTATGAGTTTGTATGGCATCCAGCATTGTGCACGCGGGCACAAGGGGCGGCGCAAGGAAGCTTCTAGAAGCAGCGTGGAGTGGACTACGTGACTGAAGGAGAGGGGGTGACAAGGGTGAGGTGGAGGACACCAAGCCAAGAATTTTGGCGGGAAGGCGGGCGTGTCTGGCCATGCGGCGGGTCATTGAGTGTGTCTGGCGGAGAGTAGGGGTAACCCCAGGTAGGGGGGATGGGCCTCTGGTGTGAGAAAATTAACGGCCACTACGGGCCTCACTTAACACTTTATAAAAATCTGGCACTACAATATCAAATAAACAAGAGAATGTAGTTCATGTAACCTTTTGTCATCACTTAACCCACAATAGGATGGGAATATCAAGCAAAGGCACTCCTCTATAGCCAGGCATGTTTTGGCATTTTTCCTGTTAATTGCTCACCTTCCATTTTCTGACACCTCCGTGGGGCAGTGGTTAGCGTGCCTAGCTAGGAATCCATGGGTCTGGGTTTGAATCCCAGCCCATTCAGCTGTTCATACCCCCTTTCTAGCTGGTCCATAAATGGGTACCTAGGGAAGGTAAACTGTGGTGACCCAGATGTCACACTGACCCTGTGTCATGGGGTAATGAGTTCTTACCCACCACAGGCTCACAGGTCAATGTGATGGATATGAGCACCGAAACCACATGCAGCTATAGTCGTTAGCCCATTACTTTACCCCTACCTTCCAATATCGATTTCTTAGGGCTACTTAGACCTATAGCTTTACTATTAATAGCATTACACTTAAACATTCTTCTTCTTCAATCTGTTTAAAATTCAAAGCTTTTTATTTTTTTTCCCATTGCATATCTTTTACGATTTCCTCTTCCTTGCAATGTCTCAAAAATGTAATTTATTACATTTTCTTTCAGGGAGGTGGAGTCCTTCTTGCCCTCAAGGAAGAGTTGGAGCACACACAGCTTGGGCCTCCCAGTTGGCCGGGTGGTTGCCTGGAGGTAGCCGCTGCCAGGATTGGGCTACAGAGGGGCTGGCTCACTGTGGTGGTGTGCTACAACCCAGGTGGAGCAGCCACCTACCAAGAGCTGGATCATTACCTCTCCTCCCTTCCACCTCCAGCGTTGGTCATGGGAGACTTCAACGCTCACCACCACTGCTGGGACCCCAACCTGCCTCCACTCCACAGGCACACCCCAGGTACTGCCCTAATTCAGGCCCTCCAAAACTCACCACACCTGTGCCTCCTCAGCCCACCGGGCCTGGCCACAAGATATGACCCCCACACTGGGGCAGCCTCGGTCCTAGATCTGTACCTAGGAGATGCAGCCCCCGACACCCGTCTTCACTACTGGACCGTACATGGGAAGCGACCACCTCCCCATCATGGCCTCTTTCCCGCAGATTGCCCCCAGACCCCACCCGGGCTGCTTACCCAGGTGGTAAATCACGGCAACAGCATGGGCAAAATTCCAGGCAGCCCTGAAAAGCCCCCCAAATCTCTCCACCCGACCAATTGGGGAAGCAACACAAGCCCTCCAAGAGACACTAGAGGCGGCAGGGCAGGCAGCCTTCCACCTCATCACCCACCGCACCCCCCGCCGCCCAGGGAAGGCTTGGTGGAATGATGACTTCCACCAGGCGGTACAAACCCGGCGCAGAGCCTGGAACCAGTGGCGCAGAACACCAACGCCACAAGCAGGCCAAGAGTACCGCCGCCTTGACGCCATCTGTGCCAAGACATCCTCCTGGCAAAGAGGCAGGCATGGGGATCCCATTGCTCCTCCCTCCCTTTCTCTTCCACCAAGAAAACATGGGACTTCCTACATGCCATGAAAGGCAGGAAAGTGCGACAACCACTCCCCATCAGTGATAACTCTCAACCCCAGCTGGCGACCAGCAAAAAGCTGAGGTACTGGCCACCCACTACATAGCCAAAATAGGAATGGCACCCACACTCCAACCACCCTAGGATCTCCACACCTCCATCGACACTGCCATCCAAATCCCAGGCACCCCAGAGCTCACACAGCCCTTCACCATGGCGGAGACAACCCGAGCGAGGGACTCTCTACGTTCCGGGAAAGCCCCAGGCCACGACCGCATTCCATATGAGTTTCTCCAACATCTCACCCCAAACATCCAAGCTGACCTCCTTAACATCTACAACACCAGCTGGCAAACAGGGGAGTTCCCACTCGGCTGGAAATGGTCCATCCTTATACTCATCCCAAAACCCGGCAAGGACCCAACACTTCCGTCATCTTACAGGCCAGTTGCACTCCTTTCCTGCATCGGCAAAATGATGCAGCGCATGGTAGCTACCCGACTATCCTGGTGGGTGGAGGAGAAGCATTTACTGAGGGAGGAGCAGTACAGCTTCCGTCCCCACCGAAGCACCCTTGGCATCCTGGCACAGATAAAACACCACATCTGTGACACCTACTGCCAGCGCCAGTTCATGTCAGCCCTCTTTGTAGATCTAGAGGGGGCCTTTGACACTGCACCACATGAGGGAATCACCTACAAGCTGGCTGGCATGGGGGTCACCAGCACCACCCTCACCTGGGTCAAAGATTTCCTCTCCAACTGCTCATTTCAGGTGGCGGTGGGAGCCTCCATGTCAACATCGCACCCCATACAAAGAGGAGTGCCGCAGGAATCCATCCTCAGCCCCCTCCTTTTTAACATCCTCATGACAGACCTCCAGATCCCTCACCACTCACACCTTCTCCTTTATGCTAATGATATCACCATCATCAGCAGGGCAGCGACACTGGCTGAGTCTCAACATCATCTTCAGGAGGCTGCGGCAGCACTTGAGGGCTGGATGACCACCTGGGGCCTTACCATCAGCCCCCCAAAAAGTGCCCTCATGTGCTTCACCCTCAAGAGACTGCCAGCACCGCCTACAGTGTCCCTGAAAGGCACACCCGTCCCCTACACCCGGACACACCCCCTCCTGGCGCTGAGAATGGAGGGACCTCGCCTAACCTGGGCCAGTCAAGTTGCACACCTGAACACCTCCTGTAACAAGCAGCTAAACATGATGAAAAGGATTACCGGCACCCAATGGGGGGCTGACCGGGACCTGCTCCTGAATTACTATAAGACCACTATCAGAGCTAGAATAATGTATGGCAGCAGCTCCTTCTACCCTCTCCAAACTGGACACAATCCAGAATGCTGCCCTGAGGATAGCAAAAGGGGGCAATGTAGTCCTCCCCAGTTGTCTCCCTCCATGTGGAGAGTGGCATCCCCCCCCCTCCAACCACCTACAGAAGGGAGGTGCTATGCCATCATTACCACCGCATCAGGAGCCTGCCACCCACCACCCTCTCTCCAAGCAGCACAGCACCTCAGGGGTGGACCAGGATGCTCCAGTCTGGCTCCCTGGGCCACCAACCCTTCTAGTAAGGCACTATTGGTGCACCTCACCCTCCACCTCACTCCACCACCACCACAACCTATCAGGCCACACTCCCCATCCCACCCTGGCTGGACATATCCCACATGGTGTCCTGCATATCCCTGGCCTCCCTCCTAAACCATCCTCCAGCATTGTGGCAGCCACACACTCCTCCAACTCGACAGGACCTCTACCACCACCACCTGAAGATCTACACGGATGGGTCCCTCCCCATCGCCACCCTCCACAGCATCAGCCATTTATGACCCCAGAACCAGCACCTGCAGGACGTGGAGACTCCCCCTGAGACAGACGTCCTGACAGCCAGGCTGTACGCCCTGCACCAGGCCTCACTGCCTCCACACCACCCATGCCAGGGGCAAGGCAGTCATCTATACAGACTCCTCTCGTCACTTCACCTCCTCCCTCCCGCCACCCAACATCCTCGACGGCCCTGCCCACACCAGCGGCCCTTCTCCTCCCTAACATCTGAGGGTGGGAGGTCACCCTGCAGTGGTGCCCTCACACTCAGGCATCAAGGGCAACAACATAGCAGACGCCGCCGCCAAGATAGCTGGCGGACGTAAACATCACGCCGCTCCCCTGCCACTCTCCACGGCCAAACGCCTAATTTCCCGCACCTGCCGCGCTCCTGGGACGACACGCTCGCCAACACCCTCCGCATCACCTCCATGGGTCAATACCACCAACTCCTCCCCCACAGCCGTGGTACGGAAAACGTCCGCACGTCCTGGGCGTGGCCTTGACGCGCCTTCGCCTGGGCCACACGCCTCGGCGCTCACCTCCACCGCCTGCGCCTCGTCCCCGACCTCACTGCCCTGGTGCAGGACCGCTGAGGACACCATTGAGCACCTGCTGCTGCACTGCCCCGCCACCACTCCCAGCGAGTGCTGCTCCGGCACCAACTCCGCCCTGGACGTGCCACCTTTGACCTGCCCACGCTGCTGGCGGCAGGAGTCCACCCATCACGACAAGAAGCTGTCCTCCGCCTCACCTGCGCCTTCCTTAGGAAGACAGGGCAGCTGACGCGCCTGTAAAGCCCTCAGGACGACACCAGGGCTCATGTGAGCGACTAGATCGCCGCGGCCCTAAACAACAACAACAACAACAACAACATGACCGAATCCTCTCCATGTCTTATGATCAGACGTCGCCTCACTTTCTACAATTTTGGTGCCCAGACCCGGGAATCCTTTAGATGAAGTGGACAGAAGGTATTTGGACCCGGATAAGCAGTGAGTACGATGTCTGAAGACGTGAAGGCAGCCAAGAAGAGGAGGGCCGCAGCGAGAGGCTGGGTCACTCGTAGTGTCAAGGAACTGCAGGAATTATTTGAGGATGACACTACCAGCTTTGAGTTGTTGGATGCTGCTGTTAGTGTTTTTGACCAGAGGCTTGCAGTCTTTGACGACCGCCAGGCGGAAGTTGAGTTATTGTTGGATGAGTCTGACGAGTTGGAGGCAGACATGGATGAAACGACAAGTTTCACAAGCTTGCCAGGAAGACTAGAGCCGAGGCAGCTAAAC
The DNA here is from genome assembly GCF_024679095.1 of Eriocheir sinensis. Classification (NCBI taxonomy): domain Eukaryota; kingdom Metazoa; phylum Arthropoda; class Malacostraca; order Decapoda; family Varunidae; genus Eriocheir; species Eriocheir sinensis. Next base: position 690,370 of record NW_026110640.1, read on the forward strand.
GCTTGAAAGGTACGAGAGTTGAGAATGACAGTGCATCTGTTTCTAGTAAGGAAAGGTCAGAGGTGAAATTACCTAGACTAGAGCTCCCTAAGTATTCTGGTGAGTTAACTGAATGGCAGTCTTTCTGGGACAGATTTGAGGCTCTAGTTGACCAAAGTGAGCTGCCAGATATAAGTAAATTTAGTTACTTGCAGTCAGTGCTTCAAGGAGAGGCACGATCTGTCATCCAGGCTTGGCTCTATCTTCTGCTAACTATAAGGTGGCCTGTGACCTTCTGAAAAAAAGATTCGGTCGTCCTGAGAGAATAATTTTTGCCCATGTGCAAGGTTTACTGAATGTTTCCCTGACACCCAGAGCCAAGGGAGCTAATCCATGTGATTCCCTGTGGAAGTTACAAGACCAGCTGTTATGTCATGTAAGAAGCTTGGAAGGCCTTGGGATCAAGGGTGACCAGTATGGCGTGGTGTTAACTCCAGTCATCCTATCTCGACTTCCACAAGATATACGCTTGGAATGGTCTAGGAAAGTTTCGGACATGAAGCTGACTTGGAGTGGCTACTGAAGTTCCTACAAACCGAGATCCAGCGTCGTGAGAGGTCAGAAACCTTTAAGGATTTGTCCATGGAAAGGAACACCGTACGGCAAGACGTCGAAAGAAAAAAGGTTAGTTCAGCTTCAGCCCTGCAGACTTCAGCTGAAGAATTCTACTACAGTGTGCGTTTTGTCAGAAGCGACACAAGTCTGAGAAGTGTTGGCAGATACTTAAGTTGGGTATACATGACCGAGAGGAGAAAGTTAAGCAAGAAGGACTGTGTTTTAAGTGTCTTCTCAAAGGACATGTTTCCAAAGTCTGTAGGGGTAAGGTGAAGTGTACTGTTTGTAATGGGCATCACAACGTGTTGTTTTGTAGTGCTGGCCAACCTTGTGTGAAACTAATAACTCTTCAGGTAAACAGATTGTCACCAAAAAATCTAATGACCAAGTAAGTGTTCAGTCAAGTGAGACAATAAATACTGGTACTGTTGAGCATGTTGGCATCTCTCATGAGCAGAAAGTTAAAAGGGCTACTGTATTGCAGACAGCTAAAATTAAAGTTCTAACAAATGGTGGAGATTCTGTTGAGGCTACTGTAATGTTTGATTTGGGATCAAATACCACCTATGTAAGTCACAACTTTGTTAGAAGAATCAAACCTAAGTGGGTCACATCTAAGTATACTTCTTACTCAGCCTTTGGTAACAAGAAATCACAAGGCAGCAAGGAAAGGAATGTCTATGATGTGAATTTGATTTACACTAAGGTTATTACCATTCTGTATTAGCAGTTGAAGTTATGTCCATTTGTCCGCCGTTGAGACGTCAAAAGGTACCTGATGATGTTTTGCAGTCCTTTTCACATTTTCAGTTGGCCGAGGACTGTGGACATGACCGTGACCTCACTTTAGATACTCTGGTAGGTGTTGATAATTACTGGAGATTTATTTCAGCAGAGAGTATAGTGAGATTTGAGGATTTAGTAGCCCACAAAACCAAGTTTGGTTGGATTTTGTCTGGTTCTTGTTTGAAGGCCCATGAGGTGAGTGTATCTCATCAGATGTTATGCATAAATACTGCTAAACATTTCAATGATCTGATTTGCATAAATTCTGGAATTTAGAAAGCATAGGTATTTATCCAGAGAAAGATAGACCTCCCAAAGACCCAGTGTTGGACAGTTTTGAGGAAACAGTTCAGTATGTTAATGGCAGGTATGAGGTTGCTCTACCGTGGAAAAATCAAGATGCAAGGTTAAGTTTGCTTGATAATGAGAAATGTGCAAGGAAGAGATTGTCAGTACTCAACCTTAAATTTGAGAAAAACCCTGATCTGAAAGATGAATATGATAAAGTACTCAAGAATTATGAGGAGAGTAATATTATTGTTGAGGTTCCCCTGTCTGAAATTGAGAGTCCAAATCCCACTTACTATATTCCACATAGACCTGTTATTAAAGACTGTGTTTCCACAAAGATTAGGCCTGTGTTTGATGCTTCTGCAGCTGGACCTAATGGTATATCCCTGAATGACTGTTTGGAGTCAGGTCCATCACTAATTCCTGATCTTGTTGGAATATTACTAAGGTTTAGAAGATGGAATGTTGCCTTAACGGCAGATATTTCAAAGGCATTTTTGCAGATTGGTGTTCAACGCTCTGATCAGGATGTTCATCGGTTTTTGTGGCAATGTGGTGATATAGTACGTGTGATGAGGTTTGTGAGAGTGCCTTTTGGTAATATCAGAAGTCCATTTTACTGAATGCCACTCTTAAACACCATTTGAATTTTACCCTGATTCAGTTACAGTAAAGAGAGCTTCAGGAAAACTTGTATGTTGATGATTGGCTCTCTGGAGCAGATACTGTTGAAGAAGCCAGTAAAATGCTTAGTAAAGCTCAGGGCATATTATCAGATGCTGGTATGACTTTATCCAAGTGGCACACTAACAGTGATATATTGATTGATCAGCATTATCAATATTTTGAACCTGAGGTGGATGAGGTAACAAAGTTGTTGGGAATGTATTGGAACTCCTCTGAAGATGTGTTTTCATTTAAAGGATTCAGTCTGGGTGATAAATTAGATTTAAGATTCACCAAGAGAAATGTATTGAGTTTAATTGCTAGACTGTTTGACCCACTTGGTTTGATAAGCCCCCTCACTATGTATGCTAAAATACTATTTCAGGAAATTTGGCGTCTTGGACTTAGTTGGGATGAAATCCTACCACATGATTTGCAGTTAAAGTTTCAGCAGTGGATTAATAGTATTGAGACTATTAAGATCTTTGAAATACATAGGTGTTACTTTCCAGGTTTGTCTTTAAGTTCAGTTGAACTTGAAGGCTTGGAGGTTCATGCATTCAGTGATGCTTCTGAAAAGGTTATGGTAGCATAGTGTACCTACGTGTACCTAAATCACTTGAGGAGTTCCATGTATCTTTGTTATGTCCAGAACAAAAGTAGCTCCTATCAAGCAGGTTACTTTACCTCGGCTGGAACTACTAGGAGCTTTGTTGAGTGCTCGTCTCATTAATTTTGTAAAATCAGCCTTACATTTTCCTGATAGTATAAGATTAACTTGCTGGACAGATTCTAAAGGTGCCTTGTCTTGGATAAAGGGTAATCCCACAAAATGGAAAATGTTTGTGGCTAACAGAGTAACTGAAATAGTCATTAATATCCCCTAGTAATTGGTACCACTGCCCTGGTAAAGATAACCCTGCAGATCTGATGACACGAGGTGTTCTGGCTGATCAACTGATCTCAAATGACATATGGCTGAGAGGTCCCAAGTGGCTTTCTAATTCCTCGTGTGTTAGTGCTGAAAGTAAATTTGAAGATGAGGCACACAGTTTGATCTTCCAGTGAAGAATATAATGGAGAAGGAGTAGCTATGACTGTTAATGAAAAAGCCACATCTGTATTTGATTTCAGTAGATACAGTGATTTCATGAAGATTCTGAATATTGTCGCCTGGGTTGGGAGATTCATTCACAATTGTAAACCCAATGGTATTAAACATTCAGGCTCTCTTACATATGAGGAGTTGAGTAAGGCTAAGGACTACATCTTTATCTGTGTTCAGAAAGAAAGCTATGAGAAAGAATTAATTGCTCTGTCACAAGGCAAATCTCTTCCGAGAAATTCTTCCTTAAAAGAACTTAACCTTTCTAGACTCTATTGGATTATTGAGAATCAAAGGTAGATTACAACATTCTGAATTGAATTATGAAAGCAAGCACCCCATTATTACTCCTAATTGTCATGTGGCCAAACTCATAGTGCGGTTTCAGCATAAACTTTTTAATCATGCTGGTGTTCATAACCTCATGTCAACCATCAGACACTCTTATTGGATTATTGGATTAAGACGAGTGGCTAAAAGAATTTGTAAATAATGTGTTGCTTGCAAGAGATTTGATTCTAGACCATGCAGCCAACCAGCTCCTCCTTTGCCAGAATTGAGGTTAGCCTACCTTCCTTTGCCATAACTGGACTAGATTATGCAGGCCCTTGTTTGCAGTTGATCAACCATCTAAAAAACTGTATATTTTGTTATTTACATGTGCAGTCACAAGATCTGTTCATTTGGAGTTAACAGATTCACTTTCAGTACCTGATTGTATTTTGGCCATCCGCAGATTTTCTGCAAGGCGCGGACTCCCATCTGTGATATATTCAGATAATTCCAAGACCTTTATAAGTGTTGTAAGTATGCTTCAGCAAGATTAATTTAGTTTGTTGAGTCCGGAGTGGAAATTTATTGCTCCCAGATCCCCATAGTGGGGAGTTTGGTGGGAACGGCTTGTGAGGTCAGTGAAATCTGCTCTTAAGAAATCTCTTGGCACTAAATGCTTGACTAAGTGTGAACTTCAAACAACTTTATTTGAAGTAGAAGCTTGCATCAATTCTAGACCTCTTACTTATGTAAATGAAGACCCTGATATAAGTGACCTTTGACACCCTCACATTTTCTGATTGGTCGAGTTGCAGGATTTCAGCCTCATATTTCTGATAAGCAAGTAAATGTCAGTAATAAAGACCTAAGTGAAAGAGAAATTGTTCGGAAAAGGCTACTCGACAAATTCTGGAAAATGTGGAGTGATGACTATTTAAAGAATTTGCCACCTACAGTGAAGGGATTTAAACCTAATTGCAATGTGAAGAAGGGTTCTGTTGTGTTGTTAAGAGAAGATAATGTGCCTAGGATGAATTGGCCTTTGGGCATTATTATTGATTTATTTCCTGGCAGTGATGGTATAGTAAGGTGTGTAAATGTGAAAACTGCCAAGGAGTTTTGTGTAGACCTGTTCAGAAATTACATGACTTAGAGATTTTCTATGATGCAAACAGTGCCAAAGAAAATTCAGAGGTTCCCATGGAGCACCATATACAAGACAATGAAGAAGTAGGGAGTATGACGGAACTGAATCTCTTGAACATGTAAAGATAACAAAGAGGGGGCGTGTGGTCAAGCCACGTGCTGTTCTTGATTTGTGAAGTTTTCCTGTTGATAGTGGGGTTACTTATGTATGGGTATTGTTACTGGTTCAGTGACAGGAACTTGTTGTTTGTGATACAAGATGAGATTATACATGTTTTCTTTGATAGGAGCTTGAGTGCTCCTATGGTGGGGAGTATGTTAAGGATGAAATTACACCAATGAATATTGAGCGGTTTGCCTCAGGCTGCTTCTTGGTTCAGTCCCCCTTGCTACTGCCAAGTTTTCTTTGATTTCTTTAAGAAATGCAAGTATTATTTTTTCTAGTCTTTTATAAGAAAAATTAGTAAAAAGCATTTGTATGATTTATTGCATTGTTTTATGCATTTGCTAAGACTTGAAAAGGATGGTAGATATCTACCACTTGTATTTTTGTACGTTTGTTTTTGTAAGAAATACAGCTGGCAAGATGGCTCCTCACGGGTTTCCATGACCGAATCCTCTCCATGTCTTATGATCAGACGTCGCCTCACTTTCTACAGCAGTGTTGGCAAGACTGTGAATGTGTCTCCTCCAAGGAGACTCCTTGGTCTCCTCGGTGGCAGTGATCATGCAGGCGTGGGGCGTACAAGTCACCATGATGGTGTACAGTGATCCCCGCGCCGCCTCACGCAGAGGAATGGTTTACAGCGTGGAGTCTGGAGAGCAATCCTTCGTTTATAGTGAAATATTCAGGCAGTAACAAGCGAGTGGTGAGGCGCTGACGTAGAGGTGAGGCGCCTTGTGTTGCCAACTCTCAGAGAGGTAACGTAGGGAATGCCATGATATTTTAGTGTTGTTATTTAACAAAAATGGAAAAAACTATTTATTTTCCAGCAAATTTCAATAGCAATGCTTATTACTCGATGGAAAGCGACCAAAGGTCTCTAGGTGTCAAAATAACCATGTCGACAGAACCATCGGGGCATTGTGGGTAAAACAAAGGCGCATCGGTGACGTCACGCCGATCCCAGAGTCCCGCGTGGCGTGTACGGAGTGAGGGCGTGTCCGTGTGCCGTGCGTGATGGGGTCCCCGGCGGTGTGTCGCGCGTGTCGTGTGTCGTGTGGCTGGCGGCGGCGTGCTGAGGCGGCCCTACGCGAGGATCAAGGTGAGGAACGGTGTGGTGGTTCTTGCAGGAAGGGACGCGGCGTATAGACTATAGACCATAAAATAAATGAGACAGGGGAGGCCGGTGGGTGGGATGGAGTGAGCGCCCTGCCGCCTGAAGCCTTGTCCTGCCAGTTTGTTCCTTCCCGTGCGACTGTTCTTGATTATTACAGTGATTATGAAGCTTGTCCATGTTGAGAATCGCCTGGGGAGTGAATTGAAGGTATATAAAGACGTATAATTAGAAATATTTGAAGGAGGTTGTTCTGTGCTGTGATTGGCTGCCGGCCGTGACGTCATCGGTGCCTGGCCGGTGATGTTGACGCCGCGGCGGTGATCGGAGTGAGTCGCGCTCTGCCCCGCCCCGACGAGAGGGACGGGGCGGCGGGTGTGTGTGTAGCATGAACGGGGCCTCATTCTGACACAGTACTGAGGAATGAATGTGAAGGAACCGGGGAGCGTGAGTGTGAGGGAGTGATGAGGAGAGAATCGTCGTACCTCAGGCTGCTGGGAGGGAAGGAGGGAGGGGGAAGGGAGGAGAGGAGGGCCTTAGGGTCAGCAAGACAAGCCGCAGGAAGTCTCGATAGTGTGTTAATTTTACGTAGTGCATCTTTTATTATACTAAGGTTGTGTATGTAGCTTATACTTGGTGTTCTTCATCCTTAGCTCGTCCATAAGGCTTCCGATAATGATGGAACGAGCGAAGTATCCTGAGCCCGTCAAGGTTCCGTGCTGGTGTTTCGAGCCTTGTGTCGTTCTGTGAGGACCTGAGTGAAGCTGACCGGCGCGTTTTCTCTCATCACGGCTAGTGTACTACACCCAACGCAACCGTTTAATTCCCTATTTTTATTTTAGTATTTTATTCCAACATGTGCGGTACATTCTCTCTCTCTCTCTCTCTCTCTCTCTCTCTCTCTCTCTCTCTCTCTCTCTCTCTCTCTCTCTCTCTCTCTCTCTCTCTCTCTCTCTCTCTCTCTCTCTCTCTCTTATTCCTTGTTTCTTTTATTTTCTGACACCTGAATTCCCTTCTTATTCCTGAGGGTATTCCAGGATTACACCAGAATTATGACAAAGGTTAACCAGTCATCAGGTATTTTAGGAACTTTGAATTATGGCATCAAACAAGGGACTACTCGTATAAGAGGTTGCTACACTCGCAGATTGATTGACTACTTTGGACAACAAATCACGATCGAAAACGAAACACTAGTGACTAGAGAAATACACACCCATGACAAACCATTAACACAAACCCAGCTTGTAGTAAAGGGATTAGACCAAAAAGTGGGAGGACTGCTTTAAGTAAAATAAGGTAACAATATGATTAGCGATCTGCCACGCCCTTTAACTAGCTTGTCTTCCCCCTTGTTCTCCTTCCCTCTCCTCTCCTGCCTTTCACCCCACTATGACGATCAGCTGACTCCTCCTATCATCAGTCCAACCAGCCAGTCGCCCTTCAGTACCCCTCCTCCTCCTTCTAACCACAACCTCGACACCCTACCACCCACTTCTCTGGACACTCACCCGATTTTTACTTTTTTATCTTTCCTCCTCCCCATATCCACCTTCACCCTCCTCTTCCTCCCCCTCCCCCTCTCTCTCTCTCTCTCTCTCTCTCTCTCTCTCTCTCTCTCTCTCTCTCTCTCTCTCTCTCTCAAAACAGATTGGACTGGATTAGGAAGCAGCTCGCGAGAACATTATAATCCTTGGAATGAACGGAACAGGAGGAGAGAGAGGCGAGTACTGAAAGGAAAGGAAGGGAAGGGGAAAGGGAGGATAAAGGATGGGAAGAAGCGAGGTAGGAGAATTGAAAAGAAAAGGGAAAGGTAAGGAAGGGAAGGGGTAAGGGGAGAATAATAAGAAGAGAAGGGAATAGAGGTAGGGAAATAAAAACTGGAAAGGGAGAAGAAAGGAAAATGAGATTGAAGGAAAGGGAAGGGGACAGAAGGAAAGGAGGAAAGGGAAGAGAAGGGAGTTAGGAAAATGAAAAAGGGAAGTGAAAGGAAGGTAGTAAGTGAAGGGAAGGGAAAGGAACGGAAGAAAAGGAAGAACGAGAAGATAAAGGATGAGAAGAGCAGGGAGATAGAGAAATGAAAAAAGAAAAGGGAAAGAAAGGAACAGGAAAAGAAAGGGGGAAAGGGAAGATAACGGATGGTGAGAAAAGCGAAGTAAGGAAATTAGAAAAGGAATAGAAGGAAAGGGGGAAAGGGGATAGGGAAGATAAAGGATGGAAATAGAAACGAGGTAGGAAAGAGAAAGGCATATGATGGGAAGGGGAAGGGGAAGCTAATGAATGGAAATAGAATGGAAAAGGGAAAGAAATGAGGGAAGTAAAGAAGAAAGATAGGAAGGAAGAGAGGAGAGAAAAGAAAAACAAAAATGGGAAGGCAGAAAGGAATTAAGTAAAGAGAGGAAAGAAGATATCAAGTTAGAGAGGAAGGGTGGACGGAAGAGAGGAAAGCATAACAAAAAGAGGGAGGAGGAAAGGAAGAACGAAGAGAGGATGAAAGGAAGGATAATTAGAGATGAACTAAAGAAAAAGATGGTAAGGAGAATAACAAGAAGTAGAAAAGAGGAAATGATGAAGAGAGAATGGGAGGGAGGATAACAAGACAGTAAGTAAAGAGAACAGAAGGGAGAGAATAACAAGAGAGGAAGAGGAGGGAGGAACGGAGAGATTTCTGAATACAGTTGGTTGTCGCTCCCCTCCGGTTCCCCCTGGTGCTGACCGTCTGTGCTGTGCTGACGCTTCGCCGCTGTGCCGTCAGTCCTGTAGCGGTCCTGTCCGGTGGTCAGGGTCGGACTGGCCTATGTGCCCGTGTGCCAATGGCACGTGGGCCCCCCAAGGTACATGGGCCCCTGGACGGGTACTCATACTATGTCATATAATAATGATTAATTGCCGTAATGAGTAAATGACATTTTGGTAGTGCCTGCACATACTGATATTATCTTACTAGACCAACTAATATTATATTGGTTGGTCAAATTAAATAAACTAATTAATTACTGCCAATGTGTATCATTTGAATATTTTGATATTTTAGTTTATATGGGCCCGGGCTCCCTCCAGCCACTAGATGGCACGGCCCCCTTAAGCACCCCAGTCCGACTCTGACTAGTGGTGGTGGTGGTGGTGGTGGTTATTTGGTTGCTAGTTTGGGTTTGTAGTTGTTTTTTTCGTTTGCTTCTGGTTTGTTTGTGGTGTGTTTCTGGTTTGGTTTGTGTTTCATTCCTGTTGTCGTGTTTTGATAGTTTTTTCTTAGTAATATTTGGTCTTGGTTATATTTTTAGATTACATTGATGTCTTATTTAGTGGAGTTTGCGATTTTTTTTTTTTTTTTATTCAGTATTTCAGTTTTATGTCAAGTGCTCGATACACGCTTATCTTTTTCTATGATTTTTTTTTTTTTTTTTTTTACTCCTGTAGTTTTATTGCGCGTTATTTTATTTATTTCTAATGTTAATGCTGTGGTTTTGTTTTTGTTTTTTTCCTTCGAGTATTCAAGATTTTTGTTCCAGTTTTCAGTTAGTTTTCTAATATTTTTTTTCGTTTCATTCTTTTTCTACCAAAGTATTCAGTGACATTTTGAATTCCTCAGTATTTTTTGTTTCAGTATTTTTTTCCAACATTTGAAGTGCACTCTTTCTCACTCCTTTTTTTTTCTTTCTTTCTCCATCTCTGTATCTATCCATATTTTTCTTTTTCTCCAACTTTTTCTCGCATACTTTTTATTGGTTCTTTGGTGGCATATTTGTGTTGTTTCTATATTTTTTTCTCAACTGAATTCCCGTCCTGTTCCCGTAGCTCATATATTCCTGCGGGTATTCCGGGACTCCACTTTTGCTGCAGGATTCCTGTTTGGGTTCTGAAATTCCTGCAGGATATCCCGAACGACTGTTTTTATTACATCGCTCTCCTTTCCTCCTCTACTCCCAGCTCTCCTTCTCTTCATCATTTCCTCTTTCTCTTCGTCATCGTTTTTTTTTAATTATTTTCGCTTCCTTTTATTCATTCGATTTCCTTTCTTTTCTTATTCCTTTACTTCGTTTTCGTTTTTTCGTTTTTCATTTCGTTTTGTTTTTCTCCAATTTTCTTTCATCTCTTGATTTTTTACTTTTCTTTCTCTCCACGCGCAGTGTTCTTCCCTTCATTTCTTTATTTTCTCTATTTTTTCTCTTTCCTCTTGTTATTCTTGGGGTTCTTTCCACCACTTTCTTAATTTTTTTTTAGCTCGTTCGTTCTTTTCCTCTTTTCCTCACTTGCTTTTTTAACTTTTACTTCAATTTATATTCCTCTGGTTAGTTTTTGTCTACTTGCCAGCCTTTCGTTTATTTTTTTTCCGTTGCTTCCTCTAATTTTCCTCCTCCTCAACTTTTTTTCTTTTCTCATCCTTTCACTTTTTATTTCCATTATCATTCAGTTTTCTTCTCCAAATTTCTTTAGAAGTCATTTCTCTTCTTTTTCCGTTTCTCTTCAGCGATCTTCTTTCCATTTTCTCATTTTCGCTCTTCTCCTTTCCCTTTGCATGTTTCACTCTCTTCCTTCTCTCCCTCCCTCTCTTCCAATGTTTGACAACACTCTCCTACCTCTCACTTAACCTCCTTTCCTTCCTTCCTTCCTTTCTTCCTTCCTTCCTTGGCTAGATTATTTTTGTCTTCTCTTTCTACATTTCTCTGTTTTATTATATTCTTCGTTAATATGCATCTTACATTGTGTCCATTATTACTCTATCCATCTATCTATCTATTTATCTGTTTGTATCTATCTATCTATCTATCTTATTACAAGCTTACTTTTCCCCAACACAATATTCCTTCAGTAATTTTTTCCTCCGCTTTTTTGTTCCTCTACACACATGTTCTTATTATCCCTCCCTGCTGTCCTGCATCCCTATCCAATATAGTTATATTTCTCTCCATTTTTCGTGACGGAACTGACATCTCCCCATTCCTCATTCCTTACCCTTTCCCCATCCTCCTCCTCCTCCTCCTCCTCCTCCTCCTCCTTTCCTTTCCTCGTCTCCATTTTAGGTACTTCCCTTTTCTTCCTTCCTCTTATCATTCATTTCCCTCCAACTTTTCCCCTATTTGCTTTTCCTCTCCCTCGTTCCCTCTCTTCTCTACTCCTTCCCTCTCTCCTTTCACTTCCCCGCTTAATACATTCTCTATCTCTTCCTTCGTCTATTCTTTCATCACCCCTTACACTTTAACAGAACCTCTCCTCCCTTCTCTCTTCCTTTTTTCCTTATTTTCTCCCCATCTTTCTTCTCTTCACTTTAGATATCCTCCCTTTCTCTTTCTTCCTCTCCTCCTCTCTTTCCCTCCAACAGGACCCTCCTCTGTATCCTTTCCCTCATCCTTATTATCTGTTCTTCCTTCGTTTGTTTCTCCCTTCTCCCCTCTCCTCCTCCACGTCCTAGATAAACACTCCTCTCGTCCTGCCTCCCTCCCTCCCTCTAAGACATTCATTCCTCATTCAGGTAATCTCCCATTTCTTAAGACTGATGTTGCTACTAATTACGCCAGGTGAACTTCCCTTGCCCCCTGCCCATCCTTACCTGCTTGCCCCCCCATCCCTTCCCTTCCTTTCCCTTCCTTACCTTTCCCTTCCCTTCCCTTCCTTTCCCTTCCTTTCCTTTCCCTTTCCTTCCCTTCCTTTCTCTTTCTTTCCCCCTCCCTCCCTCCACCTTTCCAGCCTTACCTGCCCCCACTCCTCCCCTTCCCCATACTGACTTATTTGTGCCACCCTTCCTCCTGTCTTCCCCTTCCCTTCTCCCGACTTTTCACGCTTTGTGCACATTTACTTTTTTTTTCTACTTGGAAGCACAAACTATTTTTTTTTTTTACATTATACTCCTTTTATTCACTTTTTTTTTTACCTGCCCGGCCTCGGTTACCTGAGGAGTACAATACAGGCAGACTTTGTGCTCCAGTTATTTTTTCCTCACCTCCAAGGTCAACATTTTTTTTTCCAACTTTTTTACTTTTTTTTCTTGTCCGTAACGTTCGCACAGTTCCGTAGTTTCTTTCCTCCTCCGTGCAGCGCTGCGGACCGGTGTTTTCCTCGTGTGTGACTCGTGCTGTTCTGTTTGGTTCATAACTTGTTCCGTTAATAACTTTCCGTGCGTGTGTCTTACATTTAGACTTTACTTGAACATGGTCTGGAAGGGACGAGTTTATGTGCGTTCTCGTGTTTTTCTTTTATGTGTGTGTGTGTGTGTGTGTGTGTGTGTGTGTGTGTGTGTGTGTGTGTGTGTGTGTGTTCATGTAACGGTATCATGTGTTTTCGGTTTGCATCTTTGTTGTATATTCGTGGGCGTGTGCTTTTAATTAGAATTTTGTTTATTTTTGTTTGCTAAGAGTATATATTGATTGTCTTGTTTGTGTGTATTTGTGTTTCTTTATGACTTTTGGTGTGTCTTCGCCTCCCTGTGTGTTTTTTTTCTTAACCAGGAACCAAAACCTCCACAAATATGCAAGATTTTATCGTGGATACTTTATCGTCATGTCAAATAATTACAAAAGTATAAAATTGAGGTAGGTGTGTGTTGGCGAGATAACTTTAAATATTCAGAAAGTTCTACACCAAAGATTGCATTTTTTTTCTTTTACAGGAGAAAGGTGGGTTGTGTGTGCCGCCAAGTCGCCGCGTCATGTACGTAAGTGTTGAGGTGTGTGTGTGTGTGTGTGTGTGTGTGTGTGTGTGTGTGTGTGTGTGTGTGTGTGTGTGTGTGTAATTCACCTCTTGGTCTGCTGCGGGTCTCTCTCGAGACAGACAGCCGTTCCCCTACGGAAGAGCACAGAGCTCGTAGTACCAATCTTGTGTGTGTGTGTGTGTGTGTGTGTGTGTGTGTGTGTGTGTGTGTGTGTGTGTGTGTGTGTGTGTGTGTGTGTGTGTGTGTGTGTGTGTGTGTGTGTGTAATTCACCTCTTGGCTGCTGCGGGTCTCTCTCGAGACAGCCAGCCGTTCCCCTACGGAAGAGCACAGAGCTCGTTGTACCAATCTTGTGTGTGTGTGTGTGTGTGTGTGTGTGTGTGTGTGTGTGTGTGTGTGTGTGTGTGTGTGTGTAATTCACCTCTTGGTCTGCTGCGGGTCTCCTGAGACAGCCCCGTTCCCTACGGAAGAGCACAGAGCTTGTAACAATCTTGTGTGTGTGTGTGTGTGTGTGTGTGTGTGTGTGTGTGTGTGTGTGTGTGTGTGTGTGTGTGTGTGTGTGTGTTTGACACAATCAGCAACCACGTCAAAAGGAATATCTGGGAAACTAAACTAAACAATCGGTAAAGAAAACGAAACTTTAGCAACATTTCCCCGCTGTTTCACGCACCGTCACAATGCATCCATCAGCTCCACCTCTTCCTCCACTGCCACCCAAACAACACACCCTTCTCTTCCTCCACCTCCTCCATCACTTCCTTCTTTTCTTTCACTTCCACCGCCACTCAACCACAACCTCCATCTCTTCCACCACCTCCCCTACCATATCACTTCCACCTAGCCACCATATTCTTCTCTCCCTCCACCTCCTCCACTACTTCCATTTATTCCTCCACTTTACCCACCACCCAATCACCACCTATTTTCATTCTTCCACTTTCTCCATCATCACCACCCCCATCTCTTAAAATTCCCTCTCCTCCACCCTTTCGCCATGTGGTCACCCAGCAGAGAGACGGGTGACAGTGTATCAGATGGGTGGGAAAGTGGATGACTTGGGTGTGTGTGAAGCGGGTGACGGGAGAATGGGTGGGGAATGTAAGTGAGTCGGAGGTGGATGACTAGTTAGTGGGTGAGGGGGTTAGGTTTGTGAGAATGTGTGGATGGGTGAGGTGAATGGGAAAATGAATTAATGGGTGAGAAAGTAGGGAGACATGGAAGGCTGGGAGGAAGGGGGTGAAGGGACAGGGGAAGGGGAGCAGTGATCGTGGGAGGTGCTCGTTTTCATTGTTGTTGATAAATGACGTGTGGATGCAGTTTCACTGGGCCCGTGCTGAGAGAGAGAGAGAGAGAGAGAGAGAGAGAGAGAATTATGTATCCATCACAAAAGACATAAAGAGTACTATCAAGACACCTTTTTCTTTCTTCTGTTTACTCACGAGAGAAATAAAACAGAATTAAAAAAAAACCGGAATAAGGAAGTAGATGTGTTTCGAAGGGGTGACTCTAGTGGACTCCGGGGCACACTTTACGTCGTCTGCTTCACCGCTACACTATCTATATCCATTATCATATTCCCCTCCTCTTAACTTACGAGAAGCGTGTGAGAAAATTAAATTGCCTGATGCCCCACAGGTCCCTGTTGAAGTGTGTTGTTACTTCTGAAGGAGGCGGTGGGAAGTGGAGGAGGAGGAGGAGGAAGCTGTGTAGGAGGGTGATAAGGTGTGTGTGGTTATTATTCTATTGTTATAATGATAAGCTACCAAAGCTTCCCTCCAGGGTGCAGATACAACAAGTTGAACCACACAAAATACCAAAAGGTACTGGAGAAAAGCAAAGGCAACGGATAGTTAAGAAACTGGCCAGTCAGAGATAAAAAGAAGGAAAAATAAAATTACTGTTTTAAAAAGAGATTCACACGAGACTTAAATGTAGAAATGTTTGCAGAAAGGTCAATCTCACTGGGTAACTGATTCCATAGATTTGTCAACGACGGAAGAAAACATCGTGCGAATTGTGTCGTATAAAAATTCGTAGGATTAAAAGCAAGATCGTTTTGACCAAGATCTACAGTACCAGGTCTCCTCACTTCCGACGTATTTTCGCAAATGCTGGCGCACTGACGTCACCAGGATGTTCGAGGGTAGGTTCAGCGGGGCCGATGGGATCAGTCGCTCCTCCAACCTCCGTGTAGTAACAGCTAGCTGGCAGTCGCTCTCAGTTTCTCTCTCACACACACACACACACACACACACACACACACACGTAAGCTAGTAAATAAGAATGGAGTGGAGGATATCTACTCATAGCCATTGACAAGGCACATTATAAGAATCACATAGAGAAAAAAAATATGAAGTAGGGAGATATTTAAAATAGTATAGCTTTTATGCGTACATTTGAATTTGTAGGTGAGTACACACACACCACACACACAATACTACTACTACTAATGACAGCATCAACATCTGGGGGCAAATATGGGGTATTCTTGAGAGAGAGAGAGAGAGAGAGAGAGAGAGAGAGAGAGAGAGAGAGAGAGAGAGAGAGAGAGAGAGAGAGAGAACGGGGAAAATAGAATAGTATCCCGTCTTCCTCACTGTCTCACAGCCAGCTGACGTCACAGGCTGCGCAGTGGAGGTAAAGTGAGGAGACCTGATACTATAGATCTTGGTTTTGACTAAGAGCAAACCTCGTGACCCGGGCAGGTGTAAGTAGATCAGGCAAAGCATTGTGTAAGGGATGCCGATTATTCTTAAAAACTTTAAATAACACACACACCAACTTGACGCCGATGATCAAGATCAAGAACAAGTGCCGGAGAAATAAGTTTATTTGAATTGATTGCTCTGTCAAGTAACTTTAAATGGCAACTGGCAGCAGACATCCAAACAGGAGCACAATATTCAAAGTGGGGCAAAATGAATACATAAAATGATTTGATTACAGTTGAGTCACAAGCAAATGTTTTGAAGCACTTACGAAGTAAGCCTGTCTTCTGTGCAATAGTGGAAGACATGGAACGTTAGTGCTTCTCAAATGTCAGTTTATAATCAAGAGTGACTCCCAACTAGAAATATCCTTAATCTGTTCACCAAAAATATGCAAACAAGGATGAGGTGGATTCAAGGTACGGGATCTACTGATGGTAATGGGATGGTTACTGGTTGGGCACTGGTGGTTAGGGATAAGTGGAATATGGAAGAAAAAGAGAACGAGGAAAAAAAAGACGAAACGGTAGTATTAGAATTTGGGATTTTGGTAAGAGGGGGAAAAGGAGGAGGAGGAAGTGTGAGATCAGCGAAAGAGATTACAAGAAATTCAACTGGGAACAAGCAAATCTGAAGGAGAAAATGGAGGAGGAGGAAGATGAGCGAACTTAGAAGCGGGAGAAACAAGCAGAGAAGGAGATAGACACCATGCAAAGCGGAAGGAGTGGAGGAGGAGGAGGAGGAGGAGGAGGAGAAGGATGTATAGATGGAGGAGGAGGAGAAGGATGTATAGATGGAGGAGGAGGAGAAGGAGGAGGAGGAGGAGGAGGAGGAGGAGGAGGAGGAGAAGGATGTATAGATGGAGGAGGAGGAGGAGGAGGAGGAGGAGGAGGAGGAGGAGGAGGAGGAGGAAACATGGAAACATGGAAACATGGACGAACAGGTAGCAGAAAGCCTGTTGGCTCATTGCGAGGCTGCCTGCTTTCAGTGATTTAATCAATCCGTCATCCTGCCTGGTCAAACTCTTTCGCCTCTGCCTGTCAACATCTACCTTTCCTTCCTACTGGAAATATGCCTTCATACAGCCTGTGCCTAAGAAGGGTGACCGTTCCAATCCCTCAAACTACCGTCCTATAGCTTTGCTTTCTTGTCTATCTAAAGCTTTTGAATCAACTCTTAACCGGAAGATTCAAAAGCACCTTTCCACTTCTGACCTTCTATCTGATCGCCAGTATGGGTTCCGCAAGGGGCGTTCTACTGGTGATCTCCTTGCCTTCCTAACTGACCCTTGGTTATCCTCTCTTAGCCGTTTCGGTGAAACCTTTGCTATTGCGCTGGACATATCAAAAGCTTTTGATAGGGTCTGGCACAAATCTTTGCTTTCCAAACTACCCTCCTTCGGTTTCTATCCTTCTCTCTGTACCTTTATCTCTAGTTTCCTTTCTGACCGATCTATTTCTGCTGTGATAGACGGTCACTGTTCTTCCCCTAAACCTATTAACAGTGGTGTCCCACAGGGTTCTGTCCTATCTCCCACTCTCTTTCTGTTGTTCATTGATGATCTTCTTTCCAAAACGAACTGTCCTATCCATTCCTACGCCGATGATTCCACTCTGCATTACTCAACTTCTTTCAATAGAAGACCCACCCTACAGGAATTTAACGACTCAAGACTGGAGGCAACAGAACGCTTAGCCTCAGACATTACTATTATTTCCGATTGGGGCAAGAGGAACCTGGTGTCCTTCAACGCCTCAAAAACACAGTTACTCCACCTATCCACTCGACACAATCTTCCAAACAACTATCCCCTATTCTTTGACAACACTCAGCTATCACCTTCTTCAACACTAAACATCCTCGGTCTATCCTTAACTCAAAATCTCAACCTCGAAACTTCATATCTCATCTCTTACTAAATCAGCTTCCTCAAGGCTGGGCGTTCTTTACCGTCTCCGCCAGTTCTTCTTCCCCGCACAGCTGCTATCCATTTACAGGAGCCTTGTCCGCCCTCGTATGGAGTATGCATCTCACACAGCTCTCCTTTACAGAGTGGAGTCTAAGTCTCTTCGTTTCATCAGCTCTCCTCCTCATACTGATAGTCTTCTACCTCTCAAATTCCGCCGCCATGTTGCCTCTCTTTCTATCTTCTATCGTTATTTTCACGCTGACTGCTCTTCTGAACTTGCTAACTGCATGCCTCCCCCCCCTCCCGCGGCCCCGCTGCACACGACTTTCTACTCATGCTCATCCCTATACTGTCCAAACCCCTTATGCAAGAGTCAACCAGCATCTTCACTCTTTCATCCCTCATGCTGGTAAACTCTGGAACTATCTTCCTTCATCTGTATTTCCTCCTGCCTACGACTTGAACTCTTTCAAGAGGAGGGTTTCAGGATACCTCTCCTCCCGAAATTGATCTCTCTTTTTTTGGACACCCCTTTGACCTCTATTCAGGAGCACTTAGTAGCGGGCTTTTTTATATTTTTCTTTGCGCCCTTGAACTGTTTCCTTAGTTTAAAAAAAAAATTCAAAACTATAATTCGTCCTCTTCAGTTCGTTCTTCCTTCCTTCCTAATCCTTACCACCTACCTTCCTTCCTTCCTCCCCCATACCACCCACCTTCCTTCCTTCCCTTTCTCTTTCTTTTTCCCTTCTTCGGTTCAGTCCAATCCTGGCGTATAGATGAAAGGAAGAAAAATAAGAAAGCATGGGTGAATGGAAGGGATAATTGAGTAAGAAAAAAAATTAGGGAAGGAAAAGAAGATCAAGAAAAATAATAGGAGGAAAGAAGTTTAGGTCGTGCGTGTGTGGGCGTGACAAGGGCGTGGGGTGCCAGGCTGTTGTGCTGCTCCCCCTCGGCGCTGGTCAGCGGCGTGGTGAGGCCTGACAGCCAGACGTGAAGCTCTTAAGGGAAAGGTTTTCCCCGCTACCTCGTCTCAAATTGTGACCTCGATCTGTCTTACTTCATGTCCGTGTTTTGTTTTTCTTTATTTTCTTTTTGCTACATTTTTCTTTGTTTTTTGTCCGTTTTTCGTTTTCTATTTCCTTAATTTTCTACTTTTTTTTTGTTTCGTCTGTCCTGCCTCATTTTTTTCTATTTATTTCATCGTCAGTTTATTCCCCCTCCTTCCCTCTCCGCTCCCCCTTCCTCCCATTCGCCTGACAGCCTCCCCGGAAGGTCCATCAGGTAAAGCCGCCTCCCCACGCTGCCTTGATCTCCACATTTGTTCTCCACACTGTTAGCGGATTTAGTCTCCTTGCTGGTCTCCACTCATCTCCCAGGGTCTTAATACCTCCACTCTACATGTACTTGTAAGCAGCGTCCTTGTATCCTCCACCTCTCAAGCTCCACTAATTTACTATCTTATAATGTTCCTTAATTTTAGCTTATCTTTACAGCGTCTTTGTATTCTCCACCTCACAACTCCCCTAACTATCCATCTCTTACCTTGCCTTACCTTACCTTACATTACCTTACCTTTTCTTACCCTATTTTACCTTCCTTACCTATTTCCACTCGTCATTCTTCACTAACCTTTTTTTCTCGCATCCTCCTCCTCCACCTGCCTGTCCTCACCCACCTCTGCCTCCCTCTTCTTGCTTCCTCCCGTCTTTTTCCTCCTCCTGCTATCTCCACTACTCACTTTTATTTTATCTGTCTTCTGTTTACTTTCCTTACTTTTTTCCTTCATCGGTTTTCTTCTACCATTATCCTTCTACCACACTCAATTCTTCCCTTGCTACCACCTTCAACCATCCAGCCTCCTCCTCCTCCTCCTCCTCCTCCTCCATCAATATCCACCAAACAGAACTTCATCCCTCCACCATTTACACCACTATGTTACTGATTACGTACCTTTCTTTCAGAATCTTAGTCCAACCAGTACCCTTCTGCTAGTCTCCTATTACCCTCATCATCATCATCATCATCATCCTCTTATTCCGTCCCCCCCGGGGTCAGGGTGCACACTGTTACTGCGGAATAATCCACATGACCCAAATTATTATCGGACTCACCCTGTCTAATTAAACACCTGCACCTCGAGACAGATGGAGTGGCGTTAATAGGACAATAGGAATGTGGTAATTAGTGTGTGTGTGTGTGTGTGTGTGTGTGTGTGTGTGTGTGTGTGTGTGTGTGTGTGTGTGTGTGTGTGTGTGTGTGTGTGTGTGTGTGTGTGCTGCTGCTGCCACGACCCACCAGTTGATTTGTACGTACAATGAAAGTGTATGTTGTGTTAATTCGAGAGAGAGAGAGAGAGAGAGAGAGAGAGAGAGAGAGAGAGAGAGAGAGAGAGAGAGAGAGAGAGAGAGAGAGAGAGAGAGAGAGAGAGAGAGAGAGAGAGAGAGAGAGAGAGAGAGAGAGAGAGAGAGAGAGAGGGAGAGGAGAGTGAGAGAGAGAGAGAGAGAGAGAGAGAGAGAGAGAGAGAGAGAGAGAGAGAGAGAGAGAGAGAGAGAGAGAGAGAGAGAGGAGAGAGAAGAGAGAGAGAGAGAGAGCGAGAGAGAGAGAGAGAGACAGAGAGAGAGAGAGCGAGAGAGAGAGAGAGAGCGCGCTGGGGCGCGGCAGTCCAAACAACGTTTAATTAATTTTATATATAATGTAAACACACACACACACACACACACACACACACACACACACACACACACACACACACACACACACACACACACACACACACACACACACACACACAGACACTAATTACCACATCCCTATTGTCCTATTAACGCCACTCCATCCGTCTCGAGGTGCAGGTGTTTAATTAGACAGGTGTACAGGCTCGAGTACGAACAGATAAAGCCCCTGTCACACTGAATTTACGACCTAACAACGACAATCGGCGACCTGCGATTCGTGGGAGGTCGCACATGGTCGCGCATGCGAGCGTCATGTGTCTCCGTCCGCCGTATGACCGATAAGGTAGGCTGCAGGTTTTTGGTGCTGCACCAAAGTGTGACTGACGCACCGAACAGCAGATAATTTACATGATAAAATCTTCAGCCTATCACGGTTCTGCAGCATCCTTTGAAAACAGTTGAAATGACATGTAAAAGAAAGTTGAGTCAGTTTAAGCTGGTACAAGAGAAAGAGCTGGCAATGGGCACCTCTAGAGGAAGTGAGTCGACAGAGGAAAGAGACCGAAGGAAAGCTGCAAAAAAGATGAACTATTTAAACAGACACAAGCTAGAACGAAACATGCAGCGGTTTCATTAGATATACATGACAGTTACGAGAAAGGAGTAGGAATATCAAACGGGTGAATGTATAGGAAGACAGCGTGAAAGAGAGCGGGAGAGTAACCGTAAGGATATATAGATATAATGACAAATAAATATAATGTGAGATAAGTAGAGGTATTTTTAATAGGATTAAAAGAAGAAAAAGGTCAGTAGATATTGACTGAAGAAAATACTTACCTATACACACAGCTGAAAGATAAACGATTATGAACATGACGTAGAATCACTTTTTTTTTTTTTTTTTTTTTTTTTACAGCAAAGGAGACAGCTCAAGGGCACAAAAAAGTAAACATTAATAAAAAAAAGCCCGCTACTCGCTGCTCCTAAAAAGAATCCAAAGAGGTGGCCGAAAGAGAGGTCAGTTTCGGGAGGAGAGGTGTCCTGATACCCTCCTCTTGAAAGAGTTCAAGTCGTAGGCAGGAGGAAATACAGATAAGAACATAAGAACATAAGAACATTGGAGTCTGCAAGAGGCCGGTAGGCCTGTACGAGGCAGCTCCTCTGAACCTAAGCTCCTGTGTAGCTCCCGTGTATCTAACCCCACCTAATAATCACTGTCCATGAATTTATCCAATCTATTTTTAATGTGACAATTGTATTGGCACTTATAACATGACTGCTAAGCCTATTCCACTCATCCACCACCCTGTTTGTAAACCAATTTTTGCCTATGTCCCTGTTGAATCTGAATTTATCCAGTTTAAACCCATTACTTCGTGTCCTACCCAATTTTCTTACCTACAAAACCTTATGAATGTCTCCCTTATTAAAGCCCTTCATCCATTTATAAACCTCGATCATGTCTCCACGCACCCTTCGCCTCTCCAGAGAATGCAAGTTTAACTGTTTGAGTCTTTCCTCGTATGGCAAGTTTCTCAACCCCTGAATCATCTTAGTCATCCTCCTCTGCACCGATTCTAATATTTTGATATCCATTCTATAGTAAGGTGACCAGAACTGAACCACATAGTCAAGATGAGGTCTAACTAATGCTAAATATAGTTTGAGGAAGACTTTGGGGCTTCTGTTGCTTACGCTCCTTGAAATTAATCCCAGCACCCTATTTGCTCGATTTCTAGTTTGAATGCATTGTGCCCTTGGATGGAGATCAGAGATAGTACCAGAACTTAAGGATCGGACTTACGAGGGGAGACTCAATAGCATGGGGCTCACAACCCTGGAGAGAAGAAGAGAAAGAGGAGACCTGATAGTGGTGTACAGGGTGGCGAGCTGGGTGGAGAATCTGGACAGAGAGGACCTGTGTGTGTGTGTGTGTGTGTGTGTGTGTATGGAGTGAGAGAGAAACGAGAGGACATGGAAAGGAGTTGAGGGCGACCACGTGTAGGCGAGATGTGAAAAAGTTTAGCTTCCTAAACAGAAGCATTGAGGTGTGGAATGGACTTGAGGAGGAGGTGGTTTGTGCAAGAAACATTCATGATATTTAGGAAAAGTTGGATAGGAGCGGATATGGAGACGGGACAGCACGAGCTCCTTTCCCGTATGTCACAACTAGGTAAATACAACTAGGTGGACACACACACACACACACACACACACACACACACACACACCGCTCCGGTAGCTCAATCGGTAGAGCGCTGCACTGCAAGTCTTCACGGCCAAACAGGCGGCGGTTCGAGCCCCGCTCAGGCCAGATTCTTTCCGTTGACTAGGAGTGGTTACTGTCCCCCCTTGAGCAAGGGGGATGGGTTGTGTGGTGTGTGAGATCTTGGCAGTACCCAGAGATCGACAATAATGAGCACTTACTCACGTTGGGAGGGTACCTGCTGGCGAAAGCCAGTCCAACTCGTGATCAGGCCGTGGTGAATTATACACACACACACACACACACACTTTAAGGCACTCTGAATAGGGGCCCCAAAACCCCCTCCAGGCTGCCGGCACTTCCCTTGAGGCTCTGGAACAAGCACTGCAGACAGACAGACACACACACCTCACCCTTGGGACCTAAGATGACCTCCACAAACACGTGACATGACCCACACAAACCTAACAGGACTAGTTTTTTTTATATACTTGATACTTATATTTTACCTGAAATGACACACAAACACCAATAATGTTCATAATATATATAAATGATATGCCAAAGGGTATAAAAAGTTATATGAGCCTTTTTGCAGACGATGCAAAATTAATAAGGAAAGTGTAGATGGAGGAAGACTGTGAAGAACTGCAAAAAGACCTGTACAGAGTGTATAGATGGACCCAGTTATGGGAGATGGAATTTAATGCAAACAAATGCCATGTTATGGAAATGGGGAAAAGTATAAAAAGACCAAGGAAAACATACAGGATGGGAGAAGAAAACTTAAAGTTAGCACATGAAGAAAAAAGATTTGGGAGTAACGATGCAAGACACACCATCCCCAGAAAAGCACATAAACAAGTTATTTGGAGAAACCTACAGGATGATGCAAAATATAAGGGTTGGATTATAGACTTTTTAACGGAGAGAAATGAGAACAGTAATCAGGAACAATAAATCAAGCTGGGCGGAAGTGACCAGTGGAGTCCCCCAAGGATCGGTGCTGGCTCCGATTATGTTTGCAATATATATAATTGACATGACAGAAGGGGTGACAAGCTATATGAATATGTTTGCTGATGATGCTAAACTAATGAGGAGGGTGGCTAATGAGGAAGACTGTGTAGCCTTGAGTCAGGATTTCGATAGAATAAGCGAATGGTCACGCAAATGGGAAATGACATTCAATACAGAGAACTGTAGTGTGATGGAGTTTGGTAAGAGCAGTAGACGGATATTAGGGAACTACTCTCTGAGTAATGAAAGAATCATGAAAAAAACAGAAGAATAAGGATCTGGGAGTGACAATAACAGACAAGTTATCCTTTGGGAAGCATATAAATTGGATAACTGGGGAAACATACAATCTTCTTAGAAACATAAAAGCAGTATTTACATATCTAGACGAAGAGACGGTGAAGAAACTAATAACATGGATGATACGTCCAAGACTGGAATATGCAGCATTAGTGTGGTCACCTACATTGAAGAAAGAAATTAGAAAGTTGGAAAGAATACAGAGAGCAGCGACCAAACTATCGGAAACTTTGAGAGAACACACTTACCCCCCGGTCTCACAGACGCCGAATCACAAAAAAATCGTAGTACCTCGGGAGACAGCGTTTTCCCCGAATCACTACGAAAATTTGTTTATCTTTTCATCTCAAGGCGTTCGGTCGACCTCGAGGGCATATTCCCCGAAGTACACCGAATTATTTCCCGAAGTGCTACGACGTACTACGATGTGCTACGATGTACTATGATTTCACCCTGATTTTCTCCCGAAGTACGCCGAGTTTTGGAGCCGAAGTACTACGAAGTATCACGATGAAGGAAGATTGTTCCAGAGTTTACCAGCGTGAGGGATGAAAGAGTGAAGATGCTGGTTAACTCTTGCATAAGGGGTTTGGACAGTATAGGGATGAGCATGAGTAGAAAGTCGAGTGCAGCGGGGCCGCGGGAGGGGGGGAGGCATGCAGTTAGCAAGTTCAGAAGAGCAGTCAGCGTGGAAATATCGATAGAAGATAGAAAGAGAGGCAACATTGCGGCGGAATTTAAGAGGTAGAAGACTATCAGTATGAGGAGGAGAGCTGATGAGACGAAGAGCCTTTGCCTCCACTCTGTCCAGAAGAGCTGTGTGAGTGGAGCCCCCCCACACATGAGATGCATACTCCATACGAGGGCGGACAAGGCCCCTGTATATGGACAGCAACTGTGCAGGGGAGAAGAACTGGCGGAGACGGTACAGAACGCCCAGCCTCGAGGAAGCTGATTTAGTAAGAGATGAGATATGAAGTTTCCAGTTGAGATTTTGAGTTAAGGATAGACCGAGGATGTTTAGTGTTGAGGAAGGTGATAGCTGGGTGTTGTCAAAGAATAGGGATAGTTGTTTGGAAGATTGTGTCGAGTGGATAGGTGGAGAAACTGTGTTTTGAGGCGTTGAAGGACACCAGGTTCTTCTTGCCCCAATCGGAAATAATAGTAAGGTCTGAGGCTAAGCGTTCTGCAGCCTCCAGCCTTGAGTCGTTAAGTTCCTGAAGGGTGGGTCTTCTATTAAAAGAAGTTGAATAATGCAGAGTGGAATCATCGGCGTAGGAATGGATAGGACAGTTCGTTTTGGAAAGAAGATCATCAATGAACAACAGAAAAAGAGTGGGAGATAGGACAGAACCCTGTGGGACACCACTGTTAATAGATTTAGGGGAAGAACAGTGACCGTCTACCACGGTAGAAATAGAACGGTCAGAAAGGAAACTGGAGATAAAGGTACAGAGAGAAGGATAGAAACCGTAGGAGGGTAGTTTAGAAAGCAAAGATTTGTGCCAGACCCTATCAAAAGCTTTTGATATGTCCAGCGCAATAGCAAAAGTTTCACCGAAACGGCTAAGAGAGGATGACCAAGAGTCAGTTAAGAAGGCTAGGAGATCACCAGTAGAACGCCCCTTGCGGAACCCATACTGGCGATCAGATAGAAGGTCAGAAGTGGAAAGGTGCTTTTGAATCTTACGGTTAAGGATTGATTCAAAAGCTTTAGATAGACAAGAAAGTAAAGCAATAGGACGGTAGTTTGAGGGATTGGAGCGGTCACCCTTCTTAGGTACAGGCTGTGTGAAGGCATACTTCCAGCAAGAAGGAAAGGTAGATGTTGACAGGCAGAGGCGAAAGAGTTTGACCAGGCATCGTTTGTGGCTTTAAAAAAATAAAGGAAGGAAAAAAGCTGTCACTAATTAAAGGAAGGATAAAAGTAAGAGTAAAAGTAAAAGCTAAAAAAAGTAATATTAAAGGAAAAAGTAAAACAATAAAAATTGAAATGCTTTAAAAAAATTGGAAGAGACTTTGTTACTGTAGATAGAAAAGAAAAAGTAAAAAAGTGATAAAGGAAGAAAAAACCCTCACTATAAAAATCAAAGAAAGAGAAGCTAACCAGCCAGCGGTGGCCTTTGTCCCGCGATGCTGCAGCCCAAGAAAGGAATTTGTGTTGCTTAATTGAATTAGTGGCCGACCCTGCTACCCCTCCTGCTCCTCCTCTTCCTCTACCTCCTCCTCCTCCTCCTCCTGCTCTTTTTTTCTTTCTTTTCTTCCCTCACTACCACCCTCCACATCCCTCTTGTTCTTCTCTGCTCTTACATCCCCTTCACTCCACCTCACCTCCCCTTCCACCACGCTCTCTATCACTCTTCTCGCTTTTTCCTCTCACTAACCGTCTCCACCTCCCTTCCTCTGTTCGCTTTCCCTCCACTTTACCACCCTTCCTCCCACGTCCTCTTCCCCCATTCCTCCTCCTTCTCCTATCGCTGTCTCCTCACACCTTCCTGCCCCTCCCCTCCAACCAGTGATGTCCACCCCCCACATCCCCCTATTACCAGTCTGCAACCATTTCCACTCACAACACCCCTCCTACGCCCTCTTCCCTCTCCCCCCATAACGGACCTCCTGACAGTCTCGTTAGATCCAGGTTGAGTTATCGGTGTATTTTTACCTCTGAGTTTTCTGTTTTGTTTGTTTATTTATTTTCGTTTTTTGTTAAGTATGACTGATATTTTTTTTTCTATGACTTGGCTTATGTGTTATTTCCTCTCTGTTTTGTTCTTGTGCTCTGTGACTGTCTTGTTTGTTTGTTGCCTAATTCAGTTTTTTGCAAGATAGATTGTCGCTTCTTCTTCCTGGTGAAGTTCTTTATGTTGTTGTTTCGTGTGCAGCATTTCTCACACTTACAGGTGTGTTAATAATCACTCCCGGTAAATATTTTCATCACATTTACTTAAATTTGGGAAGAACAGGTTGTCCCTAATTTTCCAAACATTTATTACACAGTTAGCACACAGAGTCGATCTTGAATGGTTTCGAACAAAGTTACGGTAAATAAAACATATTGTTCGCAATATCCTGTTTTATGTAAAGGAAATAATACGTATTTGTAATGTAAAGAAAACGGAACTGATAGTAAAGAATGTAAAGATAAGATTATTGGGAACATAACACAAGTAATCCACGAGTCCTGTAGGGCCTTGCAAGGCCACAGCAAAAAAATCAGGCACAGTCATTGTGATATAACACAAACAACTCTTACAATGACATAACAGTTGACTGTGTAGGACCTGAGTGTTGCCGAGCACGGGTGTGGTGCTGTCCACGTTAACGAATCCTCCAACATTGTGATGTAACACAAACAACTCTTACAATGACATAACAGTTGACTGTGTAGGACTTGAGTGTTGCCGAGCACGAGTGTGGTGCTGTCCACGTTCACGAATCCTCCAACATTGTGATGTAACACAAACATATCAGCTGACTGTGTAGGACTTGAGTGTTGCCGAGCACGGGTGTGGTGCTGTTCACGTTCACGAATCCTCCAACATTGTGATGTAACACAAACAACTCTTACAATGACATATCAGCTGACTGTGTAGGACTTGAGTGTTGCCGAGCACGAGTGTGGTGCTGTTCACGTTCACGAATCCTCCAACATTGTGATGTAACACAAACATATCAGCTGACTGTGTAGGACCTGAGTGTTGCCGAGCACGAGTGTGGTGCTGTTCACGTTCACGAATCCTCCAACATTGTGATGTAACACAAACATATCAGCTGACTGTGTAGGACTTGAGTGTTGCCGAGCACGAGTGTGGTGCTGTTCACGTTCACGAATCCTCCAACATTGTGATGTAACACAAACATATCAGCTGACTGTGTAGGACTTGAGTGTTGCCGAGCACGGGTGTGGTGCTGTTCACGTTCACGAATCCTCGAACATTGTGATGTAACACAAACATATCAGCTGACGGTGTAGGACTTGAGTGTTGCCGAGCACGGGTGTGGTGCTGTACACGTCCACGAATCCTCCAACATTGTGATGTAACACAAACATATCAGCTGACGGTGTAGGGCTTGAGTGTTGCCGAGCACGGGTGTGGTTCTGTACTCATTCACGAATCCTCCAACATTGAACTTTTTTTCTTCATCTCGTTTGATTCACATTCCGTTAATTGTGGTCCGCGGTCTTTCCGGGCCTGCCTTGACGTGCTCAGCTTTCCTTGGCGGCGCCGTGATCCGAGTCGTCTGTGTCCTGACCTTTGCCCTTGGCCTTGGCCGTGCTGGTAAGTGGCTTTCGCTGCGGACATAACTCCTTCCTCAGCTCGACCACGTCCCCGGTGCCCCGTGACGGTGCCGCGGCTCTCGGCGTCCCCTTCTTTGGGTGATCCACCCGCACGTCGCGGCGGCCCTCCACCGCGGCGGTGTTTTGTACATTTCAGGCGCAACAAGATAACTTGTCCGCATCAGTGTCTCTACAGCAAGTTTTCCAGCATGAGACGTTTTCTGGTGGGTCAGCAGCCACCAACTCCATATATATATATATATATATATATATATATATATATATATATATATATATATATATATATATATATATATATATATATATATATATATATATATATATATATATATATATATATATATTTCAGCAAGGGAGTCAGTTCAAGGGCATAAAATAGGAAACAATAATGAAAAAAAGCCTGCTATTCACTGCTCCTAAAAAGTTAGAGGAGTGGCCGAAAGATGGGTCAATTTCGGGAGGAGAGGTGTCCTGATACCCTCCTCTTGAAAGAGCTCAAATCATAAGCAGGAAGAGATACAGATGAAGGAAGATTGTTCCAGAGTTTACCAGCGTGAGGGATGAAAGAGTGAAGATGCTGGTTAACTCATGCGTAAGGGATTTGGACAGTAAAGGGATGAGCTTGAGTAGAAAATCGTGTGTGGCGAGGCCCCGGGAAGGGGGAGGCATGCAGTTAAGGCGCTGGTACACTAGCACATTTTCCGTCAATATTTTTCATCAACTTCCTCAAAACTGACAACTTCTTTTTAAGGCGCTGCTACGCTAGCTCATTTTCCGTCAATATTTTTCATCAACTTCCGTCTGCACTTCGTTTGCACTGCTTCCGTCACATGTAAACAAAACACCATGGCCCCGACACACAGACAAGCTATCGCCGCTATCAGCGTGATTAGGTGTTTAATGAAGCTGAGACGAGCCAAACAAGCCAGAAGACGAGAGTGGATGTGTTAGTGGAAGGCACGTCGCGAACAAGAAAGTGTTTACTATCGACTCTTGAGGGAGCTGAGATTTGAGGACCACAAGGCAATGAGGAACTGGATCAGGCTCGACAAGGACCAGTACAACAAACTTTTGGAGCCCTTATTCATATATAAATCATCTCTGTGGTTCCAGAGACACTATGGTTTCTTATGCTCTCAATAAGCAATTCTTCTGAGAGTCTTGTCCACTGAGGGTGAGCCATTATTTATTGCAAGGTCTTCAAAGCGAGAGAAACACACGGAGTGTATCACATGTAAACAAGTTCTCGTCACACTAGACACTGTAGGCTTTTATGACACTATATTACAGAATGTAACTACATGTGTAATTGCTTTATTGAATATTTTTACCTATATTAAACAGTTGAATTCTTGCTTCTCATGAAAAACAGTGGTTTAATTTTAATATTTCCTCATCATCCACTATGGATTCTGATTTCATTAAAAAAAGTTGTTGACAACTTTCCATTTGAAGACACAAAGGAACACAAAGAACCACAAAGGAAGAACAAACAACAGCAGACCTGCTGGTCCTTACGAGGTTGTTTGTGACAAGCTACACTAACTATCTAATCAAAGGTAGAAGATGAAGGGCAGCAAAGGCGAAGGCCCCTCCCCACCATCCCATCCCTCCAGCCAAAGCTGGCAGGAAAGGAAAAAGAACCATGCAGCATGGAAAAACTGCATGGAAACTATGTAGGAAAGAGGAAAGAACTACCATTACTGCTACCACTAAGCGGGCGATAAAAGCGGACAAGGACACCAGTATTCGAAAGAACTTAACGTTATTACGACAATGAGTAATATCTTAGTTGCTGGTTGGATTCAAAACACTTGTCTAATCTATTCTTGAAGGCCGTAACTGTTGTACTATCAACGACATCACAAGGTAGAGAGTTCCAAACGTTAAGAACTCGATTGAAGAAGAAGTGTTTAGCTTCGTGCGACGAGAATCTTTTACCACTTATCTTCAAATTGTGATTTCTTCTTGTTCTATTTGACCGATCAATTGTAAAGTAATCTTCCGCATTAATATCACTGAATCCTTTAAACATTCTAAACACTTTTATTAAATCGCCTCGCATTCTTCATTTTGATAGGCTGAATAAATTTACTTCTTTAAGCCTTTGTTCATATGACAAATTTCTCAACCTAGGAATCATCTTTGTTACTCTTCGTTGGACCCGTTCCAACTTTTCTGTCTTTTCTGTAGTAGGGAGACCAAAACTGTACACAGTACTCTAGACGGAGTCGAACCAACGAATTATACAGTTTTAATATTACTTTTTCGGATTTATAATTAAAGACTCGTCCGATGAAGCCAACCAATTTGTTTGCAGTTTTAACTACCTCTGAACAATGCTGACCGGGCTTTAAATCGCTTGATATAGTGATTCCAAGATCCTTTTCTTTACTTACTGCAGAAAGTTGTTGGCCATTCATTACGTACCGAACGCGATTGTTATTTTTTCCGATGTGAAACACTTTACATTTGTCAACGTTAAATTTCATTTGCCATTGATTGGCCCAACGTGCAAGTCGATCTAGATCTGATTGTAAAGCTTCTTCGTCGAGTGTCGCAGTTACTTTACTAGCAATTTTTGTGTCATCAGCAAATTTTGATACTTTGCAAGTGAGCCCATCATCGATATCATTAACATAAATTAAGAAGAGCATGGGGCCAAGCACTCATCCTTGAGGTACGCCGCTTTTGACATCGAGCTGGTTAGATGTAACACCGTTTAGAACTACTCTCTGTTTCCGCTCAGAGAGCCAGTCAGCAAGCCAATTGTGAATGTTACACGAGATACCGTGCGCCAATAGTTTGCTGAACAATCGTTGGTGGGGGACCTTATCAAATGCCTTTTGAAAATCCAGATATATGATATCTACTGATCTGCTTTCATCGAACACCTCAAAAATATAGTGAAAAAAATCAAGTAAGTTAGTTAAACACGAACGTTTACTACGGAAGCCATGTTGCGAATTTTTTATTATGTTATTTTCTTCGAAGAATTTCACCATATTGTCGCGAATGATAGTCTCCATTAACTTACAAACAATCGATGTCAGGCTAATTGGTCGATAGTTTCCTGGATGAGACTTGTCCCCCTTTTTGAAAATTGGTGTGACATTTGCAAGTTTCCAATCCGACGAAACTTTTCCAGCTGTTAAAGATTTATTGAATATGATGGAGAGCGGTTGACAGATTTGATGTTTGATTTCTTTTAAGACCCTAGGGGTAATTTTGTCTGGACCAGGAGCTTTGCTTACTTTAATCTTATCACTTGTGCGTAAAATGTCACTTTCTACGATGAGCACGCCACTTAACATCTTTTCGGCCCTTCTAACCTCCGGCGGTTGAGGTGATAAACAATCTTCGTCGGTAAATACGGATGCGAAAAAGTTATTTAGGATTGTAGCCATTTAATTTTCATCGTTCGTGTGGTTACCATTTTCATTTGCAAGCGGTCCGATACCACAAGTGAGTGACTTTTTATTATTTACATAGCTAAAAAATTCTTTAGGATTAGATTTACTTGTTTCCGCTATATATTCTTCAAGATTTTTCTTGCTTCGTTTTATTAATTTCTTGGTTTCGCGGCGAATTCTGTCCAACTCTAGTTTGTAAGCCTCGCTCTGAGTTGATATGTATCTACTGTATACGCATTTTTTAAGAGACAGGCTATTTTGAATTTCGTTATTCCACCATTTGGGTTTCTTCTTAGAAGCTGAACGTCTGTTACGATAGGGTACGCATATGCTTATGGCATTGTTCAATATTGTGGTGAAGGCCCCCCAAGATTTATCAATATCTGTTTCCGCCGTGATTTCAGTCCAGTCAGAATTATTTAGAATTTAATGGAGTCTTACGAAATTCGCTCTCTGATAATCAGGCACCTTTTCTTTACTAGGAGTTACTTTTTTATTTATTTTTAATTTCAATGAAGACCGTGTCTACATTGGTTATAATATCTGTTTTCACGGATACTGGATGGAGAGAGTTGTGGATATAAAAGATAACGCCTCCACCCTGTCTGTTCTCTTTTTCATGACTAAAGATGGTATAACCCGGTAATCTATATTCCGCAATGAAATCTCTATTTGAAGTGTCTATCCAAGATTCTGTGACTCCGATGATGTGATAATGATTTGTAGCTGCGAGGACTTCTGAGTCTTCAAATTTGTTACGTAGGCTACGAGCGTTTACATAGCAAGCTTTAATGTGATTCGAGTCGGGAGTTTTGCGGGTTGAGTGCTCCCTTAGGCTGCGCGCACAACGAACGCTGGTTTTCTCGTGCGAGACACCAGCGCCGATCTGCTGTGACTCGCGCTTGTTTCAGGCGCGAGTAGGTGAGCACAACGGGCGCTGGTAATCTGCTATGACCAGCGCGGAGATGGAAAGTTTTGCTTCAGTCGTTAAGAAACAGGTGCAGAGCAATCATGTCAAACTCATCCTCTGATGACGAGCTAATTGCGCTCGAGAATACGCACGCAAGACTGAATTTTAGAAAAGAGGGAGTACACCCTATAAATAGAAAAAGAAGAGAGTATGGAGAATACCACCATCTTTTCATTGAATGGTTACATCATGTTATGAACGTTAAATATGATATATTAATTACCTACACTGCATAAATAACAAGTATTTTATGTTCTTACCTTCACTATCTAGCTCTTTGCTGACTTCCTTCCACAGCTTGTCAGTCACATTCCTATTTGCGTGTTGTTTATCCCTTTTATCCCACAAGGGCGCTCTCTCAAACACTTTACTAATAAGTAATTCAACTTCCATAATCAAAACAGCGACGTCACTCGTGCGAGGGTGCAGGCAAGAATGGTCTCGGGGAATCTTTTAGCTGGTTGACGCTGGCTGCCTGCGCCGACAAGCTCAAACAAGTTTCCGCTGTGCTCACTTACATTCAGTTACATGGTGATATTCTTGGCGCCGGTTGACGCCTGTTGGCGCTGGTGTCTCGCACGAGAAAACCAGCGTTCGTTGTGCGCGCAGCCTTACGGTGGAGCTACTGGTGTTCTCGCCTCCGCGTTTTTTGGCTTTCGAAGAGCCACTTGGTCACAGAGCAGCCTCCCGAAACGGGCTGCTCCAACAGGGTTTAAGTGAATGCCATCAGCAAGGAACAAGTCTGAATCGTAGTAAAAATTGTTCCACAAGTTAGCGAACTGGACGTTTTCTTGTGAGCAAAGGGACTGAAGTCTGTTGTTTGTGCTGAAGGCCTTATTGTAAAAGCTAGATTCGACACCGACCCTCGGGAGGATTCCTGAGATTATGATGTTACTGGCATCCGTTCTACGTTTATACTGCTTGATCATGCGGCGGTATTTCTCAAGCAGTTCCTCAGAACGGGTTGTCTTTACGTCATTCGTCCCCGCATGAATGGCAAAGAGGGTGTTTCGGTCGGCATTTCTCGTGACATCATCGCACGCTCCGGTGATGTCGTCCAGTCTGGCACATGGATAGCAGTAACGTTTTCTGCGGCCGTTTGATGAACGACCACAGAACTCAACCAGCTGGCCACGCACCATGGAGTCCCCAACTAGGCGAGTCTCGAACTCATCCTCCATGGTTATGTTCGTCTGACTCAAGACGTCGGATTAGGAAGAGAGGAACATGCAAACAACGACGGAAATCGTAGACATCGACGGAAAATGTGCTAGTGTAACAGCGCCTTTAGCAAGTTTAGAAGAGCAGTCAGCGTGAAAATTTCGATAGAAGATAGAAAGAGAGGCAAATTGGCGGCGGAATTTAAGAGGTAGAAGACTATCAATAAGAGGAGGAGAGCTGATGAAACGAAGAGCCTTAGTAAACTATCTTGACCAAGTAAATTATTCATACAGTACATCATAAAATAGGGATGTGCTATAGAATGATAACCTGATGTGTTAGCAAAAAATGGATGCCATATTTAACATCAGCACCTCAAAATTACCTAAAAAAAAAGCAACCACAAATCCTGAGTCAGCAAAAAGTGTGTTGACCACTGATATAATCAATAAAGGACAGCATCTCTCTCTCTCTCTCTCTCTCTCTCTCTCTCTCTCTCTCTCACACACACACACACACACACACACACATCATCACTATCAACCTGTAACATTCCCTGCAGAAGTCCTAGGCAGCTCTCCATACCTCTCTGGGCACTTCGCAGTTTCCATTCCAAAAGCCGTGAAAGTCTATCCTCTGTGTCTCAGGCCCATAGGTCGTGACAAGAACAACACACTGCTGATTATGTTTTGCTTCAAGCACATTGGTAGAGAGCCTCTCGATATATTATATTGTTTTAAACTCCAGCTCTATGTGTATATTGATTTCCTGTTCGAATAAAGGGAGTCATCGCGAGTGACCCAAGGCTGTCCTAAAGATCATCACAAATGAACTCCGGGAGGCAGCATGAGCCGAGCAAGTCATCCTTTGCCAGTGTTTTTTTTGTGTTTAAATCCTTTTCTGGATGTTCTGTGATGGTTTGGATGAGCCTCCCCCCCCATGACGATGTTGGTGTTGAGGCATAAAGGTGAATGATGTCCTTTTCTTATAATATTTTTTTTATTTTATTTTATATAATTATATTGTTGTTATTTATTTATTTATTGAACTTAATTTACTTTAATCAATTTTTTCTTTTGCTTGGTGTTTTCTTTTTCTTTTCATTATTTTCTGCTTTTATCTAATTTTCTTGGTGTTCTTTTAATATCATCCTTTTTTGATGCTCCTTGGTCTGGATGAGCCTCTTTCACCCCAGAAAAGACTCACCCATGATTTTGGATGTTAGTCAGGGCCGAAAGGTGGATGATTTGTCTATATATTTCTTTTTATCGATGTGATTCCATATTGTCATTTTTTTTGTGTGTTCTTTATCTATATTTTCCTTCTTCTATTCTTTTTCTAAATTTCGCCTTTACTCTGGTGTTGTTTGTGTTCTGTCCTCTTTCCTCGGTGTTCTCTCGTATCGCCTTTTCTTGGTGCTGTGTGCGGGTACTCCTGAGTCTCCTTCACCCCAGAAAAAACCCACTCGTACCAACACACAACACCACACGCCTTAATGCTAGAGTTGTTTGCCTTTTTGCCTGTGATTTTTTTGTTCAGTATTGTAGTTGATGAGATGACACGGTAGTTTCCTTTTATCGATGTTGTGGTTCTGTATTATCATTTTTTGGTGGTATTTTTGTATATCTTCCTTCTTCTTTCATTCTCTTTCTTTGTGATTACTTTTTTGGTATTGTTTCTGTTTTATCCTCTTTTTCTTGTTGTTCTCTTCAATCGCCTTTTCTTGGTGCTGTGTGCGGGTACTCCTGAGTCTCCTTCACCCCAGAAAAGACTCACTCGTCCCAGCATACAACACCAAACGCCTTCTTCTTGTATTCTTTTCTATATCATTCTTATTCCTGGTGCGGTTTCTGTTCTATCCTCATTTCTTGTTGTTCTCTTCTATCGCCTTTTCTTGGTGCTGTGTGCTGGTACGGGTAAGTCTCTTTCACCCCAGAAAAGACCCACCCATACCAACACACAACACCACACGCCTTAATGCTAGATTTTTTTGGCTTTTTGTCGTTTTGTGATTATTTTGTTCATTTTTGTAGTTGATGAGATGACACGGTTGTTTCCTTTTATCGATGTTGTGGTTCTGTATCATCGTTTTGGTGGTCTTTTTCTACATCTTCCTTCTTCTTTTATTCTCTTTCTGTATGCTTACTTTTCCGGTATTGTTTCTATTTTATCCTCTTTCTTTGTGTTCTCTTGTATCGCCTTTTCTTGGTGCTGTGTGCTGGTACGGGCAAGTCTCCTTCACCCCAGAAAAGACTAACTCATACCAACACACAACACCACACGCCTTCATGCTAGATTTTTGTCTTCTCTGATTTTTTCTGTTGTTTTTGTAGAGATGGCACGATTGCCTTCAGTTATTTCCTTCTACAACGTATAATGAACGTGTCATTACCTCTGTCGTCTGGTTATTGAGATGGTCAGAACTGTTTTGCTGGCCCCGCCCCCCGCCCCTGGACCCTCGGGATCTCCAGCACCGCCATGAACGCCCCGGGGGAGCCGAGGCGCTCTGCCGGGACTCCTGAGCCCTGCGACGCTCGCCAGGAAGACCTTGGGCCCCTGACGCTCCCCAGCCCCGCCGAGGCGAGGAGGGTTGGAGCAAGACCTGCCTCTTAAAACCACCAGACGGGAATATTAAGTTAATCGAAAATACCGTGAAGGCGCCGATCACGGAGTTTGTCGGATCCGGGATGGCAGAACGAAGGGCCGAAGGAGCGTGACAGATCATCCTGAGAAGTGACCTTGGAATGGTTTCCGGGGCAGAATCCGTTTGTCTCTTTCCTTCTTGCTTCCCTTTTTGCTTGTTTTGCATTCTCTCTCTCTCTCTCTCTCTCTCTCTCTCTCTCTCTCTCTCTCTCTCTCTCTCTCTCTCTCTCTCTCTCTCTCTCTCTCTCTCTCTCTCTCTCTCTCTCATTCCGTTATTCCTTTTATTTTTTCCATCAGTTCTGTTCTTGCCAGCTTTCTTTTTATTTATTATTCCATACTCTTTACCATTCACTCTTTCAGTCATCTTTTTTTGATCCGTCCCAGATTGTTCTTCCTTCCTTCATTCACTTCCTCCTTTCGTCCTTCATTTTAATCCTTTCCAACTTTGTTCCTTCACTCTTCCTTCTTTCATTTTTCTTCTTTCTTTAGTCTCTTCTTCCTATCACTTCACTCATATTCCACTTTTCATGATATTGACCACTTACACCTTCCTTCCTTCCTTCCTTCCTTCCTTCCTTCCTTCCTTTTCCTTTTCCCTTTCTATCTCTCTACCCTTCCTCGGCTCATTTCCATCCTGACGTGTAGGTGAAAGGAAGAAAAAAACGAAATAAGACGGAGAGCATGAATGAATTGAAGGGGTAGTAGTAAGAAAAAGATAAGGAGGGACAAGATGATCAAGAATAGAATAGGAGGAAATGAAGGAGGAACGAAGAAGGAAGTTGAGTGTGTGTGGGCGTGACAAGGGCGTGGGGAGCCAGGCTGTTTTGCTGCTCCCCCTCGGCGCTGGTCAGTGGCGTG